>NC_141265.1:20780000-21457500 GCF_054856545.1 Hippocampus guttulatus
GTGGAGTGGGGGAATCCAGCTGCGGAGCCATCAGAGCGCCACCACATCCCACTGTGCGGGTGCACCGTAATAGAGCATGGGAGAGGGCTTGGCGAGGGAAGCCAGCCAAGGTGTTGATAATTCGGGTTGGGTCATGAATTTGCGAGATCATACGCGTGCGTACGCATCAGTCTGTGGCCTTTGTCCCAGCGGCGTGCCAACAGATGGTCTCGTTGCCATGGAGACGACCCTCCCAAGCAGAAGTGCGGGCCACGGGAGAATGAAGAGATAAGGAGGCTCTCGCGCTTCTGGCGGTATCAAAATTCAAGAGAAGGAATCCAAAATGGCATATTTCGGCAATATCGTTTTCGGGAACAGGACGACAACATTTCAGTCAGCCTCGAGTCTTTCAATGGAGCAACTGGATTTTTCTCCTGCTCCCTAACATGTGCTTTTTATATCAAAGCTGACGCAAATGTTTTGGTGTGTCTTCAAGCTTCCACTTTTGCTTCTTCTACAAATGTGACTTAAGCTGTCTTTAGTGTCAGTACCACTGGAGGCAGCCTCATGATGTTGCAATACATGGGGGGGGGGGGGGGGGGGTCGGAGGCAGGGGGAAATCACACACACGATTTCACAGTAGTGCAAATGATCTTTTGTGATGCTTTCAAGCTGACTCAAGATCATTTCTGCAATTTTCTCCTGAGGGTTTTCTGTGTTTTCTTTCAACTTTGACTTGGCACGGAATGTTTTGCATATGAAAATGCCAACACTGAAGTCATTCAAAGAAACAGGCATGTGTTCAGACGCCCTTCTCTTTCCCACTGCACTTGTTGGCAGTGATCAAAAGACATTTTCCTGTCACAAAGCCAAACAATTGGCCTCTTGAATTTCAACACAGACATGCTGCAGCCCATTTCGGCAGCGCAGTTGCTTGGCACGAGGGCCAAACGCAATCAAACGCACACTTTGGGATTTGCAGTTGACAAACGATTCTAAACGACGAGTGTCTTTGTTGCGTTTGATAAAATTCCATTTGTAACGCTAAAAGATTCATTTTAATTTAATCATTTGCGTGTGGGTGTGTACGTCGTACGGCTGGGATAAGCTCCAGCACGTCCCGCGACCCTTGCGAGGATAAAGCGGATCAGAAAACGGATGGATGGATGGATGATGAGGGCAGCATGGTGGGCGAATGGCTAGCACGTCCGCCTCACAGTGCGGAGCTGCGAGGTGCGATTCCGGCTTCCCAATGATCTCCATGTAATGTTAGAAATACGATGTCGAAAAAAAAGCAAAAAGGCGGCCGACTCAGCCACTGAAAGACGGCGTGCGTACACGAGGTTCGTGCGTCAACGCTAATCAGCCATCTTGCCAACTTCTCCAGGCGATTTTCTGGAACCACTTGCATGCACAAGCGCACCCCGAAACAAAAGTGAGATGAGCATGCCCTTCCTCTCTTCCTTCACACCCCCCCCGCAGGGACTGACTGAATACACCTCGCAGTGGAGTACACAAACGTGATTGTTGTGGCACAACGCGATGGCGTCCGACGTTAATCTCATTTCCTGCCGAATGGCACGTTGAGACAAAAGTTTAACGAGAGAACCAGAACGTGCCATTTCTGGCAGATTCTGAAGAGCCGAAATCTGATGGAATTGTTGAAAAGCCAAACGGTTTGTCATTACACCTAGCCGCTATTCTATTATAGATAATATTCACTCACAGATTTGTGAATATCTTAGATAACTACAGTCGAGTCTAACTTCAGTAATGCCGTTGGACAAGGGAAATGTTTCAAATTCTTTGTCATTTGGGATTTGGACCGTGAAAATGCACTCCTTTCGGTTCAGCTCTGTGTTTGCATTTTGCTCTTTGGAATGGGGGCAGTGACAGACGGACCAATACTCACTTGGCCAGTTTCTTGAAGCCGATGGCTCTCTTCTTGGTGGGCGTCCCGTTGACTCCTTTCCACACGTGACTGTGCCACGGGTCCACCTGAGGCAGACGGGAGAGGTGGCGGCACATCTTAGAGGAAGGCTTGCACTACGGATTTTTCACAACACCACAGGAATGCGCTTGGCTTGAGGGCCAAATGAGTTTTAAGCATGGGTTGGAGTTTCAATGAGCATTTAAAAGACTTGGCGTGGGTTTTAAGTCATAATTGAGGGATCCATCGAGACCCTCCTGGACAAGATTTTAAAAGTTTTCCCATTCTTTTCAACAGACTAAGCAGAATCTGGTGTTGCTCATAAATGATTTTTATTCTTCCTCACTGATGGAACTTTTACGGTAAGTTTGAATACTTGTTCCTTGTACGTCTATGAATGTGTGGTGTAACTCAAGGTTCAATTTTAGGTCCTTTATTGTTCAATTCATATATGCTTTCTCTGGGTTAATTTCCATTGTCACGCTGATGATTACGTAGCTCTACATCTCTGTCTCCGGATGATAAGAGTCCACTGGATGCTCTTTTGAACTGCATTTTCGATATTAAAACTTTGTGAAGGGTTTTAAGCAAGGTCGGTGTTTGAAGGAAGCTGTTTTTGAGTTGGTCTTTTGAAAGTGGGGTTGGAAGGAACTCACCTGGTACTCAAAGGAGGGCGTGAGGCGGTAGTTGAGCATCTCCTGGTGGAAGACGGGCGTGATGCTGCCCGACATGGGCGGCACGATCCACACCCAGTCGCCCGGGCAGCCGCCTCGCACGCGGTACTCGTTCTCCATGTGCTTCATGAATGACTCGGTGGCCGAGTGGTGGTCCACGATGGTCACTTTGCACACCTGAGCGGGAACAAAGGCCTGAAAAAAATGCACAGCCGCCTCCGCTCTTGTCTGGCGACTGCTCGCATCTGGCCTACCACGCACACTATCTTTTACATGCAAAGGCCTGCAAAACTACCTGATTTATTTTCCCGTGCAGAGCGAAAATCTGTGAATGACTGATGGCCACGCAGATTTCATTCAGGGGAAAACAAAGATTTTGCACCCCCAAAACATTCTTGAAATTATGGGCATATCCTGCCGCCAAAAAAGCAATTTGCACAAAAAAGGTGGGTGTCGCCCCACCAAATATACTTAAAAATGTTACGTAATGCTGAAAAAAGATGTGCATAGATCAGGGGTGCCCAAATCCAGGCCTCCAGAGCCCACATCCAGCCATGATCAGCTCATCAGCAAGCTCTGAGAAGCCTGATAACGATCCTGATTGTTTGAATCAAGTGTGTTTCAGCAGAGAGACATCTAAAAGAGGCTGGACAAGGGCTCTTGAGGACTGGACCTAGGCGCCCCTAGCATAGGTGAATCCGCAGGGGTCCCACTTGGCGGTTGCTGCACGCCACAAAAAGGGCTGACGGCAACACACCTGCGCCTGGGTCCTGGATGCATCTAAAACGTTTTTAGATGAGTTAAATTCATAAAGGGCTTCAACTGATTTGGGGAGACTTTCCAAAGCATTCCGTAGCCAGAAATGGGCGATGTTGAGGCACATTCTTGGGAGGACATCAAGTCAACGCAAGCTTTCACGCCCTCCTGAAAAATTTCTGGCTTTTAAACAACAGTCTCGCAGCTGCACCGGGATTGGACATTGAAAAAATCTGCTCCAGGGGAACGTCAGAGTAGGGCCCGCATGCTGGCAATGACTCATCAGATCAAGGCTGTTTTCCAAAGCAAATGAAGGAGAAGAGCAACCCAATCGCGGCAAAGCATATTTAGATGTTGAATTGTTTGGAACAGCCATGAGAAAACAGCCCACAAAGGCCAAGACACAAATGCAAAGTGTGGCAAACGTCCACGATACGTTGGTGTCAAGCATCGGGTATAAAAGCTCCATTGAGCCCCTCATCAATACGTCCTTCCTCGTCCCCACTTTGCCGAGGACACAGCAGTCAAGACCCTTCCATCAAGGGTTCAGATTTCTCAGTCCTAACTAGTTTCCATAACTGACAGTGAGAATAAGGAGGAGGCACCTGAAAACTGTAGAGTACGGCGATGTTAATCTCCACCAGAGCTTGGTCTTTCCACAAGGAGGAAGTCTTCCTGGTGTCTAAGGACATCTTTTTGGCGACATCCTGTGGGCGGATACAATCCGAGTGATGACTGCTTTGGTTTTCATCGTTCAGAATTCCAAAAGCCCACCTCCAGGATGTTGTAGCGGGAGCTGTCGCAGAAGTCCCTGACGCCGATCTCGGTGCCCATGTACCAGCCGCTGAAGGGGCAGCCGGTGAACTCCAGGCCTCCGACCTCCAGCAGCATGTTGGAGACTGCGGGTAGGCCGTACCACTTTAAGTCCAGTTCCTTGAACCACTCGTACCTGGATACAGAAGCAGCATCATGAGTACAGGCAAAACCAGTATTTAACCGAGATGGGAACGAACCGACTCCGGATTTAGTGGTAGAATAATAGTTGTGTCCTCTGACGGTGTTGTGCGCAAGACCAATCTATCAGAGACCAAGACTTGCCCGAGCCCAGAACTCACCGACACCAAGACGAGACCAAGACCGTTGCGAGTCGAGGATGAGTCAAGACCAAGAGACTTCGAAGTGCTCTTCCAGCAAGAGTCGCTCCTTGCTTGGGCGCTGGTGTAAACGCACGTCTCGCCAACATTTGACTATATATGACCGTCCAAGCCATAACTGATCAGGGTTGGAACCCGCCCCGCCCTCCAGGATGTCACTGGCTTGGGAGTTGAGCGCTCTGACCGCCGAGGTCCTCTTCGAAGGCTCAGAGGAGGGGGGATCTTTCTAATGTGGACTCATGCAGCACAACGGCCTTTGGCGACCATCACAGTCACGTTTGAAGGCGAAATAAAAACTTTGTTTCCAAACGTTTTATAATCATTTTTCCCCCAAAAAAAAAAGGCTTCCATTTAACGCACAATTGGCTTTAACTGACGACCCCTCACGCCCCATTAGTGCGGTAAAAATCAGTTGCCCGCCTGGCAAACGGGAGGCCGCAGCCAAAACAAGCATTAGTGCAAACAAGCCACTTTTTGGCCTAACTGAAAGCCCTCTTCATGCTCCACTGGGAGATGGACGTCCACCAGCCAAACTGCTATCTCAATTATAATTGGCTGTGGTTGGACAATTTGAGATGACTCAAAAGAATGCAGGCAAAAATGTAGCGACTCACTTGGGGTGTGTGATGGGCACCTCCAGGACCAGGTCTTCCGGTATTTCAAAGAGTTCGGGGTCGTTGCCGTTGGCCTGCAGGAGGAGGGGCAACACGTCGAAGCGACCCTTGGGCGCCTTCCAGCCCAGTTGCGTGCAAATCTGACCAGCAGGGGATGGGGGGGAACAAAAACAGCACATCAATCCCCGCTTGCCAGCCACCAAGGTTATTATTATTCACGAAAATGAACTAAGCAACTCAAATTTCATTTAGAAAGTGACTTAGGGTGGTAATCTTGCACTCGACGAAACAACCCAACTAATATTATAGCTAATAGTCGAAAAAGCGCACGCACCTCTGTGAATTCCACGTTTGCGGGGTCTCCCAGGATGCTCCCGTCGGGCTGCTTGTAACCGGCGTAGCGGATGAGCTGACTGTTCCACACGCGGAAGTCGCGTTTGCCGTCTGTCCTTTGTGGGAAGATGGTAATCGCCGATCTGCAACGTAAAAAAAAAAAAAAAAAAATGGAGACGATTTATACGTGTTGCTGCGCCATGTGTGTTCAAGTAGCAGTTGATTGAAGGTTTACATTTGCCATGCGACGCTAATTTCTGTTTTCCTGCCTAGGTGGGTTTGCATTGGAAGCTAGCAGTAAGCTAGCAGATTTTGTGTTTTATACAGGTTGGTTGAATCTCCTTACAGACATTAGCCGAGGCGCTCATCCTCACAAGGTTCATGGAGCCGATCCCAACTGCCTTCGGGCAACCGGCCAATTGCGGTTAACGGAATATTTTAGAGTTACCCTTTGAAGTTAGGACGGCCCAAGATAAGATAGCAGACTTATCTGATGTGGTTGACAAGTGTGATTCATAGTCATCATACGGTCATTTGACGTGAGCCAAGTTGCCTCGGCTCTACAAGCAATCGCGAGAGGTCATTTACAGGCAACCAATCGGCTGCTTGCACAATCTTGCGATACTCTGAGGTTGCTTATCGAGACTGATGAACAAGAAAAACTCCTCCTACGCGGAGCAGATGGTGAAAAAAAACAGATTCCCCGAAGTTAAGCTCGTGGTTCGTGTGTTGGGTGGAACGGAGATGTGCCGCCGCCGCTTATCAAAGCAAGTCATCCCTTCCCGAAGGTCAGGCCGCGTCAGCTAACGAGCGTGACGCCGTCGAGTGGAGATGAAGTGTCACATGTGATTACAAGTCACTGGATGGAGCGCTACTGACGGACAGATGGACGCTGGCTGGCTGGATATTTTGTGCCCCCCCCCTTACCTGAGGTTGCCCTTGTTGGTGGCGTACTTGATGTGGTTGCAAATGTAGTTGTACATTCCATGAGCTGTTGTGCAGTCCCTTGCGTCGAAGACCTAAGAGAGGGAAGAACAAAAATAAAGTCCCATTTCAACAGTAGTGGCCAGTAACAAATACTTGGATACAGTATTTCGATGTTTCATGTACAGGGCGGGGTCTGACATTGAAACAGACACCCAATGATTGAAAAAAGATGAAATTGAGCTTATTTGGATTTATGTGGTTTCCACCTGACAGCAGCAATTTGCTTTATAATTTGCAAAGCGGCATGAAAGGGAGACAAACTCCAAGGGTGGCCAGCGCCATCCCCTGACTTCAACCCTGCTGAGGCAGCCAAAAGCTCGCGGGCCACTCAGTTGACGCCACCTGTAATTTGGACCACTGGATCCTCCCCACGCAACGGGCGGCGTTCCTCCAGGCATGCTTGGCTCCGTAGATGAGCTCCGTGTCTTTGAGCTGGTACGTCCCCGAGGCCTCGATCTCCTTGGTCACCTCCTCCAGGCGGTCCGCGTGAGCCTTTGAACTGTACCTGTGTGCAAAGCGGAATCAAAACTTGCACACGGATTTCATCAAATGAATCAGCTCCTCCAATCAAAGGGGGCGGGGGGATGTCCATTCCCGCATGATTTCAAAGTTAGATGATTTTTTTTTTGAAAGATGTCAAGTCAATGGCAAGGCAACTGAACCCACACAACTACAAAGCATTTCACCCAATTAGAACCCTTAGAGAAAGCGCCGATAAAAGTGCAAGATACTTGTGGACTGAGAGTGGAGCGGACTTACTCGTTTTTACCATTGGGGGACCTAAAAAGTTAACAAGGCAATCAATGAAAAAAAAATCCTTCCATGAAAACCTTTCACATAGATGCTGTATGTTGCATTCACACTGCTGCCAATCTTGATTGCCTGCGTTGCTTGATGGGCCGTTTTATTTGAGTGACATTGGATTCATGAAAGACGGGAGAGGAAAAATTAAAAAAAGTATTTTCTTGAGTGAATACTCGTACATACAATGCCGCTTTGTTGGGAATTCTTCACTCCTTCCCTGCTTGCCATACAGAGATTTTTATATCGTGGACCTGGATAGTTGCTTACGAATCCCCGTAAACAGTGAATGGTTCCGAACGACTATATAGAACCATTCACTTATTCCTAATCTCGACTACAGTGAGATTTTTCTTAATGTTTACAGGTCTTGCCTTTTGATGGAGGTATAGTACTGGTCGATGAAGTCTGTGGCCAAGGTGAGGAGCTCCTCTTTGGGCCGCACTTCGTCCGGCTTGCGGGCATGCAGGTTGGGCATCATGATGGAACCCTGGCACACGTTCTCACCACAAGTGGGCATCTGAAACGGACAAACAAAACAAACATGGACAGGTCTATCATAAAAGGATACCTATAAAGGTGTCGAGGACCCGTGCCACAAAATTAACAGGTTTGCCATTTTGGTATGAAACAGACATTTTGGAACACTTCCGTCAGCACCGCCGCTGGAAAGTTTAATAACAAACCAACAAATCAGTTTGTATACTTCCGGTGTATTTTCAGGCATGGCCTCTTCAGAATTATTTGCAGGTCTACCTACGATAGACTCAGCCAAAAAAAAAAAAAATCAAATGAAATCGAGGTCAAACTTGCTCCATGGGATGACTTTTCAACCTAAACGGGTGACTTGCAGTGGACTTTTTTGGTATGGGTGTTTGAGCTTTTTTTTTTCGCGGGATGCCTTCTCACGAAAGACATACAAACCAAATTTCGTGGCGCTGAGTTAAAACGGCCTCAGGTAGAGTGTGTCCAACCAGGCCAATTTTAAAATAACATTTCCTGTATGACTTCCAGACATTTTTGTGGGTCTACTCATGATAGACATCCTCCCTAAATTTCATGGTGCTGAATGAAACTGGCTTTGGGAGCCTGATTTTCAAATGAAAACAAATTCCACAGGGTTGCTACCAGGCCAAATTTTGGATCGGATAAAATGTCCGCTTCAAAGCAAAATTGCAGAACACGGTGTGTTTTCAGGCATGGCTTTTTGAGATTTGTGTTTACTCATCACGGAAATCACCACCAACAATTTTTTTGAACTAAATAAACAAATCCAATGGAGCGCTACCAAGCCAATTTTTGGAAAAAGGTTGCTTCCAACAAAAATGGCGGGGTTTCTTTGAATTTTCTCACCTGACTCCACTTTTTGGTGTATCTACTCATGGTAGATATATGGACCAAATTTCATGCCGCTGAGTGAAAATGGCTTAGTTGAAGAAAAAAAAGAAAAAAAAAAAAAGATTTTCGAAATGACTTTTTCAAAATGATGCTGATAAAGTCGAAAGCCTCGCAAAGCCTGATGACATTCCTCGAGATAGCTGACAGGCGATGAGTCACGGATGCGCCCGCAACAGGACGAAGTGTGGAAAATCCAGACCAAGATGAAGACGAGGAAGAGGAGGAAGCGATGCAAAGAGATTTCTTGCGCAGAGCCCACTTGGATGAGCCTTACGTCAGCTGTCGTTCAGCCTCAATACGCCAGACGATGACGGCGACTCCCGGTGTCAGGCCAAACTTGGCTCGTCTCGGGACGGACACGCTCCCGATGCGGCGGCCAAAATAAACCGGCGGCAACGGCAGCCGCGCCAAACACCACAAGGAAATTGAGCGCGTGGATCAACTAAGCGGGTGTGCGAAGCCGTTCCTGAGCGGCCTGAATGATCTTTCCAGAGCATGCAATATTGTCTTCCCAGACAATAAGAGCACCTATATTACATTTATGCGTGTGCAATATTGCACATGCGTAATAGACGATATCAGTTTTGTTTCGCTTTTTTTTTGTTTTGTAAAATGGGTAAGTGTACGGACAGTATAACAACCGACTGAGGGGGGCGCCATCAAAGGATCATGCCTCGGGCGCCACATTGACACGGTGCGGCCCCGTCGAGAGCACACGGCTAAAAATAAGAGGATATACAGTATTAAAAGCGAAAGATTAGAGCGGGGCGAGCGAGGAGACCGAGAGAGGTGATGGTGGAAAAAACAGATGAGAAAAGGGATGAGCGCGCGTTAAAAATAAAAGCAAATTGGGGGCATTGAGGGCTGACCCCTTTGGAGGCGGAAGACGCTCTCGTATCAAATGCACGACGCTAATAAAACAGCTTGCTCGTCCGCCACTTGTCGGCTTATGGAGAGCCGGCCGGCCGGCTGGCGTTAACCAATTGCGGCAACTTCGCGGTTGCCTGGTAACTGCCGGCAACTGTCAATAGTCAGGCTCGCCGCCAGACGCCTCCCCTCTAACTCCCCCCTTTGGAGGCCATCGCTGAAATGCAGTTTGTCTGTTCAGTACTTTTTTTTTTTTTCTCATTAAGTTTGCTTTATGAGTTTCAACGGGACTCAAAGCAGATTTTCATTCCGAAGCCATTGCGACACCACGCAGATGTTTTGCAGCGCCTGTCTCTTTCAGTCATCTCATTCAGTTGTTGGCCCTCGCCGAGCGGCCTGGACCGGAGCCCCCTTCAAAGCCCCGCTCAGCCATAAATGACCCCCACCTCCTGACTGTGACTCCGCTTGAATCTCCTCGCCGCATTCACGCAGAACCACGTTGTCTTTTGTTTTCAAAATACATTATTAAAAAAAATTAATTGTAATAAGGGAAGGCAATCGATAATAGATTCTTATTTGCATTTTCCACCCGGTTGCTGACAGCAGAGGAATAGAGAATGCACAGAGGGCAAGACATGACTCAAGTGGTTCTAAGTATGCTTCGTTCAACTTAGCAATTAGCATGTTGTTGTTATTTTTGAGAGAAAGAACTATATCGTTTATGTGAATCATGACGTGTACATATTTGGATGTGCAATGTACACCGGTGTCAAATCAATGAGCTTTCCTTCTTGGATGAAGCCGACAGCTTTGGCGGCGCACGCCTGACCTTGCTGGCGCTGTGGTGGAGCGTGTCGTTCAAGACGCTTCCGCTCTCCCAGTTCTTGATCTTGAGGAAGCGGGGGCACTTGGAGGGGCTTCCGTTCTGCAGTGTCTTGGTGGGCGACGTCTTGTCCGAGGTGGGGCCCTGAGAGCAGACGTCCGGCATTATTTTATGCATTAAAAAAACAAACAAACAAACAAACAAAAACAAGGTGATAGTTATTTTGTTCTGCATTCCGATTGAGTGTAATTCCACTGTCAGCCACTAGATGGTAACACTTTTTTTTGGCCCTAAATTTAAAAGAGTGAAAACAGTATTTGAAGATCAGCCAAGTTTTGGTCAAAGCCTGTTTGATCCTGCTTTTTATGTCTACAGAAAACAACAGTTGTCGAAGCATTTTCTAATGAAGAATATTGATGACTTATCTCGATGCCAGTGAAAGTGGAACATCAATTCAACGGACGCCCCCCGGCCCCCTCCAAAAAAAAAAAGATCCAGTCAACTCAAAAAGCCATTAGAGAATTGGACATGGTTGGGTGCAATTCATCACGGTGCCAGTAAGTGGTGCCGTGGTGCCATGAACAGACATTTTGGACACGTTTCTGGCTTGCGCTGGCCCGTCCGTCACAGCTGCTTTGAAAACGAGTAAGCAGGTTAATAAAAAATGCTTTCGGTCAAATCTGAAACGTTGCTTGCAGCCATGTTGTGAGTGTAATCAGTTCACATCAGCAAGGACGCCGCATCGATGAAATGGATTCATGGCGGCGCCCTATTTGAGTTGATGAAGTGCACGATGGGAGACGGACTGACTTTTACCACGCTCCCCATCGACTTCCCGTTTTCATTTGAAGGCCCCGTGATAAATACAATCAGCCACTAACGGCGGCTAACCTTTCAGCTCGCTATTGATTGATCATAGGCCCGCTGTTTAAGATCGGCGGAATCAATCACGCGTGCTTAGTCATTAAGCAGTGCCAAGCCAAAACCTCGCCACTTGCTGGTTGGAAAATCATTTGTGGTATACACACACACACAAGTTTTGACTTGTGTTGTATTTCAACGTACTTCTACTTGTCCTTTTTAAGTGTTTAAAATGCATCTTTTTAATATTCAAAATTAATTTGAACATTTTTACCCTGCAAACTAATGCATTTTTTAAAATTGTCAAAATAAACATAAAACAAAGGACTAACTCGGGGTTCACAATCATTGAGGTATTTATGCAATGCGGTGCTTCACGCACCAACACGCACAACGTTTTGGGAAATGGTTATGCAAAAATAAATAAGTAATCCTATTAGGAAAAAAAAAATCTATGCAGATGAGGGCGAGTGCGCATGACGGCCCAGGAAAGCAACGCGGAAAAGATTGGGTGGGACGGCCAAAGTGCGCACGACTGACAGGACTGCCAATCGTTGACACTTTTGTGGATGTCGGCGAACCTTCTTCAACTGCTTCATTATGCAGGAGGGCGGCAGAGGGGACGGTGGTGTTGGGGGGGGGGGGGGGGGGCATGCGTGGCTAATCCCGCAGTTGAGTGTGAGGGAGGAAAATTTAAATTAAACGGTAAGTGACACAACCTCCTGTTCACTCTCTATGCACGCACGCAGAGACGCACATTTTACTTTCCAGTTAATTCGACATTGCACTGAAATGTACCATTTCAACTGAGACACTTGAAAATTTTTAAACATACATATGCATATATTCATACATACATGCGCATTCACCTTTTGCGCGTTACGTCACAACCGTTGTCGAGAGGTAAGATCGGGCGCCCCGAGCCCGACCCGAAATTCGGGTCGGGCCTAAAACACACACACATGGGTCAAAACACACCCACACACAGAAATAAAGAAGGCTGGCGGGCAAGCAGTTCAGGGTGTTCCCCCAGCTTCTTCCCTGATTTTATTTAAAAAAAAAAAAAGTAAACACGCAGAATTAAAGAGTCCTTCTTTCATTTTTTTTTTTTATTTTGAACATTTTTAATTCTAAAATTACTTGCAGAGTAACACTGCTTTCTTTTAAAAGCATTCTACACAAATAAAAATGATTTGATTTCTTATTTTGCTGAACAATTTCAAAGGCCGCTAAGAATGATTTTTCCTGCACGGAACGAGTGTGACGTTCCGTCTCCCCCACCGCTGTTTGGCGAGGGGTGCTGCCTCCAAAAAGAGGAGGGGGGGGGGGGTGCGTGATGGCAAGCGCCTCGATTTTGCCCCATGGGAGTATTTCGAGGATCAACACAGTATGTGCAGATTAGGACACCATCGGCGTAATCCGGATTTAACGTCGCCGCTGTAGCAACGGCTTGTCGCCCGGAAGGATCTGAACAGGGAGGGGGGGCGGGGGCGTGGGGGTCAAGGAGATGCAGATTTTTTTTTCCCCCCTCCCAGAGGACGCACAAATTTGCCAGCTCACTTGGTAATAGCACAAGTGAGGATTAGAAACTTCTTCTTCTCCTCTCGGCTTGTCCCTTTTCAGGGGTTGCCACAGCGAGTCATTAATTTCCATCTTTCCCCGTTCTCTGCATCCTCTACTCTGACTCCAACTACCTGCATGTCTTCCCTCACGACATCCATGAATCTCCTCTTTGGCCTGCCTCTCCGTCTCCTCACCCACACTACAAATATTGGTTTCTGACCAACAGTGGCAAAAACAGCTTTTAGTGACAAAAACACGCGACTCGGACGCTAATTTTTTTTTCTGCTTACAGTATGTGACACTCCAAATTCTAAAACAAGGTGGAGAACAAATCTCATTTCCTGGAAATACACCAGACAAACACGGCGTGAATCTCACCGACTCATCACAAGGCTCCAGTTGAATGTCGCTGGCTTTTTAACATCAAGTTCATCATTCACTCCATGAATTGCGTCAAGCTTCTCTGGCGATCGCAACACTAAGCTTCGAATAACCGAGCTTCACTCAAAAACTGTTAATGCTGCGCGTATTTATCCGTACGCTACTAGTTGTCAGGTGGCTACATTTCTCAGATTTCCAACGTGTTGGCTGCTCTCTCCCTAATAATTGAAGTGAAGAGCCAAGATTCAGTGCCTCATCTTGAACTTCGCCTCAAAAGCTGTGCTGATCTTAAAATCAAAGCGACGCAAGGCTTCCCTCGAGTGGGGTGTCATTGGCATGACGGTGCTTTCCAATCAAAGTATGCTGAGAAACGCACAGTCTCGAAACAGTACTTTTTCTTTTTTTTTTATGGTCTTTTTTTTACCTGCTCGGCCTCGATGTTGTGCAGCACCACCGGCATGTTGTCACGCCTCCTGTTGTTTTCAGATGAAAGCTGCGGTGAAACTGTGCTTGCCACGCTGACGTCCCTGCAACAGAGGACAAAAACGAGGAGGGGGGCTCAGTCGCACAAGGCACCAACACACTTGTTCATTTTCAGGCATGGCTTCTTGACTTTTTGGTGGGTTGATGCATAATAGGCATGTCTAGCAAATTCCATTTCAAGTTTTAGGGAGTAAATTACACCAAACACTCCAGCCCCGATCCTATTCTCAGCTAAAAATGTCACGCTTTTTACACATTTTCAAGCATCGCTTTTTTTTTTTTGTGGATCGACTCCTGACAGACCTGTCTCCCAAATTTCATGTTGCTCGATGAAACAGGCTTCCGGGCCTGCATTTCAGACAACCTATTAGGAGGTGGACCCGATCCAATTTCCAGCTGAACCAAAACATCCGGTGTCTTTTTGTGGGCCTCTCTATGATAGACCTGTCGAACAAACGTCTTGTTCTCAAGCCAAACACGTTCCATGGGCTGAATTTTTAGGAAATGTTCCAAGTGCAATTTTCAGGTCACATGGCTCCTTGACTTGTGCGTCCGCAGGCATGGCTTCTTGACATTTTTTTTTAACCCCTCATCTTGGTGAAAATGAAAGCTGAGTGAAACAGACTCACTGAAAAAAGTGGACGATTTTGCCGATTCATAATGACAGCATGTGTCACTTTTAATAATGGACGCGGTGTCCTCAATTGCCATCAAGGCTCGTCATCCACTCAAGACGAATACACGTGTGCCTCAAAGGGCCCTCCCCCCTCATTTTTTTTTTTAAACCCTTCAACTTCCCAATTGTCTTCACGATGCGCAGGTTCAAGAAGAGCCTCAAAAACGTCACCTTTGCATGAAATCATTTGGTTCTTCTACTCCTCACGGTGCAGGCTTTCTGCTTCTTCTACTTCAATTAAAATGCCACGATTGGTAGAAGGTGTTTCAACCAACGCCGCTTTTGAAAACTACGAATACGGCATGAACTTTTAGGCTTGTCCAAAAATTTGAGTCTAGAATAAAACCCATTTCGCACAAATCTTAAAATTCGATCCGGTGAATTACAAGGAATAAAAAGCTGTTGTTTTATGGGTTAGAATTGGCCAAAAAGTGACCATGATATAAAGGCAAAAGCTCTTCTTGCACTCAAATAGTCTATGATTGATACACGAAAAAGAAAACAGTAAAATCAGACCCCCACGCCCACCCCCCACAAGCAAAGGCAAACTCAGGGGTTAAAAATGCGCCCTTCCCGCCGGGATGTTGCCTTTGTCTCAATCCACGTTCCATGCTCGTGCACAGTTTGCCTGGATAGATATCGGCAAACCTGGAGCGCTGGAGCCGCGCCCGTTTGATGTAGAAACACGTTTCTGAAGAGCAGACCCAGTCTGGACCAGAGGATCAACTCTCCATCTTTGGCAAAGAGGTTAGTCCTCAACCAGACTGGCAGGCGGCCGCACAATTTTGGGAAAACTCAGATCGGCTCATTTGTTTTTCTGCCTTCTCAAAGCTCCTCAGAGATGTGCCGCCAACTGTTTTCACACGATTACTTCGAGTATGCTGGCAAGAGTCCGCACGCAGAAACAAAGCTGCACGCTGACTTGACGACGACACGCTTGGAGCTCGTCACTGAGAGCACATGAGAAGGTATTCATCCATCCAATCATATGTTGGGATCTCCGGACAACAAAACATTCCCCGAAAAGATTCCCGAGAGGAGATTGCATGCAGGGTTGGCAACAAGTGTAAAAAGTGGTGCAGTTTCGGGCGTTCTGATGGTTTTCCCCGTGAAACGTTTGAGAGAGCGCCACAAGTGCAAAATGAAGTTTCAAGTGATGGAATTCAAGTGTAAGTAAAAGAGGCAAATACCATTTTGTGGAAGTTGGCAAGCGCACCGCAGCCATGTTTTGTTGAATTTAACTTGTCCTGAGTGCCAGAGAAATTGCATCAACAGCTATCGGACGTCCCGGGTGTGGCTGCGCTTAAAACTTGGGACTGCGTACCTGAAAAACTGCAAACACTATCAGCCACAGAGCACTAAAGTGAGTCACGCAGAATCAAATTCCCAGTTAATTCAAAAGGTAATGTAGCATGATTCCTTCTTGTGACTGGCTCCAAGTCGGCCTTTAAGATCATTCAGGAGCTCCAAAATTGCCGCAATGATCTTTGTTTCTGGCAATTCCAAACGCTTCCCAAGACGGAAAATCAGTCACTGCAATTATTCTCTGGTTTGATCAGTCACAACCCGCGTGCTAAATTCACCTATTTTGCAATAACTACTCCCAGGAGGGGGAGGGGGGGAATGAACTTGGGCCGTGCCCGTTCAGTCGAGCTTCCATATTGTTTTGCATGAGCAATCGAGTTCTGGCCCGGTTTTTGTCCTCCATGCAAGCTTTTCGGAAATCCGGACCCTCAGGCCTAGACACTGTTGAGACATGCCCAGATCACCTTAGTTCGCCTCTACACACCAGATAAGACAAAGATAACCGAGGGTAAACATTAAATGCTGTTCACACAGGGCCATCCAGGCCCCCCCCCCTTGTTATTAAATAAATAATATATATATATATATATATATATATTTAAAAACGGTGTAAAAACAATTCATGTTTACTTGTGCTGTTTTCGACCAATTTTTTAATTTTGTTTGACCATGCGGAACATTTGGGTGTACCGAGCAGAATTTCAGATGTGGATTCTGAAATGAGCTTTCATGAATTTCACATATCGCAGACCGAATGAGACAGAACGAGCCTGAGGCAAGCAGCGTCAAAAACACATTCTCCATACATATAATTAAAATCTTTCCCTTTTTTTTTTTTTAACTTACAACTGCATCTTGCAAGATTTGTTTTCTATAGGAACCCATTTGTCTCGTAACAAAGCGCACAAGAGTGCAACTGCTAAATTTTATTTGCTTACAGAATGAGCATTTGTGATTTACAGTAGTTAATAAAGGTGGTCAATTTACACTTGTCAAAAATTTTTTTTGAAGCGAGCATAATTTTATGGCCGTGGAAAATGCTGCTTTTGGATAAGAAAAAGTAGCCCTTCTTTGTTACAACAATTTTTTTTAAAACGACAAAATAAATGGACAATTTATTCATCCCGTGAGGGAAATTAGTCTCAGCAGCAGGCCGCGCTTCTCTTTAGTAATCAGCTTTTTACGTGTGAACGCTCCACAAAATTTAAAGATATATCGCAACAAAATACGTCGGCGCAGCACCGATGCAAATGTATGCCGTGTGTGGGCCCCGCAATTGGCTGGCAACCAGTTCAGGGTGTAGCCCGCCAACTGCGCGAAGACAGCTAGCATAGGCGCCGTACAACGATCGGATAATGGACGGATGAACGGATGCTTCTTGCATGTCTTTTCTTCCCGTGGAAGATGAAAGATACATTTTAAAATTGGGTCACTTCTAGCTTGTCCAATTCCTGTCGATCGCAAGTATTCTTCCGCTCCTCGTGTTTCAAGGATTAAAGCTCGCGCAAGAGATTTGCACAGATAGGGGCCGCGAAATTTACAAATCACCAGCAAACCATAAAACGACGACGCTTCGTTTCTATTGAAGCGCTCAAAAAGGGGGGGGGGGGGGAAGAAAAAAAAATCTCACCTTATTTAAGAACTAAGGTGGCCTCTACGGAATCACGCACTGAACTACTTTTCACTTTCTTCCATCCGGGTGGCCATGTCATCAATATGCGACATGCAAATAAAGTCCTAAATATGCAAAATCGCCCAACGTCCCGATTGCCGACGTCGGATTGGCGGGTGGTGGCTTTCGGTAAATGCGGCAAACTCGACAATTCAATCGAAACCTCGTTGTGGCAATTTATGTTCAAGCGGCATCATCGCGACCAATGAAACGACACGGGAACACACAAGACTCAAGCGCTTACCGTTCAAACGGATGAATTAGCAAGCGCAGGCGGAGCAACGTGACAACGATTTGTGGCAGTTGCGGCAAGAAGGACTAGAACTTCTTGTCAGCGCTGTCCACGCGCGCATCTTAAGTAGCGCCCTCGAGACGAATGAGGCGCGGCCTACCTGGATGATGACGACAACAAAGTGGACATGCTGCCTTCAAACCTTTAAATGGAGAGTGACTTGTGGGTATTCTCGGGTGTGGCGTGACCTCAATGAACACATCTCAAACTGGTTCTTCTGAGCTGAACAAAAAGCTAAAGAAGTTTGCTCTTTTCCTGTCTGGACAACTAATAAGTGGGGGCAAATCATAGCTGTGAGGTGTCAGCTAAGTATGTGACAAAACATCTCGTGGAGAAGTTTGCGGTGCGAGATATTCATCGGCCGATGACGCGTTGCATTCTCTGCAAATGACATGCTCGGGCTGCTTGTCCGGACAGATAATGGAAACTTGAATTATTAATCGCGCGTCAAAACAAACACTTTGAGGTTTCTGGAGTGCCTGGCGTAGCCATTGCGTGTGTGTGAGATCAAAACACGAGTTCGTTCTCATAGAGCGCGGCCATCAAATTTCATGTCCGTGGCGTGAGTCCCCCGCCCCCCTCTCCGAGATCGATGAGTTTTTCTGAATTGTGTCATCACAATTACCTTTTTAATTAAAGAAACCAGTTCTGAGGACAGCTGTGAACGGTTTCGAATGCGTCACCCCCCACCACACTCGGCATGTTTTGGGGTTTTCCCTGAAGCCACAACAGAGCAAACTGCAAAGGTTCAACGAGGAACAGCGTGCAAAGGTCAAGGATGAGGCATTTGAGAAGTTTCTGTCCTTCGCAGAGAAGGCCCGTCCGCTCGCCTTGAACTTTTGAGCTCTCCGAGAGAAATCCTGCCAGAGGGGGGGCATTCTAGAAGGGAATTTATGGTTCCACTGGATGAGATGATTCATTATCTTCAGCGAGAATGCGAGTTAGTTGTTCGAGTTGACTTTCCATGCCCATTCCGACATTGGGGACCGTCGTCAAGATGTTCAAGACTTACCACATCGGTTTTAGTTTGCAGAAGCGGACATTAAAGGAGGTGAGCCATTTAAAAGTGCACGTGCGCAGAATGGAATGGCGCATTCGGGGAAGGATGCTACTTACAGCTGAGATTGCCGGCTTCTCATATTTGGGGTTCAATGACTCCCAAAAGGCGGAAATCATAGAGAAAGAATGAATTCCAAAGCTTGGCTCAGTTGGACGAGGTCACAAGAACCTTCTGCGATATGACTGCCTCCCGTCTCCAAGGTAACACCCCCCCCACCCCCCGGTACCGACCACGAGGGGCGATGTCACTTGCAAAGCAACGCTACCTTGGCTGGGCTTTGAGGAAATGAACGGCATTTTCGCAGCCGGAAGAAACTCAAGTTGACCTTCTGCCACTGGACTTTTTGCAAAGTTTCCTGTTCCCAAACAGAAAGTAGAATTTACAAGCGGTGTGCATGTTTGGGGTGTGGGGTTGTCATTTTTCAATTGCCATTGCATGACTTTCTGCTGCTGTTCCAGTATGTCTGTTGCAATATTCTACGACTCTGACATCACCGGCCAATTGTTCCGTGTTGTCTTGGTCCCGTGATGACTCAAAAATGTGAATGCCCTCTTCAAGTGGCTAATTACAGGCGTCAGCCTTTTCAAAAAAATCTGACGGCCGATATAAAAGATCAATTTAAAACGGAGTTAACTTCAGCAAACTTCAACTTCGAATTCAAATTCATTTCTTGATTGAAATTTTCACTTGACTTTGTAAGAGATGCCGCTGAGAATCAGAACTCGCTGCGCTCCCCCGCCCCCAACCATTAAAAACAAACAAATCAAAATGTAACATTTTGGTGAGATTGAAATTTGGGGAAAATTTTTTCATCCCTGATCGTGATTTACTACCTCGGTTGAAATACTCGACTCGGACTGAAGACAGCAGCGGGGAAGTGGTGTGTCTCACCACTCAAGCTTTTACAACCACACCTGATTTTGCTTTTATCTCTCATGAACGTATTGTTTTGTTTTTCGTTTTTTTCCCCAATACATACTTGCGTCTGTATTTTTCCGGGCGCTCTGACGACGTCTAAAGGATACAGAGCCCCGAATCGATTGGTATTGTCTTGTGATGAAGAGAAAAGACGTTGCGGTGTTGGGAACGAATGATTTGTTTCAGTTTTCAGCCAACTTAACGCATGCGATGACCCTTGAAGCTCGATACAATTTTTCAAAAATAATTTTTTAAAGAAACAAAAGAGAAAATGTTTGTTAGGTTTTATCTTTTTGAAAACACTTTGCTTTAGTTATCTTTAGGAACGCAAGATCGTTTCAGTTTCCATTTTCTTACAAGCCTTTGTTTTTAATTTGTCAGCACTAATGGTTGTTAGCATTGGTTTGTTAGCATTAATAGGTCCAGTGGTTAGCACGTCCACCTCACAGTGCAGAAGTAGCGGGTTCCATTCTTCCTGTGTGGAGTTTGCATGTTCTCCCCGGGCCTGCGTGGGTTTTCTCCGGGTACTCCGCTTTCCTCCCACATGCATGGCAGGCTGATTGAGCACTCGAAATTGTCCCTCAGTGTGAAGGTGAGCGCGGATGGTTGTTTGTCTCCGTGTGCCCTGCGATTGGCTGGCAACCGGTTCAGGGTGGTCCCGCCTACTGTCCGAAGACAGCGAGGCCACGCTCCAGCACCTCCGGCCATCCTTGTAAGGATAATAAAGCGGTTCCAAAAAATGGATGGATGGATGGATATTTCATTAGTTGTTGTTCACGATAATCCAGTAACCACGCTTGCCAGTGAGGGGCAAATAAGTTTCCGGTCGGCCTCTTGGTCCATTCAAAATGAATGTCCAGAAAAACCAGAGTGCCCCAATTGCCGGAAAAAGGCTGAAATATGAGATGAGGGACACACGAAAGTTCCGTCACGCGGTAGCCATCTCAAATGAGTATTGCTGTGCGCCACTTTGCACCTGACCGAGTGACTACGAGAGCAAAATTAGCTCCCATCGTTTTCCTCGAGACAACACAACAAACAGGCGACGAAAGGGCAACCTATTTCCAACCTGAGCCGCGAGGCACGCCGGGATGCCGCGGTATTCTCTTCTCCGACAACTGCGCCAGTGAAAAAGGCGGACCCTTGGATAAGCTTTGAAAATCTTTAGCCTGTCGACTCAAAGCGGTTTAGGAAAGCACCGGCCATCACGGCGTGCCCTGCACTCGCCCATTCGGAGGTGGCCCGGACTTAAACGAGACGTCATTGTCGCAATGAGTCCCATTAGCGCGCTCAGCAAATGTCAGCATGTTTTCCGGATCATTGCGGCGATTCAAATGCGTTTCAAACTGCACGCGGGCGGCCCCATTAAGCGAGCTAGCTAAGCAGGATGTATCTTTATTGGCTTGACCCCCCCCCCCACAAACACATACACACACACACGTCTATGAGAAGGCGATCAATCATCGAAAGGGTAGTTACGGATGAGAAGCCGACACGCATGGACCGATCAAGAATGAGATATTGATCAGGGAGAGACGGCTTGCCTCAATTTGATTGCAATGGGTCACCGGCGCGAGCACAATGGATGCCATGCGGTTCGCGGGAGATGGAGGCAGTCTGGCCGGGAGATGCGTCGGGCAACTTGGACGGCGCTGGAATAATCATCTGCATTAAGTGGACAAAAGGTGCTTTGGAGGGTTTTTCACGCCGCTGTTCACCGCACGCAAGGCAGGACGTGAGCTCGCCTATGCTCGGAAATTCTTGCCGGTAGCGGCAGGAGAAGAATCGCATTCATTCATCAACAACAATAACAGTGACCAAAAAATAAATAAAATAAAATAAAATAACTCTCTGCTGCCAGGTTATTTTTGTTCTCATGCGTGAAAGGCCCGAAAAAAAAGCTCAAGGCCACAATCAAGATCTGCTCCTCTCTACAAATGTTGCCATTTTATCTGTCGACATGAAGTACTTTTCCGATCCTTTCAATTTGTTCTTTGAATGACAAATGACCCCGAAAATGTCATCCAAAATTCGAACAAAGAGCGAGTCAACAAGCACTTGTCTGAAATCAGTCATCTGTGCTGCACTCGGTTGTGGCTGATAAGCTCACAAATCGCACAAACCCCTCCTCGCAATCAACTCGACTGCATTTTGTTCCATCGGCACAAATCAGCAAAACGACGCCAGGCCTCAAACCGCCAATAAATGATGTCATGAGCGTCTCAGTATTCAGCACTCCGAAATCACTCCGCCAAGCTCTCTCCGATTGGATGCGTCGTCTGATGTCACAGCGACGACACTCCCACAAATGAATAAAAACCCGCCCCACGATTCAAGAAAGACTGCCTGAATGGAATGCGGGCGTTTGATGATGCACTTCAACCAAGCGAGCGGTACATTTCCTGGTTTCGATTTAATCTGTGTTGAACCAGTTCTCTTTGTCCTCCCGTTTATGTGGTGAAACCAAAACACGCAAAATGATTGCTCAGAGGCTGTCAAAAGGAAGTGGCCCTTATTTTCTTGTATCTATCTAATATGGTTGGCAACCTCTTGCATGAAATTATTCAATCTTGATATGATTGTATTGATAAAAAACACAGAGCCTCCGGCAACACAGTCCGACACTCGAGTCCTCTTAAAAGGTTTGCATGGGTGAGTCGTCCGCGACAGAAAAATGGTCACGACGCGCCGTACTGCGTTGCTCAATGGAGGCACCTGCTGGATTTTGTCATGATTGATAAAGCGAGTGCCAGAAAGTTGAAACAGGGAAATGAAAACAACTCTCTTTGCATTTGCCAATATGAGATGAAAAATACTTGCACAGGGCGGAGGCTGTGAAGCCTTTGCTTTTCTTTTGGGCTCCCTTTCACATGGGCTTGAAGGGAAGATTCATGCTTCATAACATCTGCGAATCTTTTGGCAGACTGTTCTTTTGGCCACGCGGGCCAAATCAGACAACGTTTTAATTTCATTTGTTGACAGCGTGACATGTAGCAGGGTCCGTCGAAAAGTTCGCGGGGCTGACAGGTGCATTTTTCCAGCCAAATATTTGCAGCGCAACTCGACGCCTGCCCGCCTTGCGTTGAACTTAACCGAGAGGTCCAAGCCAGCTCGTCAGGGAATCCAATTTGGCCCACGCAAAAAACAAACAAACAAAAACACGATTGCAATTGTTGCTTTTCCACCAAAACTATTTTTTTTTTTCAGTAGAAGGTTGCAATGGCAACCACTTAAATGACATTGCGCAACGGGCTGCTAATCAGGACTTGACGCACTTGTGAAGGCTAAAAGATGCCCCCCCCCCACAAAAAAGCGGGAGGGGGCTTGCAACTTGGCCATCTTTTGGCAGTGAAGAACACACTTCTGTGAAAACGAATGTAGCAACGTTTGAAGGGAGCGAACATCGCAAAAGGCCAGTGGACGGCTTCAGTCCAAAACCGGTTGCTTTCATTTCTCGCATGCTTGAAACGTGGCCGTCCACAAGGTAACTTTCTGAGAAATGACCAACTTCAAACGGTTCACCTCATCGCCATTTTTCAGCCGTCCGCATTTTCTCCGTCAACGATCAACGCGGCCAATTTCAACATTTTGTTCCTTCCGCACTCGGTGGCCGACGCGCTCCTTCAGGACTCCCGAGTTCAATATTCAGCTCCGCCATCTAATTCCCATTTTCAAACATCATTCCGACGCTCAGCGCCTCGGTCCGCATTTCGGCACAAATTCAAAGCATTCCAAAGCGGTTCAGCCCAAGTTGAACGCATTCCCCAAATGCCGAAACTGTCAAAACAAAATCCCCCTCCCCAAAGGTGGAGGGGGATTACCTTTCACATTGCTCCACAGATGCAAACCATCCCAACGTCAGGACGTTCATCTCACTCAGCACATCTGCGGAATAATCCTTCTCGGAATTCCGAAAGTTTCATAAACTAATTCTTAAATCAATGCGGAGATTGACTGTATCAATCTCCTCCAGTCGCAATTCTCTCCCCACATTCCAACTTCAAAATGGAAAAAAAAATCCCTGGTTTTAGTCAGGGACTCACTGGACCGTTTTGTGCCAACAGCCCAACGAGCGGCAACGCGGGACTTACCGGGCCACTTGAATCCCGGCGTCCCTGCGGGCGGCGTTCCTCTGGCCCTCGCCGTTGATCTCCTTCTTGGTGTTGCGGATGAGGCGTAGGACGGGCTCGATCTCCTTCAGCAGCTCGTCGTTTTCCTCCAGCCCGTTGCAGAAGAGCCCCCCGCCACCGCCCCGCCCCCCCTCCCTCATCAGCAGGGGGTCCTGGGCGGCCAGGAGCGCGATGGAGGGCGACGAGAGGTTCTCGATGGCCCTGAGCTGAGGCGAGCAATTCTCGTAGGATTTGGAGGGCGGGAAGGCCGGCCGGGTGACCCGCACGGTGCGGGGGCGGCCGTCCCCCGACAGGGTGGTCTCCAGGTGGGTGGTGAAGCCCTCGGGCCCGCGCAGGATGAGCACGGCGTGGCTCTCGGGCGACACGTTCTTCAGCGTCTCCAGGGCGCGCTCGTAGCCGAGATCCACCAGGGGCTTGTTGTTGACGGCCAGCACGATGTCACCCACCTGGACCAGGCCGCACTCCTCGGCCGCCCCGCCCCGGATCAAGTCCGACACGATGACGGGCGGTTTGGAGACCCTCTGCTTGACCAGGAAGCCCAGGCCGCCCACTTTCCTCTTGAAGAGGCGCACCGAGATGATGTTGGGCTGCAGCTGGCACACGCTGGCCTCAGACTCCTGCATGGCTTCCGCGGGGCGTGCGTGGGGACGCTCGATGTGCGCGCGTGTCCCCCGAGGAGTCTCTGAAAGCCAAAAAAAGAGCAAAGAGAGGCCATTCGTTGCAAAGACACAAAAAGCGAATCCACACTCCCCCATTAAGCTCCTCATTTGTGAGGGAAAGTGGATCGGGAAAAAAATAGCAGGCCGTCATTCAAGCATCAAACTTGAAAGCCGTGCGCCACCTACATGAGATGGCAAAGGATACCAAAAGAAAATAAACCTCGTCAAAAAAAAAAACTAAGCACAAACGACATTTTCGCCCCCAAATTGACAGCGCATAAAATGCACAATCATTCTTTTTTTTCTTTATTTGAACGTTTCTGGTTTGGTCCAGAGTCATAAAGTGGATGATAGCGAACTCCAGGAAAAGCGCAGCCTGCCCTTTTCCCATCACACCGGGAGGCGCGCCCAAAGACTTTGGGGAGTCAAGCCGCTCCCTCTTGGGACACCTCGACACCGTCGACCGAGTGAGGGAGGCCCCAAAAGAGGATGTTGCCCTCCCCCGCTTGGCGGGTGAAAAAGGGTACAGGCTGCCCCAATTTTTTTTTGCCTTATACGGCCACTTGCTGTTGACAGAAAACGACATCTGAGCGGGCTCAAGTCATGCCCGATCTCGACGGCCCCACCCGACACGGTGGCGTCATCGTCAGTCGACGGCAGGTGGCAAGATGGTCACCCGCTGACATGGAGCAAAACGCGGCATTTTCCGGTTCAAATTCTGACGAATTGGAGTCGTTCGAGCGATATTCCGGAGTCACGACCGACGGAGGATCCGTCAATCGGTCTGAATACGCCCCTTTTTGCCGACTCCGTGCCCGACGAGGCCTGCGATGCAAGCGCAGCAGAAATAACGGGCCGCCGCCGCGCGCAGAGGCGGAAGCGTGTCTGCGAAGCGGCACTCGGCGGGGCTTGACGTCACGTCCGCTCATTACAAATTAATCAGAGGGATCATTTTAGGCAAATACAAGACGAGGAAGCCTAAATACTTGACACCGGTGCGACCTTTCCCCATCAATAGCTGGAAATCGACCACCAGGAGCTCACCAATAAATTTGGAGAAATATTGATATCGTCGTCAATGAGCCCAACGGTGATGGCCCTCACACAATCCACCTGCCCTGTGTCAACCGCCGAGACCTTCCCGTTCTCCCGGGACATTAAGTGGGAGGTCAACACCAACTCCATCCTGAAAAGAGGCCCAGCCGAGGCTGCTGAGGAAGCGCGGCCTGCCACAGGAGGCGCTAAGACACTTCCGCACAGCGGTCACCGAATCGTATTTTACCGCCGATCACTTTTAGCTCGGCTTGATACTTTGCACATCGTTTCGCAGCCGTCATCATCGGGCGGTACTACCGTACGTCGGTACCCTCGCACGACGGAACGTCTTTCCATACTTATTTGTCATGTCCTTGCGTATCGTCGTCGTTTGTTATTGATGATACGAGGGGAGCAAGCACCACCGGAGACAAATTCCTTGGTCGTTCTACATACTTGGCCAATAAAGAGGATTCCGATTCTGCTTCCCTCCGATCACTCGGAGACGGTGTCCGTGACGAACGACAGAGCGAGGTTGCCCCGAGGCGTGGGAATAAGTTAAGGCGCCGGCCGGCCCTTTAATCCCACGCCGGCCCGAGCGGGCTCCCCGCCGAGGTACGAAATGACCGAAAAATGATGCAAAGCCAGCGCAGCTGGTGGCGGCGCAGCCCGGCTTTCGGGCGCATCCCGTGGCTTTGACTCACGCTCGCTTCCTTGGTAACGAGGAGATGACGGTGTCAAAAGTGGCAAACGCGGCTTCGCGCGCACTCGGATGGAACGCGCACAACGGCGCATACGGGCGTGCGGTCGAGCACAAGACACGTTGGGCCACGGTATGTGTCGTGCACACAAGGGGTGCGAAGCCTTGAGGGGAGACGCTCGCGCACACGCCTGGGAAAATAGATTTGCATATTTGTGTGCAAAATAGCGGCTCGGTCGACCGCCTGTCACAACAACAACACGAAACGGCCGTTTTGCTCGTTTCAGAAAGAAAGCAGAAGTGAACACGCACGCGCCTTTTTCGTAAACGTGAACGGTGGTCTCGTCTTCGATGTGGTCTTTTGGGCAAGGACGATGACGAGTTCATCAACAAAACGGTCAGCTGTTTTTGTCAACTTTGGCGGCAATTTTGTCTAACGTACGAAGGTGGCGGTCGTTGGGAATTTCGGGAGAATCTGTAAATATTCTTGTATGGTAAGCCCAAACATGCATTGTTTTGCTTTTCGTCACCATCGGTCATTGTTGCTGTTCGCATTCATTGAAATAAATGACATCGACATTATGTTAACGCCACGCGTCTCTGCGTAAAATGAACAGCAGCCGAGTCTTCAACAAACCCCATGTAAGCGTTTTCACGAACATGAACGTAAAATTAGGTAACAATTTAGACGATGAGGCTCGTGTTGTTGTAAACACTGTCAATGATTTCGGGTTTTCTTTTTTTTAATATTGACCGCATTGGAGTCCATGTACTTTTCTAAAACAAGACAGACTTCGCGCCAAAATTTTTTTTCATCAATCCAACATTCTCATTTTCGTAAACATCATTTAGCATCTTCATTGACCCAACGCATTTTTTTTTTCTCGCCTTTCTGAATACTGGTCACAATTTTTGGCCTTCTACTATCCCAACACTCATGTTTTCATATGACATTAGTGGCTCTCTAATGCACCAAACATACGTTTTTATAAACAGTTGTTAAAAACTTGACCCAACGACTTATCATCTGGAGTGATCTTCCAAAAAATAAAAATAAAAAATCGAATAAAATAAATGACAACTGCAAAGACATTTTGGGTTGAATTAACCTGCTGAGCATTTGATTGATGTTCAAGCTGCTTACTTTAGTTTGGGCTCGTAGAATTAAAGCATGCCCCATTTTGCACACCGACCCCCCCCCCCCCCCCCCCCCCCAAAAAAACCATGCACAAGTGTGTTGGTGGGGATGATTTTACGGCGCAACAAGTTCTCCATCACTTGAATAACAGCAACCGGCGGAGGTGCGAAGTCCCATTTTCAAGTTGCTTCGGCGCCCTCGCCAGCACATTGCACAATCCCATTTTAGCGCAACCATAGCGTGGAATATCAAGAATGACACAAAAGATCAGCTCACCCGCTCAGAATCTCAGCCGGAACTCTATGGATGCGCTGCAACTCTCCCCCCTGAAGATAAAAAAAAAAAAGAAAAAAAAGAAAAACTTGCTGTGAAACTCCTCAGCTGTATGCGCGGTTCATCCCTCACACACACACACACACACTCCAACGAAAACCAAGAGGAGGGATGGGACAGGGTATGGGGGTGTCAAAAAAGGCAAAAAAAGGGTGGGCGGGGGAAGGTGGAGGTTGATCTCGCGGTGTGCCTCTCTGGAGGCTCGCCTTGTGGCTCGCGCAGCGCTCCGGAGCCTTTTTAAAGCCACGGGAGGAGAGAGAGGGAACAGAACAGACGGGGGTGGGGGCAGTTTTGGAGGGGGGGGGGGGGCGTCGCCATCGCCTGCCGTCATCGTTCAGCTCACGGCGGGAGGCGCTTCGTCCTCATCGCCCCCCCCCCCCCCCCCCGCTGCAGAGAATGAAGATGGAAAGACGGAGCTTGCATCTTCTGTAGACCAGCGACCGCCACAGGGCGCTCGATTTTATTCCTCCATTTATTGAAAAGGGACATTTCATCCATGGGGAGCCGAAGGCTACTTCTCCGGCTCACGTCTTCGGGCCAGAGGTCGGCAACCTAGGCCGCATGTTGGTTCAAGCTCGCAAACGTTGGCCAAAACGGTCGTCAAGACCTTCGGCAGGAATTCGCTCGTGCTTTTCTTGAATGTGTTTGAAATTTCCTCACGCCGAGAAAAGTCAGTGTGCCGTCAGCCGCCCGTGACTCGGACGCCAAAGGACCATTTCACTCAACAAGGCCAAATACACTGGGGGGAAAAAAAATGTCCCGGTGAATGTACTTTTTTTTTAGGGTGGGGGGGGGCAAGCCTGCACACAACACAATCGAATCATCTGGATTTAGATATACGCAACTGAAAAGTGGAGTGTCAAATACAGTACAGTGTACAGTACATATCGCCCCCCCCCTCCCGCCCGTTAATTGCGTGTACTTGAACCTCTGCTTTCCAGCCCATCTTTGACCCCGCCGATGTGATGGCGTGCGTGGGTGCTTCCAGCAAACAGGTAAGCCGGGGCAACGCGCAGTCACTTTGGTTCCCCCCCCCTCTCGATATCATCATCATCATGGCGACTTCCGCCACGTGAGGTTACGCTTTACACCGGGAATAGAACCACGTAATTGTCTTCGTTTATCCCAACCACCGTAATAAGAGTGTCGTGGAGGAGTCCCGCTGCCGTTTTGCCGCTTATCTTGCACGGGACTCTCACGTGTTGATGTCAGTGGACGCAGAACCGGTGAAAAGAAGTGAAATATGCTTATTTTGCGACAACACCCCCCCCCCCCCCCCTTCACCAAGGATGTGCGCTTATGTGCACACACGCACACACGTCATTATGTCGATCACTTCCTGCTTGAGTGCTGCCATCTGCCCTCTCATGAAGCCCCGCGTGCGGATCACCGTGCAAAGCCAACCCCCCCCCCCCCACCCCCCACACACACACTTAACGCCCT
Organism: Hippocampus guttulatus; assembly: GCF_054856545.1. Classification (NCBI taxonomy): domain Eukaryota; kingdom Metazoa; phylum Chordata; class Actinopteri; order Syngnathiformes; family Syngnathidae; genus Hippocampus; species Hippocampus guttulatus. The sequence continues at coordinate 20,808,966 of NC_141265.1, forward strand.
CAACGCGGCTCGGCGACAGCTCGTCTATATTCAGCCGCATCAGATTCACTCACTGAAATAAAAACAAGCACTTCCTCACTTGTTCCGTCTCATCGGCGAAAAGGGCAAATAGGCAAGGCAGCTAGCTTTATTTCCGTCGCACGTTTCATACACAAGGCAACTAACTCTGTGTGCTTTAAATGAGAGGCGGGGTCTCCTTGCGGATTCTCCTTCATCACAAAAGGGTCTCAAAGAGATTTTGCAATTGTCAAACCGCCGCTGTGCAGGGGTTGGCTGGATTTACTTTATTTTCCGCGTGTGGCTAAAAAATAAATACCGTATGCTATAAAAGCGTGAGGGGCGGTCCAGTGGTCAACTGGTTAGCACGTCCGCCGTTCGTACTGCAGCGGTCCGGGGTTCGATTCCGGCTCCGGCCTTCCTGCGTGGAGTTTGCATGTTCTCCCCGTGCTGGCGCGGATTTTCTCCGGGTACTCCGGTTTCCTCCCACATTCCAAAAACATGCGCCATAGGTTAATGGAAGCAAGCAAAGGTAGCAACTGAGAAAAGACGGAAGAAAATTGGGGAAATCCTGCAAACGTTTGAATCTGGTACAGAAGACGGCAAGTTGTTTATGCCGTGCGGGAAGGAACGACGCGCTCGTTCCTGCGTGTGCAGGTGCGCCGCCATTTATTCCTTTGTTCTGCCCCTTTGGCAGTCATGTCAATCTCCATGGCGACACGCAATAGGGCGATTCTGCTGCCACTCAATTAAAAAAAAATTAATGAATCAATAAAAAGTACAACTAAATAAAAAGATAAATCGGGAAGAAGAGGACGGATGGAAAAACACTTCAACTTGGATGATGAAGGAGCAGCTGAGAGGAACATGGCAGCTCATTCAAATTTAAAGAGAGAATAGGATGAAAGAAAATGGGGGTTGTGGGGGGGGGGGTGGAGAAAAAAGCAACCTGAGAGAAGGAAGACAGATGACATCACGATTTCATTCAAACTTCGCTTTCTTGAGGGGGAGACTTGATTTCACAGCTCCATCCGGGGAAATGTCGTCTTATTGCACTAAATGTATTTTAACAACCTGGACTGTCAAGTTCATCGCTGGCAACTGAAGCCAAAGGGCAGCCAGCCACCTGCGCCGACTGTCGCTGGCTTCTATTTGGTTTTGTCTCAAAACCTTTCTCAGTGCGTCCTTTACGCCAGGATGCCCTGGACGGAGTCATGAGAGCCTCTCAAGGCATAAGCCATTAAAAGGAGATTATCTTAGTATGGTCAATTGTGACATAGAGTCATTGTGGTCTACACTTCCCAGCGTTTTTTTTTTTCTTGACGGACTTTGCTTTCATGCCATAGTGGATAGCTCTGATGGAGACAAATCTTTGAGTAGCGGGCGAGGAGGCTCAAAGTAGAGCCAATGCTCCACCACATTGAGAGGAGCCAGATGAGGTGGCTTGGGCATCGGATTAGAATGACTCCATGGTGAGGTATACTGGGCAGATCCCATCGGGAGGAGGCCCCGTGACACGCCGGAGAGACAATATCTGCCGGCTGGCCTGGGAACGTCATGGGAAACCTGCAGAAGAGCTGGATGAAGTGGCTCGGGAGAGGGAAGACTGGGCTTGGAAAACCAACTAATCAATACAATTAGTGATGTCAAGATACTGATTCTTATCACATTCCGCCTCTTCACTGCAAAAGGCCAACTTTTTTTCTCGTAATATTATGGTCATTTTAAAATCAAGACTCTAGTCATGATAACCCCCCCCCCCCCCATAATAACAAATCAAAGTATTTCAGTAAAGAAATCTAAATACAACCGAGTTGGGTAAGCTGATCATTTTGTTTCTGCTTCCGCCTTAAATGTGCTCGTCTCTCTGCTTTTTCTCTACATTGTTGTGAACTACGGTACTGAATTCATTTTGTCATATACATAAGAGGACTACGCCGGAAAAACAAACCCAAAAAAAACCATACACGGAGATGATAGACTTCAGCAAATTGCATTAAAATATTGAAATCAATCGGGGGTGGCAGTTAAAGTTTTGGACTTGGCTTTTTTTTTTTTTTTTGCAGTTGGCTCAGTGTAAAATATTGTGCTGATGTACTTATGGAGTTTTGCGTCAAAACAAAGGAAAACACAAACTTATTTCTCTTAATTCTCAGTTTTTTGGGGAACTTATTTACGTGGCCGTGCTAGTGAGATGTAGCAATTAGCAATGCTAGCCTGTTTCAGCATAACTAGTTAGCATGTGGCTATTACAAACCACCTTTCACAATTAGCTGAGGAACAAAAAAAAAGCTCACCTCGTGACACTTGATTCCCGTTTATTTCATTCCATAAAAGATAGACAGCTTCAGCTTTCGTCCTTTCGCGTTGTGACTTGCTAGCTGAAGCACAGGTGGACCTCGTCGGCTCAGATTGGACTGATTCGTTTCATGCTAATTGAGGGGTGCGCACGGGGCACGGCCAGGCCTTGTCTGACTGTAGATGTTTGGACAAAAACGCCAAATGAAGAAAAAAACGATCATTGAAGATGGAAGTGCCATTTGAATTGGGGGTGATATTTACAGCTAAACACTGAACATGTCTTTGTCTTATTTAGTAATTGAAACAAAGGTTTGCACCCCTTGTCATCCAGCCACCCTTGGAATAGTCCGACTGAGTTTTGACAGTTTCCCACTCGTGAGACAGATCAGCGAAATGCTTTTTAGTTCATTGCAGTTTAATCCAATGAAAAAACAAAAACATGACTATAAATTTAAGTAAGACTGAAAATGTTATTTAATTTGTTGGTTGTTTTTTTCCCCCCCTAGTCGAGCCGCAATATGCCTCCATACATATACGGCTGCAGGCGCTTTGCTTTGGTCAACTTTTTTGTTGTCTATTGGCAAGCCAACGGATGAACTGATGCGGTTGTTGTTTGTGTATTATTTTCTTTACGTTGCATTTGAATTCCAGGAAACAGAAAATGAGATTGTAAATGCATGTGGACCGGTTATGTTTGTACGAGTGCAACCTTGAGCCAGGAGGCAAACAAGCGTCTCGTCTTTTCTTTTTCGATGTCACCGACACCTGCAAATGAGGCGAAGTTCAGCCCGAGCCGGGTGGCGAGTGGGCGGTGGCTATTAGGCCCCGCGATGACAGGCGGGCGTCCTTGCTCTTCTTGTCGCCTTTCGAGTGTCCTGACGATGATGTTTTGTGTGGTTGCGTTTGATCTCAGCAGGCGCCAATTAGGCGTTTGGGACAAATTGTGGCCGCACACAAGACTGCGGCGGCTCCATGGCAGGCGCACAAAACTCTCATTTGTGTCTTCAATTTGGTTTGAAATGTGGATTTGAAACCCTACACTAGCTTGAAACCCGAATGTCTTTCTCAAAATTATACGCTGGCTTTAAACCCTAATTGAAAAACTTAATTCTGTTTTGAAACCCCAACAATGTCTTTCACAAAAATGTTTTATATTTTAGGGATGGGCGTAGGTGGGTCGGTCGGGGGTTGGGTCACCCAACCCACGTTTTCAGGGGAAACCGCAAATTGGAGGGTTTTCAGCATTTTCTTTCTTTAAGAATTTTAATGTGTTTACAACAACAAAATATATTTTTGGGGCCCAATTTGACTAATTTTCCGTTTCAATGAGGATCGCTTTTCGGTATTTGCAGGCCAGCACATATTTTGTCCATATTTAAAACGTACTCCTCTGTGCCCCTTCGATCTTGAAACCCTAATTTGAAACTCTAATCCCGTGTTCATAAATATTTTCTCAAGGGCAGTCGGCGTACTTGAATAAACGCACAACTGTCACAGCCTGTTGTCCAAAGAATGTCTCCTTGAAATGCAAATGACACGCCGAGTTAGAAACTAGCCAGGTTGACGGGTTGAGAAGACTTTAGTTTCAAAATATTTTGCTTCAAAGCATACATCGGGTGGGTGTAACTCGCCCTGGGCGGTGGATATTCCCGTTACCTCATTGAAGTTCTTTATCTCGTTTTCCCTCTCACGCAAAACATGTTGTCCAGTTGTCTTCGCATTGGAAATATCATCATAATACAAGCGAATAACAGAATCTGCCTGCAGTATCCCAAGATTACAACAGAGGGGTGTCCAGACTTTTTCTTCCGAGGGCATACATACAAGTGGAGGGACTCAAGGGCCTCATGGACATTCCTCACTCTTAAAGACCCATCCATCCATCTATTATAGGCGGGGGACACCCTGAACCGGTTGCCAGCCAATCGCGGGGCACACAACCATCCGCGCTCACACTCACACCTCGGGACAATTTCGAGTGTTCAATCAGCCTGCCGTGCATGGTTTTGGAATGTGGGAGGAAACCAGAGTACCCGGAGGAAACCCACCCAGGCATGGGGGGGAACATGCAAACCTCACACAGAAAGGCCAGAGCTGGAATCGAACCCACGACCACTGCACTGTGAGGCGGGCGTGCTAACTAGACCCAAAAAACACAACGATGCAAATTTCTGTTCCAGGCGCAGATGTTTTGTTTTATTTTATTTTTTTGATACGCACAGCTAGTTTGTCGGAGTGGACATGAACGAGCCAGGATGGACGATCGCGAGTCACAGTGGACATCAGACAATCACTTTGAACATTAGCAAGTCACAGTGGATGCGAGCGAGCAAGTGCGAGTGGATTTTAGAGAGTCCAAGTGGACCGAAGAAAGTCACAGAAGACGTTGGTGAGTCGCAGTGGATTTTTAGCTAATCCTGGTGACCATTAGCAAGTCGCAGTGGACGTTAACGATTTCTAGTCAACATTAGCAAGTCGCAGTCTCGTTTTGCATGCACATGAACAGATGGGCCGGCATATGAGCGCTGCAAGGCAGGCGAGGGTGACATCTTGTCTTCTTTGTGATCATTATGTAAGCGTTGGACTTTTTCGGGGACCATTGTGTCTCGAGCGTCAGACGTTACTCTCGAGTAGTTGGAGTGGCACCCCTACGGGACTCTCAAGTAATTAGAGCGACGATAAGGCGGAGGATACGGAGGGTGTGTTTTTTTTTACACCTGAGGTGTTGCGTAGCGTATTGCACGTGGATGGCTGTGTCCCGTCCGCGCCGGTGGCGGCGTACAGGTGCTGCACCAGGCCCGTGCCGCCTCAGGACATAAGTCGCCCCGGTGGGATGCGCTTTCGCCCGGCGTCTGCTCTGCCGAAACAAGCTTGCGTCTAATGAAAGGCTTCCTGGACATAATGAGCTCCGTGGGCGTCTTTGAAAAGAATGGGGGGGGGGGGGGGGGTCGCGTGGCCCAAACATTTTGTCCGTGCTTAAGTGACTCCGGGGCATTTTGTGGCTTCTTGCACTACATCGGCAGGAAATAAGACTCATTTTGTTTTTAGTGTTACTGTGCATTTCAATTATTGACGCTCTATTTACTTTTTATTTGCTTCCGGGACCTTTTATATATTTTTACTGGCCATCATTTACTCGCCAATCTGACAGGGGTTTTTTTTCTTCCTTTTTTGTGTGTTTTCGGTGTTGCTTCCACAGAAGTGGACTGGTAACAATGTGACTCGCAAAGGCCTTTTTACACACGTTCGAATTTTTTCAGCTGTTTAAAAACGACCTCAGACGGAAGGATCATCTTCTTGGGATATTCTTAAAGGATATAAGATGGTACTTGGCTCAAAAAGGGGGAAGATTGGGGCAAAACCAGCTCCACTGTCTTTATGCGTGGAGCCGGCCTAAGGTCCTCTTGCTAACGTCAAGCGGCACTCGCTAAGTTGAACTGCGACTCATCCAATGTGATTTGCTAACGCAGACTGGCCAGTAGTGAGACACAATGCATGTTAGCGAGACTCAGCGGATGATTTTCTGTTCCAAGCGAGTCACACTTGGATGATTACAAAGTCACAGAGGACAATAGCGGGCCACCATGCATGTTAGCGAATCACAATTTGTTTCCTCGCAATTGATCTCTGTCCATCTAGCTCGGATAAGAGAATTTCAACATCTATGGGAGTCATATAAAAAAAAAAATTCCTGCCAAACTTCCCAGCGTTCTTATCACTTTAGCCAGCATGCAGCACACCCAAACATTTACGCTCTGATGCTTGTTATGGAGCTGCTCTTCTTGAGATTGTGATTTTTTTTTTTTAACTACGTGCTGGCCAGAGGCTGCCAGACATCGAGGAAGGGGGAAGGCGGAGAGGATGAAGAAGGGAAGAACATATTCCAGAGAGTCCTGTCGTCTGGTGTGTGTGTGAATGTGTTGCTGCTCTGTGTGTGTTCAAGCAGCAACTGTTTGAATGTTTACAATTGGCAACACATCTAAACTAACTGCTGTTAGCCTGTTTTCCCCGTGTCTAGCACCTCTTCAATTTGTCGGTGGTACTTGCCATGCAGGGGGCTCGTCTTTCCACGACGGTCTATCTGGCTCCTTCTCCTTACTTGGCTTCTGTTGCTTGAGACATTGACGAAGCAGATCGTCTATGGGGGGCCACCTTCTTCATGTACACCTGTTGTTCCCATGAGACCTCAGTCCTTGCCCCCAAACCCCTTTTTACTTTGGGGCGGAACCGTCCGTGCATTGTAAGGATCTTTCTTGTCTTGATGGGAGTGGCTTATATGTCTTCCAGGAGCCGGGATACAGTGCCAGTGGGGTATCTGGTAACTTGGCAGGGGGTAGGCGTTAATGGCTTGGCTCTTATTCTTGGCGTTCAGCTGACTATTCCGAATCTATCTCACCCTCTTTTGGTATTTGGCCATGGCTGCCCTCTGCGCTGACTCGGCATGGTTGCTATTTGCATATTGAGATGAAAGAAATCTTTGCATCTCTGTCTATATTGCTGAATTCAACTTTGCTGATTAAAAAAAAAATAAAAAAGTTAAAAAAGCATTCTGGAATTTGTTTTAGAAAAAAACGTGAATAGAGTCACTCGAGTTATTATCGGATCCGCTTATCCCCACAAGGGTCATGGATGTGCCGGAGCCTGTCCCAGCTGTCTTCATGAATTAAACATTCACATTCACAGTCACACCTGCAGACAATTTAGAGTGATCACTTAACCAACCGCGCATGTTTTTGGAAACCGGAGTACCCAGAGAAAACCCACGAACATGGAAACTCCACATAGGAAGGCCGGAATCGAACCCTGCATCTTTGCACTGTGCGGCGGACGTGTTAGCCGTTTGTCCACCGTTCCGCCTCTTCTCAACCAAAGGAAAAAAGTTTGACCCTTGGTACTCAATATCTTTATGAGGGGGAGGTGGGGGTGGAAGACAACGAAAGAGAAAGAGAAAAAGAGCTTTTTTTAATTGTCATCCACAAACGTTGACAAAGTATGAGTGCAAATCAGCCGGTGGAAGGAAGAGGAAGAAGAGGAAGAAAAAGAAGCGAAAGAAGGCATCCTTCACATTCACAATTCCTAAAGCATATACCGTATACTTGATACCGTGTTGTCTTTTTATTTGGGGGGGGGGGGGTACCATATGCTCAATAACGTATATTTGTGTACAAGCAAGAACACAAAAGACATCCAGGAAGGAAAATAATGGTAAGCAAAGAAATGCAAAAACAACAACACTTTCTTCTACATTCAAAAGTAGTCGAAGAAAAAAAAAAAAAAAAAAAGAACCGCACTAATGCTAATCATTCGATTGTTAATAATCATAATCATCCGGCAAAGCTGGTCTATAATCTGTTCTGTACACTTGGCACAAATATGAGATCTTTTAGATACGGCCACTCACATTTGATTGCCCATTGCTCATGTTCCAAAGTGAGGCTGGGTGGATAATTACAAACAACGGCAACCATCAGCCGACACACACACACACGCACACACATACATATATATATACAGTATATATATATATAATGTTCATTCAAATGTATCAAAATCCAGCCCCAATAACCGTGAGGGGAAAAAAAATAAGTGAATCCTCAACCACCAAAAATCTGTGAAAAATTCAAGCGCCCTTATGATTGCAACATTTTAAAAAATGGCCCTCCTCAAATAAGTGAGTGAAAAGGTTCCCGCAAAAAAACAGGTGCAAAGAGGTGTCTTTGCGAATAGTGAAAATCTGCAAATTGTTGAGGCTGACTTATAATTGAAAGAATTAAATAGGCATACACTGTACTGTTACTAATTTGCAAACAATGTAAAAGAAATAACAAACATACAATCCCCCCAAAAAAGTTTGTTTTGTTTTGGGGAGGAAGAGAGGGGGGGGGGGGTTCTTCGATTTTTCATGAGCTGACGATATCTTGTACAAACATATCTGGTGTCGTCCAGTCCCAGTGAAAACTTACAAAAAACAACAGCAGGAGCAGCAGCAAAATCGCTTCGATTCTGCCTTTTTTTTTCCTTTTTTGCAACAATTTCAATTGACATCGTGCGATTGTCTGGGTTTTTTTGGGGGGGGGGGGTGGAGCAAAAAGCAGTCCTCAGCTCAGGTGGGACGTCTGTCAATCAAACGAGTCACAATGATGGTTGATTAAAACTAGCCCAATTGGCAGACATTTTTCTTGTTTGATGCGAATCGTGAAAAATCCAAAACAATAAAACGTCTTTTTTTTTTCATTGACACCAAGTTGTTATTGGGAGGTACAGCACAGGAGAGGAAACATTAGCGAGAAAGTATGCTGCATTACTATTTTGACAATTTATTATCTGTTATGGGTTATTGTTGTGAAAAGTCATGATTTTCAGAGATAAATGGTGTACTTTGTTTTTAAATAGAATCGGAATTTTGGGAGGGCAAAAAAGCATTTTATTGCAAATGCGTACCTGCTTTCAGAGATTTCATTTTTTTTTTTTTTAACATAGTCGAGCTTTTTGTATTTTTCTTTCCAGCGTGTCACAAATCCTTCGGTCTTAACTGAAGCCAAATTCCGATTTTTGGGTTTAGGGTTAGATTTTCTCGAGAGAAAATTCATTCAGAATTTTTATTTTATTTTTTTGCCAAATTCACAAAATATTATTCATTTGCAAAAGAAAGTTATAACTTTTCTTTTTACAAAATGACAGCTTTAAAAAACAAACAACAAAAAAAACATGATATGGCACTCTCATGAGATTTGCTTTAAAACGAAAATAAAGAGATATTTATTAATACTTTCTCCTAATGAAAATCTGCACCAAACTATATGACGTTCCTGCAGGATTTACACTTTTCTGCAAAACCTCTCCAAATGTATTGTATTGTATTTTTTTCTCAGCAAAAAAAAAAAAAAAAAAGGCTAACATTTGTTTTTCAACTTTCTCTTGTATGATTGTGACTTTTGTGACATTTTTTTTCTCTTCAGTGTCCCAAATCCTCTGAACTGAATCCAAATCCCGATGTTTTTATTTTCATGCGCGCATCAGGCCCTCAATGCATCATGAAAAAAAAAAAAATCTATAAAATCGGGGCGCATCAACAGTTACATCTGAACGCCCGGGTGGAAAACCTGTTGACATTCATGCGGCATGGCGCCGACGACCAAAAACAGACGAGAAAAAAAAAAAATATATAATAATAATCCAGCGGCCATTAAAGATCAAGCGCGGGCGGGCAAGCGGGCGGGCCCCAAGTCGCCCAGACTTCCAAAAAGGGATGCTGGCCACACAGTCACGTATACAACAGTCACATTCGTTGCTTTCCCACAAAGACTTGGTCAAGGACAGGAAAGGGTTTTTTTTTTAAAATATCTTTGTGGCGCGCTCATTTGACGTACTCTGCCGACTTCCAGAAGTGTCCCGGGTGCGAAAGGCGGCGGTTGCGCTTGGGCAGTTTCTCCAGCAGCTCCACCAGCTTGGAGAAGCTGGGACGCTCGTCCTGCTCCAAGGCCCAGCACAGCAGCAAAATGTCCTGACACACACAAATAATAATAAGGGGGCGTCAATGCCGGAGAGTCCAGGGTTAGGGTTTCACATTCAGGTTTGAAAAATGGGTTGCGGTCTCATTTTAGGACTTCAAGCTGGGGTGAGGCTTTCAAAGAAGGCTTTTAAACAAGGGCTGGGCGTTTAAAATGGACTAAGAGGCTCATATTAGGATTTCAAGCCATGTTTGATATTTGAAATGAGGGTTCCAAGCCATGCTTGAGGTTGGATTCGGAGGTAATGTGGATTAGTGTTTAAAATGTGGGTTGCAAGTCAAGATGAGGGGCTCCAACAAGGTTGGGTTTCAAATTGGCGTTTGAAGATTGAGTTCGGGTTCAAAAAAAGGTTTCAAGTCAGGATCGGGTTTTCAAAATAGGGCTTCAAACACGGGTAAGGGTTTCAAGTCATGGTTGGGTTTAAAGAAGGTTAAAAAAAAGTTTAGTGGCCATAGGGTTCTTTTACTCGTCTCGTTCTCGTCACGTCCAATTTTGGGCTTTTGTAAATGATCAATACTGAATACGGCGCGTGGATTCTACAAGCAAGCGCCTGTCTGAGCACCGTATTCGAAGGACGATGTAATGGTTCGATGACTCAGTTGTGACTCAATATCGGCTTGGTGAGTCAGTCGTGACTCTGTAGTGACTCGATTTCGACTCACTGATGACTTGTTCGTGATCCGGTAGTGAATCGGTGGCGGTTGGGTAGTGACAGGTTAGCGACTCAGTCGCGACTCTGCAATGACTCGATAGTGACTCAGTCGTGACTTTAACTCGAAAGCGACTCCGCGGCGACTCGGTCATGACGCGGATCGCCCGGCGAGCAAAGGCGGCCTCACCAGGATCTCCTTGCCCATGCCGGCGTGGGCCAGGCTGGGCTTGACCCCGCTGCCGACCTGCCACATGATGACCTCCGCCGGCTGACTCTTGTAAGGCCACTCGCGGGCGTGCAGCTCAAACCAAATGGTGCTGAAACGGAAGACAAACGTGAGCCAAACGGCGCAAAGACGACGTGAGTTAGGCGGGGAGCGATCAAGGGACTTGCCCCGCGGACGCTATCCGCCTCATCTTATACAACCGACCGAAGGTGTAGGGTTTCGAGTCAGGGTTTTTAATGAGCGTTTCAATCCGGGCTCAAGTTTTCAAATGAAGGCTTCGTGTCAGGGTTTCAATCATGAGTGAACGTTTCAAAGGAGGATTTCAAACGCGGCTTCCAGTTTCAAGTTCAAATCGAGAGAGCGGAAGGTAGGACAAAGGCGGAAGGTCCATCTGCGCTGCCACTTCGAGGTCACCCGCTGCCCCGCCTCCCTCCGTCCCCGTGGCGCTTTTGCATATTCATGAGCTCTTCTTTTTTTTTTTTTATTCCCTCACGACTATTTTTATCTCGCTCCAGTGTGACTTTCAGGAGTGGACGGACGGGGCGAGTTGGAACCTGTTGGGTATGCTAATTCCGCGGCCGCCGCTTACTTCCTTTCCAGCGTCCTCAGACATTTTCTCGAGGCGGCCAAGTGACGTAAATTCCTTCCTTCACGCTGGATGCAAAAATCCACTCACGGCATCGACACGGAATAGAAGCGCCGAGTCGAGTTTCCACCTTCAGACGTCGTGTCAGCGCTGGACATAACTCGTGTGTGCAAAGATCCTTTTACACTGCCGGCAAAATTGAGATGATTATGCTTTTTTTCTTTTTGCAGGTTTTGGTTTTCGGCTTTTCTTAGAGACGCAACTGGCGCAGAACGAGAGGACTGAATTTGACCCGACAAATTTTCTGCTTGCCAAATTCTGCCCCATTTTCAAGTCACTTTCCATATAAATGGCACAAACACACGGAAAGGGGAGGATGAAGTCAACCAGGTAAGGTTTGATCTTGCGCCGCGTTAAAAAAGGCGTATCTTGGGGGGGGGGTTCTTTGTTATGGCTCTTCAATACGAACTCAGAATCGAAGGATGATGTGACCTTGGCCATTTTTGCTTTTTTTTTTTGTCGTGGTAGGAACAGAAGCGCAACAAAGGCAAGACGCCATCTGCGCCGAAAGACCATTTTCCACTTCCTGCAAAATCCAGTAATTATCCGCCTTTATTTTTTTAATGCGCCGCCGCACCAACTAAATGGCACCCACAGAGGAGGGGCGGGTGAAGCTTAGGAAGAAGAATCAGAGCTGCAACAGAGCCGGGGCACAACTCGTATGGAAGAGGCCCTTTCGCACTGCCCACATTTGTGCCCGTTTGCCAAAACAAAAATGCTTTTTCCGGCCTACGCCGCCGAAAAGCTTCAATGGCTGCTTCGATTAGCTCAACGCTGAGCCGACCGCTTTGATGATAATACTGCCGTGAGGTCATTCAACGGAAAAATTGAATAGAGGAGCAGCCCGTGCACCAAATGGCGCATTACCGCCATCTACTGCCGGTTATGTGTCCTTTTTTCTTTTTGCTTGATGCATTTGGAGTATGGCCGCACGACTAAGCGGCCTACCCGAACGCAAAGACGTCGGACTGTTTGGAGAAAGGCAGCTTGTCCTCCTCGGTGTCAGGAGAGAGCTGCCGGATGATTTCCGGAGCCAGGTGACACAACCAGCCGCTCGGGATCTTCAGCTTGTCTTCTCTCCGACTACACGGTCGGGGGAAAATTATTATTATATTTTTTTTAATGCCATCTGAGTTGATGCAAGTTGCGACCTATCACCTGCCGGCTTGCAGAACCCCCGAGATGGTGAAGAGGCCGAAATCGGTGATGACCACTTTGCCGTTGTCGTAAAAGACGTTCTTGGACTTCATGTCCTTGTGGAGGATGCCTTTAGCGTGGAGGTAGCCCATGCCCTGCAAACGCACGCATACGGTTGGGTTGAGGTCAGGGGACGGCACTGGCCACCAGCAGCTTTTCCTCCCTTTATGCTGTCTTCCAAAAAAGATGAAGCGTATTGCTGAGCTTCCTTTTAAGGCTGTTCCGCGGGTTCTCGATGGGGTTGAGGTCAGGGCACGGTTGTTTGCAGGCAACCTCAAATTCTTAAATATGGCACGCGTCAGCGTTTGCAACGCACAAGGCAATGCTACAGGGCATCTGCGTGTTGGCGTTGTCGCCGATGTTTCATTACCTTCACCATCTCTTGTGCGATTTGTCGCGTCTTGTTGGCGTCCAGGACGACCTTGACGTCGCGCACCACCGAATAAAGCGTTCTGCCTTTGCACAGGCTGCGAGGAGGAGAAAACACACATGAGAGGAGAACTGCCAACTACCCCCCCCCCCCCCACCCCCACCGAGCCCTCCCACTCCCCAAGCCTGCCCGGACGCTCTGAAAGATTCCGCCGCCGCTTCTCGCCTGCAGCTGTCAGAGTACACAAGCGGAACATTGGATAGATTGGATTGTAACGCGCAGAAAAAAAGTTGAAGTTCCTATTTGGTGCAACGCGCTTCCTTTACGGAACGTTGCATGTTATTTTTTTATTTTATATATATTTTTTTACATTTCCGAATTCCACTTTTGGCGCTGAAGCAATGCAAATTTCCCCATTGTGGGACTTATAAAGGTTAGCTTCACCGAGAAAAATAAACGACAGGTGAAAGTACACGAGCGTGGCATCAAGTCTCCTCACGACTTGGGGGGGATGTCATCACAGCATATTCATGGAAATGTCTAAGCACCACCCCCATGGTGTGCACCTGAGGACCCCCCCCCCCACAATTCCCCCAACCCCGGCTGTGCCACGCAGGTGAGCCGAGGAACAAAAAAATGACCTCGGGCCAATGAATCATGCATACTAATGGGCAACAAAAGCGCGGCAGCCCCAGAAACTCCACAATAGCCATCCGTGATTATGTAACCGCTTGACACATGATGTATGCATGCAGCTATTGCACACGCGTATGAAACGACCGCTCGACTGAATACGCCGATGACGAATGGGCATGCGAAGCATGTGGGCAAGCGTGCGGCCCGACGACTCCGCCACCGAATGTGACTTCGGAACGCGGCAGCGGCGTTGAGGGCGCTCGCGAGCGTTCGTGACGGCGAACGGCCACAAAGAGCGTGCGGCAGACAAGACCGGCCTACCTGGTGATGATGGCCAGATGCGGCGGACTCATGCAGGCACCCATGAAGAGGACCACGTTCTCGTGACGCGTGTTGCGGTAGGCCATCACCTCGCGCTTGAAGGCCTTGAGTTGGTCCTCGTTGTCGCGCTCGATGTCGATGAGGCGGATGGCTACTTCGCCGTGCCAGCGCCCGTGGAAAACTTTGCCGAAGCGGCCCTTGCCGATCATTTCGCCTATCTCCAGCTGCTCGAAGGGGATGTCCCACTCCTGCAGGAAAATGCTGGTCTGGCTGGCCTTGCGTGGGAAGTTGCGGGCCGACAGCAGCGACAGGTTCATCTCCTCAAACTCGTCGCCCGATTCCTCGTCGTTGCCCTCCTCGTTCTGAAACGTCACGGCGACACGTTAGCGAGGCAACTTCGCCGGGTCGGAGCTTGACCAAAAGTTAGCAAAGTGAAAGTTGGTCGGCGCGTCTGTCATGATTAGACCCACAAAAACGCAACGAAAAGCCAAACACCAAAACAAACAGAAAATCTGCCATTTTAGACAAAAATGTACTCGGAACGTCGTAAAATTCAGCCCCCGAAAAATGTGACACTTTGCAACACCTAATTTGGTCGACATGTTCATCACGATGAGACCCACGAAAAAGTCTCAACGAGCCAGGCGGCACACTCTGGAATTAAAAAATCAGCACCTAAGGTCGGTTGCACGTTGCGACATGAAATTTGTCCGATCTGCTTTTTTACGTTGACCCACCAAAAAGTCTCAAAAAGCCAAGCCAGAAAAAAAACAGGAAGTATGCAATTTCTATTTGAAGTCGACATTTTTTGGCTCTGTCGGACTTGTAGAATTCTGTTAGTTGCATTTGGCAACATGATATTTGGTAGGCATACACATAAAAAAAAAAAAAGTTTCAAGATGCCAGGCCTGAAAACACGCCGGAAATCTGCCATTTTGGTTTTATTCTGGCACAGCAGCATTTCTCTAGAATGATATTTCAAAATTCAGACCGCAGCGTCAGTGTTGCTTCGCACCATACATTCTGTAGCCATGTCTATGAGTTGACCCTCAAAAACGTTTTGAAAAATAATCATACGGGAAATGGAAGTGTTTCGCTTTTGTTTGACGGAGACATTTTGGCTCACTCGCGTCTCCGAAATTGAATTGAAAAATTCAGCCACCCTGGTCAGTGTTACTTAGCAACATGAAATTTGGTAGACAAGTCCAGAGGAAAATAAATGTTGGAAGGAGATCGCAAACACGCTTCATTTACTTTTCCTACACAACAAGCGGATTTGTCTGATAGTGAAGCGGGACGAAAGTGTTTCTGTTCCTGTGTCTCTCGGTCTCACTTATTTCACCTTTTGAGTTTGAGGAGGAACACATGAGAAACATCGCAGACAAAAGAGTGAAATGAGGCTGAAGAGGGAAGGTCAAATTTGGGGCAGTCACATTTTCCTCTTCGTGTCCATCATGAGGAGGCCAACAAAAAAAGTCTCATCAGCTAATTTGGGTTGAAGCAGACGTTTTGGTTCACCGGCTTCGTCTAGAATTGTACATATAAAAAATAATTATTATTATCTGCAGCGTTAAATTGGGTAAGCATCTCCATCCAGAGGAGAACCACAAAAAAAAAAAAAAGTGCAGAGAAAGCATGCCGGAAAAAGTTTCGAAGGGCCGGCGTTTTGATTTGAAGCAGCCCATTTTAGGGTCATTTTGGTACTTCAAAATGAAACGCTGCCGAGAAATCTTTTGATACGCCGCTTCCTTTCAAACTTGCGTGAAAGACGAAGGAACGGAATTAACAACGCAGTCACTCTGCGTACTCATTTCGATGCGGGGACCACGAGTTTGCATTTCCTCTTGGTTTGGTTTGAAATATGATGCCTTGATGGCTAAAAAACAAAACAAAAACAAAATTGAAGCTATGAAAGGGGAAAACAGCCGGAGGGGGGCCGGGGGAACTCACCGGATGATTCATTGCGATTTGATTTGAAACATAATGTATTGCAAGGGTGAAAATGATCTATTCCGAGACGCCTGCTGGAATATTCTTCAAGGCAATTTCCTTGGCCATTCCCCTAAATATGTCATTTTTCTTGCGGGAGGGAAGACTTTTCCTTCACGACACTTCTTGCTTCTGACACACAACTTACCCGAGGGCCGAAATGATTCCCGCTTTTTGCAGCCATCAGACAAAAACAAGGCGCACTCAATATAGAAATAGACATGAGAAGAAAGATTGACTCACGTCGGAAGTCGGCTCCACTTCGATTTGAAGCAGAGGGTTTCCCTCGTTGCTGCAAGCACAAACAACGTCTGTCAGAAAATACCGATGGCAAACTTTCCGAGACTGCTTTTTTTTTTTTTTTTTTTTTAAATTTGAGATCAGATAATGAATGTCGTCATGTGAAATGTGGCTCGTTCAGTTCCGACTCAAATTGCAACTCATTCCTTCGGCTGGCTCCACCCTGCCACGGTTTTGATGTCCTTTTCCTGCCCCTTTGATCAGTAGGAGAAACGCAGCCCCTGAAAATTATTTCACTTTGGCACAATGAAATTTGGTAGACATGTCTATCATGTGTAGAGCCACAAAAAAATAAGTCTCCAGAAAGTCAGGTTTGAAGCAGCCATTATAGCCTGAAAGTGGCTTGGGTGCACGGCCTGGTTTCTAAAATAGATAAATAAATAGATAAAATTCAGTCGCTGAAACTTGAGATTTGGTGGTAATGACCATAATGTGTGAACCCACAAAATCGTCTTCAAAATCCATGAACCAACCAACACACAGTCTGCCATTTTAGTTTGAAGAAAACATTTTAGGGGACATTGGGCCAATTGCCCCCCCCCGCCCCCCCCCCCCCCCAAAGTGTTTTCAGAATTCAGACCCCAAAGTCAGTTTTACTTGGGTAGCCATGTCTATCATGGGTCGACCCACAAAATGTCACGAGAAGTGTAACATTTTGGTTTCAATCTGGAAATAAAAACTAAATTAAAAAAATCAAAATAATGGTTTGAGAGCTTGTTATTTTTTTTTTTTTTTTTGGTTTTGTTTTTAGAAATTCAGCCCCTGATATCCCCAAAATGACTTGGTTAGACCCCTACAGGATTTTCTTTTGTGGAGGCTGGGGGTGGTCTTGGGAAGAGCCCCTGATAGTACTTTTGTAAAATAGATTCTCAAAACCAGTCTCGTTTAGCAGCATGGAATTGGATAAAGATGCGTATCATGAGTCGAGCATCACATAGCGCACAGGAAGCTTGCCAGTTTGGCCGTTCGACTCCAACGGGTTCAATTGGTGTGTTGACATGAGCCTTGGATGAGGTTGAAAAGTGTCACATGGTCCTCCTCCGCTATCATTGGCCAGAAAGCCAATCCAATATGTTCCTGCCTCGCTGTGTGGCCCTCTCACATGGGGGGGGGATAAAAAAATAAATCAATAAAAACCCGCTCCTCGCTTCATCACCGTCGTAGGGCGGCCATCTTGACAAGATAAGGACCTGATTTCCTCTAATGAGGAGATCCCGCGGGGACTTGTCGGGGTTCGCCACCTGGCCATTAAGCCGACACGCTCCGGATGCCGCATGTTGGACATTCTCCGCAGAGAACGACTTGATGCGTGTGTGTGCGTGCGTGTGTGCGCGTGAGATGCCAGTTTACTCCACTTGTGAGAGGAAGCGTGGACAGATGCGTAGTTGGGTAATAGATCCGAAGGGAGGCGGGGAGGGCTGAAGAAATAAAAACCAAAACCAATAGGAATACATAATAAAATATGAATGCAAATCAATTCAAGGAAATCTGTGCGCAAAAGCCTATTGGGTTTTTTTTTTCCATCTGTGTTTCACTGGAGACACAACGGAATAACATCCGAGACAAAACTTCTCAAGGTGAAGAGAAACAGAGTAGAAAACGCGACAGGCAGTTTGATTGATTTTTACATTAATGGGATGTCCATAGCGCATCTGATTGAGGTGTCATTCCATTTGGTCATAAATTGAGGGATGACCCGATGATATGGCAAGGAAATGAGTGTGACGCCACCGCGGCCCTTTCAAAATAAAATGAGGACGCGTGGCATTATCGGCGATTGATGAATTCCCGGCCGGCCGCCTTGGCTGGCTCGGGAGCGTCTTGTTGACTCGCTGACGGACGGCGACGCTGATCTAATCAACGTCTGGGTCGAGAGGCATCGCGTCTCCTCGTCTCCTCGCTTCCCTCCCCGCCGAAATGCGCCTGGCGTGGCCGGCGTAGCGTGAAGCCCGCCAAGCGCTAACGTTAGCCCGCCGGTGATCGTCTCTCTCGCTGCTCCACTGAGCTTTGCTCGCCTCTACGACCCGGCCAAAATCGTCACATCGCCAGTCGGAAACAGATTAAAAAAATAATAATAAATAAAAGAAAATAATGCTCATAAGGAGTATTTGATGTGTGAATGCTGGAAAGCAAGACATACTTTGAGTCATATTACACCGCCAAAACATTCCCATTTCTCAACAAACTATCCCCCTGCCTACCCCTAAAAAAGAGCTCATTCGTGAGCTTCACTTTTTCCACAGAACAAAATTCCCAAATTAATGCAGAAATTTAAAAAACGGGGGGAATCCCAGCCCTTCCACATTTCTGTTTCGCGCTCTTGTGAACTAGCATACCTTGCAGATGAAAATCGGGTACTTTCCCGTGCGACGTTTTGAACCCGGCGGCATTAAGTGCGATGCGGTTCATTTATGAATTTTTACTGATGAGCCTCACGCTGCCAGTAGACCTAAAAATAGTCTCATCACATCTGACCAACGAATATCCCGAACATGAAACATCCGAGTCGGTCCTCTGACTGAATATTCATAACATCGTCGTTCAGCGGGAGGCGGGGGATGACCAAATGTTTTCTCAAAGGGGAGTGCCCCCCCCCCCGCCTCACCCCTTCCGGAAAAAAAAAAGATCCACTCTTAGCAAGGGTCTTCAAAAAAGCTTTTTGGGCTGCTGCTTGATGAAGAGGACCGGACAAGCTCATCGGCGAATTTGCCTCGTGATCTAAGTGACGCTGACAGCGCCGAGCAAGAGAGACCGACAACGTGTGTTCCGAAGAGTTTTGGGGCCGCCACCGCTCTCCGACACTCAAGACGAGGCCTTTCAGTGTGCGGGAGCAGCAACAGAAAGACAACATAAGCAATGTTTCGGAAAAAAACAAAACATTTTCCCCTGTCTAAGGTGACGATGATGATTATTATGATCATTTTTTCCAAATAAATCCTTCTTTGTGACTTGTTTCTTGTAATGGAAAGCAGACAATGTACAGTGTAGTACAGAGTATTTGTTTTTGCGGCTAAATGTCAAAATGTTTTTAACCAGTCATTTATGTCGTCCATATTTTTTTTTAAAAATGGACTCCTTTTTCCAGAATTGCACTTTTTACCAAAACGAAGAGAAACTTAGGGAATGTAGCTCTTCCTGTGCACATTTCTAAAGTGATTCCAACCAAGGTAATATCGGCGGACTCACCCCGGCTCCGACAGGACGGGATGCAGGATGACTTGCGGCGCTCTGGTAGGAGGAGCCTCCGGTGTGACGTCTGGGAAATTCAAGCACGGGAGAAAACGTCAGCAGTGGCATTAGCATCAACGCCAAGATTCTGATTTTTCCCTAACTTTTGACGTCACACACCCTTTTCAACATCACACCACTGGATCAGCGCGGCGCCGCAAACTGACTTGCGAGGGCGGGCGCCGTAAAGTTTGTGCCATTCACTTGATTTCTTTTGTTTTTGACCGGACTCGCAAAAGCAGCAGCGGCAGCAAACAATGGCCAAACTCACTTGTGGCAAATGCTAATGAGAAAAACGCATTAGTGGGAATAAATTGAATTGACAAAAGTGAAATGTACAAACAAGCACAGTAAGTGGACTCCTAAGTGGATCATTAGCACCAAAGTGGAGGAATGAGACGGATCCAGCACGCCGCGCTGTGAGGCAGACACGCTAACGCTAGAAGAGTTTCTCGTCAATTTGTGCGGACTTTTTTTTTTTGTCTTGAGAGAGCGCGCGAAAGATCAGGGGTGCCCCAACTCTGGTGGAATCAAAATTTAGCGATTTTCTTCAGACATTTTTGTTGATTTAAAAAAAAATTGGGGTTGGTTATGGCGAGAGGGGTGCGCCAACTGTGCGGAGGTATTATCGGGGGGTGCATAGTTGCAACATGTTTGAGAAAGGCTGTTTTCATCGGTTTCCCAGAAATCTCTGCAATCATTTCGTATTTCGATCGATGCGAGGACCTCTGCCGTGAATGCACTTTGGACTCAAAATGTGTGCGTCTCATCGAGCGAGCGCATAGTGACAAGACGTTGAGGACGCCGGTGAGGTAATTGGCTCCCGCGTGGCCGAAATTAAAAAGATGACTCGGAGAAAGCCGAAAAGTGTGAAGACGGACGGCCGCTGATTATTCAACGGCTTGATGAGCGGGCGCCGAGGAGGCGCGATCCAAACAATAGCCAAGGCAAGAGCTCTGGTTAAGACACAACAAAGACAATTCCGTCCTCAAAGAGCCACAAATGCTGCTTTTTGTCACCATCAATGACGGTTTATTCTTTGGGGATTTCATATCCATACTGTATATATTTTAGATATATTCACTGGGAATGGAAAAGACTGCAAATAGCAAAACGAATGCAAAGGCAACTTACCTGGAAATATGAACTGCTGTTTATATTTGAAGTAACTGGACGCTGCGGAGAGACCAACAACTGCTGTTAGGGTTTCACAATTCTTGTTTTGTTTTGTTTTTTAACGTCAATCATTTTGATTTGTCAGATGATTTGACATGTTCAACGGGAACAACCGTAAGTAGCGTTTGGTCCCAGTGGCCCCCTGGCCCCCCTGGCATCCTGCGGACTGGGGCCCCCTGGCTCCTTATCTTAAGCCAACAGCCTCAAACTTGGCTCTTGAACTGGATGGCGATTGGCAAATTGGTGCCGCTGTTGAATCCGGCTTCTTTCATCGACGGAAGCTGGCTAACGTCAAGCCTCTCCTTTCTCAAGAGCACTTTGAAACAGTCATTCATGCCTTCATCACACTGGATTACTGTGATGCAAATTACTTTGGAGACAGCCAATCCTCCATGAAGCGTCTCCAGTGGGTCCAAAATGCCGCCGCTCGCCTCTTGACTGGCACTCGCAAGAGGGAGCACATCATTCCTACTCTGGTATCCCTTCAGTGGCTCCCGAAACATTTTAGAGTTCTTTTGAAGATCCTATTGTTTGTTTTCAAGTCATGAAAGCTCCTATGCGGGTGCCCGATGCCTCAGGTCTGAGGACCGGACACGATTAGAGGTACCGAGAACTCAGTGGAGGCTCCGAGGAGATCGAGCCTTTTCCGTTACAATGAATAAAACACATTTTTATTCTTTGGCTTTTGACTTGCTTTTTAAAGTTGGACTGTTTTTGTGCTCTCGACTGTCTTTGTGAATTATTTCCGCCGCACGTACAGCACTTTGTATACAGCGGCGGCGGTTGTTTTCAAGTGCTCGAGAAATACAGGTGAGTTGAGTTGAGTTTTGGCGGCACCAACCAGTCAGGTTGAAGTGCTTCTGTTGCCGCGCCGACTGCGGCGAAGGGTGCAGCGGCGAGGGAGGCGTGGCGCTGCTAGGCGGCGGCGGCACGGGAGACGACGGCGTGGACGAGGTGGTGGACGACGGGTTGCTGCTGGAGTCCGGCTGATACGGCAGGGCAATGTGATCCTGTGGACGCAACGGCAAAAGCAAAAAAAAACAACCCAAAAACCTGATGCGAAGGGTACCAAATGTTTTGGAAACGTCAAGACCCCGGTCGAGTCTTTTTCATGTTCAATTTAAATAAGTGTAGGTTTCGGCCTTCTTACAAGCACGACATGATTTCGTGTCTTCATTGAAGGGAACGTTTTTTGTAAACATCAATGACGACGGAAAGTCTTCAAAGACCCTAAATTGTGCGTTTCCCCAAAAATGAACACAGATTCTGTCCTCGCTGAACCTCGTTGACGTGTTGAATCATTGAAGAAGAAACAACGAAGACGAAATTTGAGGGTCTTCTTGCAACTCCGACCGTTTCAATTTTGCCCTTGCGGCAACTTCCGCGCGTTGACCGTGACACGCCGCAATCTTGACATTCCCGTGGAGGTGACGACCGGCGACGGCGATCGCCATGGAAACAGAGCTCATCGGAGATGCCGCAAACACAAAGGAGCAACAGGAGGAGAAGAAAAAGTACAGACGGAAAAGAAGGAGAAGAAGACAGCCAAGGGAAGGAGGAGGAGAATAAAAAGGAGAACAAGAAGGTGAATAAGATCAAGAAGACAAAGACAAAGAAAACAAAGAAGGAGGAGGAGGAGAAGGGGAAGAACCAGGAGAAGAAAAAATAGAAGAGGGAGGAGGAGAAGTGGAAGAAGAAGAACAAGGAGGAGGAGAAGGGAAGAAGGGGAAGAAGACTGAGGAGGAGGAGGACAAGGAAGGCCAAGAAGGCAACAACGGGGAAGGCGAAGAAGACGATAAAGACAAAGAAGATGGAGAAGTCAATGACAAACAAAAAGCGCTCATCTGATTTATGTGGCACTTTTTTGAACAAGCGCTGACAATGGAGACATTTGGCACGCACTCTGGTGGCGCTAAACTCTGTACGGCCCCTCCGAAGGAGAAGCCAGAGCCGAAGAAAAAGAAGGAAGGCGACGGCGAAGGCAAGCGTGCCCCCCCCCCCCCCCCCCGCGTGTGCCGACTCACCTTGTTGATTTTGTTGGTTTTGGGCAGAGTCTGACTGACGTGCAGGTCGCTGTACCTGAGCGGGTTGTTGATGTCGCACGGCACCGACTCGGTTCGCACCAGTCGAGCGACTGCCAGCAAGACACAAACACACACACACACAAATGAAGCTTTTGAGAACCCAACAAAATCCGCCTAACGGCGTTGCAGAAACGAGCATCAAAACTACTTTCATTGGTCCTTCAAACATTTTGTTATTATCGTACTGGAAACGGAAAATTGGCTTGAGTTTATTCATTTGTGTTCTTTACCTTGAGTTACTCCTTGGTGATCTTCTCAGCAGAGAGCGAGAGGGGTATAAAAAAAACAAAAGATAAATGATCGTCATTTTCTTCAAGGGTTTGACGGCCGCATCGACATTTCCTTCACGAGGCAGTTTATAGAAAAGCCGACAAATGTGACGATAATCAGGTGGGGATTAACACCTGCAGAAGCGGCGGTAGGTTAGCTTCCATGCTAGCTTAGCTACCAAGCTAAGCGACATTTACAATGTTGCCGCACGGCCACCAAAAAAAGCTCACATCTCCGAATTCCACCACAAAAATCCACCCATCTTGGATCAGAAGAGATAACGAGACACAAATCTTCAAAATCAGAGTCAATCACAACGTATAGTAAAAATGTTTTCAAATGCCCGCAAAAGACCCGCAAAGCACTGAAACATCTCATTTTGGGTAGATTAAAATGGAATCACAAAAGTAGTAGTTTTTTTTAATTGAACAATGACAGGAAATATTTGAAAATGATTATAAAATGAATAATCACTTTTGAAATGACAAATGAGCAGAAATACCAAATATTTTTTTATTTTATTTTTTTTATCAAGGAAGCTTTTTTTTTCATGTTATAGATACAATAAAAATATTCCAAAAATAGGAGATAGATGCTTTTTTGGGGGTGGGAGGGCAGCAACAATAAAGTGTTGGGGAGGGACTTTACAATAACATTGTAGGAAATTTTGAAACCATTTCTCAAAGGCAAATAGTTGAGCTGGCAGTGAAAGTGACGCGAAGAGAAAAGCACGTACTGTATCTGCAAGATTGCTGATTGTATTTCACTCCCCGCAAAAGTGTTTTTCGTTTTACCTTTGAGGGATTCTCGGCCGCCTCGCTGGATGATGAGTAGATGGCAGGGCGGAGCTTCTTTGGTGCATTTGTTGTGGCACTTCAGCCTAAATGCGTGCGCACATGGTTGCACTCAATTATTGCAAATGTACAATAGAATACAATTGAACAGAATCGATTAAATCCCACAATGGAGACATTCTGCTTTTACAGCAGCAAAGTGGATGCTGCAGCACGACGTGAAGAAACTAAGACGACACATGCGGAGACTTACTTTTTTTTTTTTTTTTTAAAGCCCTGCAGATGTATAAAAACCAGGACAACATTTAGACAAAGAAAATCATCGAAAGCCTTGCTGTCTGTTTCGTAGATTTCGTCGAAGCTTTTTAGTTGACAATGCAAAAGAACGTTCAGAAGGGTGGCCATTTCTTAAAGGTGTGACACGATCTCGAAACGCAAGAGTCCTCAAGAAAGGTAAAAGGCATGTTCAGTGGTCAGTTATCAAATTGATTTGTCATTTCGATGTCATTGACACTTTTGTATTCAACAGTCGAAAAATGTCTTCTTTTTTTTCATATATTTTGCGGTGTCTGGATCTGGAACAGATGAACTGGATTGACATGATTTCCTATGTGACACTTTGCTTTGGATTTTGTATAATTTCAGATTTGGAATTGGAATTTGGAAGTTCAAGTGTGTTTATAGAATAAAACAAAATGTTGATTTGACACACGTGTCTCGATGGCAAACAAAACGGGAAAAGGTGAACTTCGGAAAACGTGTAGCTACGTACTTGCAGTTTTTACATTTGAGTCCAAACAGCATTCCCTTCCCACACACGATGCATGTCTGCGACATCCAGTACTTGGTGGAAAATCTGCACAAGAAGAAGAAGACAACGACGGGATGTGGATGACGGCGACAGGAAAAATAGCGCCGTGACATTTGGGAACGCCGCCTCTCAATCGGAAAGACCTTTCAATGGGGCAAGTGTTGGCCTTCCTCACAAGAGCTGTTGTTGGTGTTGTTGTTTTCCAAAACAACAAAATCAGATTTTAATCGGGGCTGAAAATGTCCAGTAGACCTTCCGAGAATGTTTACGGGCTGAAATTTCAAGGATGTGGACCAATAATTGATCGTCAACTTGAAATTTGGGCTTGCCTGTGATCTGTGTATCAAAATAGGTTTCAAAATGGATGCGTTAGAACCATGAACCATCATAGAGTGGAAAAACACTGTACACCCATTGTTGTCTTATTAAGGCGAGATATTCTGCTGCCTTTTTTCGTTTTGCTGCGTCACACCCCGAAGGTGTTATTTGACAGGCGAGACTGGCGCGTCAGTCACCGTGCGGTCTTCAAAAAGACAAGGGGACGGTGTCAGAGCAAATTAGTCACCTGCCATAAACCAGACGGCCGCCGCGCGCTCAACGGCTGCCGCCGCTGAGCGCGCTCCAAATTGCTTGTTCTCTACGGCTTTCGTTTTTCTGAGAGGTGGCGCCTTCCACGAGCGCCCACTTTACAGGAAAACTAAAAAAGAAATATTCGAGTAAATAGCCGTGGCAAGCTCTGTATTTGCTACCCGTGCCTTCAGTAAGGACTCCGTTAACCTCCCGCATTTCTGCAGCCAATCAAAACTTAAGAAAAATAAGATCTGGTTAACTTCACCATTCAATTGGATTTCCATTTCCATTTGATTCCATTTTGATTTACCCAGAGGTGAAAAGAGTCCTCAAATAAATCAAGTCACTCGATTAAAAAAAAAAAAAAAAAAATCGGAGACATTTTTTTTCTGCCTCCTTTTGTTTGGTGCGCACCGTGACAAGTAAGCCAGCTGCTGCAACAATTCTCGGTATACTTTTATTTTGAAGTTGTTCCTGGCCGCAAGTGATGGCGCGGCGGCAAACTCGACTCGTCTTCCAGACTGGAAGTCGCCACAGCCCATTTCAACTTTAAATTGCGATCGCAAGCTGTCGCCGCCAACATCAACGAAAATGTCATCCTGGAATCAGTTTCGATTGTTAATTCAGGAGACTGAAAAACAGTAATTGATCACGCAGACATTGTATCATATGCGCCTGTTGGCAACATGAACAGCTAGTAGCTCGCAGCTAGCCGCGAAGCGAGTGCCGTAAAGCGCTAAAAAAATTTAGCGGCCTTACTCAAATGTGACGTTTTGGCCGGCAAAATTGCCAATGAGGTTCTGACGTCACTTCACAGTCCAAAACCTACGTACAAATGCTTCTGGACGTTGAAAATGATTGTTCTTTGACCAAGCAAAAATATATACCTTTATACTGTATATATATTATTTTACCTAATCCGAAGACTCAATTATTAGATAGAATTTTAAGTAGGATGTCCGAATCCCAAAGCATTGGATAGCTAGCACCCTAGATTTACCGTAAAATCCGACCTTTAAACCACTACTTTTTTCAGCACACTGAATACTGTGACTAAAACTATGATGCGGGGAATTATTTTTTTTTTTAGGTGCTAATGACGTGGAATTTTGCTCTGCTCTGCAAATAGCTGAGGTGGATTGTACCTCATATTTTCTTTCGATTTAGTCGGTTCCTTTTTCTTATGATGATTCTTGGCGAAAGGTGAAAATGATGACGGCCCCACTGTTAGAGAAACAAGACAACTTGTCTTTCCACAAAACATATGTGCCTGAACAACAAATCACAATCTATTAAATGACGGACACAACTTCACGGATTCAAGTGAACTGACAACAAGCAGGCTAAAACTCTGAATAGAAAAAAAGTTTCCAGCATCCACATCCATGCGCCGAAAGCTGAGAACCGCAAGCACATTTCATGGAACGCATATCTAAATAAATGGTCGCCGCGGTCGGACTTTGCTGAAATTTGTGCGAAGCCACACACCCACCTTGTGGAGGTTGCCCGAACGGGCGCCTTACGTAAGAGGCCCTCCCCTCCCCAGCCCTCCCACACTCACCTGTGTTTGATGGAGTTTCCCAGATCTCTTCGGGGGATCTGCGGGGACCAGCGAGGCACTGACAGAGTGTCTGCCGAGGGGAGACAAAAGGATTTCCTCAACATGGCACAGACGAAGACCAAACTCAAACAGTTCCCAGGTGTCTTTTCAACATCAAACCGACCCGAGCGAGCACCTGCTTGAAGTCAACGGGCAAAGTGCCCTCGGGCTCGCCTTGGTAACGTGATTGGGGTGGGGGGGGGGGGGGGGGGGATTAGGTGACATTTGGGGTTTCCGCATCAATTTTGTTCCAATTTTCCCCTTTTACGCAACTATGTAGCGTCAGCATCCGGTCTGGTCATTGTTTAGTTGCAAGACTTGTTCCCATAGCCAACATTTGCATTTTCCTTTTATCAACCCACTGAAAAATCTAGCCCATTCCAGTGAAAGCATTTTGCAATTTTTTTTCTTTTTTTTCTCGTGATTCCATTCATTTAAAATTCTTGAAAATCGGAATAAAAATAGGTGGATGGAAACCCACCTTACATTTTCCCCTAACATCATGACAATCATGATAACAATATTCACTAGAAGGGCAAACGTTACTCGATTCATCGACAACTAATTGATTATCCAAACAATCGATCATTATTCTTGCTCTTCAATCGTTTGGAGCCATTGTTGAAATTGTCCAAATATTCGGAATGTCAGCTTCTAAATAGTCGAGAATGCTTCGTTAGTTGCAGCCCGAATATTGATCAAAGTAACGGCGATTGTCATTGTGGCCGCAGTCATGCAGCACGACACCCCGCGTGATCTTCAAGAAGCTCCGTGATTGTTGATTGGCCGACTTAGCTCAGACCATTTTAACTGATCTGCTCGGAACTTTATTGATTTGCTTCTTTTTAATGCAAGCGATAATGAGCCCAAAGCATGGCTGCTCCTTGTCAAAGCGCAGGCTGCGACAGTGACTTGCTGACAGTTAATCTCATCTCATGGCTCCATATTGCCCCCCCCCAACCCCCAACACCCCCCCCCCCGCCCTGTCTTCCTGTTCCCGCAGCCCCCGGGGGGCTGCCATCTTCTCGGCGCTCCGATGCGCGTCTCAATTACACTCAATCAAGCTGATAACTCAATTCAGAGCAGGGGCGGTGGGGGGGCGCATGATTGGACGCCACTCAGCACTGCTTAGTGTCTTTGTGAGTCTGCGGAAGGGAGCGCACATATGTGTGCGTGGGTGTGTGTGTGTGTTTTCATGGCTTTGATTACACTAGTACCTTAACTTAAGAGCTTCATTCGTTCCAAGACCAAATTTAATTTACTTGTACATTTCCCTGAACTGAAATGGCATTAAATTAATCCATTCCAGCCCCCGCAAAAAAAAAAGTGTTTTAAATAAAGGAAACGAGCACTGTATTATATAAGAAACAACCAAAATAAGTAAAGCGTATTCATTTAGGGATGTTCAATAGCTTTTGCTTTTTCAGACCGACCACTAGGACAAGTGTTAGCTTTGGTACGCCTACCTTTGATATATAAATTGTTAAATTTGGGATAATTGTGAACAAAGATGATGATTCATCGACGCGTCGCACCAGAAGTGGCGTCCTGCGGCTGAAAATGCGGTGCGGCCGCAGCCTGTGAATTTGGACAAAGCCGATGTCACCACAAGCCCACAAAATACACACAAGTTGGCCATTTTGGTCGTTTCCAGGCCTCCGCTGAAGGCAAACTCTTCCAAGAATACAATTGTTCCCAAATTGCAACCGGGAGGGTTGCACCAAACCATGTTGACCAAACACTTGACTTGATATGATATTTGGCAGGCATGTCTATCATGTGTCAAGCAACCAAAAAGTCTCAAGAATCCACACCTGCAAAAACAACTAGCAAGTCTGCCATGTTGCTTTCGAGTGGTTGTCTTATGCTCATGTTCTACTCTGCCTTTGGGTAGAAAGTAGACATTTTGGCATGGTCGCGACTTCTAAAATGATTTTTAAAAATAAATGAAGCCCCCGATGCCAGTTTCATCAGCATGACAAAGTCAGATATTCTTTCCCGGCTAGTGCTACTGCTAGCACCTTAATCTCTCTCGCTCGCCCCGAAAAGCTGAGCTAGGCTAAGTATTGCCTGGGGGCCACGTCCGATTCGCCTGGAGTCTATGAGGGGCCCTTTCAGGGCCCGTGAAAATAAAAAGTATTATATGCTAGATGATGTTGCAAGCGAGCAAGAGCTACGTTGCCAATTTTGTGACGTTTTCGCTATATTTAGTGACTTTTCGGACACCTCTAGCAACTATTTTTCCCAAAAAGAGATTAGCAAAATGACAACAGAGCCCTTCACGCGAGCGACCGTTTTATTTCCTGCACGGTGGAGGGAAGAGGGCCAAGAGGATTTGAACTTATAATACTCTGCGCAAATCGTCGGTTTCATAGACCGTATGTCTTGGCTGTATGACTTAACATCGCTGTCAATAATATACTTCCCACATATCTCTAAATTTGGCAGTCTGACTAGGAACGGCTAAAAGAGTTGGCGGTTGGCGCGCAAAATGAATGAACGCTTCTAGTTTTGTTTGAAATTCTTTTTTTGCGATGATAACAATCGAAACCATATCTAAACCTGCAGCAGTTTAATGAAAACAAGAAAATGTGCTTTTTCAAAACACATACCAAATGATGTTGACCAAAGTTGGCGTTAGCATGCTAACTAGGTGCTCAGCAAGCGTTCCACTTCCAATTCACTCACTTTATAAAAGATGCTTTTATGTGGGTATTTTTTCCTGTCATGAATTCTCTTGATTCATTTGGCACAAATGGATCCCGTTTCCTCTTCGTGTTCATCTTCGATGTGGAGCGACTTCATTTTGTAGGTGCACTCTTTGCCACCCCTCGCCCCGCATTTAAATTTAGCACGTCCTCTGAGCCAATTTCTACACGCCGAGTCTCAATGGGACCCCCCAGTCGGTTGCTAGGAGACGCGTGACGCAAGGCGACGGGCGGGCGGCCGGGCGGCGGCAGGCGGCCGCTTTGGTGTGGGCGACGTCACCCCGCATAGAAAAACAGTGGCAGCAGTTTGCTGGACCATTTATATCGTGGCCCAACACATCCCACACTCGCTCAGAGTGTGTGTGTGTGTGTGTGTGTGTGTGTGTGTGTGTGTGTGTGTGTGTGTGTGTGTGTGTGTGTGTGTGTGTGTGAAGACACACAGTGGTGGGAAGTAACTAAGTTGAAATACTTTTACTGTCCAGGCGCAATTTGCCAGCAATAAAAATACCCTCAATGACCAAAATACATAAAAAATGACCATGTGAAAAAATTGTCTTCTTTTGTTTCATGGAGCTTGGAACAGTCCGGAGAACTGTCTGTAAAAGTTTGGCTTTTGACCTTTTTGACTCAAGCAAAACAAAAGTAAGTCTTTTCCACAACAAGTTTGCAAGGTTTCGCCACCTCCGATTTGTTTATTTATGTCTCCGAGCAGCGTGTTAGCGCCTCTCGGTGGCGGCCGGGCTATGCGACAGGGCGGCGGGGCCTGGCCCCGGGGGCGCTCTTCATCAATTTTGCACCACACCTGCGCTGGCGGTCAGAAGCACAGCAAACACAATTGCTGGCATGAAATTGGTTGTGGAGGCTTCGAAAAGCAGAGAAAGGCGGCGCGGTGGTCCCAGACCCGTTTATCAGGCTGCAGGTGTGAGCTTGGCTCCAAGACATCAAAAAGGCCCCGATGAGCACAATAAGCGCAGGTTCAATGAAGACAAATTAGCTTTGGTGGGGAGAAACGCCAGATCAAATTGTCTTTGATGTTTGCGAAAGCACATGTGGGAGCTGCATTGGAGAAAATTTTTCAGGTTTTCGAAAGCCTAAAATTGTCTCTGATGTTCACGAAAATGTTGGATTGCTTGGTCGAGTCGAAAACCGTCGGCGCTCTACAAAACATGCAAGACTGCGACGAGCCGGTATGTCAAGAACCGATTAATCGGACAATTGTTTTCTTGGATGAATCAAAGAATTAGATTGAAAAAAAGATGTTTTCGAATTTGATGCCTCCATTCGAAATTTTAAATTGACATTGCAAAAAATGCGGCGACATGAGTGTGTACGGTCGCTAACATCTGTCAGAAAATGGGAGGAAAAAAAAAGGTTGCAAAGGTCTTGTCTTGAAAATAGAAAAAATAACCGCGGTAGCCCTTTGCATTCATCAGACGTAGCTCCCCATTTTCTAAAGTTTGTCGATGACTTGCGTTCGAGACTCCAAGACTACATTCTTTGCGCAAGCACTTCAGGAAGAAAAGATTGCTTTCGATTTTTCGGGACTTTGACGGGCTGAAATGGATTCGGTGACTTGGTTCCTCTAAACTGCGTTGCTGTAACTTTCCAATCAAATGGGCGGAAGGCGGCCTTTGCCAAATTGGGACTCTCATCGGCGAGAAATCGTTTGCGTTGACAGCGAGCCAGATGACAAAGCGTCACGGCCGGACGTCCCGGCATGACAATGAGCCTGCGCCCAACACGCCGCGCTATTATTCCGCCTCATGCCCCGAATGCCTTTTGTTTTTAAAATCTGGCGGCGCTAAATCGGAGGAGATACATCAGCCCTTCCCCTTCCCTTTGACACGGGCTCCATTATTCCCCCATTTATTCCTCAGCTCCCCGCCGTTTCCGCGTCCGCAGCGCCGTCTAATGCTTTCCGCGCCGTTCCTATATAACGCATTAGCTGCGCACAAACGACGCGGCGGCAGCGCCTCGGCTCCTGTCGCCTGCCCGCCTCGGCGCCTCATTGTTCACCGGTGGCAATTTGTGGCGGCGGCACGCTTAACGTCGATCCCTTGAAAAAAAAAAAAAAGCACAGATGGGTTATGGAGATGAGCGCGATTATGGGCCGGGGAGAGGCAAACGACAACACACAAAAGGACCCCCCACCCCACCCTAAAAAAGAAGAAAAAAAAATCAATAATTTTCTCCCGAGATGAGATTGTTTTTGATGTTCGGTTCATTGACTAAATTGTCTGAGGTGGTCAGCTTTGTTGAGGATCCGAAATTGTTTCGGATGCACTGGATTCTTCCGAGACAAAATTATCTTTGACGTTTCTGAAAATCATTCACCGGTGAAGACACTCGCTGTCTTTGACATGACAGTAGGGTAACCGTTGTGGCATTTTTAGAGTGTGCGCCAGTTTAGATATCAAGTGTGTGATTTAATAAAAATAATAACACATCAGATTGCCATCGTGCTTGCTCGTGGACACTCTGGTGGGGAAGCGCAGCGATATTGTAAAGTTTGATCAATATCTTTGCGTCTAGTCTCGCCTTCGCCAAAACAGCGCGCCGGCTATTTTGGTTTTGATTTTAATGCAAGGCCATTAAGAGTCATGGCACTGTTGGTATAAATAAAGTTTGTTGGCGACTCAGTGTGCTTTCGGCCCAATGTTCAACACAGCGCGCCATCGAGAGGAGTCCAAATATACCACAACTGTGTGTTCCAGATGTGCATGTGGAAGTCATGAATGAAAAGGAGAAGCGGTCTCACTTGCAGAGGGCGTTTCGGTGTGCACGGGTGGCGTGGAGGGCATGAAGGAGGGGAAGAAGAAGGATCTGAGGGAGCGCTCGGTGCAGTGCAGAGGCGAGCGCTGGCCGGGTAGGAAGGTGGGCAAGTTCTCGCAGCTGCCCATGCTGCTGTGGATCTTAAGGTTCAAGGGCTTGCTCTTCTTCTTGGCTCTGAGGGAGAAGCACAGAAAAGACGTTGGCACGTTGGCGACTGCGCGGAACGGAGTCGTCCCGCCTGCTTCACTCGCACGCGCATGGTCCGCAGCGCTCAAACAAGAGGCTTAAAAATCGGTTTGAAAACATTACAACTCGTTAACGTTGACTGTGACTCGGGTGTGACTCGCTAACACCGACTCTAACTCATTTTGACTCACCGACATCCAATGTGACCGAATAATTTCTACTCACTCATTTGTAACTCGCTGACATCCACTGTGAAACAATCATCCCCACTGCGACTTGTTTGTAACTCAGTATTATACCCTGTCACCCGCTAACGTCCACTCTGACTCACTGATGTCCACTGTGACTTGCAAAAACTCACTGTGGATCAAAAAATGTTCAGTGTGGCTTGCTAACGTCCACGTGACTCGTGTGTGACTTAATATTATCCACTGTGGCTTGTTTGTGACTTGCTAACATCGACTTTTGACTCGTTTTGTCACAATCATCCATTGTGAGTCTTTGATGACACGCCAACACTCACTGAGACTCATTTGTGATCCACTATCAATCACTGCGAATCGCCAACGTTCACTATGACTACCGGTAATTTCTGTCTCAATTTTATCCATATTGACTCGCTAACTTTCACTCTGACTCAGGACTCTTTGGGACTGGCTAACTTCCACTGTGACTCATTAACATCGACTGGGACTCAATAATGTCCACTCTGATTTATTTGTGACTTGTAACATCCATTGTGGCTCAATAGCATTCCCTGTGACTCAATAATGTCCACGAGGATACACAAAGATCGACTGTCCGCTCGCTAACATCCAATTTGACTTTCTACCGTCCATTGTGACTCGTTTGGTGACTCGCTAACATCCGCTCAACAGCCATCCCACTGAGGAAAAGCACCGCGAAAAGTTCACCCGAGTCAAGCAATCACCACAGGAGCTATGAAAACACGCGTTTGTTTCAAAAAAATGCACAAGGGGGTACGAGTACAGCGAGAGTCACTTTAATCATCATTAAGATACATTCCCCCGCGAAAAGTGGCGGATGACAGAGTCACGCAATTAAATCGAGGAAGCGGTGGCCTGCGGGTTAGCGGTTAGCGCTGCTCCGTTAGCTTTCTTTGTCAGCTGTTCCGATTGGGCCACTTAGGCGTGCCTTTCAATGCCGATGAAAGCTCTTTGGTTCTCCGCCTCCTTCGGATGCGGCGCAGACGTGAAAAGGAGGCGAGAGGAGTCCCCATTTTGGGACTTTTTTCCGAGTGGCTCCTGACGACGTTGGAGAGTTCATTCAGCCTCGGGGAGACGCACGGTTGCAGATTGCAGGCTGCACGAGCCGCACCAACACCACCTGGCAATAGGCAAGAGTCGGGCTGGGGGCCACTAGTCTCTCAGTGAGTGAGTGTGTTTGTGTGCATCTGCGACAATTTTATTTCATTACGGTAGCGCCTTGATTTACGAGGTCAACTGATAATTGTTGGGATACTTACGTTTGAGATGTTCAATACCTTTTTTTTTTTTTTCGGTACGAGCATTCACTTATTGAACCCTCAAAAACACCAAAAGTCTTTCCGATAAATAAAATGTCATTAAACACAATGACAAAAAAAACAACAACAACATTCTTTCTTCCTGATTCAAATCTAAATCCAGCGCCAACTAATGGCAAGGAGGATTTACCCCATGTCAGATTCTTTTGCCTGAAATATCTGTGGCTGCTATCGACGGCAGCCATGATGACCCGATACCTTCCATTCGATACCCGCTGTCAGTGGTCGCCCATCCTTGTTTAAGAAAGGACATTTTTAGTATTTAATGAAAGATGGACATGTTTTGTTGATAACTAACAATTTACAGTTTTCTGTATTTTTGAAAAGTTATTCAGTGGTCTGAGACTGTGCTCTCTCACTGGATGCTGGTGCGCACTTCAGGTCACCTGTGATCAGTCCAAGTCAAATAAAGGCACGCAATTCCATATGAAACTTCTTGCACGCGTTTGTGATCCGCACATTGCAAGGGTCATTGTCGCCGTGGCCATTTTCTTGCAATATATCGTGCGGCCCTAATTATTATGACGATTATTAGAAGTCATTCATCATTTTAATGAGGATTTCATCCAATTTTGTGAAGGATAAATTGTCTGACTTCAATCAAAGTGTTTTAATTGACTCGCCACTGCCGCCGTGGTGCCACATCTCATCAACTCCTGATAGAACTGATGGAACCGTGTGCCGTCTCCACGGCAACGGCAGCGGTTGCCTCGGGCCCACGGCCATTGCTCGGGTCCCTGCCCCCCCACCCCAAAAAATAAACAAATAAATGGGCAAATGTTTGTGCTGAAAATGTTGAGAAGGAAAAATGTTCCGTTGATGATATTTTGTTGACTTGAAGGTATGCAAAATTGAACTTGGTTTTATTTTGATGACAGGACGTTCTCATGAAAATGTAAGTCGTCTCCCCCTTTTTTGAGATGACTTTTATCACGCCGTCCTGTATTCCACACACACTGAAAACTTGTGCAGACGTGGTCACGTTTTCCAATGAAGTGCCTTCCGGGAAGAAAAAAGTTCAGCACTGTGTGACTGCTTAGTCATTTCCTGCTGTTTGGTGGCCAGGCCAGTTATGCGTCCCCACCCCAGGCCGCCACCCCCAAGTCCCCATCCGGCCCCGCCCGTCTCATCAGGCTCGTAAAATATGTCCGGCCGCCTCCTCTTAACACCGGTATAAATTCACAATCATGGCTCAGGCTATGAGCGCTCGTTAAGGCCGCTGACCCAACAGATGACGAACGGATGGAGGGCGCTCGTTCGGGTTTGTTGGTGATCATGAAGACAAGTTTGGCGTTTTAGGAAAGCTTGCCGCACGCCAATGACGGAACCTGCATTTCATTTCGAGTCGATTCGTTTTGGGTTAGGGTGTGTGAGTGGGGGCGGGAGGGGTCAACCGCGTATCTCGAAGCACGTGCACGGATAACAAGTGTTGGGGAAAGGCGACCCTTCGGAAGCGTCGGGATTCGAAATCCGCCACCAGCTGACCCCGATGAAAATCGGAAATTCTGACCGGCTGCCACCTCCAAATGCATCGTCGTTGAGGCCCGAAAGTGGTGGAAGGATGCATGGATTAACGAATGGATGAGATGAATAAATTGACGGATGGCTGTATGGACGGCTGGATGATAACTGCACGGTCGGTTGGATGGGTGTGATCCCCCCCCTGAAAAGGGAGGTGGGTGTGCGCCAGGAAAACAACCATCGCCAATGTGACATTTCCAAACCCAATCTGCAATGCAAAGAAGGTTCTAAAACAGCCCCACGAGCTTGTGCGAGAACTTTTTTTTTTTTCTTTTTCCTTTTTGGATTTGTTTTGACATGTTGCCTTTTTGTCGAACAAGCTATGTGGGGCGCACCAACATCGTGTCAGGATGTCATGTGGGCGCGTTTACGTTTGGTTGCTGTCGGGACGCGTCTGCATTTGGAGGACTTTTCTTGATTTGTTTTGACTTTTTTTTTAAAAAGGTACGCAGAGGAGGTGAGAGGGGGCGCCAGCCAACCCCGTCAGGACCTCGAAGGGGGCGTGCGGCTTGGAACAGTTTGGTAAAGACGCTCCGGGAAGGATTATTGAATAATTGCAAGTAACCATGGCAACGCCTGCTGTCGACTCGGACACGGAGGCACGACATGGAAACAGGTTTGCACAGTGCATCAGTTGCCATAGCGACCGTGGCACTCTATTAACACGAAAAAAGTCCAAGAAAAAGTGTGCTGATGTCTCTTGAGATGTTTCACAACTGCACGTCTGCTAATCATTCGATTAAATGTTCTTGCTCTGTATTAGTTTTAAGAAAGGGAAATTTAAAATACAATCATTTTAATCATAAATAAATGAAGTAAATGAGATGCATTTGAATTTAAATATTTTATCCTTTCATGCACCCTGTAAGTGGAACGTGATAACATGATAAGCTGTCCACTGTAGTGAACGCTGTCCCTGAGAGGGTTAAATAAATGAAAATACATATTAAGTTTTTAACATACATTATTCAAATAATCACTCGATCAAGTAATTGTAAACATTGCGTGCCAAAATAATTTACATATTGAGCAACAAATCGATAACATGAGCTACATGCATTTGCACATTAAAAAAAAATTTTTTTTTAAATTTCTGATTCAAAAAACATAATCAAAAAAAAATCGTTAAAAATGATCCAGTTACAATTTAACCCTTTCATGCACCCAGTAACCTGATAACCTGATAAGCTGTCCATTCAAGTAACCGCTGTCCCTCGGTGGGTTAAATGAACTGGACCGACTGAATGAATAAATGAAAGAACTCAGTCAGCTCATTTCTCATCATCATTTCAGATCAACGTAAACTCTCGATCAAATCTGGACTGACCTTTTCACGTCCTTCTCTTCATCATTTGCCTGCCAATGAGAATTCACGTTAGCGAGAAAGCTTCCCGTCTCAAAAAAGTTGGATCGGAGCGAGTCGCTTGGCCTTTAAATGCCCGCCTGCCTCGCTGCTGCTCACTCACCAAGGCCTTTGTCATTCATTCATTCTTCAGTCCGAAGAGCCTCTCACTTACGCTGCGAAAAGGCCAATGGGAGGCGGAAGAGGAGGCCAAAAAGGTCCCAAAATAACGACAGCGCATTTGTCCGCAAAATGAACGTCTGACGGCCCGCCTCCGCCGCAAACATGACAAACGGACCAACGGCACCAGCAACGAGCTCAGATTGGACAACGCTCTGAATCAAACAATCAATCTTTTCAAGTTTCAAGTGCAAACTCGATCCACAAGTTGTTCCAGTTATCGGAATGAGCATCGCACCCCCCACAAAAAAAAGCCAAAGAAAAAGTAAAGATTTTGTCCTTTGAACACCAAGTTCAGAGTTGCCTTCATGCTAACAAGATTCAAACTGCAATCTTTGAAAAGTCAGGGAAACTAATTTCATTGAGCAACATGAAATTTTTTAGACATGGACAGACCGATTCACTTAGCAATTGAATTGGGTAGGCATGTCTATCATGTGTAGACCCACAAAAAACAAAAAGAAAGTCTCAAGAAGCCCTGCCTGCGAACGCACAGGATGACCACCATTTTGGGTGCAAGCAACATTTTACTAAAAATTGGCTTGACAGAAGGCCAGGGGATTTTTGGGGGAAAATTCACCTCTGGCAGCATGAAATTTAGCAGACATGTCTATCATGAGTAAAGTCTGGAGAAGCCATGCCCCAAAACACACAGCAAATCTGCCATTTTGACTTAGAATAGATTGATAGTTTTGCTTTGTTTTTCAAAATTCAGCCCCTGGGGCTTGTTTCACCGATCAACCTGAAATTTGGTAGTCGACCCACAAAAAATAAAAAATCTCAAGAAGCCATGCCTGAAACCCCCACAGGAAGTGAGGCACTTCGATTTTGGACACCATCCCATGCATCTGATGACAACTGGCACTCGCGCTTGTAAAATCTCCCTCTCATCTCCTCGGGAAGGGGAAAAAAAAAAAAGGCAGCACCTGCAAGTTTTTAATAAGCTCTCCGCGCTCCTCGGGGGGGGGGGGCCCTCGTTCGGAGCGACTTAATTGGCCGGGACACAATAACCGGGGATTAGCCTCCGACCCTGGCAGACATTCTTCGAGCTGCCGTGAAAACGAGAGATGACACCTTCTCTCATTAGGGCCTGACTGCCTGCTCATGAATATGCACGAACGCTGGCTTCGTGCGCTCGTGCCTGATTGACAACAGGAGCTTTGACGACTTGCTTTCAACACACCGGCCCATGCGAGCACAGAGCCACTCAAGTGGACGATAAAGCCAAAGCTAAAGTCCACTCAAAGAGCTCTTCTGTAATGCACTTCGAAGGACAGGGAATGAGTGACGCTCGTCAAGTCGCTTCAACATAGTTCCGCAGAACCAAGATTGGCTTCATGGATGGCGGCAAAGCGCTACTATCATCAAAATGAAGCACCTCATCTCACTTCAACATAGGTTCTTCTGCACCACCGCGGCGGCGTAGCACTAATTGTGCTTAAATGAAGCTCCACGACCCACTTTCACATATTTCTTAGCCAGCACGATGGTGGTAAAGCACGCATTTAGTCTAAGATAAGAAAGATAAGAAAACCTTTATTAGTCTCGCAATGGAGAAATTCCCAATTCACAGCAGCAAAGTTATCAAAGGAAGAAGTAGAACAACAAAATATAGGAGCTAAATCAGGGGTGCCCATTTCGTCGATCGCGATCGACCGGTAGATCGAGGACTGGTCCCAAATCGATCACAAGGGGTGTAGGCCCTAATCATCCTATCGGTCTCATTTTCACAAAAAGTATTGAAAAAATAAAATAAAATAAAGCAGGTAAATCTTTAACCTACGGTGGCGCGTGACCTGCGTCACCGGAATTTGTGAGCGCTCAGCAGTCTGCGATTGCAGCTTGTGATCGGAGCCGTTGCGCTCTATCTTTTAATGTCATTATTCTCCTTCAGAGCTTGTTTCGTGTCCAATTCACTGAGAGCACGGGCAAAGAATAGAAATATCGAGGGCCCAGGGAAGCACTTTAAAACGGTACGCGTGAGCTACGATAGTTAACAGGCTGCAAAAGTGTGTCGCATGCCTCCGTGTCAGGCTGTTGCTCATCACGGCGCGCGTGTGTGTGCGTGCGCGGTAACGGGTCGATCGCGGGTGGTTGGTTGATCGAAAAGTCGATCTTCGGTCCAAAAAGTTTGGGCAGCCTGCCCTAAATGATCTCCTCAGCTCACTCCAACATAGTTCCTGGGCAAATAAACATGACACCGGATGGCAACAAAGCATTACTTTTTTTTTTTTCTTCACAGAGTCGAGTCTCCGAAAAGAGCAGCGAATGTGATCATAGTAGATGCGAATGTGTGGAGGTTTGCTGTACAAATTCACACAGCACTACAAAACGGCAAACCATATAGAGCAAAAGTGGCTAGGGAGTGATTACCCCCCCCCCCACCCCCTCACGACTACAATGTCTCAAGCAGGTTTGTTGTCGACGGCCAAATGAAGCCTAAAACCGACCCAGCAAACTTTCTGTGTCTTTTCTAGCATGGCTCCATCAGATGTATTTTGCCACTGGTGATCCGCATGTCTACCAAACAGCATGTCGCTGAGGTAATGGCAATCCCCCGTCGGCAACGCATCCACCGCTCGCCAGTCGCCTCGAGCGACTTCATCCGCTTCATCTCCAGAGAGAACACAGCTGCCGGGCTCCCAGAGGCTTCGGCGCATCAGCTCACTTGGGCGGCTAATCAATACTGCCGCGCTGTCGGCCTTCCCTGTGATCAAGTGCGCGACGTGCGGCCGCACGCACGTGCCCAATTTGAACCCTGACGGCCTCTGAGCCGCAAATGGCATTAGCGCACCTCGGCGGAACCAGCGCGCCCGGCTCTGCTTCCTGATTAGCCGGCAGTGGCGGCCCCCTGTTCTTACACTCAAATCTGATCAGGGCTCGCAGCGGAC
This sequence comes from Hippocampus guttulatus, assembly GCF_054856545.1. Classification (NCBI taxonomy): domain Eukaryota; kingdom Metazoa; phylum Chordata; class Actinopteri; order Syngnathiformes; family Syngnathidae; genus Hippocampus; species Hippocampus guttulatus. Next base: position 20,848,791 of record NC_141265.1, read on the forward strand.
GCAAAACGAGCCTCCCCGTCGGGAACCGGGCCCGAGGCCGCCTGATCCGCGCCGGCTGGCTCGTTCTTTGTTTATGGACGGCGGGAATTAATCTGATTGGACTCCGCGGGAAGATTAGCCTCCCGAAAGTTAAGATGAGGCTATAAACTTAGGACTCGGAGCATATCCGCTAAAAGTGCGCGTACAGTGCTCGTGTAGCGCACACCAGTTGACGATAATACACCAGTGCAATTGTGCATGCACATCAAATGCTGTGTAGCTCTCAATATGTCCACCAAAAAACGTGTACGGCAGCAAAGTGATGGGAAAAAAAAAAGATGGAGGCTGTCCACTTTAGTACAACTAACAGTGAAATAGGTCAGGTCAAAAAAGACTGCCCTTATTTGATGTGGAAAAAAAAAATTGTTGAATGAAAGCGAAGTCGTCAAGGTGCAAACATGCACCGGAGGTCAATTGAACACTCTAAATTGCCCGTAGGTGTGATAGTGGCCATGACTGGCTGTCAATCAAAATGATTGGGTTGAACCCAGAAATGAGAGCAAAACTGTCACGCGAGCGTTTGAAGTCTCGACTTACTTGGGCGTGTGCGTGTCGTCCAGTCGGTTGCCCAGCTGGAACTCGTGCGATTTGCTGCGGTGCAGCGCGGTGAAGCCCGGCAGGAGGTGGATGAGCTTGCGGCTGGGGGGCGGCGGCGTGCCCGGCGCCTTGACTTTGTTCCTGCGCTTGATGGGCGGCGTCATGGTGTTGAACACCAGCGGAGTCCGGGGGGGTGCGTGGCCGAAGTGTCTCTGGCGGGGCGAGGGCGGCAGCGAGCGGTGGCCGCCGTCCGAGGCGGGCGGCAGCGGTCCCCCCAAAGGCCCGTCCACCGTCAGGCGCTCGGCATACAAGGGGGGGACCGGTGGGGCCTGGGGGCTGCGGCACGCGTGCTGGTTGTATTTGGACTGGACTTTGGGACTTTGGGACAGCTGCAAGCGGATCCACTGGCTGGGCTCCGGCTGGCACACGGGCGTGTTCTCCTTGCCCGACACGGAGGTGGGCCACTGGATGGACCAATCCTGCTTGGCCTGGCTTCCTGTGGGGAACGAGAGGACAGTTCACGTCTTGTCTGCATTTATTCATCAATTACCCAACGGTCTACAAATGGTGATGCAGAACCTGCCAAATGATTGACAGACAGTTGATTCCACAAAATAAGAAGAAAATGGTCAAATATTGGAGATCAGCTGTATATCCTGTACATCAGGAAAATGGTGTATGCTAGTAATTGTGCATCGTAAAATCCCGTGCATAATATGCATTTGACGCCCCCATGCGTTTTCTAATCTGCTTATCCTCATAAGGGTCACGGGTGTGCTGGAGCCTTTCTCAGCTGTCTTCGGGCAGTGGGCGGGGTACACCCTGAACTGGTTGTCAGCCAATCGCAGGGCACATACAGACAAACAATTACACCTAAGGACAATTTGGAGGGTTCAATTAGCCTGTCATGCATGTTTTTGGAATGTGGGAGGAAACCGGAGTACCCGGAGAAAATCCACGCACGCATCGGGAGAACATACAAAGTCTACACAAGAAGGCTGTTGCTGGAATCGAACCCATGACCTCTGCACTGTGAGGCCGATGTGCTGACCGGTCAAACCCCCCCCCCCCCACCTCCCAAAAGAAATCCCAAATCAGGGGTGTTAATATGACACAAAAACAGTCCAAAGGCACACAGTAGTAAAATCGTGTATACTAGTCACATGGCGTTCAGAGGTCAAAGGGGTCAGCAGTAAACCGGCGCATCGGAGTAAAACACATTCCAGAAAATGGTATGAAATGGTGACCGGCAGTAAAACGATGTCAACCGGTCAAATGCTGAATAGAAATTAGTCAGATGCTGCTTAAATGGCGAATGAGAGTCCATTTTTGTACACCAGTAAAAATGGTTGATGCCAGCCATGTGATATCAAGCAGCAAAATGCTGGAAAGCGCTCAACAGGTGCATGGCAGTCAAATGCTGACTTGACCGAAATGTGCGTGTCTCGATTCCCTATTTTTTTTTTTTTTTTTTTTTTTTTTGGAGTGGGAGGGGGGATTCCATGCACGCTGCGTCGGGTTTCATAAGCGCAGGCGCACATGCTAAGCGTGAGAGCGGGCCGACGCCCAGCTCGTCGGCAGCCGATGGATGAGCTTCAAATGGAGTCGGCACGACAACAAACAGGAGCGGCAAATATACTTTACCTCCGTTACTGTGCAACTTATCCTCCTCAAGTTGTTCTTTAGCAGGAAATGAAACAACAACAGGGAAAAGTCAAGGACGGGGAGGGGGGGGGGTCAGTTTTATAAATCCAGATGTGGAGTCGCTCACACCTCCTCAGTCTACTGCAGTCATTTTAGTCATTCTTCGTGGAGGATAAAGAAAACATGTCTGTGAGTACTAGTACATGATGGGTCGACATCAAGTATCCATTGATTAAAAGACGGCGACACCTTTTGGATTTTCATGATAGTAAGTCTTTATTTCACCTTGACTTTGTTTTTTTATTTTTAATTCACTTACTTTTTAATTCATTTTCGTAGCGAGTTTATAACACTTTTTTGGGGAGGGCTTGGTTTAGTTTTTATTAGTTTTAGTATTAGGGTTTTTTTTAATAAAATATATGGAGTACAAGTGCAAGATTAAAAAAAAAAGTCACTCTGTATTTTGTAATCAATTAAATTCCAACTCCCCAACAACTGTTTGATCTTCTGTGTTCTGTGCAGCAACACTGAAATCAATGCATTTCAAATGAACCCCGAACGCTCATTTCTGATATTAAAGACAAAAAAACAAGAACATATTCACTATGATTATGCTTAGTTGTAATCAGTTTTATAAGCAAAAGATGTAGTTTCTGTTTGTGTTTCGATCCGTTTGTGTTTCGATCACCAACAGTTTTCAAGTGGCAGCGGGGTCCACCGTATAGCAATCGCGTTTCAAGTCCTATTTCAAAATCCACCAAAATGTCCGCTGATATCCCGAAAAACTCGAGTCACTCCGTATTTCAAGGCATCACGTTAGTTTGGGAGCCCGCGGACAGGAAGGGAAATGTCCTGGCGCGGCCGCCATTGTCCCCACGGATGCTCATTTCCGTCAACCGGTGGAGGGGGGCGGTTTCATCTCCCAGTGCGTGCTGACTTTTTTGATGATTTTTTTTTTTTTTTGCTTTGCGACGTCTCAGAGGAGCAACAGGCATCAAAAGCTAACTTCAAACACAAAAATAAACACCGGCAGCATCAACTGAACTCAAATTATTATTATTTTTTTAAACGCACAAAAGGCCCCGCTGGAGTTTGTGAACTCGAGATGCGAAAGGAGCCGACGGCCTTTCCGCAAGAGGAAACGCGATGCTTTTCAGTTTATTTTTGGATTGGAACTCGCCCGCAGCGAAAACCGTATTTTCATTTTGGCTGCCGCTGAAGTCAAAAGTCACGTGAGCTGCGCGGGTCCTTTCCAACAGGATGCTAAATTTGGCTTCGTAGCCCGTGCTAGCGTTAGCATGTCAGTATCTGTCCAAACCAAATTTGACGACCTCCTGTGGAAGTTGTGGTACGGCTTCTCCAGACTTTTTGGTGGGTCTCCTCATGATAGGCGTGTCCACCAAATGTCATGTTTAAAAGTGAAACTGGCTTCAGAACCTGGATTTTTTTTTTTTTTGTATATAAAAACAAGAAGAAAAATCGAGGGGGTTCTACCTGACCAATTTTGGATAAAACTGCCAAAAAAAGTGACACCTTGGCTCCAAACGGGTCGTTTCCAAATGGATGCTAATTTTCCTTTGAATTCCGTGTTGGCGTGCGTGCCAGTATCTGTCCGCTTCAAACCAAGCTTGTGTCTTCTCAGGTAAGGCATTTTGAATTTTTTTTCTTTTTTTTTTTTTGTGGGTCTGCTTACGACAGACATGTCGCCAACCAAATCTCTTGTTGCTAAGTGAAACTGTCGTTAGGGGCTGAAATTTCTATGGATTCCTTGGGGGGAAAGATTAGACAATTGACGTGCCATTTACGTAGCATCCAAACAGGCGGCAGCCTAAACGGGCGGTGGGCAATGTTTTCGAATTCCTCCTCTTCTATGAAATCCAAACATGATTCGTCTTTTAACAAATATGACGATGAACCTGCGTCACATTGCCGCTTTGTGATGAATGAACGAAGAGTCTCCAATGAGCAAGCTTTTCAACTCAATGATTAGCGGTAAATTTAATATCCCCCCCCCCCAAAAAAAGGTGAGAAAAGGCTGTTGAAATGAAACAGGTGTCAGGTGAAAGCATAATTAATACAGCAAAAATGGCACGTTTGTCTTTTTCAGGTTTTTGTCACGTCGGGACCAGCCTAGCCTCCCATTGGTTGCTTGGCAACTGGATGGCAAACTGACATTTATTCTTATTTCTTTTATACCTCCACTTTTTTTTTTTTTTTTTACTGCGCTAACATGCAGATGCGGCGTTACACCTCACTAATTATCTTTATCCTTTTTACAAGCGTGTCCAAAATTTACAGCGAGGCCGGCTTCCAGATATGCAACTTTTTTTCAATTGGACCAATTATTCAACCAATGCCGTAGGTTCGGCCCACTTCCAAGGTTGGACTTGAACCAACACGCGCAGCAGAGAGCGATTGGAAGCGAGCGATTGAAAAGCTGATGGATGGAACACCAATCACAGTCCAACATGAGCTGAAGCCGAGACAACATTTGAAAAGCGGCGAAGAGGATACAACCAGAATTGAGAACAAGAACAATGGCCGTTGAAAAGAAGCACAAATAGCTTTTGTCTCTTTACTTTCTATTTCAGTTTGTCATGCGGTCTATGCTCAGCCCTAGAGGCCACTTTCACTTGGCAACATGAAATTTGGTGGGCGGGGCTTGAATGAGAAGAGCCACCAAAAAAAAAAAAAAAAAAAAACTCAAAAACCCAAACCTGAAAGTGAATTTTCAGGAAATAAAATGGAGGAGGGCTTCAAATAATCTGCAATGGGTGCATGTGCGCGTGCGTGGGCATATATGTTTCAGCGAGCGTGTGCACGCGCATGCTCCTGCATGTGTGCGCGTTCGCCACTGAGTGTGTGTGTGTGTAGTCGTGAATGCGCGTGCATGTATTTGTGTGCGTGTGTTGCAGCTGCCTGGTAAATGTATGAGTCATCCCGTTTGTGGTCCCAAGAGCGGAGAATTCCATTAGTTTCCCTCCTCCACCCATCACGGCAGCCGCAATGCCGGGCGACGCTTTCTCGTCCTCTTAGGCCGTGTCTAATCCGGCCGGATTGTAACAGACACGTTTTATATAAGCAAGCCAGAACTATGAGTCACGGAGAACAAGGGGGCAGCATCTCACACGGACATAATCTGTAATCCTTCATCTTGAAAATGCTTGAATGGGAACCGGATTCTTCCTTTGAGCGGATAAAGAGAAGAGCCAAATGCTCTGGGGAGGCGCTTCGCAACTCGACGGTGCTTCTGAAACAAGGGGGGTTGGGGGGGTAGGCAAAGTACTAAACGACGACCAGTAGGCGGTGTCATTTTGGAAAACAGATGCAAATATAAATGTTAGGAACAAAACAAAACAATATATCAACCCGGCAATTTAACAACATTTGCGTTACGAAGGTAAAGCGCTGGAGCAGAACTGAAAGTTTCTCAATTTATTCACACACACACACACACCAAATGACTGGAAGTGCAAAACAAATGTCCCCTTTTTTTTAACCAGTGTGTGGTTAAAATGAATATAATGCATGATAGAAATACGTAAAAAAATAAAATAAAATAAAACCCACACACAGAGTTGAAAAAGAAATTAAACACTTGAGAAAAAAAAGTGCTGATTAACTTGAAAAGGCAGGCGGGGATATTCGGGGAGGAGGCCGACAGCTCGTCTGTTGCAAAAGAGTCTTCTTCCATCGGCAAATTCTCACTCTGACGGGGGTTTTTTTTGTCTATTTCTTTTCTTATTCGATGGTCCATTTTGGCATACTGATCAAGGGAAAAGTGTCTTTTTCTGCTCCCCCCCAAAAAAATCATAAAGCCGAGATGTCACATTGTCAGTGAGAAGATGAATTTGCTCCAAATTCCTTTTGACCATTTGTGTCATTTTGGGATCGGCTCGCTCATGCTATCGCCAGCGAGCGCTTTCTCATTTGTCAGTCAAAGACATTACGACTGTTTCCTCCTCCTTTTCCGCTTCTGACTTCCGTGACCGGGTTTGCATGGAGCCGCGGATGCCGCTCAGAACGGCTCTGAATGACCGAGTGGAAAGAAAATGCTCCATATAAACAGGGGGAAGAGTTTCTATCATGATGTAGCTTTCACTAAAAGTGTTGAAACTCTCCCAACGACGGTGCTCGATAGACGAATCGACACAACAGCCATTCGATTTGGGACACCTAAAATGCGCCAGCGCCTGCAGCGGCGCTCCGCCTTACGCCGCGCAGGGAAACAACTAGTTTGCACTTCACAGCTACAACATCCATCCAGCCACTCACCCATGCGCAGACCATTCGCATATCAATAACAGTCCGTACAAGAACGAGAATTTGGGTAAAAACGGGACCTTGCTAACTCGATGTTCCACCGTACTCGACTAGACTCAGCGTCATTTTTCAGAGTGTGTTCAAAACAACCATGGCTGCATACAAAGTGCAGTCCATGGAGTTAAGAACCTGACGTGAAAAAAACCAAGACAATTCAAATAGTGAACAAAAACGAAACCAAAAAAAACAACAACCGAAAAAAAATTATACCATAAAAGTTTGAGTCGTTGAAGAAATGTAAATGAAGTTTTGTTTTGTTTTTCCCAAGGGGGGGTAAAAAGTGACTCTTTTCATTCAAACCGTGAGATGAGCCCCTCAAGAGTCTCCATTTTTTCTTCATATTGGCTGTCATCAGAGGGTGCAGGGGTTCCTAATCTTGTGTCCAGTGGACATTTCTCCACATGATGACTGAGGACGAAATTGACCTTTAGGCTATTTTTTTTTCATTCCACGCACGAGCCAAGCCCAAATAGCTTTGACTCGCCCGCCGTGGTCAGTCATTCGTTTAACGACCTTCTGGTGTCATCGTTTTAACAAGCGGGTGGGAGGCTTGCATTTCTCGACAGCTTCGCACATTGCCCAAAAAAAGACGCGTGCCAAGCGTGTGGCGTCACAGTCAAAAACATTTGTGAAGCTAACCTGCAATTGCTGCCAAAAGCTGCACCAGCAAAGGGTTGAGCAAAGGCTGGGAGTTTCCTTTTTTGATTGGGAATCCAAGCATGTAATGACCACCAGACGCCAGTAGATGTCGCCCTTGCGTTGCTTTGGATTTGAGACCAGCACAGCTTTTGAAAAGAAGATAAAAACTAGGGGGTGAATCTTAGCTTGCCCCGTCGATAATGAGGAAAAGAAAAGCCAACAGGTTGGAAGTTGGACCAGTGTGGGCATGTCATATATATACTGTATATATATATATATTATATATAAAGCTTCTTGTTGCTTTCAAGCTTAGCTTGTAGCAGATGTGTGCACATTGCAGCATGACATCTTTGATCCACTGGTGAAAAGGAAACTTTGATTCGCTCCTCTTTCATCTATAACTGCTTCAGACAACAAAGTGTATGCAGGAAAGTGGTTAAGCGTGCACATGCACTTTCATGTGTTGTTTTGTATTATTTTGTCTTTTTTTTTTTGGTTAACTTTTCTTTTGATGGCGGCGCGGACACCCGCGGTGGCTCCTCTTGTCTTGTTTTGTGTTGAGAGGGAGGAAATTTCATCTGTGCTGTATGTTTCACATACAGTACATTTGACAATAAAGTTTATCCTATCCTATCCTATATAATCTCTAGAGACAGACAGACAGACAGACAGACAGACAGAGAGAGAGAGAGTGAGATACTTCTACATACTGTGTGTACGTGTTTTTATCCACTGATTAAAATGTGATTTATTATATTCATTATAATGAATTACATTTTCCAAATGACATCCATCAAATGTCGTGATTTGATAGACAGTGTACGTCTATCTTGTGGATGCTTTTGAGCACATTAATTGTGACTTGGGGGCATAAAAGCAAAGCACAAAGACTTTTGGACGTGAACACGTTGTCACTTCCAAGCCAAGTGAGTCACTTGACGAGCGCAATTTGATTAATTACCAGACTTAATTAGATTCGTCTTAAGCGTGCAATGAGTGTGCGCAGGCAAAATAAACAGGAGGCCTTCAGCGGAGATGTGCTGCCGTTTGTCGAAAAGGTTTTCCTTCAAAGCTGACAACGTGTCCATGAGGAGAATGACTTCCATGTTTATTCTATTGGTGATGGCGCTTCGGAGAAAGATGCCATATGAAGCCGCATCTCGTTTCTGTGTGCGCCAAACAGAAGCACACGTTTGTAGCGATGCTCTACTGCCACCATTTGATCACCCTGTAGAATTGCAATGGTATTGCAAATTTGGTCTTTGTCGCCCCCTGGTGTCTCAACGGAGAACGGCAGCCCTGGGCTCCGCGGTGCAAACAAGAAGGAAATCTCAATAAAAGTCCAAGATGTTCTTTTTCTTCAGGTCACTGTCATTTAAAATATGAATGTTATATAAAAATCGACAATGCACACTCAAGGCGGATTTATTGAAATATGTTTGAAAAAAATTTGTGGACGAGAGAAAGGCAGAGGGCGGCTAACGGAAAGATATGTGTGTATGCTAATTGTTGCCAATTGGAAGGCTGATGGCACGGCAACGTTACACTTGACCCGCCAACGCTCCCAAAAGGAGACAAGTCCATTTTTGAAATCATCATTATCATCATAATCTTATTGAGTAACCCCCCCCCCACCAAAAAAACCCCCACACATATTTTTACGTTTCGTTTTGACCACATGAAGTTTTCAACTGACATCAGTATCCACTTGATTTTTGATATTTCCATTTGAAATGGTATTGACTTGTCTTATTGTTGAGGTTTCAGATGCAATTGTCATGTGAACACGTTCACGACACCAAAACACTGTGTTGAAGTTTCGCAATTTTATTTTGTCTAATGCTTGTACACAATATAATCATTTTGATTTGGATAAATGTTGAAGTAGATGTGTAGTCTACTTCAAAAATGAATTTGGATTCACATGATTTGAGTTTTCAATATTTTAATGCACTTTTCATGGGTTTCAGTTGGCCATAAAGTGCAATTTGATGTATAGAGGGCGACCTATATTAGCCTTTTTTAAAATAATTGTCCCAAGTTTTGCCCATTAAATGTATAAATGTTTTGTCATAAATTAGGTCAGGATGGTGTACTTGCGCTGTTTATCCACGAGATGGCACTCGAAGTGCATTCAAGACAATCGGCATTTTTGTTGTGATGGCGTGCTTCTCACCTTGCGCAAGAATTGCTATTCATTCGTAATTATTGAGACTAGACTAACTTGAGGAGTTAGCCAACCAACAAAAACATTTAACTTCCCTTTGATTTGATTTTAACCATGTGTGTATTCGAAACAGGGTGGAGTTTGCATGTTCTCCCCGCGCTGCCTGCGTTTTCTCCGGGTACTCCGCTTTCCTCCCACATTGCCAAAACATGCATGGTAGTTGACGCCTCGTGAGGATAAAAGCGGTTCAGATAATGGATGGATGGATGGATGGTTGTATTCGAAACGCAAAGACGATCACTGTTATTCTTTTTTGCACGGTCTACTTCCCGGCTTGTTCTCTGGTCAGTTTCTAAAAATGTTGGAGAATGGTTAAATGGGATGAATAAATGTTGGTGCTGATATGCGGAGGAGTTTTATTCATTTCAGGGGTGAAAATTTGAACGAAGAAAGAAGAAAGTTTTTTAAAAAACCGTCTTCCTCTCCTCTGGCTTTTATGCTAGTTGTCAAGCACTTACTGACGTGCGCATTTATCGCCACCCACAGGGAGCTGGGGAAACATACCTGCCAGTAAAACGTGCTTTTCTAAACGTTCATGCCCCAACTGGGTTTATTGATTAGATTTAATTTGACTTTAAATAAGCCTCTCAACAATATGGCTACGGTGGATGTTTTCCTGATTTGTTTGCACACTCCACTAGCCGGATTCGCCGCTAAGCGACTTGCATTGGAGGTCGAGACTTACCGAGTTTATGCGCTCTCCTGAGGCTGGCCAGCGAGGCGTTGAGGCGGGCACATTCCTCCCCGTTGGCGCCGAATTTTTGCAGCAATTCGCACACTTGCTGCTCGCTCATGTCTAGGAGACCCTCCAGCGTCACCCCAGCGGGGCTCATGTCCTGCCAGACCCAATATCAACACGGTCACATTCAGCGTTCCAACGTGCTGGAACCCATCAAAAGGGCAGACTTTAACGGTGTACGTTTTCAATCTTTCTTTCGATGAACTTTGCTTTGTAAAATATATTTTGCCACCACATTAAATATTTCCATTGGTAGGGAGGAAGGAGGATTCGAGGCTAATGGCCCCCTGAGTGGACGCCCCATGGAACGCCATTTTATGTGCCCCCCCTAGATGATTCCATCCGTGTTCTTCTACAGCATAGATGTCAAACTCAGGTCTTGGAGGGCCGCTGTCCTGCATGTTTTCCAAGTCTCCCTGTTGCAACACACCTGATTCAAATGAACAGCTTCAATGTCAGGCTTCTGCAGAGCTTGCTGACGATCTGATCATTTGAATCAGGTGTGTTGCAACAGGGAGACTTGGAAAAACATGCAGGACAGCGGCCCTCCAGGACCTGAGTTTGACACCTATGATCTACAGTATCTCGCCTCCCCTGACAAATATGAGCCGTCAGAGTAACATCACAAGTTACATCATACATGTTGGAAGCATGGGCAGATCTAGAAAACAGATTATGATTTGAATTTAAAACGTTATCACCTCAAACTTTTTTCTTTTTTTTTTGTGGGGGCGGGGGGTGTGGTCAATATTAAAGTGTACTTGCTGGTTTAGTCAATTTCAATGTTGTGATTAAAACTGACAGGCGTATTCTACTCCATCATTTGTGGTGTACTTGCGCGTGTTTTCAGCGTGTTTAATGACAAAGTTGAAGAAAGTGGCCAAAGTGGCCCTCACGTCCTTCCATTTTTCTGGATGCGGATCTGGAGACAAAAAAGTTTGAACGCCCCCTGGTGTACATTGTGTGCACAGCGTCCCCAAATGGACAAAGATAACACCTGCGCCTCATATGCATAATATCATTTGTTACGAATACTGTAAAACATTTGCATGAAATGTTCAAATAAATCGTAATAATACAACGAATTGTTGGTTGATACATGGCAGATTTCATATTTTGCGATAAAGGAGGGATGACTGCCTTGTTGTCCTTTTGACGGATCCAGATTGTTTCGATTCCGCTACAGACAGATGTTCGTGTTTTTGCGAAAAATAAAACAACCAAAGGTCCGTTCTTTTCAATGTATTCATTCAGTTCAGCGCTTTAACAGCCATCTTACTTGCCTATTTTAAAATACACACTTTTTGTGGCCAGTATGTGCAAAAGATTGCACTTTTTTCCCTGGTTTTGACCGTAATAGCGACATCTGCGACATAGCCGGACTGAGAAGGAAGCAACATCAAAACCACGTCCACAGAGCTACTGTAGAGTTAGTGTAGTTCACAAAAACGAACAAAATAAATAACATTTGAAAAAAAACAAGTTGATTCACGAAATGAATTTTTTTTAAAAATGCTTCAAAAAAGTAAATCGAATTGCAACGACATCTTGGTTGAAAAAACAAATGCAAACTAGCCAGATTTATGGTGTGAATATCCTGAGCTTTTATCTTTGTCAGTAATATCAGACATGCACTTGCACGGTTTTTGTTTTAAATGTATTATGAATTAATAAATCGCTATTGCCGTACATCTGTACAGGAGAAGGAAGGTCAAAGTCATTTGAGAATTACAGTTTACTTTACTACACAATAGTGACGTCCACAAGCACTCCATATATTTAAAAAAAAAAGTATACTAAAAATACAAAAAAAATCCAAATGAGTTCAGACTAAAAAAGTCAAAATGTAATTTAGTTTTTTTTTAAAATGAAAACTCAAGAACTATTTTAACCCTGCTACAGAGACAATAACTTGAACAAAGCACCTTAGAACGCTCAGCCACAAAAAAAAAAAAACACAGCATCTGGGTGACTGCCACCAAATGTTTGTTTTTAAAATTTTCACAGTGATGTTGGGCCGCACAATTTGCATATTGCCCCTCCCACCTGCGTGACCTCCTTCCTCAGGTTGACGATGCGGAACCAGTGGCCGAGGCGAGGGAAGTCGTCCAGCTCGGCGCCGCGTTCCTCCAAGGCCACTTTGCGCTTGCACGACAGCTGCCGGCTGAAATATTTCACGAGCTTGCCCTGATAAAACAAGCACAACGACAACGTCAAACAAGATGGAAAAGGAAAATATGGACAAAAACGCAGGGAAAAATAAATAAATAAGCATTACGCTCACATCAGAGCTAATGTTAGCTCACGGCACATTGATGGAAAGGTTCACAGTAAATTTCGGGGAATATTTTCTGTAACTTTCTGTAAAATATCTGGCATATTTCATGGTAATTATCTGGAAAAGTTCACAGCCAACTTCTGTAAACTTTTTCAGTACATTTCTGGAAATGTTTTCGGTAAATTTCTGGAAACCTTCAGAGTAAATTTATGGGAAAGTTCACGGTGATTTTAAGGGAATGTTGGTGCGAAGGAACTAGGTGGAAATTCGTTGAGGAGCTCCGTTTTGACAAATCCCGCGTTTGTCATCTGACCACTATAGGCAAATATAAATCGTGCATTTTGGAGATAACAATGTTTGTAAAGTTTTGTTGAAGTTGCAAAAGTGGGAAAAGTGACCTTAACCTGTTGCTTCGAGCACAAGCCTGATTTCGGTTCAGAGGACAATCTTTGAATTGATTCCGAGTGTAATAAATGACATGAAATGACCGGAATTCACTACATCGGGACCTTAACTTGTTGCAATATGACCCGTATGAAATGTGTTATGCCAAATATGTCATGTTCTCAGCCTGCTTTTATGGCTTCCACATGACAGCGAGAGGCCATCGGAGCGGTCGCGCTTGGACTTGAAGCGACTTTATGGCGATGATACGGCGCGCTTAATGGTGTTTGTTTCTACGCGGCGGCGCGTTGACGCCACGCGCTCACAGGTGCTCACGGCTCAAGTCAGGTTGGGCGCTCAGTCACTGCTGCTTGTCTTTTGGCTTTTTTTTTTTCCCAAAAACATCCGCTGGCGGGTTTATGGACTGGAATGACTGTTCCCAAACAGAAACAATGACAACAGGGCAGATTATGTAATACACTGATGATAAGATCACTGTGCACTCCACCCCTTTGGCCCCATCCACGGGAAGGTATCCGCACGTTGCCTCTTGGAGCTGAGCCTCACCTGGCCCCGTAGGCGCAGGCCCGGCCACCAGGCGGTTCCCAGCGAGCCCGACCTCCAGACTTGGCTCCAAGGCGGGGGTCCCGGTGACCTGCTCTTCATCATAAGGGGGTCATGCTTTAGCTGTCCTCTGTCACCAATTCTGTTCAGGACCGTGATGGACTGAATTTTTCAGCGCTGGTATTGGGAGGGCAGCCCGGTGGACCAGTGGTTAGCGCATCGGTGCAGAGGTACCGGGTTCGAGTCCAGCTCCGGCCTTCCTGTGTGGAGTTTGCATGTTCTCCCCCGTGCCTGTGTGGCTTTTCTCCGGGTACCGGGTTCACAAATGAAGGCGAGTGGAAGATCAAAAGGTGGATCGGTGCAGCGTCTGGTGCGATGCGGACGCTCTATCGGACCGTCATGGTAAAGAGGGAGCTAAGGCAGAAGGTGATCAACGTTCCTCCCCTCACTTATGGTCACGAGCTGTGGATCAAAATCCCAGATAAAAGCGGCTAAAATGAGTTTCCTCCGCAGGGCCTTCTGAGCTCTCCCTTAGAGATGGGCCGAGATAATCAGGGAGCGATTCGGAGTCGAGCCGCTGCTCCTTCGCATTGAGAGGAGCCAGATGAGGTGGCATGTCGCCCTGGCAGAAGGCCCACCCCGGGGACGACCCAGGAAGAGTTGGAAGAAGTGCCTGGGGAGAGCCAAGTCTGAGCCTCCCTGCTCGAGCTGATGCCCCCCGTGACTCGAGCCGGGAGAAAATGGATGGATGGATTTTTTTTTTCACCAAAGTCGATTCAGATCATTGGAAATGCACAAGTGATACATTTAAAAAATATATATGGAATAAAAGAAGTCAGATTTTGTCCCTCAATGCTGCTCAGTATTTGTTTGACTTTGCAATGGGGAGAAAAACTGGGCAAAAATCTACCGGTCATTATTTTACTTTTAATCAAGCACAGGAGTTGAATCGGTATTTCTAGTTTTGCCAGAGTGCTCTTTTTTTATTTTTATTTTTTTTTTATTTTGCTGTACACTTGACAGTAAAAAAAAAGTTTTTACTTTTGTACTAATGCAGTCTTCATTTTAGATTCTATCATTTTTACCTTTAACTGAAGCGCAGGAGCTGAGTCAGTACTTCTATTTAAACAAGTCCGATATTCTTTTATACGTTTGTAGTGAAGTCCATGTCAGATGATGCACTTTTTGTTAGTTTTGTCAATATTTCTACTTTTACCAGAGTGTTTCCGTATAATTTACATTAAAAAAAAACATTTTACTTTTGTACAGGGGAGCGTATGTACTTTTTACTTTTACTTAAGTAGCTACGCGAATTGAACCACTACTGTATATTCCATCCATCCATCCATTTTCCGAACCGCTTGATCCTCACTAGGGTCACGGGGGGTGCTGGAGCCTATCCCAGCCGTCTTCGGGCAGTAGGCGGGGGACACCCTGAATCAGTTGCCAGCCAATCGCAGGGCACAAAGAGACGAACAACCATCCACGCCCACACTCACACCTAGGGACAATTTAGAGCGTCCAATCAGCCTGACATGCATGTTTTTGGAATGTGGGAGGAAACCGGAGCACCCGGAGAAAACCCACGCAGGCCCGGGGAGAACATGCAAACTCCACACAGGGAGGCCGGAGCTGGAATCGAACCCGGTACCTCTGCACTGTGAAGCCGACGTGCTAACCACTGGACTACCGGGCCGCCCTACTGTATATTTGACAATTAAAAACAAAATTGTTCATCTTTCATTTTCTATTGAAGTACATCTCAGCCACTGTACTTTTTGTTTGTTTGTTTGTTTGCTTTGGATTACGTAAATCTGCACTTCTACCTTTACCAGAGTATTTTAGTAATTGATAATAATGCATAGTACAGTAAAATATTCAGTCAGTACTTTATTTTTTTCTTCATACACAAGTTGAATCAGTACTTTGCTTTTACCAGAGGAGCCCGCTGCATGCTCGAGAGCAAAAATTTGGTTATTGCTTTTTAACTTTTGTACCTATAGGCGTTCTCAAATGTATAAAAGTACAGGAGCAGCAAAAAAATTAAAATATATATACAGTATATATCAGACTTACGTTGGTACTGCATTACATTTCCCATCCTGTACTTTGTTTGACTTTTGTTTTTGGCAGGCATTGGATCGGCACAAATACTTTCCACCCGACTTTTATTTTCTCTTATGTTCACAAGTATGTGTCAGCCGCCTTGTTGTGAAATCGAGATTGTGATTACTTTTCCCACCTCCGGTATATTCCTATGGTCCCCTTGCATAACGAGCAAGAGGAGGGGGGGGGGGTTCTTCATGATGGGAAGGTGGGGGCTCTTCCTTTCTTCCTAATGTCCACCTGCAGAATACAACTGCACCCCCCCCCACCTTTATTTTTTTTCGCTTTTTTTCTCGATTTACTGCTCTGCACTGAGTTACGCAATGAGAAACCAAGAAGCCACTTGCACGCACGCGCCCGCTCGTACGTGCGTGCGCGCGCGCTCACTTACTCACCTCGAGCGTGCGCATCTCCTTCTGCGTCAAGTCGTTGGATGTGGCACATTTGGTCCTCAAGCCCTCCAGGCTGGAGATGCTGATGTCGATCATGTTCTGCACCAGCTCGCACTGCTGCAACGCTTTGTGCGCGCTCGCGTGCGCCGCACGCGGGCCGGTCTCGTCCTCGCTCATCGTTCCCATCCACGCACACGCACACGCACACTCCTCACCGCTCCTTTGCGTGCGTGTGTTCTTACGCGCAAGGAAAAAAGGTCCGAAGAGATGGCAGGAGGTGTCGCGGCGGCGTGACTTGCGACTCCATCACTGAGGAAGATGTTGATGCTGATGCTGCCTCATCACGGTGGTGATGGAAGAGGAGGAAGAGGAGGAGGAGGAGGAAGAAGAAGAAGAGGAGGAGGAGGAGGAGCTGGCAATGATGCGAGGATGGCGGCCGGCCGGCCGTCAGGACGACAACGACGATGGACGCGGAGGCTCCAAGGTGGAAAACTGGAGGGGCCTTGGGGGTGGCCTGGGGGGAGGGGTCCTCAATGCGGTTCAAGGCGATGAGGAAGGTGGTGGTGGTGCGGGGTACTCCCCCGTCATGTTAGCCGTCAATCAAAGCCGGGCAAATCTCGCGAGATCACAACCGAAACTCCGAAGCCTACTGTGGCGCTCGCAGGAAAAGCCTAGCTACTTTTAGTCTAGCTAAAGGCATTCACACATTTTGTGACCATTTCAAACAGTTCCAACTTTCCGCTCTTCAGCTCATCAAAAATGTTTTCACAATATCGAAATAACCCCCCCAAATTGGGATTTTGTTTGTATCTACCCATGTGAAACATATGAATAACTCATTTCGTAAATATTCAGCACATTTAAAGCGTTTTTCCCTTAGCTTCTCGATTGCCCCGCCCATATTACCGGAAAAAGCGTTCCCATTGGCTGTCTGTCGTGACGCAAGGACGCTTTTTCCGGTTTGTGTCTCGCGCGGCAAACACGGCGCCGAACAGCAAGTTGGAGTTGCGTCAAAGTTGCCGTTTCTGTTCCACAATTAAGTGATGGCCTCCACCGCGAAAGCGCCGCTGCAGTCCAGAAACTTACCCTGGTGAGCGAGACGCGGAGCCAAGTTAGCGAACGTCGCAAGGCCTGGTGCTTGTGCCGAGCTCCTCTCGGCTTCTCGCTGCATGTTGTCAAGTCCGCTTTCGTTTAAACCCGTGTATGGATGCCCGGTTGTTCTCGACAACATCTTATATCTCGTGTACGGTAGCAGAATTGCTTGAAACACAACATATTCCAATGACCTCCGGGTTCCCTTAGCGCAGGGCGGTGCAACTCGCAAATAATAAGAATTCTTATTATTGTAATGAATTTTAAAAATCGGATGATGCTTAAGTCTTCCTTGCCGGTAGTTAACGCTACAATGCGGCCGTTTGACCCGTCATCCAGGTACATTCCCTTTTTTCCAAGTAATATCAATGTTAGCGGAAAGAGTTTGAATAAAGGAACACAACAGTGTTAAAAATGTGTCGATACGTTCAAAATTAAGAAGTTGTGACATTTTAAAGGCTTCAAAAAACGGGATAAAATGTCCTCGTTCTAATTCTAAACAATGCCTGTGATCAGTTTTTAAGAAAAATAATGAAGCTGAGATCTTTCCTCAAGCAGGTATCTCACCGTGCGCTAAGCGCCAAAATACTACAATTTAAAACGAGGAGACTAAGGAGACTCCACTTGACATGCTTGACGGCGGAGCAGTACCAGACATCGGTAGTTCCATTTCAAACTGGACTGCTTGTGGTCCGTGTATTCTAGGGTGGAAAAATACCGACCGCAGAAACTAGACGACCTGATCTCGCACAAAGACATCCTGACTACCAGTAAGTTCAAAGCCAGTGACATGAAAAGTGACGCCTTCACGCGGTCAAATAACACACAAGCACATTATTTTGCAGTCCAGAAGTTCATCAGCGAGGACCGGCTGCCACATCTGCTATTCTACGGGCCCCCCGGGACCGGCAAGACGTCCACCATCTTAGCCTGTGCCAAGCAGCTGTACAAGGGCAAAGAGTTCAACTCCATGGTTCTGGAGGTACAGTATTTCTTCTCGGCCCCTTTGGCACTTGGTCGTGTTCTGACCGGCGCCGGTGTTACAGTTCAACGCGTCGGACGACCGAGGCATCAACGTAGTGCGAGGGCCCGTCCTGAGCTTTGCCAGCACCAGAACCATCTTCAAGTAAGACGGAGCACGCGTAGTTCCTACTTACTGCTTCAATCCTGCTTTTTTGGCCGACAGAAAGTGGCGTCTGTGGACCCGATGATTGGTGTACTGTATGTTGTGAGAAAATACGTTTGTTAGTTTAGAAAAACAGGATTTCTTGAACTTTAAACACATAGCGAGATCGCTATGCCATACCACATTTTGGTCTTATCCATCGCTGGTCTCTCTCAATCTATTCTTGTTTAAAATGCGTTTGTACTATTTCAAAAGCGTAGTTATATTTTAGAAGTGCCGTAAATGCTAGAATGGCTTCTTTGAATTGTCAAATGTGCGTCTTCAGGAAAGGCTTTAAGTTGGTGATACTGGACGAGGCCGACGCCATGACGCAGGACGCCCAGAATGCATTGCGGCGAGGTAAGCCGGGCGACCCCTCGTGCCGAAGCGCGGCAACGGAGGCAGCGCGTCCTTTCCGGTGAGTCGCGGTCTTAGTCCGTAACGTGTTGTCGTTGCGTCAGTGATGGAGAAGTACACGGAGAACACTCGCTTCTGCCTGATCTGCAACTACCTGTCCAAAATCATCCCGGCGCTGCAGTCCCGTTGCACGCGCTTCCGCTTTGGCCCGCTGTCGCCCGATCAGATGATACCCAGGCTGCAGCATGTCATCCAGCAGGAGAGGTGGGTGGCACCCTTTGCAAAACATTCGCCCGCCTACGCGCTTTCTTTGTAGTGCGGACCTCGATAGTTCCCTCAAAACTTCCCCTGAAAAACCTGAAGTTGTGATTCTGAACTCGGGAAAGAGTGAATCCATTTGCTCACGCACTAAGCTTGTGACGCCACCATTTATTTTCTTTTTGCTGTCATATTTTAGTTTGGTTTTACATTGAATGATGCGGTGGTATTTCTCTCCATTCAAACACAAACACGTTCAGATCATTTCAGTGGGAAGAATTTTCAATCGGGGTGCACCGATAGCGTTATTGAAATGCTCCGATATTAGGACTGCGATACTTGAAGGTCATTAGGAATGTACGAGTTTATCGAGGCACTGTTTTTTTTTGTTTTGTTTTGTTTTTAATATCCAGCATCGACGTCACTCCAGATGGAATGAAGGCGTTGGTCACCTTGTCGTCGGGCGACATGCGAAGATCCCTCAACATCCTGCAGGTGCCCTCCATCTTGTCCTCCGGGTGGCCATTTGGATGTTTGGATTGACGCCTACGTGTGTGTGTGTGTGTGTGTTCGCAGAGCACCAGCATGGCGTACGGCCGCGTGAGCGAGGACACGGTGTACACGTGCACGGGACAGCCGCTGCGCTCGGACATCGCCAACATCCTCGACTGGTCGCTCAATAAAGACTTCAGCACCGCCTACAAGCGTAAGTCAAGACGGGGGGATCCTCACGTGAAATACATCAAATATTCACCACAGCGTATTTTGGTCAAAGATATCGGGAGGGCACAAACAATTACGCAATGGCCGTTAGCAGGTTTTCGATGACAATTGAACAGAAGTGAGGCCTGCCGAGTGACATTTCTGTTTTCACGTTCACTTTCGCGCGTCCGCCAGAGATCCTGGAGCTGAAGACGTTGAAAGGTTTGGCGCTCCAAGACATCCTCACTCAAGTCCACCTGCTCATCCACAGAGGTACGGCTTGCCGTCACCCAGGACGCCGCTTCCAGAGTTGCATTTGTTGACAGTCAATGAGTGGAACCGGAAACGGCTTCACGTGTGCTTTCAACACTTTCAGATTCCTTCCCTAAAATCCAACTTTTTTTTTTCCTGTTGAAAACACAACTAACTTGGTCAAACACCAACATGTCATCTTAAAGGTTCCGCTTCACTCAAAGCGATTTCATATTTGGAGCCCGTATAAGCTTTTGAGGCTTTTGAACATACGGTACGTTGTACTTTATCAATGAAATGATCATGAAAAGATAGCCGCAATCAAGGCGGTTGCGGTTTGAAAGATGACGCCGGTGAAAATCGAGAGGCTCCCAGCAGCTCACATTCACTTCAACGTACGTCGTTAGCATACATTTTGGCGACGCGAGCCACAAGCTAGGCTAATTCATCGTTAGCGACATTAGAAATGCTGATGAAATATCCCCACCTTTTACTTGTGTCTGTTTGTCAATCATTTGAAATGGCCGCGCGCGTGTGTGTGTGTGTATGTATGTGTGTGTGTGTGTGTGTGTGTGTGTGTCCCCTGACTTGATAGTGGACTTCCCGCCTTCGGTGCGAATGAATCTGCTCATCAAGCTGGCCGACGTGGAGTAAGTCACACGATTAGGGGGGAAGGTGTGAAGCGAGCGGCGTCCTGCGCTAACCCGGCGCTGGTTTCTCTGCTTTTAGGCATCGGCTGGCATCGGGCACCAATGAGAAAATCCAGCTGAGCTCCATGGTGGCGGCTTTCCAGGTGGCGCGCAACCTGGTGGTCAGCGAGGCCCAGTGACGGCGTGGTGGACAATCCGACTCCCGCCAGACGCTTCAGGTCAGCCTCATTCACCTTTGCTCAAGCACGGCAATAAATGGGAACAAAAGTGTGCTGAAGTGAAGGAGTTTTTTTTTTATTTTTATTTTTTTAACTTGAGCACATTTGTCAACACGTGTCCACCTAAATTATCTTGGTTACGTTTCCTGATTGTCAAAAAAAAGTCCAATCTTTCCTCGACTTTTCCTGTATTAAATGTATCACTTTTTCCCCACAATTAGTCTCCAACCTGTCACTTTTTTTGTCAAAAGCTGTTGCTTTTCTTTTTTCAAAAGTGCCCCTCAAAATTTCTGATGAATTTTTATAAGGTGAAATGTGTAGCCTATTTGTTTTAAAACTATTTTACATTTCTTCATAAAAATATTTTGCCAAAATATCACATTTTGTTAAAAAGACAAGACAAATTTGCCAATAGCTTCTTTTGTTTTATAAGATTGATTTTTCTCACCCCTAATAAAAAATAATTTAACCATTTTCTTTGACGTATTTTCTTCTACAACCCAACTTCTTTCTTCAAACTATTACTTCCTTTAAAAATAAAAAAAATATTTTTTAACAGCAATATAGAGACAACTTAGCAGCCTCTTTGTGGGCTTCAGGTAAGCTCCACCCTAATCAAGAAAGAGAACAAAAAAAAGCAAAAACAGTCACGGTATGCATTTTATATGCAAAATTATTTTTTATTTGGTGAACATGAAAACATTATTTTCAAAAATGACCAAAACAAATTCCATAAAAAAACATAATAGCATTAAAATGAAGACTTAACACCCCCTCCCCAAAATAATACACATCTTGATCTTTTTGAAAGTAAAATCTTTTCAAACATATTTTGAAAGAAAGCCTTTTTCTTGTCATTTTCCTGCGCAAAGCCCAATTTTCATTTAAAAGAAAAATAAACTTTCAAAAAATGACTTAGAAAATTCACAACATGACAAAATTTCCAGAAGTCTGTTTTGTCGGCTTCAGCAAACCACAACTAAACACAATTCTAACAATAGTGTGCATTTTAGTGCTTTCAATAAAAGTTATTCAGGTTACAACATGCGGTTACACAGCAGTGGTGCGTGACAACCAAAATATACAATCAAATAAATTAGCAGCAGTATCAAATAATGCTAGTGCAATTATAAGAAAATTTGTCATGAAGAGAAACGCCACGTGTGTGTATGTGTCCGCCCGCCCGTCCGTCCAGCCTGCCACTTAGCAATCAAGTCGCGTGTGGGGCGATGTCGCGGTAGGTGAGGTATTCCAGGATGCGCTTGGGCAGGGGGAGCGGTTCCACCTGGTGCGTGGACACCGAGTGGCGCAGGGCGGCGCGGCACAGGTGGCGCAGATCCGGCACGGCCCGCGGCGCCCGCCAGAACCTCACGTGCCCGTTGCGGGTTCTGAAATCATTGCGCGCGCACGCAGACACACACACACACACACACACACACACATGCATGCAGGGAAGCCTCTTCTCTCGCCGCAGCAACATGACACAACGCGTCTTTTTGCAATATGAGTGCCGATATGGCTGTATTTTATTATTTGTTGGAATTAATATTGAAAAAAAATAAAAGCCTGAAAAAATATGAAGCCGCTTGAAGCGCAAAGTATTATAGTAGTATACAAATTAGCATCAATATGCACAATACATTTCAGTTTTTCAACATGAGCACTTTCTGTGAATTTAGTCTTATTGTATTTTCCGATGTATTAGTCTTTGTCAATACAGATTTTTAAATCTCTCAGAAAACTTTAAATATAAAATTCAGAAATTATTTAAACGGCAATCATTTTGGATGTAATCATTTAATTTAAAAACCTGTTTAAAAAAAAACAAACTTACAACATACAATACAAAAATTCAATTGAAAAGACTATTTAACTTTGCATTTTGTTGCAAGGTGTTTTTCCATAATTTAACATTTTCCATACTCATCCAAATGTGTATTTTTATCACTTAATTGATTGGAAAGTTGCCTTGAAATAGTTGTCAAAGGTCACTTGGGGTTTTTTTTTTTTTTGCACTTGGGAAGCGTTTGCCATACTTACCCAGTGGCGACGACTCCCCCTTGTGGATGGTACTTGCAGCACAGGCCGTTGGAGTCGCGGTCGGCTTCCGTCTGCATGCTCAGGCCCGGCTTTCCGGGTTCCCAGATGCCAAGAGCTCTGTGAAGCCGACATGCCCCCGTCAAGTCCACGTTACCCTGACAACCACACTCTGTACGGCAGCGTAGCCCGCCGAGGTCTCTGTGCCAATGCAAATCACCTGTCGTCCGTCACGATGGCCAAGTGCACGCCGCTGGGAGAGAACTGAATGGATGAGATCTGGTTTTGCCCGTAGTCTTCAAAGTAGTCCCTGTGGCGTGAGACAAGCCTTGGTTTGTTACCGTGACATGAGCAGCCCGTTTCGCCTCAGACATTTGGCACCCGGCGGCCTTTCAAAATAAAAGCCCATCTGGCTCCTTACGTGAGCGTGGCCAGCTTCTGCGCCGTGTACGGGTCCCACAGGTCGATCCACCAGCTGCCCCCGCTGAAGGCGGCGGTGGCGAGCAGCGCGCAGTCGGGCGAGAAGTCGCAGGCCGACAGCAGGTAGAGCGTTTTGTGGGCGCCGCCCGTCAGGTTGCGGATGAACGTGTACGAGCGAAGACTCCACAGGCACACCATCTGGTTAAGGACAACACGTAAGCGCAAGTTCGCCAGCGTTGACTCGAAGGGCACACGATGGCAGCTGCCCACCCTGTCAAAGCGCCCCACGGTGGCCATCATGCTGCAGTCGGATGACACGCAGCAGCAGCTGATCCAGTCTTTGTGGCCCGACAGCACATGAACCTTCTTACCTGGCCGCACAAGGGGACGATCAATTAAGTACACGTCGGCTTTCCGGAAACAGCAGTGCTCCTAAGATGTGACCAAGAATAGACACCTTTGAGCGCAAGGTCCCACACGCGCAGCGTCTTGTCGCGGGAAGACGACACGAGCGTCAGGGTGCCGTTGGGAAGGAAGAGCAAGTTGCGCACCACGCCCTCGTGGCCGTGAAGCTCCAACGTGGCCACGCCTCAACCAACACAAAAACATCAAAAGTTAGGCAACATGCTCACCTGGTGCCAAATAAGCAAGTACAAACACGTGTACCCGAGTACATTTTTCAGCTATCGTCACTTTAGTTCAGTATTTGTTTTTGGACCACTTTTTGGAGATCAGACGGACAGATAGCGGTCATACCAGCTCTGAAGTCGGACACCTTTCGACATTTTGTACTCAAACGGTACTTCTACTTTTTAATTAATATTGCTTCAAATGTTTTATGGCACAAAGTTGAGTTAATACTTTTGCTCTCACGGGAGCCTTTTCTTGTACTTGTTCCTATGTACTCAAGTATAGCGTGCAAGTACTTTTTCCACCTGTGGTAATGCGACATCGTCATCGCTGACGCGAGAGCTCACCAGTGAAAACGTTCCAGATTTTGATGGTGCCGTTTTCCAAGCCAGTGGCCAGAAGTAGAGCGTTGCCATCGTAGTTTTTGTTGCCTTTCGATAGCGAGTTGTTGGCACCAGCTGCGGACGACTTGGGGGCTCGAGGCCCGAAGGCCAAACCCCAAACGGGATGGCCGCAACTGAAGCTCTTGTCTCCTCGGTCCATATCACCATCCTGGCCTTCTCTGTGGGTGAGCATGACGAAAACGACAACAACAACAACAAACATGTAAACCATTCTAGAACTGGTCAATGGTTGTTCCAAAAGGAGGCCCCGCTGTGTTTGCCTTCAAACATTTGGACATCAGCTTTTATTTTGGAGGGCGCGTGTGTGTGTGTATTTATTTTTTTTTACATTGTCAAAGTCCCTTGTCATTTGCATCCCTGCTTTCTAAGTATTGAAACTTCCTAGAGTTTCACAAACGCCTCCTTTGAGGTTCAAGGAATATGTCTGGGCAACCACTTTTAACATTATTCACGAAGTGTCATTGCGTTTGGATTAGGTCACTATCGTATGACTAACAGTCGTTTGCTTTGTCTGCCTTTGTAAGATTACATTTTCTTCAGCCAAGATATTTATTACCTAATTGACATTCGGCGACAACTTTTTTTGTGCGCATGACAATTTTTTTCGGTTTTAAATAGCGTCAAATTTTCCTACGTTTTCACTAAAAGTTCGACAACTTGCATTGTTTCTTTTTTTTTTCAAATGTAATATTTTACTAGTTTACTATTTAATCGGCATTTTAAGACAAGGTTTTGCGGACACGATACACTTTTTCGTTATTATGGAGTGTCAAAATTTCCGAGGGTTGAACGAACACCTCATATGACGTTCAGGGCATTGTTTTTATGTGGCAAGTCATATTTTTTAATTGTGAAAAATAATGTGGTTAAGTCCTTTTTGTTTTTGTCTTTTTAAAAAAGATTGCAACATGTTTTTCCCAGGTACTAACAATTGAATCGTCAGTTGAAGCCCCGAATTAACACTTAAAAACAACCTCCTGTGACTTTTCCTCTTTAAAGAGAGCTGCGGCATTTCCCGAACGCCTCCGCGTGAGGTGGAAGGAGGTCGTCACGTACTGCGCGTCGAGGGGCCAAGCGACCACCCACACGATGCCGTGGCCCATGGACCAGGCGAACCAGGCTCCGTCGGGGGAGAAGTCCACGCTCCACGTCTCGCAGCCAGGACGGCCCTCCAACGACGGCGGCCGTCGGGTCTTGAGCTCCAGAATGAGCGCCGGGTCGGAGGAGGCTGCGGACCACCAAAACAACCACTTCAGTGTCCGGGGGCGGACGCTCGGCTCGCCTCGCCTCTTCCCCGGCCTATGTCGCCTCGGTGACGCGTTTACGTACACGTCGGTTGAGGCTTGGCCGCGTTGTTTTCGTTGGAGCACATCGTCGACGCGGTTGTCTTTCACATCGTTCCGCTTCCTAACCTCTCGGCGTCCGTCGAGACAAACAAGTTGGGACTCCGCGACGGCGGCAGCGGTGACCTCCTGTCAGGCATGAAAAGAAGGCGAGCCGTCTTTCAAGTGTTTCCTGCGGATGACGACATGTTTCCGAGGTTTGTCACTGGTCACGTTGTCGGTGCTCCTTGCGTAACGTTGCGTAGCCACGCCTCCTCGGGCTGGGCCGTACTGCGAGAGGTGGGCCGCATGGGAAAAACACCCCCTTCCCATGACCCAACCATGCATCTCGTTCTGGATAATTAAGAGTTGATTTGAATAATGGTAATAAATACCCTAATTTACTGGTCTCCAAAAGTTGTACACCTTAAAAAATGTGTGTGTGTGTATATTGTATAATGTATACATAGGCAACATTGATGTAAACAAATACACACCACCTTTAATAACCATAGAAATAAGCAAAACCTGGTTGATGGCTGTACACATTTTAATATCAACATAAAAACTATTTATTGTATGTACAAAAATTCTACCATGAACCCTTTTAGTCTCCAAATATACAATTGTGAACAATGACAGGCACTGACGTTCCTGTTCAGTTGCATTCTGAAGGCGATAATGCAGGCACGCGTTACTTAAGTTGACGTTCTTGTGGTGCAGTGCCCAAGCAGTGTTTACGCCATCGTTCCACACCAACATTGACACTCACATACTCACTGGGAGCAAAGGCACACTACAATCAAAGCAGCTAACTGCTAGAAAGTCACCAGGTCCGGAGGCTCCTCCCTGGCCTCCGGGTTTCCCGTGTCCTCCTGCTCACCTGTAGGGGGCGATATCAAAATAAACAAACCCCAAAACACAATTGATATGATGTCAAGCCTAGCATCAAGGGTATACCGGACGGGAGGCGATGGACCTGGACCAGCGTGGTCGGGTGGGGGTCCGTTACTGGCGGGAGGCGCGGAACGGCCTGGAAGATCTGCTCTTCGTCAGATTCCACCAGACTCAGCACATCGCCTCTGTCGCCGTCCGAGGACCTGCAGAGGAGCAAAGCGGTGACCGGAAACAATTATTTGGGCCTCAAAATCCATCCTGCACCTCCTTTAATAGTCTCGGAAAAAGACTGAGAAAACTCTGAATATGCTGCAGGGCCTCGAATAGTGGCCACTCCTCCAATATGTGGCATGTCCAATTTATGGCAAACCGTTTGAAAAATAAACACCTCAAATACACACTTCCTTCCCTCCTTTCGGAGAGATTGAGAAGATCAACTCTTCCATTTTTTTGTGGAGTAAATGTCTGTATGTCATTCCTCAAATACTTGCACTTGAAAATATGAACACCAACAGAATGCGTGCGCTTTTTTTCCCTTGATGTCACCATGAGTAGTTGCTGTTGCAGCACTGATGGTGTGAACTGACTGGCAGCAGGAGACTCACCCGAAAGGTCGCCCTGCAACAGAAAAAAAAAGAAAACGGGTCAGAAAAAGTTCTAATAAAACTTTGACATTTCTTTGGATGGGTAGTCAGGATGTTGATGGGGGGGAGCATAGCTTGAAACAATATTTGGGGGCTGTGCACCGACTCAGTCAAGGTACGTGGCTTTAGATTTTTGTCGGAGTCCGCCAACTATGTTGGAATGTTAAAGGAGGTGTATGTCTCAAATTATTTTCATGGGGGTGTGGGTTAACTCATGTGAGATGGGTTTTGAAAGAGGTGTACAGCTTAAAAAGTACACCAACTCTAAAGAGATTTTGAAAATGGTGTGTGGTGTAAAAAATATTCAGCAATTCAGTTGGGATTTTGAAGGGCATGTAAGGCTTGAGGGGTGCGCCACCTCTGTCTCAATGTTGGGGGTGTGGGTGGGTAGCTTGAAGAGATTTTATTTTTGGGTGGCGGGGGAGCAACTCTGTCTTCATGCTGTCGGGTGGCTGTTGCTTTAAAGACTATTTGGGGGGTCTGGCAACACATTGGGGATGTTGCGGGGATTATGTTGCTTACAAAGTACCTTTTGAGAGGAGTTCCTGGCTGAAAGGTTTGCAGTTAAAGCTTTCTTGACCTTCTCAAGGGGCTGCGCCAACTCCGGACAGTGAAGGGTGTGCATGGCTTCAAAAGTATCTTTGGGGAGG
The DNA here is from genome assembly GCF_054856545.1 of Hippocampus guttulatus. Lineage (NCBI taxonomy): Eukaryota > Metazoa > Chordata > Actinopteri > Syngnathiformes > Syngnathidae > Hippocampus > Hippocampus guttulatus. Next base: position 20,876,361 of record NC_141265.1, read on the forward strand.
TGCGCAAATTCAGTGTTGCTGACAAAGTATCTTTTAGGGCTGCACCAACAACATTTTGGGGAGGAGTGCGGGGCTGAAGGAGCTTTGCGATAAAAGCTTTCCTGACTTTTTCAATGGGGGGAGCGCCAACTCTGTTTGGACATTGAATGGGATTCATTTGAGGGTCGCGCGGTTGCAGTTACCGAGGCAGATGCGATGTCTGTTAGCGAAGAGCAGTCTGGCCGTGACGGCCGCCAGGCCCACAATGAGTGCGGCGACAAAGATGCCAACGATGACGCCCGTGTAGTCGGAGGCGGCTGCCAAGACAAATGCGACAGCACGGCGTCAAGACAAAAACAAATGCGGATACTGGTCGCTCCGCATTCCAATCCTCCCCCGGGCAACTCACCAGTGACGCTGAGATACACCTCGGCCCGGCGCTGCGCCAGAGCGTTCTCGCTGCGGCAGAAGTAGGTACCGACGTCGTCGCGGCTGACGTTGGCGATGGTCAGGCTGTAGGTGGCGCCGTCCCGGCTCAGGGTGTGCTTGGGGCTGGGCGCCAGCGCCGCCCCTTCCGCCCCACGAGACCAAGTGGTGATGGCGGGCGGCACCGAGGCCGACTCGCTACACGCCAGCGTCACACTGTTGCCCTCTTGCGCCCACATCAGCGGAGAAACATGGGGACGCGGCGCCTCTGCAGTATTAGCGCGCACACACACACACACGCTGTTAGCCGCCTAGCGTTAGTTTGGTTGTCGCTTGTTTTGTGGTGCGCGTGCGTCGTGAGCATGCGCATGACGTACCAAGTGTAAGAGAGCAAGCGGCTTCTCGTCCGGCGGCGAGAGCCGAGTGATGCCCTGCGCACCTCAGCGTCTGGCCGCCGGCCAGCAGAGAGCGGTTTAGAGCCACCTGCAAGACGGATGTCGCCTCCGAGGCCAGCACATGGCCCTGCTCGGCCTCGTCCCTGCCCTGGGACCATTTGAGCTCCGGGTCTGGGTAGCATCCGGGCCAGGCGCAGTTGAAGTGCACCCAGGTAGGGTCCGACGACTGAAGCCACGAGCATTCGGGGTGGCGGTCGGAAGCATCTGCACCAACATTAAAGAAAGACAGACTCTCAATAATTGCTGGAGACTTTTTTTTTTTTTTTAATGGAAAAACTATTCCGATTCAAAGCATTTTTAGTTCCACCCTACCAAGCAAAATACTCAATTTTTGAATTTAATTTTAAACGTGATGCTCAAATACTGAAATGTTAGACAGCGGCAGCCTTAAAACTCCTCGTGGTATTGTCCTATTTTTAGTGAAACCCTTGCTTCACGTCCTCATGATTAACGGGCAAAAACAAAGTAGCTCCCCAAATACAGTCACGAGTGGGCAAAACTGCTCCCCAAAGATTTTTTTTTAAGCCTTAACATGGCAGCAAAAAGCCATTTGTGTCAAACTGAAGCTCCTCAACTCACTTCAAAATCGTCCTTTGTCGGCAAAAGTCCAGGCGGCAGCAAAGCACTACTTTTTGTCTCAATGAAGCTCCTCAATTAACTATGCCAAAATGCCATGGGTTCGACCCAAAAAAAAGAACTGAATATTTTAAAAGTTTCTTGATATACGTTTAAGGCATGTGACAATTATGGTGAAAAATACAATTACTTTCCATTTATATATAAGGTTTGACTGCAGCGTATGCAGAGCTGATACTGACAGTAGACGAGCAGCTGCGCGCTGGTGCTGGCGACGACGTGCGTCAGCGTGTTGTTGGCAAGGCACATGTAGAAACCCTGCGCCTCGGGCTGGACGTCTTTCACCCTGAAGTCCAGCCAGGGCGCGGCGGGAGCGGAAGCCAAGGGGGTCCCGCCAGCGGCGTCCACCAACGTCCCCGCGAAGCTCCACGTGAGACTCTGGGACGGGTACGAGGTGGCGGCACAGTGGAAGGACACGCTGGAGCCGCGGTGCGTGACCAATGTGCCGTTGGGCAGCGCCGCGGACGGCACGATGGATAGCGACACGTTCTCTGGACCACCTGAGGGGGACAATAAGACGGCGTCACACTTGATCTTGGGGAGGCAAACATTTTGTTCTATAATAATAAATGAACCAACATTTTTCATTTGAAAAGATGTTTGACTATTTTCCCTAAAATTGTTGGCATTGTTTACAGTGCGTTTATTATTTTTACTCAGGTAAATAAACAAATATTGAAAATGTAAAAATAATAACTCATGATGGCTCGAATTACAGAAATGAGCGGGCCTTTGCGCGCAACTTAAACTTTTAAGTTAAGATCAAATAAATTGAGGCGGCCCGGTGATCAAGTGGTTCGCACTTTGACCTCACAGTGCAGAGGTGCAGGGTTCGATTCCGGCTCGGGCCTCCCTGTGTGGAGTTCACATGGGTTTTCTCCGGGCACTCCGGTTTCCTCCCACATTCCAAAAACATGCATGGCAGGTTGATTGGGCACCCTAAATCGTCCCTAGGTGTGATTGTGAGCGCGGATGGTCGTTCGTCTATGTGTGCCCTACGATTGGCTGGCAACCGGTTCAGAGGTGTCCCCCGCCTACTGCCCAAAAGCACCCCCCCCCCCCTCGCGACCCTTGTGAGGATAAAGCGGATCAGAAAATGGATGGAATGATGGATAAAATAAATTGAACTGAGCTAAACAAGCCGTGACTTACTGGCTACCTGGAGCAGGACACGCGCACGCCACGTCATGTTCCCAGGAAGCGTGGCTTCGCAGCGGTACACGCCCTCGTCGCCCTCCGCCACCCTTGCGAAGTGCAGGCTGCCGTCGCTGAGCACCTGTAACCGCGGCTCGCTGCTGCCGCCGCCGTCCGGCTCCACCTCGATGCCGTCTTTCAGCCAGCGCGCCCCCGAAGGCATCACGGAGCCCTCCGAGTAGCACGGAAGGTGGACGATGTCGCCGGGCGCGGCCGTGACGACGGACGACTCGGACTGCTCCGGCGAGCCCGGCACGCCCGACGTCCAAAAGGCGACTGGAACAAACATGGCCGGTGGGAAGGTGTGGTAGCGCAGACGTGATTGCATGCACGGCCCGAACTCACCTGTAGCCAACACACAGGCGACCACCCACGTCCCCTTCCTCCTCCCCATCATCGCCACGCGATCTTCATGTCCTTACTTAGACCTATTACCCTCCAAAAAACAACAGCAACAAAAAAGTGAAGGAGAGAAGCGCAAAGTAAAAGGGAAAAAAAAAACACCCACCCCCGTCCGACCAGTTCGACCAGGTGACGTAAGCGGAAAAAGGACAGGTGAACTGGGAGGACAACCGGGCGACCATGTTGGTGTCACCTGGCTCCGCCTCCGGAGGACTCGCTTCATATGGGCTGCGCTCTGTTGCCTTTGCCTTTTGTTTTCTAGTGCTCGACTCGTTTACTCGTGAGCGTCGCGGTAGTTTGAGCTCGACTGCATTCATTTTGCTTCCTGCCGTTGCTGGCTAGGCTTCGGAACCAACATGCCACGCCCTGAACACACCTTCTTAAAAGCACAGGTAGCGTTTGTCTGACCACACCAACCAAGACATGATTCAGACCAAGACACAGTACTAAATATCAAAAAATTACCCCCGCCCACGCCCCCCAAAAACCAGAACAAAATTACCACCTCGTTTTTCTTTACGTTTGCAAAAACAAATTCAGCCCCCAAAAATATATTTTTAGAACTTGTACAATAAAACATCTTAAATGTCGCTTGACAAATAAACTTCTTATGGTTTGGAAATCAAACTTAATTATCGACGAGTTTGCTGACATTTTTCCAATTAATCGTCGGCGCTGCATCTTCTGTCGTCCTTTTTTGTTTTCTATCTTTCTTTCTTTAACAGATGAGTGTTTAGCGAGGGTTTGTGGAATTTTGGATGGTGATGGATCGTTACAGAACTGGACTTCAGACGCCAAGCTGTCGCCATCTCCTGGTCAGTATGACAAATGATGTCGCTGACAACTTTCGGAAGTTCAAAATTAACATCGAGCCTTTTTCCATTTATTTTTCATGCTATATTCCGTTTTCGTCTTAAAAATATAAACTGAAAATCAATCTTTTTTTCGACTTTCCCTTACTCCTTTCTGAACATTAACAAGAAAATAAAGTTATATTTCATTTTTGGTGTTTTTGGAATAGCATGATTAGAAAGAAATACTCCCCAACTTCAAAGTCATTTGGCACCAATATATCATAGGATGGTGCTGTAGTGAATAGTAAAAAAAAAAAAAAATCAAACAAGAAACAAAAAGGCAAACTGGGCACGTCATATTCCAAAGTCCTCTCTGAGTGAAGTTCCAAATATGACCAACAGATGGCAGCATTGGCCTTGAGGGGAACCCGCTTGGAAGTTACACGCGCACGCACGCCCCCGACACGGTTGATGTCTTTTATCATTTCATCATACCTGAGGGATTGTGCGGTACGGACAGCAGGTAAGAAGACTTATTCAAATATATTGCCATTTCAATTATGTTTCTTAAATCCACAAATCCAACTTTAGGTCGTCCCACCGGCGAGCGGGTGTGTGTCAATTAGGAAATCCGAGCAACCACCGACACGTTTTCTCTCTCAAAACTGGAACTTAACCCCTCTCTCTCTATCTCTCTCTCTCACTTTTAGCTCGCGCGCTCTATCTCGCTCTCTCTCTCGACTGCTTTTTGTCTTGTTGTGCTTTTAGCTCCTATCAGTACGACGACTTTGTGCCCCTAAAAGGTGAGCAACCGAAGTTTCGGGCTGGGGGGGGGGGGGGGGTGCGTGATTGACACTTCCTACTCGTGGATTAGCCGCTATCTCATGCTAACTCAAAGTCACGTGGGAGTCTTTAAATCGACGTCACTGCACTCGGAGGCGGCAACTTCACCGTCGTGGACTCTCCTGTCGGATGACTCGCATCAGATTTGGATGCTTATTAAGCGCCCAGTGTGCGTTCGCGTTGTGTGACAGGCGACAGCTGCGGCCGGGGCTTGCTTGCTTGGGTTTGCGGGCACCTGCTCCGCGTCGACTGCCGCCGTGGAGGAAAGAATTGAGACACGGACGCGTCGCTCGGTGGTTCTCGCCGGTGCTGCTGGTGAGTTGGATACACGGATGACAGCAGGTGGCGAGGAGGATTTCGGCCGTGTCACGCAATGTGGGTCAGCGTGACAAGTGCGTGGACCACCGTGGCGCTTTCACAGGGTCTTACTATCAATGCCGTGACTGACCCCCTCCTCCCCCCTCCCCCCCAACATGCACCCCTCTAATCCTGAACGACCGCTTTCTCAGGCGTTGATTCATAATATGCGCCATTCTATCGATTTTGCCGACCGACGCGCTGCGTTCAAAGCAAACGCGGTCTTGGTAAAAAAAAAATTAAAAAGCGTCGAAAATGACGTCATCCCCCTTTGGTGCGCGCAGGAGAGCGACAGGCGGCGGAAGCGTTTGTGCGCGCGCGTGCGTGGCCGAAGTGTACGTTGGAAGCCGTGCGCGCGCACGAGCCCGTTGTTGTTGTTCCTCGTTGGTGTTGAAAGAAGCGCGCCTGAGGATTCAGCGCACGTCGGACGTCACGCGCCTTACGTCACCTTGTCATACGAAGTGACCCAACTTTTGCCACCGTTTTGTCGTGCAAGTCATTGGCCGATCAAAGTGTCCGTCATTGTCACAAGGGGCGCATATGATTGGTCTGTTATTTGCTTGGAAATGATTGGTCAGTTGTTTGGAAAATGTGGATTTGTGTTCTTCATATTGCTGACCAATTTTAGTTTATTTTGCCAGTAAGTCACTGTTTGTGCAGTGGTTGAGCGGTCTACATGTCAGTAATTGATTGGTCAGACGTTTGGGAAATGACTGGTTGTATTTTTGGGCAATGAGAATGAATATTCTTTCTTGAATTTTAGTCTACATCGTTTATCCGTCATGCTTCATGCAGTCAATGTGTCAGTTATCCTCGCAAGCAGCAAGGATTGGTCTTGGTCTTTTTTAATGATTGGTCGACTGTTTCTCGCGCGACCAAACATTACCAAGTCTGGTGTTTTGCTTTGGTCATGCATGTACATGTGTTTTTAGCGTTTTGATTGAATGTACAAAAGTGTTTCAGGTCGGTATCGGATGTCGTAGTATCGGCAAGTTTCACATGTCTGGGTGCAGATGTAAAGGATCAGCGGCGCACATCCCCCTTTTTTTTTTTTTTTGTGGTGGTGGTGGTTGTATTCACTTCCTCATGAGGCGGCGGCAGCGCTGCAGTAAGTAGGCCAGGTCAGCCGTCACCATGTGGTCCTGCTCACACACATTTGTTCACGTCAATGTTTGACTGGCACGTCAGCGGGGCAGATTGCGACCACTGATAATGCATAAAACAAAACTCAAGACGGGTATGGCCATGGTGACAAGGTTCAGAGAATAGCAAGCACTAATCCTCTTAAGTGCTATCTTTCTGTTTGCAGATATTGATAATTGTGACCTATTGGGAGCTGCACACACCTCTCACCCAAATGGATATAAAATAACAACCTAAATTTCGCAGCTTACCAAGAACCATGTCAGCTTCTCAAGTGGATTGTCCCAAAACGAGGTACACGGAAATGGCAGTAAATCCAAACTAAATCTGCTTCACCTGATTTTGAATTTCGTCAGATGCGGCGAGAAATCGTTTGGCCATTTCATGCTGCTCTCGCCACTCGGTAAACACATCGGCGCATATCCGGGATATTCTGCTGTTCTTGGCCGAGTCATCTGGCAGGGTTTGCACGCTACCAAATTAGCGACAAGTTTGCAAAACGTATTGGAGCGTTGCCACTTTGCCTGTTTATTAGATTTTTTTTGTGGTGGTGCGATCGAGAGCTCATGAAATATTCAAGCGCTCTTGTCAGGCTTAATGTTGCGCATTGATTGGGTTTAGCGTGTCCAATGAAAGACGGTAGCCGTCACCAGATGACAATGACATCGGAAACAAATGTTTACTTTAGATGTCTCCCCCACCGTGGGGCCTTTTTCGTCGTTACCGGATTTCAAGTCAGTCGTAGGGTTTCAGATTGGGGCTTGTGAGGTGCTACACCCTTGTCCCGTCTTTCCTTAGGGTGGCTCTGGGGCTTCGTCCACACGACGCACCTTGTATCCCCAGATGGGACCTCCAATCGGTGCTTGACACTCTGTACCAGCCCCCCTTTGAGCCCCTGGCTAATGCGCGCCTTCAGTGCTTCCCCTCCTGCGTCCCCTATATCGAGGAATATATTCGTCCATTAGACCAACAGAAACAAGTTCAAGTGAAGACAGTTTGAAATTTTGTTGATTTTGGCAAGAAATAGGAAGTAGGTGCGCAAGATTAGCTAACTACAAAAACATGATGTGGTGGGCCAGATGTGGCTCCCAGGTCTCGGGTTTGACATGGGCACATTGGAGCGAGCTAACCCCTCCCCACATGTAACCACCCCTCTTCCAATTCTGTCTGTCTCCATACATGATCTACATTAGCACCGCCACTTCATCATCATTTAGCGGAGCAGGGCTAATTTTGGAAAGCGTCACAAAAGTCTCACCTTCACCATGTTTTTTGTTTGTTTGGTTTTTTTTCAAAGCCGAGTGGAGTGTGTCAGCCAGACTTAAGATGGCCGACCGTGACGGCCATGTTTGATACTTGTGATGAGAGGGCGACTGAGCCGGGTCTATTTTTAGGAATGGCCAGAAGCGCTCTGGCGGAAGACACGTCATTCTGTTGTCTGAGGCAAGCTAACCTAGCACTCGACAGTCAACCTCTGTTATTTTTGGGAAGGTGCTGATGGGCGGCGGGGGGGGGGGGGGGGGGGGGGGGTTGTCATACATCCCCCACCAAGCAGCTTCCTTCCTCTGGTGGAAACGAACGAGGGCTGCTTTACGCCTCCACTTTTTGCATCAATTTCCTTTCCTTTTACTTTCTTTTCTTATTTTCTTATCCTTTCTTTTCCTTTCCAGATGAAAACCAGCTGTTGGCATTCGCTATGAAATGTAGAAAAAACAGTTGCACAACATGAAATACGGAGAAACCTCGTGTGGTGAATTTCATTTGTTCCGTGAGCCCCCCCCCCCCCACCACCACCCCATTCTCAAACCGAGATCATTGACGACAAACGCCCATTGAAAAGAAAACAAAAAGAGAAACATGATGGCGTGAACATTTGTTACTGGCTGTCACGAGGCAAAAAAAAAAAAAAACAGGAAGTACAAACGAATCAAAATAAAAGCAGTGGCTGGGCTAAACATGGCTCGATAGAACCAATACTTCCTCTTTCAGACTGGCCTTATTTTTCACATTACGGTTTTTAGCATGAGTTAGGCTTCCAAAACGGGTAAGGTTTTAAATGATGTCAATCCTGAGTGAGGCGTGCGTTCAAATTGGTGCTGCAGGAGAATGTTAGGGTTTCAAGTAAGGATTCTAAACTTGATTTCAGGTTTCAAATGAGCTCAGGTGAAGGTGTCCCAAGCCTGCGTTAGGGTTTCAAGCCCGATTCCAGCTTTTAAATTGGGTTCGGGTTTGAAAGTATGGTTTCAAGTCAGGGTTTGGGGTTCATACATGGGTTCGGCATTTATATTCGGGTTGGGTTTCAAATTAGGGTTTAAAGTGTGGGTTGGAGTAGAAGTAACTTTTTGGATCTTAGCACAAGAACATGCATGTGGATTTGGCTCCTTTCTTCGACGAGTAGCAAATAGTTTGCGGCCTTTGAAGGCAACCTGAAGCTTTTTAGCGGAGTTAGCGTCACAAACGCTTGACGCTACCTCATCTGTTGGCTTATCAGCAAAGTGTGCGCCAACCATCCCCACTAACCCCGCCCCCCTGCCCACTACCCTCCAGCGTGGCCCTGCCTTAATGCCGCCGCTGGACGGCCTCCATCAGGTCAAGTGGAGATTTGCCCGCACCCGGCGCTAGCCGAGGCACAGATTGCAGATTGCGCCGCCGCGTCACTTTGACTTTTCATAACTGAACTCGTCGTCTGGACGCATACGCCAACTACAGACACGATTGGCGCAAACCCCACACGGGGCTGGCTCGTGTGGAATACACAACACTGTGGGGAAGATGAAAGCAAAGAGCCAGTTATTTTCAAAAGGCATTTTCTGACTTGAGTCCACGTGAAAACTTGTCGTACTTTGTGCAACTGAATAAGATAAGAAAACCTTTATTAGTCTTACAATGGAGAAATTCCCAGTTCACAGCAGCAAAGTTATGAAAGGAAGAAGTAGAAGAACAAAATATAGGAGCTGGAAATTTCCAACTTAAGATTGTTTTTGTCTCCAAAAAATGATACCGTTAATGGTGGTAAGCATAAATCGAAGTTTATTTTCTTCTTCTTTTTTTACATCAACTCAGGCTGGTCAGTCCTAACCGAGCCTTGTTGCGTAAACTGATGAAGCCCGCCCCGATGAGAGGCCTCACATCTTCGAAGACAACCAGAACAGTTCAGATACAGTCGATTCGATGCCCTGAGAAACAAATGCATAGCATTAGCAAGACAACTATAGCTGGAACAAAACCGAACAACTGTCCAGTGTAGTGTTTGTGATTTAGAATACGTGTATACTGTAGTTCGTTCATTTTTCATCATGCAGCAGTAAGAAGGCCAACTTCAAAATAAACCCTATCCATTCAAATAATATGTGGACCTCAAAGCCTCGGTGAGCTTTTATTTTGAAGGTGTTCCTAGCAGAGTGTCGCAACATAACGACTGACTCGACTCGTTTTCCAGTCTTTGAGGCAACGCCATCACAATCTGTTGTTACTCGCTACCAAATTTAACGAGATACTCATCTAACTTTCAATTACTGATTAAGAATGCTGAAAACCCCCCAAAACATTACGAATACGCTGCATTCTACGGCCCCGCTCTAGCGGCTGAAAGTGCTAGCTAGAGCTGTTGGACTTTATTTCCGGTCTCCGCACACCCTATCGGTGCCTATACACGGGTAAAGAGAAAAAAAACCCATCCCACTTTATGTTAATTGTTACGGTAATACATATTATAAAACGGGTGTGTATTATACACAGGATTTTAAGGTAATACAATCCATTATGATGTTCAAAGATGCACGCATGCACTCACACAACAAGAGAAGCAGATATTCCCCTCTTGGGTGGGGGGGTAGTGGAGGTCGTGAACTCTGGGGTGATTATGGGGATGATGAGCGGTCCCCGAGGACTAACGAGGAAACAATTCAGTGAGGAGAGCGACACGTCCCGCTTACGTCGCCTGACGCCATCCTTGGCGAAGCCACAATAAGTCAACAAACCCTTCAAAGTCACACGACCAAAATGAGGGAACTGAGACCGTAAAAAATAAAACCTGTTCATGGTCACGGCTCATCTTTATAATACGAGACTTGAATGAAACGGCTTCATAATCTCTGCCCGCTGTAGTGACTGAGGCTTCCTTAATCCTGCATGTGACCTGTAAAAGATCATAAAAACGTGCACGTTTCTTGGCAAGCGGAGTGTGGCCCCTGACAAGCCTCTTTAGTCTTAAAAAAAAGAAAATATCCAAATGGTTTGCACATGCTTGATTTGGAGCCGTGATAGCTTCCCGGATCGAGTGTTTAATAAAGAATAAGCTGAATAAGTAGCTTAGATAAAGTGACAAAAAGCTTTCTGACTCCGAGGATGTCACATCTTGTCTGCCGCACGCATGTTTCCTCTTCTTTTTTTCTAGAGATAAGAACAAAAAAAAGTTTTGAATTCATGAACCATCCTGTTTTTTTTTTTTTAATAAACAGTAAATATTTGTAATACACAGATTCCACCAATCAATTCTTGATCAGGAGCTCACGACAAAGCTAACGAAATGAGGACACATGCTCTAATAATCATCATCATCATGAGTGACCAACATTGAAAACACTTCAAAGAGTCCATTTTGATGGTGTCACGTAGCAAGGTGGTGGTGGACCCCAAAAAGCAGGCAGGAGGGAGGAGCAGGGTGTATTTGAAGAATTGTATTTAAAACAAAGAAAACTACATCCAAAACAAACAAAGTCCAAAGTATCAAACAAAAACCATGATTAAAGCTAAAACATAACAATGAACTAAACATGACAGAAACTAAGAGCAAACAGCAACACACATGACAGTAGCAAGAAGCAACAATGACCCGACACTGAGTGTTCGGGCTGGGAGTCCTTTTAAAGCCCTAATTAGTTATGACCAACAGGTGTGCAGCTGCCGGGGGAGCCCTACAGTGCCACCTGTTGGTCCCTAAACCAAATCATGACAGATGGAAATCGTGAAGGTGTGTTTTCATTTCGAAATCTGCTATAAAATCATTTCTAGCAATCTAAGAACATAATTTTGAGTGCCTCAACTGCTGCCTAAACCTTGTAATTCCATTTGTGGTACTTCACTGCTGTCATTGGTGTGGGCAAGCGCGATGGATATTTTTTTTTTTTTTTTTTTTTTAATAAACCTTTACTCCCACTCTCAGTGGAAGATTTCAAAGGAAGAAGTTCTGAGCTCCTGAATTAATTCTGAAAGTTGATGACTTTACGGGGGATGAAAAGCCGGATTCCTTGGGCTGGGAAAAAAAAACCCTCGCGGGCTCTTTCTTGCTGTATGTGTGTACATAATTTAAAGCATCGGCATGTAGCGGCGACGACAAGGCAAAACACAAGGAAGATGACTCAGTGGCCTACATGCACGTTTCCTCTTTGGGCTTTTCTCAGCTTTCATCTCGCTTTTTTTCCCCACTTGAGCCATTTGAGCCTCTTTTCATGCAGACAACCCCCCCCCCCCAAAAAAAAATTGCCACCTCACAGCTGTAATGTCAGAGCCGGCATTTATTTATTCTTTTGCAATACTGCCCCTGCACTGCTAAGTATTCATCCGTTGTCACATTTTTAGATGTAAAATTTGTCTTTGGCTAAAAAGTATTTCACCCTTCTCTTATTCATTTATTTTTTTGCAAACTTTAATGTATAAGATCATCCAAAAAATGTGAACGTCAAAGCCCAAGGATACATAAATTGCAGTTTTCAAATGGTGACTTTTAGGGCCCAACCCAATTTTTTTTTTTTCTTGAGACAGATGCAGTTTCTGTACGGATAATTTGGCAGAATAGAATTCCGATAACAGATTCATTGGCTGATTTTAAATAAAGATATCATGAATCAAATCAATTGATGCTTACAACAGTAAAGATTTAAATTACAGACAGAACATTTGACTCTTTGAAATGATTTTGTCCTGATTTGTTTGACTTTACAACAGGGAGAATAAATTCGGCCCAAAAATCGGATTAAAAAAAAATCTTTTGTGTGTATGTGTGTGTTGGGGGCTGGGGGTGGAGGTAATATTGGTCGATTAAAATCGGCGCACCGATTCATCGGGTCAGGCCCAAGATATATTTACCATTATGGGGGGAAAAAAAGACGATTCCAAGCTACCTGCCTGTTCTCAGAATCACTTCTCAAACTAGTTAACCATTTCTTAAAAAACGAAATGAGAGTTGTCAATGAAATTGATTGATTCATGTTGACACCTCGAGCTAGCGCAAGTGCTTTAAGAAGCAGCGGCAGTCGTCGTCGCTCGGCAGCATTGACTCGGGGCTCCGTTAATCTTTCTGCTACTCTTGATTGGAAAATCCTTGTGGGCTTTAGCATAGCGCTTCACTGTATGTGCACACACACACACACACACGTTTGCTGTTCCTGATGAAATGACTAAAAGCCGTGATGTTCACATGTGATGGCCATGTACTGTATGTCTGTGTGCTTTTTTTGGGGGGGGGGTATACATGTGTAAAGGCTTAGTGGGCATTGCACACTCTAACTACCACCCGCCCCAGGCTCCCACACCGACCCCCTTGCCCCCTCCCTCAGTGCTGGTATGGCCTGGTGGCAAAACACAGACTGGGCCACCATGACTCACCAGCCAGTGCGTGGAGGATCCTGGATAAGACACGCAAATTGGACGTGGGCGCCCAAAAGCTTAGCAATGACATCAGCCGTCCAATTCGCCGCTCGTTTTTACACGTAGCCCCTACCTCCGCATTACCGCCGTTCACTAAGTGTAGATTTAGTTTTATTTTTGGAACCTATAGCCTTCTGTTGTTTGCTGAAACGTTGCCATCGTGATTTTCCCACCCCATTTGAACACCAACGGTGGAGCAAGAAATGTAGGCAGATAATGTAACAACAGCTGCAGACATATATGCATCCTGTATGAAACATGACGAAGAAAATGAGCATACAGATGTACAGTCTGGGCACTGGTACCCAAAGTGGAGTCTCCCCAACTTTCTGTCGTGCATTTCTCGATGTGAAATGATGAGGCGTTAAGTATTGCTCCACAAAAGTGTGGCATCTGGTGTTGACTGTGGTTATGTTTTTGTTTCGTTTTTTTTTTTCCTGAAACTGCAGCCGCATCTCCTCGTTCACAGTTGACCTCATTTTTCTTATCGCACTGACAGCAGCTGTTCCAAAAGATAATCCCCAATGTTAAATCTTACTAGTCCAGTCTGCTTGGCAGGGTTAGCGCTAATTAGCGTTCTTGTAGCCAGTACTTGTAGCCACTGGCGACCGGCGTGGTCGTCTTTTCAGTGTCCCAAGTTGGGAATGAGCATGTGTAGAGGGTTGTTGGATTTACACCAATGTTGGCTGGGGAGGGTTGGGGGGGGGGGGGGGGGGGTAATGTGAAGAGATGTTGCCACTATATTGTTGTAGCCCCACGCGACGCAGCTAGCTGCAAGCTAATAAGTGAAGCTTGTAACTAAGCTAATGAAAGGATTGAATATTTGACTAACTAATGAGTAACTAGTAGACGGACCTACAGAATTTTAACTGACAATTTAGCTAAAGAACAACCCCCCACCCCCCAAAAAAACAAAAAAAACACTCGTGGATAGCCTGACAGGTTATTGGGGTTTGCATGTCATTATTTGAGGAATTTATTGTTGGGTTGCCAAAGAGGAGGCTGCGAAGAAGAGTGAGGAAGATGAGAACGAGGAAGCAGTTTCCCAGAGGCTCCTGCCAGTGTCGGTTTGTGTTGTAAATGATTCAGGGGGCATGCTCTTTATTTTTATACAACTATACCACGTGTGTGTCGATAGATATATTTTTATCCCACTCAGTCCTTTGCGCTTCTTTTATTATTTAATGTGCGATCCCACACTCGGATCAAACCGCAAAAACCACGCAGCCCACATTAAAGGGGAAGTCAAGTCAAAAATAATATGCTCCATGCCGTTCCACAAGTCTAAACACACGGCATTCTGATGAAGACTGCGTTTAGGCAATATGAATGAAGCATGCGGCCATTTTGATCCATTGCAGTGGGCGGCCATTTTGCCACCCGCTGTCCACTGAAAATGACATCACAGTTGCTCAGGGCTCAGGTAAAGAATGACCAATCGCAGCTCAGCTCATGAATGTCACATGACCAAAGCCAGAAAACAATTCCACCTCCAAAAGTGGAGTGGACATGTAGCGGTTTGTCTGTAACCCTCCGTTTTGAGTGAAACTTTTGCTCGTTGGTCATTTTACTCAACTGCAGGGAGCACCGGAGTCATATTTTAACTTTGGATTCCTTTTTGTTTCAGGAGGAAGAAAGATGTCGTTGGCGAGGAGCATCTGCGTGAAATCTGCTTCGGCTTTCAAGTGAGGACAAAAACAAGCAACAGGCTGAGGAGACAAAAGCCACAAAACAATCCCGCCACCGCTACATTCACACACAGGTAGACAAACCGACACAAGACATACACTTGGTAGGTTAAGGGCATTAAAAAGTCATCTTATGTTGTTGTTTTTTTTTTTAACATTTAGGGCACTTCTTTTTACATTTGTATGACAATTATATTTGTTAAAAATATTATTTTATTTAAAGCAAGATCCACATTTAATATTATCTGTCAAAAAAATAAATAAAAATCTGTTCAAACTATATATATTTTAAAAAATCGATAAAAAACATCATTGATTAAAAGCAAGCAATAAAAAACTGGTTTGTCAGATGATTTTAAATGTAAATTGTTTTTAAATTAATTTAGTAATGCTTAAAAAATGCTCAATCCTAAATTGCCTATTTTATATTTTTATTTCAATTATTTACTTTTATTCTGTTTATTTCAGGTATTTTTTCATAAATGATACTTAAAAATACCAATTTAATCTCAAGTAAGGATTCAAATTAAATTAAAAACCATGAAAAAAAGACTTAATGTTCCCTTTATTATGTTTTCTTGTTATGAAACAAAAAAATGAAATTAAAAAACTGCATGTTGCCTAGAGTGAGGGTAAAAAAAAAAAAAAAGAGACTGAAATCATAACAAGCATGAAGGTGATCATTGAGTGCGTGTGTGTTGCATGGCGCTAATTGGGTCAGCGTGACTGCTTGTAACGAGCAGATGCCCGTTTGCGAACCTTGAAGTCTGCCAACTCTGACACGAGAAGCCTCTCTGCGCTCTCCATTGCTGTCTGCGCTCTCTGTTCCGGTCGCTAGCTAGCCGATGCAAAATTGACCCGCTTGCCGTCTGAAAGTCGGAAACACAAGACGGTCAATGGCATCCTGTGATTGACAGCCAGGTGGGGCAGGGCGGATTAACAAATTGATTCCGCTCCTTTTGGAAGCATGATACATTCCTAATAACTGTCGAGACATGCCATTGCTCTGACACTTGATCCCTGTGCTGTATTGCAACAACATCATGAGGGTAAAGACACCTTGATTAGCAGACTGGACATTTTTTACAAGCCAAGAAAGGAACCCTGAAGAAACTAAGATGCCGTTGGTAGTTTTCATGGAAAAAGGCATTTTTAAAGCAATAAGCAAAACAAAAATCCTCCACCAGGAACTTTCACATACTCACAATTTGGAAGCTGCAGATCCGCATATTTGCAGATTTTGGAAAATATTTTTGAATATTGAATTTGGGGCGGCCCGGTAGTCCAGTGGTTAGCACGTCGGCTTCACAGTGCAGAGGTACCGGGTTCAATTCCAGCTCCGGCCTCCCTGTGTGGAGTTTGCATGTTCTCCCCGGGCCTGCGTGGGTTTTCTCCGGGTGCTCCGGTTTCCTCCCACATTCCTAAGACATGCATGGCAGGCTGATTGGACGCTCTGAATTGTCCCTAGGTGTGAGTGTGGGCGTGAATGGTTGTTCGTCTCTGTGTGCCCTGCGATTGGCTGGCAACTGATTCAGGGTGTCCCCGCCTACTGCCCGAAGACGGCTGGGATAGGCTCCAGCACCCACCGCGACCCTAGTGAGGATCAAGCGGTTCGGAAAATGGATGGATATTAAATTTGTACCAACTTCTGGGGTTTTTTTTCATGGAAAGTACTTTTCATTCAAGAATTATTTGGAGAAAAAAAGAAATCGAAATACATTTTTTGCCAATGCAATAACAGGCATGATTTTATGTGGCTTTTTGCTATTCGTCCATATCCCCCAACAACCACTGGGATGAATGGTTTGTTCCCTCCCCACAAAAAATTCCTAAATGACCCCCCTACCCCCACTAAAAATTGTCTTTAAATTTTGGGGGAATAAAAATCATTGGTACCAAGCTGTGGGTAATCAGAGGTCCACTTTACATTTCTATAATGCCAGTGGCATTAACAGTCAAAGCAGCTTGAAAAATATTTGTAAAACAACTCTGAAGAGTTGTGTTCGTTTTCACGGAAAAGGCATATTGAGCAATTGGAGAAAAGTCCGGTAGATCCAAAAATTGTATCTGCATCATCAGACAATGATGTAAATGATTATATATCATATTATATATATAATAATAATAATAATAATACATTTTATTTATAAGCGCCTGTCAAGACACCCAAGGACACTTTACAATAACAAAAAAACACAAAACAATACGGGTTGAGCAGCGGCAGCCAAAACGCGCCAGCGTTCACTCAACCCGAAAGTCAGAAAGGAACCACAAGGGAGGGAGAGGGGGAGAAAAAAACCCCACGCTCGAACTACCCTCATTTTGAGGATAATTTGAGTGAGGCAAAAAACTCCTGCACAAGCATATGACAGTTACAACAGGTCACAAGACATAAACAATGAAGACGGTGAAACAAGGGAATGTATGAGGGAGGGGGTGATGGTGGGGGACTAGCTTCCGTGCATACTTTCATCAGGGGAAGGTCGAGATAGCAGATGTTGTTTTGGTAGCAGGCTGCCCAAGAATTTATATACTGTATAGTATATCATATTCCACGACTTTGTGGCAGAGGACAATAATGTGAGAGTCTGGAAAGATGGACGTCGCCGTGGCGGGCTCAGTGATGCCTCGGCCCGCCAGGCACCACGGGGCTGCGGGCGGCCCGTCCGGCCCGCGGCCTCTGCTCCAGTTTGCTCGGTTGCACACGCACATTTCACACAGACGCACCACTGCTCTCTCGTCTGACTGCTCCTCTTCGCTCTCGCTCGCTGTTTTTCTCTCTGGTGTGGAATCGGCACGCATGTTGGCCGGATGCAGCCGGCTAAGGCCAACACGCGCAGGCAAGTGTTTGTTCCTGCTGACATGCAGTCAAAGGACACGCGCGCACACACAGTCCCAGACACCAAGCATCAACGTCAAGCTGGTCGAAACTGCACATGACACAATTTCACATCATCTTTCATGTCGCTCCCCCTGCGGTGTAGCTTATTTACATTGGAATGTAACGTTACAATCAGTCATCAATTGATTATATAATTTGTCAAGGCCCTAGGAGCATATTTACTCCAGGGTTCACAATGAATCCTCGGAATCATCGGCAGCTAATCAATCATGAAAATAATCGACAACTCTCTATATAATCGATTAATTGCTTTGAGACCTTGTTTAACTTAAAATGTCCAAACCTAAATAAATCTAATATTACCGTAAAATCCCGTGGATAATACACACCCCGCCCCTCCAAAAAGTAGTATTTTACACATGTGTTAATAAGACAAAGAAATGTTCACCTTGTTGAGACGTTTACCAATGCCGAGAACTGTCCTGACAGTACCTATCGGCACCGCCGCAATAACATTTCATACTATACAACACGTCACAAATACGGTAAGAAGGCCAACTTCAAAATAAGCCTTACCAACCCAGATAATAAATGGGCATCAATGACCACTACCAAACTGTTCCTACTCGCAACCGCCTTTAACCACACAACGGCGTCCTTAAATAACGTTCAGTCGCTAATTAAGGTTGCTCAAAAAAACGACGTAATTACGCTGACATTGTATTGTACGGCGCCTGTTGCTGGCATTTACTCGCTGCTGTGTTTGTGTGACGTCACTTTGCGAACAAGTGGTGTGTTTACGAGTTCGTAGACTGCCGCACGTATCTTGACAAACTCATTACAATCCCCCAACAGCAACACTCGACAATAAAATGCAAAAAAGTTCCTTAAAAAGTTATTGACCGGTGTAAGTGGAATGTTATTGTTGACTGTCAAGACGTAGGTTTTGTTTTATCCATTGCTCTTGCTCCATCTCAATATATTTGCTATTTTTTGAATGTATTGTATTACTTTCAAATGGTGTTTAATGACTTTAAAATAGAAGCAAGTGCCGAAACTGCCCAAAAACCCACTATGAGAGTACTGAAATATGGGTGGTCAGGACTGTAATCTTGCCCACAATGGTGGGGGTCTACTTGAGCCTTGAATGGGCCTCACGCTTCAGGTTTCTACATGTGTAACATTTTGCTTTTTTGCTCTGCAGTCTTTTGTGGTGTGGGCGGCCAATGCCGGACCTGCGGCGGGCGTCCGCCTGCCGTCGCAGCAGTCGTGGCAGCGTGGCCGGCAGCACCTCCTAGCCATGCCGTCGTCTACGCGCAAAGGGGCGCCCAAGGACCCCGAGCTCGCTGAGCTCTTCTTCAAAGATGACCCCGAGGACGTGTTCTGCGACCTGCACGAGATCGGGCATGGCAGCTTCGGGGCCGTCTACTTTGTAAGTCATTCTTCAAAGTGTTGGAGCTGATGCTGGAACGGCGCCATGATGACAGTGGACTTTCGACATTGTCGCTCAGGCCCGCAACTCGTATTCCAACGAGGTGGTGGCCATCAAGAAGATGTCCTACAATGGCAAGCAGACCACTGAAGTAAGACGCTCACATGCACGGGCACACGCCCTCTCAAGAAAAAGTCGACATTGACCAAGGTTCAAGGTACAACTGCAATCGATTTCGCCGGGCAGCAGGAAATTTGCTGGAAGCAGGCCCGCTCAAAAGGCGTGGCGGAAAACACGCAAAAGCCCCCGAAAAATATTTGCCGACGTTGGCCCCGCCCTCTGCAAGCCCTCGCTTTGCCCTCGTTTATAGTGCGACTTTCAGTGGAGGGGATGCTGTGCTTTTGATCTTTGCTTTCTGTTTCAAACCCAAAGTTCAGGGAGCTTCCTGGGTCATCAGAATGTCATCAAAAGTTGAATGAAAACGTCATGAGCTCCCTCGAGTTTTCCTTTCTATGTTTTTTGTTTTTTTTAAATTTCAAAATAACTGAAATTTTAAACTTTGACTGATCTTTGTCTTAATTTCAACTTGAACTTGAATTTTGGTCGATGCGCGTCGGAAACAAAGTTTGATAATTTGTCACAATCTCAATGCCAGGGTGGCACCAGAGAGGTCTGTACAACGCCTCCTAGCAGCAGATATGCAGTAACTGCTGTGGTTTTTCTTGCGCAGAAGTGGCAGGACATCATCAAGGAGGTGAAATTTTTGGGGCAGCTGAGGCACCCCAACACCATCGAATACAAAGGATGCTACCTGAAAGACAACACCGCCTGGGTGAATATTTCTTTGCACTTTGGATTGGCTCATATGTCTGGACAGCGCCACCTGTCTGTCAAATGTATGGAATACAAAATTATGTGCTTATTTTTTTTTCTTGTGTCTTTCAAAAGCTGGTGATGGAGTACTGCCTGGGCTCTGCCTCCGATTTACTCGAAGGTATTTATTTATTTATTTATTTGGAGGGAGGGAGATTGGGTGTAAATATGTGGAATAGAAACGGGTGGTCATTTCTATTTTTGGTTGGCCATTCAAGTTCACAAGAAACCACTGCAAGAGGTGGAAATCGCCGCCATTACCCACGGTGCCTTGCTGGGACTGGCTTACTTACATTCCCACAACATGATTCACAGGTGAGTGAACATCTCTTTAAGTCGTCCTTGTGAACATTCGCAAAAAGCCCACCGGGGAGACCTTTCATCTCTGGCGTCATATCTCAGCTTCTCTTATCATTTCTGCTCCACGGCCGAACGACCTTTGCACTGTTAAACGTTGCAGCGATGCAATAAAATGCAAACGTGCTACTGGAAATGATACAAGAGGGGAAAAAACGTCACCACATTTGAAGATTGCTGGATTCGGTTGGGCAACATGTACGGTAATCATCCAACATGCGCATCGAGTTTTACAATGAATAATACTGTCCTTGGATTTGGTCAGACAAAAAGAGCGCGTGTTTTTCTACATTTTGTGAATTGTTTCTCTGTTATAGCGTCTGAATGCCAGAAAAAATCAAATAATCTGATATTAGATTTTTTTTTTTTTGCTTTGGCTAAAGTATGAATGAAAATATGTTTTTTTTCATTATCCAGAATTGTTTTTCAACCATGGTTCAAAGTATGAAAAAAAAACAAGTTAAGCATCTTTATCTAAATTTTATAAAAAAAAATTGGGGGGGGCAACAAAACATTTTATCAGGTTTAGATTTTTTTTCATGTCTCAATTCTTTTAATAATACCACCCTTTTTTTGGGAAAAAAAACAGCAAAATAAAACAAGATGTCCAATGAAAAGCATGCATCTCCAAATTGTAGGATTTTTTTTCGGGGGGGATGGATAAACAGCAAAATTATCAGTTTTCTTCTGCTATAAATTCACAAAATCCCCACTTCAATTACAAAAACACTCCTTTTTACCCCCCCCCCCCCCAAAAAAAAATTCCAAGGAGTCAAGGACATTTTGCAATAGTTACACTTCGTTTTAGTTCATTTCATCAACGTAAGACGCCGTTTCAATTAGTTTTTGAAAGTTGTTCTTTTGCGGGTTTTCAGAGACGTGAAGGCGGGAAACATCCTGCTGACGGAGCCCGGCCAGGTCAAGTTGGCCGACTTTGGCTCCGCCTCCATCGCCTCGCCCGCCAACTCCTTCGTGGGGACGCCCTACTGGTAAGGCTTTCAACTTAGGGCTCCAAGTGAGGCCTTGAGGTTAAAATCTGGGTTCTGACACCACGTTAGGGTTTCATATTATCCCCAAGCCACACGTTTGAGTTTCTAATTTGGGTTTCAAGTCTAAGATTGGGTTTCAAAGGAAGTGTCCTTTTGGTACCTGTGCCTGTGTGTAATGGCGTGTTTTTGTGCGTGTGATCAGGATGGCCCCCGAAGTGATCCTGGCCATGGACGAGGGCCAGTACGAAGGAAAAGTGGACATCTGGTCGCTGGGGATCACCTGCATCGAATTAGGTAGCCTCACTTTGCTCGCCACGGAGACGAAAAAAAGGCGACTTTTGTCTGGCGTTTGTCGCCAATGGGGTGACTTTGATCTTGCGTCTGCTTCCAGCCGAACGCAAGCCGCCATTGTTCAACATGAACGCCATGAGTGCCTTATATCACATCGCGCAGAACGACTCGCCCACCCTGCAGGCCAACGAGTGGTAAGGCGCCACTGTACTCCCCCACACCGTACCGTGGCATCAACGTTCGAATTTCGTTTTGACATTCATTTACTTTTAGTGTTTTTTGAGCAAGTTGATCTGGGTGGGGGGGTTATTTTTTTCAAAATGCTTCGTTTTAGTGGAATTTTTATTAGCTTTGGGATTAGTTTTAGTTTGCTGTGAAATATGGAGTTTTTATGAAATGTTAGATTTTAAAAAATGGAGTGCAATAAAGCAAAGGAAACTCCAATCCTCAAACAACTTCCTGATTTTGTACGGATGTACTGCAGTACCTTTTCGTTTTTCAAGCAGCATTTTATTTCTTTAACGAAAAGTTTTTTTTTTTTTTTTCCCCAATTTTGGTTGTGTGCGGGTGGCCCAGTGGGTTAGCGCGTCGACCTCATAGTGCAGAGGTCGTGGGTTCGATCCCGGCTTTGGCCTCCCTGTGTGGAGTTTGCATGTTCTCCCCGGGCCTGCGTAGGTTTTCTCTGGGTACTCCCACATTCCAAAAACATGCATGGCAGGCTGATTGAACACTCAAAATTGTCTTTTGGTGCGATTGTGAGTGTGAGTTGTTGTTTGTCTGTGTGTGCCCTGCGATTGGCTGGCAACCGGTTCAGGGTGTCCCCCGACGACTGCCCAAAGACAGCTGGGATAGGCTCCAGCACCCCTCGCGACTCTTGTGAGGATAAAGTGGATCAGAAAATGGATGGATGGAATTTAGGTTTTAGTTATTGAATTCGATTTCCTTAACTCTGATCACATTGGATGCCATACGAAGGATTACAATTCAATGCACTCCGCTGCAATACGGTACAATGTGATATGATCTGGTACCAGCCAGGCACGTGCACACATAGCCACAAGGTGGTGCTCAAGCACCTGCCCTTTTGGCCCCCCACCCCATAAAAAAGGGCCCTTTTTTCCCTTTTTCCCCCCTTCATTCATCCGTATTAACCCTGGAAAACCAAAGAACCCTTTTCTTCTTTGGAAAAGAAATGATGAATTTTACATTGATGACTGCTATATGTTCACTGAACACCAAAATATATGTTTTTTCAAATATTTAATGCTTTTATCCTAATTTAGGATTCGGGCCAAATTTGACCCTTTGGGATTTAAGGGTAGCATTTGAGTAGCAGAATTTATAGGGGCCAAATTTGACCCCCGTGGGTTCTCCAGGGTTAAATAAATCAATAGATAAATCCTCTTAATTCACCTTCGTAATATTTTTTGTTTCAATTGAGTCGCACAGGTGATAGGATCACTAAGAGTGGGGATTTCTCATATCCACTGTGGCTTCCCGTCACCTCCCGCTTGTATTATTGACTCTGTTGGAGGGATGGAGAGTTTCCACTGCGTTTCCGTGGCAAGTTCAACTGGGGAATCTTCGGAATATTCCAAACTGAAAACTTTCCAGGGCATTTTACGGCATTTATGAGAACGAGATATCGTATTTACGCATAAACAGGAACTTTGATTTGTCATAAGCCGATGACAAAATAGCTCTCGTCCTACGACGCGCTTTGTCATGACGAGACATGACGAGATGCCGTTTCCTCCTCGTCCTCCTTCCGTTCACCACCACGGAGGCCTTCCACTAGCGTGGCTAACGTAGCGGCTAACTTCCACTTCCAGGGACTCGTGGGGCGCACGGGAAAACTCCGGAAGCGCTTGAATGTAGGGCACAAAATGCAATTGCACCTCCTCCGCTAAGGTTTGGCTTTCAAATGGGGTGATTGGCATTTTGGATCACGTCAAAAAAAACATGGAACAAAATTCAGCTGTGGAAGTACTTTGCAAATGCACTATTTGGCGATATGTCATTTATATTGGACCGTGGGAAAACCCCAAGTGTACCTTGAAGCTAATTTAGCCACTAATGTCTTCTCATCAAGTTATTTTTAGATCCTAGGCAGCATGTAGCTCCGTTATTGATTGTCTGATCTCATTGACATCATACGCGCCCCGCGTAGCAGGGGTGTGCATTGGAGATGTTGCGCATTGCATATCAAGATCACCATCAATGGTCAAGTGCAGAAATATTCAATAAATATCATCTTTGGTGCGGAGAAAAAACAAACCAACACAAAATGCATGCTTGATCAAGAAAACACTCCAGGCAGGAGCGACTTTGGTGTCTCGGACGACACTCAAGAGAAAACTTAAGCTGATGGAAAATTTGCCATAAGCTTTCAAAGCAGGAAGGCCAGATCAGAGTTTGCCAAACATCTGAAAAGAAAAAAAAAAGCATCGAGAGCTGGCGATGTGCATGACTTCTGACGGGCAGATCAAGCGTGAAAGAGTGATGCGAAGGGAAGTCTATGCAAACGATTAAGCCAAACATTTCCAACCAAGTATTCACAAGTCAAGGTTTGATTTCGGATTTGTTCATTTGTCCCATTACTTTTGCTGCCTGCAAAAATAGGAGCCACGTCTACAAACCCTTTGAATTCCTTGACTCGCAGTCGTTGAATTCCTTGACTCGCAGTCGCCTTATCTCCAGACCATCAAAGTTTCATTTCAAATGATTTACAGTCCAAGAGAGGAAAAGCGAATGTTTAGAAAAAAAAATGTGATTGATTATTGTTGATTATTGTCCATCTCCAGAGAAAATATATTTCATAAGGTGCTCGTTGATGATGATGATGATATCTTCTGGTGCAGGTCTGACCCTTTCCGGAGCTTTGTGGACTACTGCCTACTGAAAATTCCTCAGGACAGACCCTCATCGGGGGAGCTGCTGCGAGTGAGTCCTCGTTGCTGCGCTTCTTGTCACACGGACTGCAGATGTGTCTCGAGAGGGATTTTTTTTTTCAAAAACTATGAGGCCTACTCATGTTGTAGTACAGGCAGGCCCGGACAGAGTCATCTGAACTTTCTAGGCGAATTCCCGTTGGGCGGGGTTGCGTGTTACGCTACAGGGGGCCGCTGCTACATTACTTCCCTCTGGTCATCACATGATATACAGCACTGACTGCCTAACATTAAGAGCTTCATCACCAAGTCAGAGCAATTTTTTTTTAACCAATTTTCAGCGCAGCCTCCCTCGTTCCTTTTCTTCAAATGCAGTGGCGGCACCCCGCTGAGGTTCTGAAATGAGGTCGAAGGCAGCGGGATTAAAATGAGATTACAAATAGTCTTTTCCGCCGTTTGACCGGGTCACAAACGTTGTTAGACAAACAAACTAAAAGAGCCCAAATAATGTGCAGCTACACATGTCAAACATGAAGATAATAACGATGAGCGCCCGCGTTGCGTGACTGACGGCCAAAAAAAAACGCTCCAGCTTGCGATGGAGGCCCAAATCCTCACGAGGGGGTTTGAAAATGTCCAGCGCTTCAATTGTGCGGTTATTTGGACCCATCCATCTTCTACCGCTTATCCGGGGCCGGGTCGCGGGGACAACAGCTTTAGCAGGGAAGCCCAGACTTCCCTCTCCCTAGCTACTTCTTCCAGCTCTCCCCGGGGGATCCCGAGGCGTTCCCAGGCCAGCTGGGTGACATAGTCACTCCAGCGTGTCCTGGGTCTTCCTCGGGGTCTCCTCCCGGTGGGACATGCCCGGAACACCTCACCAGGGAGGCGTTCAGGAGGCATCCGAATCAGATGCCCAAGCCACCTCATCTGGCTCCTCTCGATGTGGAGGAGAAGCGGCTCGACTCTGAGCCCCTCCCGGATGACCGAGCTTCTCACCTTATCTCTAAGGGAGAGCCCGGACACCCTGCGGAGAAAACTCATTTCGGCCGCTTGTATCCGGGATCTCGTTCTTTCGGTCACGACCCATAGCTCGTGACCATAGATGAGGGTTGGAACGTAGACCGACCGGTAAATTGAGAGCTTCGCCCTTTGGCTCAGCTCCTTCTTCACCACGACAGACCGATACAACGTCCGCATCACAGCAGACGCTGCACCAATCCGCCTGTCGATCTCTCGCTCCCTCCTGCCCTCACTCGTGAACAAGACCCCAAGATACTTAAACTCCTCCACTTGGGGCAAGATCTCTCCCCCGACCCGGAGGGGGCACTCCACCCTTTTCCGACTGAGGACCATGGTTTCAGATTTGGAGGTGCTGATTTTCATCCCAACCGCTTCACACTCGGCTGCGAAACGCTCCAGTGAGAGTTGGAGAGCCCCGTTTGAAGGAGCCAACAGCACCACATCATCTGCAAAAAGCAGGGATGCAATACTGAGGCCACCAAAACGGACGCCCTCAACGCTTCGGCTGCGCCTAGAAATTCTGTCCATAAAGATTATGAACAGAATCGGCGACAAAGGGCAGCCTTGGCGGAGTCCTACCCTCACTGGAAACGATTCCGACTTACTGCCGGCAATGCGAACCAAACTCTGACATCGGTGGTATAGTGACCGAATAGCCCGTATCAGGGGGTTCGGGACCCCATGCCCACGAAGCACCCCCCACAGAACTCCCCGAGGGACACGGTCAAACGCCTTCTCCAAGTCCACAAAACACATGTAGACTGGTTGGGCGAATTCCCACATACCCTCGAGGACCCTGCTAAGGGTGTAGAGCTGGTCCACTGTTCCACGGCCGGGACGAAAACCACACTGCTCCTCCTCAATCTGAGGCTCGACTTCCTGACGGACCCTCCTCTCCAGCACCCCTGAATAGACCTTACCAGGGAGGCTGAGGAGTGTGATCCCTCTGTAGTTGGAACACACCCTCCGGTCCCCCTTTTTAAAAAGAGGGACTACCACCCCGGTCTGCCAATCCAGAGGCACTCTCCCCGTTGACCACGCGATGTTGCAGAGGCGTGTCAACCAGGACAGCCCCACAACATCCAGAGCCTTGACGAACTCCGGGCGGATCTCATCCACCCCTGGGGCCCTGCCACCGAGGAGCTTTTTAACCACATCGGTGACTTCAACCACAGAGATAGGAGAGCCCACCTCAGGGTCCTCAGACTCTGCTTCCTCCAAGGAAGACGTGTTGGTGGAGTTGAGGAGGTCTTCGAAGTACTCTGCCCACCGGTTCACAACGTCCCGAGTCGAAGTCAGCAGTGCCCCATCCCCACTGTACACAGTGTTAGTGGTGCACGGCTTCCCCCTCCTGAGACGTCGGATGGTGGACCAGAATTTCCTCGAAGCCGTCCGGAAGTCGGCTTCCATGGCCTCACCGAACTCTTCCCACGCTCGGGTTTTTGCCTCGGCGACCACCAAAGCTGCGTTCCGCTTGGCCAGTCGATACCCGTCAGCTGCCTCTGGGGTCCCACAGGCCATAAAGGCTCGATAGGACTCCTTCTTCAGCTTGACGGCATCCCTTACTGCTGGTGTCCACCAGCGAGTACGAGGGTTGCCGCCACGACAGGCACCAACCACCTTACGGCCACAACTCAGATTGACCGCCTCAACAATAGAGGCACGGAACATGGTCCACTCGGACTCAATGTCCCCCGTCTCCCCCGGAACATGGGAAAAGTTCTGTCGGAGGTGGGAGTTGAAACTCCTTCTGACAGGGGATTCCGCCAGACGCTCCCAACAAACCCTCACAATACGTTTGGGTCTGCCAGGACGGACCGGCATCTTCCCCCACCATCGGAGCCTACTCACCACCAGGTGGTGATCAGTTGACAGCTCCGCCCCTCTCTTCACCCGAGTGTCCAAAACATGCGGCCGCAAATCCGATGATACAACCACAAGGTCGATCATCGAACTACGGCCCAGGGTGTCCTGGTGCCAAGTGCACATATGGACACCCTTATGTTTGAACAAGGTGTTCGTTATGGACAGTCCGTGACGAGCACAGAAGTCCAATAACAAAACACCACTCGAGTTCTGATCGGGGGGGCCGTTCCTCCCAATCACGCCCCTCCAGGTCTCACTGTCATTACCCACGTGAGCATTGAAGTCCCCCAGCAGAACAAGGGAGTCCCCAGCAGGAGTACTCTCCAGCACACCCTCCAAGGACTCCAAAAAGGGTGGGTATGCTGAGCTGCTGTTTGGTGCATATGCACAAACAACAGTCAAGACCCGTCCCCCCACCCGAAGGCGGAGGGAAGCAACCCTCTCGTCTACCGGTGTGAACCCCAATGTACAGGCACTGAGCCGGGGGGCAATGAGCATGCCCACACCTGCTCTGCGCCTCTCACCATGAGCAACTCCAGAGTGGAAGAGAGTCCAACCCCTCTCGAGAGAACTAGTACCAGAACCCAGGCTGTGTGTGGAGGCAAGTCCGACTATATCCAGTCGGAACTTCTCTGCCTCACACACCAGCTCGGGCTCCTTCCCTGCCAGAGAGGTGACATTCCATGTCCCAAGAGCTAGCTTCTGCAGCCGAGGATCGGACCGCCAGGGTCCCCGCCTTTGGCTGCTGCCCAGCTCGCATTGCACCCGACCCCTTTGACCCCTCCCACGGGTGGTGAGACCATGAGAAGTTTTGGACCCGTTTTGCAAAATGGCGCCACAGTGAGCTACTGGTTACCGTGTCCGCTTCACAATGCAGAGTTGCAGGGTTCGATTCCGGGCTCCGGCCTTCTTGTGTAGCGTTTGCATGTTCTCCGCGTGCCTGCGTGGGTTTTCTCCGGGTATTCCGTTCCCTCCCACATTCCAAAAACATGCGTGGCAGGCTCATTGTCCCTCGGTGTGAGCGTGAGTGGTTGTTCGTCGTCGTGTGCCCTGCGATTGGCTGGCAACCGGTTCAGGGTGTCCCCCATCGACTGCTGGGATAGGCTCCAGCACGCCCGTGACCCTCGTGAGGATAAAGCAGATGGCTGGATTTCCAAAACGGCAATATTTGAAATGTTGTTGTGTTGTCAGCATTTGATAGAATAAAGCTCAAATTTAAAGATGTCGGTAAATGTCCCATTTTGCAGCGTTGCTGCACCGTTACATGAAAATCAGGAATTCGTTCCAACTCGCAGGCGCCCTCCGGTGACACTTCTGGCAATAGCGGGTCCAATGAAGGCGATTTTCAAGTTTCTGGTTTTACTTTCTCTTCCCCAGCACGACTTTGTGCGCCGGGAGCGGCCGGCGAGGATCCTGCTCGACCTGATCCAGAGGACCAAAGATGCCGTGCGCGAGCTGGACAACCTGCAGTACCGCAAGATGAAGAAGATCCTCTACCAGGAGAAGCACAACGGGCCCATGGGGGAGAGCCAGGAGGATGAGGAGGTGGGACCGTCATGCACACGGCACCCGTTTAGCCTTCGGCTTATGTTCCGAGCACTCGTCGCACAGGGAGACCTGTAAAAGTTCTCCCAAAAGAGGCGCCCGGCGTTCTTGCTTCAAGCTGTTCGGAGGGTTGGGTTCACGGCGGATTTTATTTTGACATTTCCACTTGTCGATCAGCTATCCCATCCATCAATCGATTTAACCAGACTCAAATTTCAACGGGCATGTGCATGTGTAACTTTGTGGACGTGGACTCGCAGGACAGTGAGGCGGCCAGCTGCAAGATGAACAGCCTGGGCAGCAGTCACTCCATACCCAGCACGTCGGTCAGCACGGGCAGCCAGAGCAGCAGCGTCAACAGCCTGCAGGAGGTTCTGGACGACATTAGCGTGATGCACCCGCACGACTATGGGAGCACCCTGGACTCCTCCGTGCACACTGAAAAGGTATTTCTGCCCGAACGGGCTGCGGGGCCGGGTGTCGCCAGGTTTGCATGTTCGCTCAACTCCCGTTTTTAGACTGCGACCGGGCTAAATTTGTCATGAAGCTGTTCAAGCGCGGCGGAATATGTGGCGTCAGCAGGTGGAGTTGCCCGCCTAAACGGGCTACATTGGGTCCTCTGCCGATGCAACAAAGCTTGTTGTCTGTATTCCTCACGCGTTACTTTACAGACTGCTACCCGTTTAGGTTTCTCTTGAAGAAACAAAAGCATAAAATGTCTGGCATAAGTCAGGTGGAGTTTGCCACCTCAACGGGCTGCGTGGGGCGGATGTCGCAAAGGCAGCGTGTTAACTGAACCCCCATGGTTTTTACTAGCACGCTGACACCACACATGATTTTTGTTGAGGCAAAGCGTAAAAGCGGGTAAAAGGTGTGGCATCAGCCTCTGGACTGTGCCGCCTAAATGGGATGCGTTGTTTGGTCAGCAGACAACCCAAAGTTGGCATGTTGGTTGTTTTTTTTTTTAACCACATTTTTCCCCGAGTGTTGCCAGATTCAATTGACCTCAAAGCAAACAAGTGTTTGATGCCTAAATGTGGTTCCAGCAAGTGAAGTCCTTTTGGCCAAATGGGCTGCCTGAGGTGTTAGCCCAACTAAAATTACAATGTTAAGCCGCACCCTGACTTTGGTTCCTTTCCTGGTCGCTACCCGTCTCACTTTTCTCTTGATGACAATGAGTAGTCATAAACGTAGTAGCCGGGAGAGTTTCCTGCCTAAACGGGCCGCGTAGGGTACTTGTTGATCTCCCCGCATGTTGTTACAAACTTTTACCAGGGTCGATTTATGTGGAAAAAGCGCAGGCATGAAATGTGCATGTTTGTCGTGTGTCAGGAGCAACAGTACACCTGGGACGACGGCATTCACCCCAAGAGCAGCCAGGCCCAAAACTACAAGAACCAGGCCCGCTTTGCGACCATCAAGTCTGCATCCTTGGTAAGATTTTCTTTTTTTCATGAAAATGATCCCTGCCAGTGTGGTTTAGCCACAGCACTTCACGCAGAAAAGGTACTGCAGAACAAATTCCCTCACAACTTGTGTGAAGACAGCTGAATGGTAGAGTGTTTGTTGAGGGTTTGATCCTCAGTCCTTGCGACCAAGTTGAAGTGTCCTTGAGCAAGACATTGAACCCCCCCGGATGCTGGTAGATGTGAAATCGGTCTGAACTGCTTTGAGTGTGGAGTGTGCTACCGCGCACATTCCCGCTGTAATTCCCGAACAGAATTTTTAAACTTGGAAAATGACAATTGCGCACAAAGGGAATCTCAAGAAAAATTTGGTCTGACCAACTTAAGCACCGGTGCAACCGAGAAAAAATATTGGGTGCACCGGTTTGAAAGGTTAGTCTGGAGTACTGAGACGGATGCCCTCGCTTTGCTGCTTTCTGGACTGCTAACACGGACAGCTTTTGGCTTGAAGCACCGTGTGGCTACAATAGGTGGCATCTGCTGCCTAAATGGGCAGCATGAAACACGCGGTGAATGTCTCAACGTGAGCTGATCGTCTGTATGCTCAGCCGTTGCTATTCTATGGACGTCCACCATTGGGACATTTGTCTTCCAGCATCAGAGGCCTGCTATACTGTATGTGGCAGTAGCAGGTGGAGTTTTCTGCCTCAACGGGCTGCATGATATGTTTGGTGGATTTCTCAACATTAGCATGTGAGCTGCAACATCACATTTTGTTACTTCCTAGCCATCGAGCTTGATTTATCTCGAAAAGAGCAGCGCCGGTTCAAGTGTGTGCGCATGATTGCTTGCTTTCCGCCTAAACGGGGTGTGGAAGATGCTATGTGGATGTCTCAACATCAAAATATATGCACCTCCACATTTTGCAAATTGCCAGACTGCTACGGGATTAGATTTTTTTTGTTCTCCCATTTTTGAAATGCCGACGGCATCGAATACCGTAATTGGCGGCAGCATGTCGAGCTTGCCAGCTAGACGGACTGCGGGAGTTATTCGGCCGACGTCTCAACGTGATGTAAAGTGTTATTATATATTACTTGTGTCGTTTGGGCGAGCGCGCTTAATTTTCTTGAACCACCGCTGGCGTAAAAATCGATGGCGGCAGCCGCTCGGCGTTTTCCTTTCACGTCTTTTCTTTCTCTCGTTTTCTCTTTGTGTGTCTTTCACTCGTCTGTTGTCATAGAAACAAGCCGTAGTAAGTTGTAGTAAGTCGGCGGGCTTTCACGTGGGCTTTTTAAACCCTCTGTGAACCGCTGTGTGCACAAGTGTGTGTGTGTGTGTGTGCCTCTGTGAGAATGTGTGTTTGTGAGTGAGTGTGTACGTGTGCAAGTGAGCGTGTGAGTATTTGTGTGCGTGAGTGAGAGCGTGCGTGTGTGTGTGTGTGTGTGTGTGTGTGACTGAATGTCTGTGTGCGTGAGTTCGTGTGTGTTATTTTGTGTTTGTGTGTTTCGAGCACCTGTGTGTGTGTGGCATGAGAGGGTGTGTGTCTCCGCTTGTGTGTGCGTGCAAGTGAGAATGTGTGTGTGTGTGTGTGTGTGTGTGTGCGTGCGTGTGTCTGTGTGTGAGTTTAGACGGGATGTGCGTGCGTGCATGTGCGTGCCCGCGGTGCCCTTGACAAAGGTGCGAAACACACGCTTGCATGCTCACGCCTTGGTTCATCCGAGACCTTCTATGACGCGCGCGAGCGCAAGTGCACGCGGCTCCTGGGTTGGTGTTGGATGACATCATCTTTTTTGCCCGCGTCCTCAAGCGGGGAGACAAAGAAAGCGCCGCCGGGCGTTCGCGCAGGCGTCTCCACAGATTGAAATGGTGGGATGGCTGGCGTGATCATCTTCATCATCATCATGGTTGAGGCGACGGTCGACTGGCGGGAGTTTTGTGCGCCCTCCATCCAAACGACACCACTGCAGTTGGTGCGTGGCGAGTCGGGCCGGAGTGAAGCGGACGGGGGAGGGGGCGCAGAGTTTATTCTAGGTCAAAGCAAAGCCCACTTGGGGGAACAACGCGGACATATCCAGCGCGTTTTTCAAAAGGGCTTTGGACGCGATTTGCCCCAACCTAACCTCCGACTGTGCGCACATACACGCATTGACCTCAAATCATTTTTCATTCATTATTATTTTTGTATCATTGACTGTATCTCCCCAAATTTCTTCTACTTTAA
This sequence comes from Hippocampus guttulatus, assembly GCF_054856545.1. Taxonomy (NCBI): domain Eukaryota; kingdom Metazoa; phylum Chordata; class Actinopteri; order Syngnathiformes; family Syngnathidae; genus Hippocampus; species Hippocampus guttulatus. Next base: position 20,908,662 of record NC_141265.1, read on the forward strand.
ACTTCTGAGAAATACAAAGAGTATGGTTTTTTTTTCTTTTGAGTTGAAGTGCTTCGAATTGGTTCAACTCGGACAAATATTGCTATTCCCTTTTTTTGCCGCATCTTTTCAAGGCCGTCCGTCCAGTTGTGCCTTCATTTTTGATCCCATCGGCTTCCTTGTCCCAAAACGGACAAATGGAACACATTCAAAGGAGAACGTTCGAGTTGGACTCCTTTCATCAAATCTGTCATTTCGGCGGGTTCCCCCTGGCCAAAAGTCACAAATTGATGGAAACGCGAGATTTGGAAATGGGGGCGACAACCAACCATTATTTTAGTAAGCGATTCATCTGTCAATGTTTTTTTTTTTTTAAATCTGATGAATCTTTCATCCTTCCCTTGATTCCAAAAGCAGATCAACTTTTCAAAGTGGCAGTGCAAGAAAATGGCACAAAGTGACGCGAATTCAGTTCCCGCTTTGGTCCCTTCCATCAATAAAATATTGATGACTGTTCTCCAAAATCAAAGCAGATCTTTTTTCTGCCGGAGGCAGAGGAAAAAAAAACACCGAAAACCAGTCTGCTTTCGAAATATGAGAACATTTGCTGAAATTCCACACATTTGAACAAATTGAAGTTGTTGCGAAATAATTCATCAATGACCGATGAATTTGATCATCACTGAAGCGTTGTCCATTTCCAGAGCTGAAAGGCTTGAAAAAGAAGGGAGGGAGGTGGCGCCAAAAAACCGGCGCGGCGCCCGCTTGCCATTTCCCTCACTAACGTGCCCACCCGACCCCCCGCCACCCCCCGACCCCCCTTCGCCAAGCTCCCGTCAATGAGGTATTCATGTAACCCACCTGCTGCCCGCCGCCTAGCGTCGGCGCCGCTCAAAGGGCGGCTCTGTGCCGGCCTCCGCCTCCCTTTGCGTGCCCTGGGCACCAACCAGGGCACGCCGTTGTCGGAGGGGGCGGGCAATCTGGGCTCCCTCGGACCCCGGGGCCGGCACGCGCGCGGGGCCAGAGGACGCTGCCCGGGCCAGGCTCCCGGATGCCGCTGCGCTGGGCCGCGCTCGCCGCCATGTTGGGCCTGAGGCGTTCGGCCGGGACGTACCGGAAGATGCGCAGCCAGGACGCGCAGCAGCCCTTCCGTCGTCAGGTCTGCCCCGTTTCATGATTTGTAGGAAGCGCGCAGATGATTGAATTGTTCAAACGGCATATAGGTTTGATTCGCTCGAGCGATCTGGAAGGCGGAGTTTAATATGAATAAATCGAGCTTTTCATGTGCGAGGGTTTGTTTGGGTGGTGGTTGAGGAATTGAAGTGGGAATGATTTGAATCGATCAAAAAACCGGCAAGAAAAACATATGCACATAACAAATGAAAAATCTGCAAATGTGGGGGGAAAAAAAAAATTGTCCCGGCGGATTACAGAATGAGCTCAAAATGTCGACGTTGGAACGGTTCGAATCGGTTCAGAAATGTGGCAAGAAGTCCGCGTGGCTAGCGTCGGGCCGAAACCGCCGACTGGGTGTCACCATTTGGTACATTTCGATTTTTTTTTCACAGCTTGGCCAGGTCACTCTTGGAAAACAGATTTTGAGTCTCAATGAGTTTTTGGTTGTTGTTTTTTTTAACCAGGTTAAAATAAAGAAATGTCATGTCACAAATCCACACGTGCCGAAAATGGCTCCCGCTCTTTTTGTCGATGGCTCAACGTTAGTGTTTGAACAATCGTGCCGTTTTGGGGGGGTCTTGAAATGTGAAAATTTCTACCCGATGCCAATGACGTCTCAAATAGTCATTGGAGAGTCTGACGATGAACATTTGAATGAGATCAACAGTTTGACAATGGAATGATTTGAAATGGTCGGCGAATGCGAGGGGAGGAGCTCAAGATCAAAAATGTCGTGGAAATACACAAATGTGGCGTTTTGAAAAATCAGTTCAGGAATGTGGAATGGGCGGTGAAAATGTTTCCCGTTTGACAGGTTTTCTGTGAAATTGTGGGAACGTGATTTGCATTTATTTGGTTTCATGGCAACAGGCAATCGTTCAAAATGTGGCTATTGTGCTCGTGTGGGGGAAAAAAAAAACGTTGCCCAGATGTTGTCAGACTGAAGTTGGGATGTTCGTTTCAATGTGTGGCTTGAGAAGCGTGGAAGCAGCTGAAAATCAAAAAAGTTGAATATGTCTCGCCGAAAAGCATGATTGCCTCAGTCGTTTTCCAACATTTTTGGAAAACAAGAAGAAAAAACTGCAACTAACTGTGATTTTTAACCATCTGTCTATCGATTATTTTGTCGATTATCATCTTTAAAAAATGTCAATCCCTTTCTTCAAAAGCAGGACATTATGACAATGCAAAAAAAAATTGATTTGTGATTCAGTCACTGGTTTTCTCCGTCACATGTGAAAAAAAAAAAAGAACCAAAATGCTGATCGTTGTTTTCAAAAGTAAAAAGCAAATCATTCGTTTTTATTGAGCAGAAAGATCATGGGTCCACCTTGATGGATGACGACCGGTAAAAAGCCGAAATTCCCAGTCTTTGGACGATTTTCAATAAAAAGGGCATCTCAATGATTCAGCGATTATTTAAAAAAAAAAGATTGCTTAATTTGATCATTGATTCGCTGTCTATTAATCAATTGATAGCTAAGCACTTTTTGTGTTTTGGTGGCCTCCCAGAATTTTTTGTTTCTCATGTGACAAAAAAATTCTGATTTTACTGTCACACGAAAGGGCACAACGCTTAGAAATCCGGATTGAGTACGTGTGTGATTCTGGGGTTATTTGTTGGGATATCGTGACATTGTGTCATAGCTTGTGAGACGTGTACTGGGAAAACTAAAGAAAAAGAGAATTTCCAAAAAGAAAAATACAAAACGGGATTTTGTCCAATGCTAGCATAACAAACCAAACAAACAAAGGCAAACTCGCCACACGAGCTGGGACCGGCGCCCTAAGCGTTGCTGTCCAAGTGAAATGTTGCCGTTTTGTCTCTCAGGTGACCAAGCAGATCCACGAGCACGAGCAGGAGAGCGAACTGCGCGAGCAGATGTCGGGCTACAAGCGCATGCGGAGGCAACACCAGAAGCAGCTGATCGCCCTGGAGAACAAACTCAAGGCCGAGATGGACGAGCACCGCCTCAGGCTGCACAAGGAGGTGGAGACGCAGGCCAACAACGCCTACGTCGAGCTGGAGAAGCTGGCCAAGAGGCACGCCGCGCACGCCGACAAGGAGGTATGCGCCGACAAAAAAAAAAAACACCACAGGCAGCCAAGGACTTGGGAAGATGAGAAACAAACGGCCGCATATGCGCACAAAGAAGTGTAGTTAGGAAAAGCACATGTGCCGCATGTAGACACGTATCGTTTTTAAAAAAACAAATGCGGTTAGGAAAAACAAACAAAGATGCGTACCCGGACCAAGAGGTAGAGTTCGGAAAAGGGCTGCTCACGCGGACAAGGAGGTACCCTCAGGAAAGTCACAAGAATAACCCTGAGCCACTTGCTGCTTCACTGAGATGTGACCATTTGACGCAGATCGAGATCGGAACTTGCAGCCGCGTGACGTTTCACATACAATTTGCGGGCGATCGCGCGCACGCCAGCGTGCTAACGCGCCCGGGCGTAAGCCGTGCGCTAACATGCCAACGTGCTAACTCGCGCAGGCGAAGGCGTCGCTGGCCGAGGAGAAGAAGTTCCAGCAGCAGATGGTAGCGCAGCAGAAAAAGGAGCTCAGCACATTCCTGGACACGCAGAAGAAACAATACAAACTCTGCAAGGAGAAGATTAAGGAGGTGAGCGAGCCGAGTGCTAAGACGGTGTCGGCTAGCAAGACGGCTGGCGCTCATGTTGACAGAAACGTCCAAACGTACGCGTTGGGGCGTCTCGATTGTCTTTGACCGCTGAAAAAAAAAAAAGATTTGTTGAAGGTGAAAAAAACAAACAACCCCCCTCAAAAATTATATATACTGTATATATAACGGCTGCTAGTCAGGTTGTTGATCGCTAAGTTGTCTTTTGTTTACAAAGCGCCTACGAGTTGTTGTTGGCTGTACGCGGGGCGGTCTTTGACTTTCCCAAACGCGAGTCACCAATGACATTGTTGTCGTTGCGGTCGCACGGCAGGAGATGAGCGAGGACGCGAGCACGCCGAAGAAGGAGAAGCAGGAGCGTCTGTCCAAACACAAGGAGAACATGCAGCACTCGCAGGCCGAGGAGGAGGCCGACCTGCTGGCCCGCCAGCGCCTGCGGCTGGAGCGCCACGCGCGCGCCTTCAAGCGCAGCGCCCTGCTCGCCCGCCACCGCCTGGAGCAGGAGCACATGCGAGAGGTACGCGCCACACCCACAACGCCGCACACGTGCGCGCTCCATCAAAAAGAAAAGAGCAGCTGATCAAGAAGATGTGCATAGTGGGAGTATCGCAGCGTTATCAACATTGCGGTTCGAGTTCCCCAATAAAGATTTGTTGCCTTTGACCAAAAAAAAAAAAAAAAGCCAGCGGGTTGGAATTTGTCGCGGTGTGATGGTGCAGGAGCTGAACAAGAAGAAGAGCCAGAAGGAGCTGGAGCACGCCACGCTCATCCGCCACGACGAGTCCACGCAGGAGTTGGAGGGCCGGCAGCTGCGCAGCCTGCAGAAGCTGCGCGAGGACCTGATCCGCCTCCAGCACCAGACGGAGCTCGACAACCAGATGGAGTACAACGGCCGACGCCAGAGGGAGCTCCACCGTAAACACGTCATGCAGCTGCGGCAGCAACCCAAGAACATCAAGGTGGCTGTTACAAGAAGACTTCTGGGGTTTTTCTCTCGCACCTCGGAAAAAACATTATCCCTTTTGAAGCTTCCTCCCGTCACGTTGTTGTTGTTGTTGTTGTGCACGCAGTCGCTGGAGCTGGCCATCAAGAAGCAGTTCCAGGACACCTGCAAGGTGCAAAGCAAGCAGTACAAGGCGCTGCGCCACCACCAGTTGGAGGTGACGCCCAAGGGCGAGCACAAGAGCGTCCTCAAGGCGCTCAAGGACGAGCACACTCGCAAGCTGGCCGTCCTCGCCGAGCGCTACGAGCACAGCATCAACCATATGATGGCCTCGCAGGCGGTGCGTACCCACAACGGCGCAACGCGCATCTCTTCACAAAAGCCCCAATCGGTTGAGCAACAGGTGGACTTTTTTTTTTTTCGGCAACGTCTCCGCTATCAACGTATTGCGCAAGCTTGTAGAGGTCAAACATCAAAATACATTTAAAAAAATCAAGCATGACAATATCTCAAAAATCTCATATGCTCTGAGAAAAATTTAGCGTGAAAAAAATTATTTTACTTTTTCCTTGTTACATTTTACTAAATGACCATTTAATTTTCCGAGTTTTACAAGTCTTTTTTTTTTTTTTCAAATACATTTTCTGGCACCCAAAAAAAAAAAAAACATGATGCAATAAATGATCTTGTTTTCCCACGGACCATTTTCCCCAACCTGTCCAAAAGCCTTTGCGCCACATACATGTGTTTTGTGGGGGATGAAGGCCTCACGTTGTGATTTTGTTCTGTCGCCGTGTCGCGGCTCAGCTGCGCCTGGACGAGTCCCAGGAGGCGGAGTGCCAGGCGCTTCGGCAGCAGCTGCAGCAGGAGCTGGAGCTGCTCAACGCCTACCAGAGCAAAATCAAGATGCAGACGGACGCACAGCACGAGCGCGAGCGACACAAGCTCGAGCAGAAAGTCTCGCTCCGACGTGCCCACCTCGAGCAAAAGGTACAAACGCGGGTGTTTGGGCTCTTAGCACCCATGCCTGCAAAAAACTTTTTTTTTTTTGTTTTTTTGTGGACCTGCCCATGCTAATCGTTACTCGCAAGTGAAGCTGAATTCTTTGACGAGATTCTGGAGCGTGTTACAGAACCAAAATGGCTGACCTATGTGTTTTCACTACTAGCTTCATGACACGTTTTATTTTCTTCTCATGATGGGCAGGTGTACCAAGTTTCTGGCTCCTAAGTAAAACGAGCATCCAGGGCTGAATTCTTCTTCTTCAAAAAAATAAAATAAAATCAGGAGGCAATCTTAGACGTCAACCAAAATGTGAACCTTGACGAGGACCACCACCAAGATTCAAAATGTCACGTTTGCAGTCTGTGAAAGCTCTCAGAATGTCTGTCCTCGTTAACTTTCCATTGCTTCTGCACGGTGACTGGCGTCGTGTGTGCGTGGGCTCCACGTTTTGGTGTGTGCGTAAATGAATGCGTGTTTGTGAATTCTCCTTGTGATTGATATGCGTGCGTGCGCGCGCTGAAAGGAGAGCGTGTGGCGATGATGTCATGTGTTCAGACCACGGACGAGGCGGCTTGGTGGCGTTGTGGCGTCGACTGTTGCCCTCTGATGGCTGCCAGGGGACTTGGCGCTCCAAAACACATGACGTCATACTTTGCACAAACAACTCCAGCAGGACTGGCGTGCCTGTGGTGTTTGGGTGTGTGTGGGGGAGTATAGAGATTGTCAGGACATTAATAAACGTTACTTTGGTTTTTCATACTAGTAAGTAAAATGAACGGTAATTGGTTGTCCAGTTCCTTTCTTCCTTTTCGTGTATTGCCTCCGCCGACGTGCAATAAGTCATCACAATAAGTCGTCAACAGAATGGGATTTCAAAGTTCGGCCTAAACACACGTTTTGACACCGTTTTGCCCCCTTATTCCAGCTCTTTTTGATAACGTTGGTCTTGCTGGGAAGAAATATCTAGATTTTGTTGTGACGTGCCAACAAAACGGACCTGAAGCGGAAGGAACGTCGACGTGGAGTTTATCTCGTTTAAAGTGAAAGTGATCTTCGGACTGAAACTTAAAATAAGAAAGCGAGTGTGTTGTTGTTGTGGTCAGATGGAGGAGGAGTTGCTGTCGGTGCAGAAGGATCGCACGGAGCGCATCAAGCATCTGCTGGAGCGCGAGGAGCGCGAGCTGGACGCCTTTGACGCGGAGAGCGCGCGGCTGGGCTTCGCCAACTTGGCCGCGGCGCTCGACTGGGCCAAGGACGACTACAGATGAGGGGCGGGCGCACGCCCCTCCCCACCCCCACCCCCCCCCCCTTCCCCTTCCCCTTCCTCATCTTCTTCAGACAGCCAATCCGCGGGAGGACCATTCGGAGCCTTTGCCTCCGCACTGGCAGCCGCTGTGAAGAACAAGAAGAAGAAGACGACGATGAAAAAGTGGATTCCAGCACAAAAGGGCTCGCTAGCACGCGCCGACTTTGCACCCAAGGATTTGACGGGGAGCTTTTACTTATTTTCATATATTGTATTTTAACAGATTTCACTGGGAACCCCCCCCCCCCACACACACACACACACACACATTTTCCCTTCTCCGATTCAAGTGTTCCGATTTTCTTCTTCCGACGATGATGAGGATGATTGCATGCACTTTAATCACGGCCAGCAACCGACCGCGCTCGGCCCAACGGGAAGCGCGGAGGTGTTGACACGCTTTCAATTATATTTGTAAATAAAGTGCTCATGACACAACACCCACGTCGCCACCCTCTTCTTCATCGAGTACACCGCTGCGTTTGGGGCTTATAAAAAGTTGGAATTTCATGATTTATTTTTTTATGATTTATTTTTCAAATTTGCCAAATTATATGATTAACAAAAAAATCAATACCAACTTGCCACCATGTTTTTGATGCTGTTTTGTATTCTCGTCACCAAGTTTTCACACTGAATTAATTTGGGAAAAGATTTTTGTGACAACTTTGACTTAAATAATGCTGGTTAAATGAAAATATTTGCTTCTAATTTGACCTTTTATGTGATTGTAGGACTGCCTATATTAAAATACCATTTTTTTTCCAGACCGATAGCAGTCCTTGAAATCACTCTGCGTACTTACGATACTTCAAGCACCTTTGCTGCATAAAATTTCATTTAACACAATGGCAAAACATTTGATAATGACCTTCTCAAACTGCTGCAGTATAGCGCCAACTACTGCAGAGGACTTACTGTCGGCTTATTCTTTTTTTTTTTTGCCTCGTGTTGGCAGCCTCCACAAACACCTGATACCTTAAAATAGTGGCCTGAAAATTGTACTCGCCCATCGCTGCTTAAAATATAAATGACAATTTTAATGCATTTTAGTTATTTGTCAAAAACTTTTTTGAGGGCTGTGAAAATGTGGAGGGGAGTAACCAGAGAGAGGCAGTCAAGCCAGTCAGTGATCTGAAGCAGACAAGTTGATTGTGAAGCAGCTTTATTGATTCAACCCATTGATGTGCGCCAGGTGAAACAGCGGCCCCCGATTCCTCATTGTTGGTTGTTTCGTGCAAAGGAGGAGGAGTCCTACTTTCCCGCCAGCTGCTTGTAGAGTTTGGGCACATAGTCGTCCCATTGGGCCTGGTAGCAGGTGGCAGCGACGGGTGCGGCCAGCCCGTACTTGCGGCGGAAAGCGCCAACGCTGAACTTGCCGCGGCCGTTGCCCGAGCGGTTGGTAAGGACGGGCTCGGTGCACGACAGCCCTCCCGTCTGGCTGTACACCAGCCAAACGTAGCGGTGGAGACCTGCACACAGGAAATGCCATCGCTCGCTTCCCATTTTCCAGAACTTGGATTCCATTTTCTTCCAACTTTTACATTCTAATTGTGTCACCTGTTCCCTCAGGAGGACCGGAACCGACATAGTCGGACAAGACGACACCAGAAGACACGTCGTTTCCTTTCATGTTGACCACTAGGAAGTGATGCCACTCTCTGATAAACACAAGTCCACATTCGCTTGTTTCGACAAGGTTTGCGTGAACACATTCCAATACCTGTACTTTTTAGGCTTAGTTAAAGATTTTTTTAAAATTCTTTATGAAAATTTGACGTAAAATAATCACGTAGAAAATCAATGACCCATTTATGAAAAGGAATTTATTTCTCAAGATGTGTTCATGGTGTAACCTGAATTTGGGCTGTTCCCTGCTGGGGGCGTCCGGGTCAGTCAGGACTAAAGTGTAAAGTTTGCTGGGGTCACATCCCTCCCACTCGATGCATGTGGGCCGGTTCTGAACCTGGGGGGAGTGAAAGGTCAGCATATTCCAAACGAAAAAGTGAACCTAAAAAATAGCAGACATTTTTTAAACAAGTTTGAGACACGTTTGTCTTTTGTTTTTTCCGTATTATCTTCAATTTACTCGAAAATGTAAACATACGGCATTTAAAACGACACATGTTGTGACAAAATGGACTTGAAAAGGAAACCATGAATTTGGTGAGAAATTAGAATTTTCAAAGACACCAACTGGGCCACCACAGGATCTAAGTACTTGTGTGGCAGAAATATAAACGGATGGAGCTTTGAAACATGTTCTCGTCTTTCCCCCCAAAAAAAACTTTGATCGCGCATTACCTGCCACAACTAGCAACTCGGCTAGGCTAGACCGAGCTAAGCTAATGTAGCAAACCTGCGTGGGCGTGAGCACTTTGCCCAGCTCATCGATCTCCACGGAGCCATATTTGACGGTCAGAGGCTGGCCGGGCTTCTCCTCCACCTCTTGGAGTTGCAGCGGGCCACTCCACTGGTTCACATCCACGGGCATGTCTAGAAGGAGCCGCTAACCGCGAATTTAGACGCAAACGACCGTTGCCTCTGTTTGAATTCGACAAGGCAATGAGACGTTCAGGGACCAGCACTCAAAGTGGAAAGCCTCCGGAACACTCTCCAACATCTTTTCCTCATTTTGAATAAGATTGTATACATAACGACCTAGTCTCTCATTAATCCATATTTATGATCAGGGAATTTTCTTTTAAAAACTAATATTACTCAGGACTCGCACGACATTTAATCACCAAACACGAGCAGTGGCACATAGTGGCCACTGGAGGACACTAAAACTGGAATCGTGGTTTTGGGATCCGTGACATAAATTGTACATTGCATGCAGATGCGTCAGGTAGCACAGATGGAAGCATTTCAAACACGAGCCACTGATTGGTTAACATAATCTGCGTTAGTGTTCGGAAATGTATTGATGCGCAGAGCACTCTGTCTCTCCGAACCCACACACTGTCTGTCAGATTAGTGCACGGGCGTCGGAGTGAAAAAACGCGCCCGAGGTCAGTCGACATCTCTGGTAGTTAACGTTCACAAAACAGCTCATCTTTTGTGTCAATATTTTTTGTATTCATGTCGGTTTTGTAAATGGATTTTTTGGCAACAAAGCTTGTTACGTAAAAACACACGGACACAAAACAGTGAAGAGCGACGAAGATTGTTTTGTTTTGAACAGAGGACCGAGGAGTTTACTTTTTTGTATCCATGGCAGTTTGTTTTGTTAACTGAGTTTTTGCAATAAAGATTGTTAAAATAGTTTACAAAAGAATAAACAGGAGCGAGAAGTGTTTTGTTGTTGATGTTGTTGTTTTAACAGTGGAGCGAGGAGTTGACTAATACAAATGAGTGTTCAGATTCAGATTCAGAAAACTTGATGCCATCAAGAGATTTCCAGCCAATGAAAATAGGCGCTGAGCAGCATCAGCAACTAATTTTATTGGGTAAGCCCGGCCCCATGTCCCGCCTATACGAACTTCTAGTTGCCAATTATTGGACAACGTCCGTCGACGTCACCACGTCGCCTGCCTGTGCGATTTTGAGGAAATTGGCGGGGCAAACAGCCTGCTTCGAAAACATTAACCCAGCCTCTTTTTTCCTTCTTGAGTTTGATATCGCCAACTAACTTGTTCCAAGTGTTCCTTTTACAAAAAGAATCTCCAGACATGAATGGAAACGGTGACGTGGAGGAGCTTGGTGACAAGCTAGACAAGTAAGTTAACGTTAGTTCGCCCGGTGAAAACCGTGTCCAACAACGGGAAATGTTCAGCTAGTGAGGGAAGGCAGTCGGCGTGAGATGAGGATGCACAAAAACGTTCGCACGACTGAATTATTTCACTTGAGCAAGTCCGTGACGTGCTGCGTTTGTAGGCTAATTTGGAAATTCGTTGGCAGTAGCCATGCCGACAAAAATTAACAATTCCGAGCCGAGAATGAACAAATGCTCCTGAAATTGTTCATGTACATTGACAGTCACCGATGTATGTACGGCACAGGTAGGAGGGAAAATGATATCATTGTCAGAAGCGATGGGAAAATGTAGGCCAGCATGGCAGCTCACAGTAAGTTCACAAACCCAAAGCCCCCCAAAAAGGGCTCTAGAAGTCAACCAATTTACGTCAAAATTGCCAGAAAAATGTAAAACAGCAGTCCCAATGTCACTCAAAATGCAGGAACTTGTGGGGGTGGCTCGTTGAGAGGCCTTTTTTTAGAGCCATTCAGGAGCAGGAAAATGCATGCAGTACCAACTGGATAGGACGAATTTGTTTGTCCTATACATACATATATAAAATACATTATAAGTGACAGGGGTCTTTGTTCAATGTCTGACTTTGTTGGCTTCCTCTCAGGTTTTTGTCCATGGAGGAGGAGGACAACATGGAACTCTACAATAGGTAACAAAGCACCATATTTTCTAAAGCAGTGCTACCCTCACTTGCTCATCATTTTATTTTTTGAGATACAAGCTGTCGCCTGGTCATTTTTTGGGTGGCAGGGGGATGGGGGGGGGGGGGTCTGTGTTGCGAGCCAGAATTTGATTACACATGAATACTCGTCCAGCCAAGTTTGCCTAAGTCGCGACCCACATTTGTGTAAGTCGAGAAAACAGGTGTCAAACTCAAGGCCTGGGGGCCAGATGTGGTCTGCCACATCATTTTAAGTGACCCGCAAAAGCAAATCAAAGATGACAACTTCCATGATGCTTGCTATAAAAAATAAATCTGATTTTCATATGTAATAAATCAGTGACATAATGTAAGCATTTTCTTGTTACCAATCCCCTCATTACAGTTACTTAAACAATAAAACACTCTTCTTGACTTACAGTTTCAGTCCTCACGGCCCTCCAAGGGATTTATAGTGTGGCTCGCGACAAAAATTAGTTTGACACCCCTGGTCTAGAAAATGTTCTGTTAAAAAATAGCCCTTGAAAATATGCATACCATATCTTAAGCTTACACACTAATAGAGACGGCAGTAAAGTCATAATTACAGTAAATACAGTACTTGCGTTAAAAAAAAGGGGGGGCAGGAATATAACACCAATAAATGAGAAGCAGTGAGTCGCTTTTTGAGGGGTCAGATTCGGGTTGAATGAATGAATGAATATTTTATTTGCAACTCTTTTGCTTATGCCGCGGACATCCACTGTACGTACCCCCTGCCTGTCCTATTGCTGTCCACCAGAGCTCGCCAAATCTACATTGTGCGAATGGTTCTATATGAGAGTGCAGCATGAGTCTTTATGACAACATGCGTGGCTGAGGGTGCTAATCCAGGTCAGTGCTGCTGGGCCTGTCAGTGTTTGAGTAGCAGCTGAGCTGAAGCTTTGGTGTGGTTGAGTCTCCTGTTCTTTGATGGGATGATGTCACATGTTAGTGATGTCACAAGTTAATGATGTCACGTGCGGGTGGGCGCTTCAGAGTGGCTGTGCTGACTTTTCTTTGCTTGCAGACACATCCAAGACGGAAAAGATGCGGCCCGACAGGGAGAGATGAACAAAGCTTTGGAGCACTTCAAGATGGCCTGCAACATTCACCGCAGTGACAAGCTGCAGAAGCGAATTGGGAAAATTGAGGAGTTTCTGGCACAGAACCTGGAGGATGAGAACGACGACGAGTATGTGGACGTCAACAAGAGCGGTCTAAAGCTGTACAAGGAGCTTTACGACAAACTGTACAACTACCAAAGGAACGGCGTCGCCTTTTTGTACAGCCTCTACAGGGACGGGCGCAAAGGTGGGATTTTGGCAGATGACATGGGCCTGGGCAAAACCATCCAGGTCATTTCCTTCCTGTCGGCAATGTATGACAACGAGTTGATCAAGCACACCTTGCTGGTCATGCCCACCTCGCTCATCACCAATTGGATCAAGGAGTTTAACAAATGGACTCCTGGAATGCGGGTCAAAGAGTTTCACGGCGCCAGCAAGGCCGAGCGGACCAAGAACTTGGAGAAGGTCCAAAGGAGGAGTGGCGTGATCATCACCACGTACACCATGCTAATGAACAACTGGCAGCAGCTGTCGTCCTACCAGGGCCGCGAGTTCAAATGGGACTACATGATCTTGGACGAGGCCCACAAGATCAAGACCAGCACCACCAAAACCGCCAAGAGCGCCTCCGCCATCCCGTCCAAAAACCGAGTGCTGCTCACCGGCACCCCTGTCCAAAACAATCTCCGTGAGATGTGGGCTCTCTTCGACTTTGCCTGTCAAGGAACTCTGCTGGGCACGGCCAAAACCTTCAAGATGGAGTATGAAAATCCCATCACCCGTGCCCGGGAGAAGGACGCCACTCCGGGGGAGAAGGCCCTCGGGTCCAGGATGTCGGAGAACCTCATGGCCATCATCCAACCGTACTTCCTGCGCAGGACAAAGGCTGAAGTGCAGAAGAACAAAGACAACGCGCGAGCCGCCGGACAGTCTCAGAGTGCAGAGGAGAAGAAGGATAAGGAGTCTGAGGATCAGAAGGACTGTGGGGTCAGCATGCCCACACTGACCAGGAAAAACGACCTAATTGTGTGGACGTACCTCAGTGGCATCCAGGAGGAGATCTACTGGAAGTTCATTTCTCTGGAACACATCAAGGAGCTGCTCATGACATCCAGGTCGCCTCTTGCCGAGCTGACCATTCTGAAGAAGCTCTGCGACCACCCGAGGCTTCTCTCTGCCAGAGCCACCTCCACCTTGGGTCTCAGGGAGGCTCGGCAGAGCATCGACGACGATGAGATGGGCAGTCAGAGTATCGCCCACGTTCCCGATGACACTCTGATAGCCGAGTCCGGTAAACTGGCTTTCCTGATTGCTCTCCTCAAGCGTCTGCGGCATGAAGGCCACCGCACGCTGGTCTTCGCCCACTACAGGATGGTGCTGGACATCCTCCAGCGTATCCTGAAGAACCAAGGGTTCAAAGTCCTGCGGCTGGATGGGACCATCACGCAGGTGGCGGAGCGAGACAGACTCATTACCCTGTTCCAGACGGACAACAACTACTCCGTCTTCCTCCTCACCACCCAGGTGGGTGGTGTCGGCATCACCCTGACGGCGGCTGACAGGGTGGTCATCTATGATCCCAGCTGGAACCCAGCGACCGACGCCCAGGCGGTGGACAGGGTGTACCGCATCGGCCAGACCAAGAACGTGGTCATCTACCGACTTATCACGTGCGGCACGGTGGAGGAGAAGATCTACAGACGGCAGGTCTTCAAGGACTCGCTGATCCGGCAGACCACTGGCGACAAGAAGAACCCTTTCCGCTACTTCAGCCAGCAGGAGCTGCGGGAGCTCTTCAGCCTGGAGGACACCAGGTCCTCCTCCACGCAGCTGCTGCTGCAGTCCCTGCACGCCAAACACCGAAGCACTGACCCTGACCTGGAAATTCACCTTGTCCACCTCCACGCCATGGACATGTTTGGAATCTCCGATCACGACCTCATGTTTTCCCTCAACGTGGACCTTGACGAGGACCTGCAGGACCAAGAAGAGCAACAGTACATTGAAGGGCGGGTCCAGAAGGCCCAGGAGCTTGTGAAGGCTGAGTCGCATTTGCATATGCAGTTTGCAAACATCTTGGAGTCCACTACCGAGCCAGCACGGAGGCGAAAGTCGGCAAGTGAGCGTGAAGAACCCCTCAAGGAGAAGAAATCTGGCAAGCGCAGATCCAGTCTCACATGTTCGCCACGCCACGGCAGTTCGTCACCGGCCCGGGTGGACCCAGAACGAGCGAGTGACCGCAAGGAGGGTCCAATCGATCTCACTCAGGATGAAAGCTGGTCTGCGGGGAATCAAGAAAAGCTCATAAAGGAGAAGAGTCAGGAAGGAGGAGGTAAGCGGAGTACGACTGATGATGGAGAAGTCGCAGCCTTTTCCAAGGGAGTAAGGAGAGTTCCTCCGGATGCTTCGATCCACATCAGCGACAACGAAGACCTGAACAACTCAAATTTGGACGGCAGTCCGATGAAACCCCTCCAGAGCAAAAGACTTTCCGCCCTGCAGTCATCCTCGTCCAGTTTAAGAAACGACTCCTGGTCGCGAGTTAGCGCCAGCGGCTCAGAGCTGATAGAAGGGAACTTCAACCTACAGTTGGAGGAGAGCGAGCTCTCCTACCAGGATGAAGAGAAGAAGCTTCAGTCCCAACTGCGGCTGGAGGAGAAAGACATCCTGTACCAGGATAAGGAAACGAAGCTCCTGTCCCCAATTCAGCTGGACAAGGAGAGCGACATCCTGTACCAGGATAATGATGAGGAGGAGGAGAAGCTGCTGTCACAGCTTCAGATGTCAGGAACCTTTGATGTGGGCAAATCCCTGACGGAGAGGCAGCTCGGACTCGGCACCAAGTCCAACGTCTCCGATATGGACGGGTCTCTTATCGCCACTACCAAGAGGAAGAAGATAGTGCCCATCATTTATGACAGTGAAGAAGAAGTCGAGGTGGTGGTGGGCGAGGAGGTCATACCGCAGTCGTCGAAGGCTGCGTTCAAAAACCTCCCGCTGCATGGATCGTCCACGCCCAAATCCTCATCGCTCATCGGCTCTCGAAAGAGCGTCCGGGGAAACGTGTCGGTGGCCTCACGCCGCTCCTTCGTGCGCTCCATCCTCCAAGACCGCAAGAGCGGGGAGGACGATGCGAGCGCTCGGACGGAGGACACCACCGGAGAGCCCCTAAATTCAGATGAAGAAGTCGTCGAAGAGGAAGAAGTGGAAGAAGTGGAGGAGGAGGAGGAAGAGGAGGAGTTGGATCCCCGGAGCAGTCACCTGGAAGAGTCAACCAGTGAGCCCGAGCTGACGTCCTCCGAGAGGCTCGAGCAATGTGCCGCCAAGGCCGGGGTGGAGTGCGTCGACGGCTATGAGTCGCTGGTGACGCGAGGCCGCGAGTCGTTCAACCGAGGGCAACTCAGCGAGGCTCTGGATTTGTTCCTCAAGGCTCTCGACATCAGGCCCGGAGATCCTGAAATCCAGTTCTTGACCATCCAGCTGTACAGACAGCTCAGTCGTTCGGAATAGGAACTCTCCTCAGAACTCTGATGCGTTCAAATGTTCAGTACGTACATGTTTGCTGTTTTAGTTGGTTTCAAACCACAGACCGCTCGTCTTCTACAAAATGAGCGGATAAGATTTGTCATCTGACAGAAAAGAGCTCATGACAAAAAAAAATAAAAGCATTTTGTATGGTTCCAACTGAAGCCTTGTTCTTGAAAATCGATTCCTAATATCGTGGATATGCTTGCTGTTTGGTGCCCGCAAAGCCTCCTATTTGTGAATTTTGCTTTCGGTTTCTTAAAAATGTTTAATATTTTTTCACCAATACAACAAAATTTATCTCATGGAACATTTTCTATGCATTTATAATGGCTGTCAATTATATGCAAATTTTCACTATTCACAGGGCAGCTTGCTCCCTATACCCCATGTAAGCGAGTAGCCACTGTTTACCCACTTTTTTGGTACTTGTTTTCAGTTCATGATGCAAAACACTTTTCAAATAACTTCTACGCTTTCTGTGCAGACCTAGGAGGTCGGCGCATTGGTTTGTTCCGGGGCTCATTAAATGTTCGAATTGGTGATCCATCCTTATGACCTCAACCACCAGCTGGGTGGACAAACTACTTCTGATCATGTGAATGAAAACTATCTAAATGTACCGGGGGTCACCAACATGGTGCGCCCAGTGGTCGGACATGATGACTTTACAGGAATGTTGCATAAGTATTGTGTGAACCTGTAACCACTGACAGGAATTAATATAAATTAAATGTTGCATGCTGCTGTTTATTAATTAGCATGACATCATTAATATGTGAGCAAATGTGTAATTTCAGAGATGTGTATCAAATTGGGGCCCCACTGAACTAATCAGGAGCCAAGAAGGAGCTCTTACTTTCAAAAAGGTTCTATGTACCAACTGCTAATATTGTTCTCCATTTTATATAAGAAATTACTGTGTTGGTGCTTCATACATGGATTTAGTAAAGTACTTTAAATGAAAATGTAAACACATCTGTTCCAAAAGAGGACGAGCCATCTTATTTTGAAGGCCCGTTGGGGGGGCCGTGCTCGACGCTTTCCGGAGAAGATGAAAGTGACGTCACGTCAGGACCGGTTGTGGTGTGTTGGGGTCGCAGGGCGACGGTTGCCCTCGGGGACGTATGTTTTTGGCTGCAGACACACGCCAAGAACCACCAGCACGGGACGGAAAGGACAAAAGAAACCACAAGAAACACCACGGGGAATTCCTATGCAAGACAAAATCGCGCGTTCGGGATTGTTCGGGGGTCTTCGCTCGGACACAAACTTCGGCTCTTTCCGGATAAGTCGAAAGTGACATCACCTCGGTGGAACGTTGTAGAAGTGTGTTCGTAGGTCGAACGGTCGGTTTGGTTCGGGTTCGAATCGACGCCCATAGACCAACGAGACGGAACCGCCTCGCTTGGAGTTTAATGGACACGCGGAGGGAGAACACGGCTGGAGGCGGCTGAGGAGTAGAAGGCGACACGAGGGCTCCCAGCGGCCGTCGGCATTTCACGAAGGAGGAAGAGGTCGAGTCCGAAAGACGAAGATGATGGTGATGGCTTTAAGTGGACGAAGAGAAACGCTGCTGGAAATCTGCTGTTTTCTGCTTCTGATGACCGGAAGTGGACAAACTGGAGGTGAGGACGAGGAAGTCGACTGCTCACTCTCATGGGCGCTTTACACACCCAGGGGGTCAAACTAATTTGTTTTTGTCGTGGGCCATATTTTAGTTACCGTTTCCCTTGAGGCACATTTGACAATAAAGTCGACTTGAAAATTGAAACTTGAAACTTATGACTGAAACCATATGAAGAAGTCAAGAATAACGGTTTACTCCACTTTTGTTTCGGTTCCTGTCATGACGGGTTTGGTTACAAGAAAATGCTTACAATATCCTTCTTATTATTGCAGATTAGAATTTTAAATGTTGGTACAGATTTTACCCAGCATCATGGAAGTTGACATGTTTGATTTGCTTTTGCGGGCCACATAAGATGCAGTGGTGGGCCGGATCTAGCCCCCGGGCCTTGAGTTTGATAGCTGTGTTCTAGAAGCTTCTTGGATGCTTAACTTCACGTTAATTTGGGATGTTTTTGATCTACCATGAACTGCCTTGCAGACAACTTTATGTTAACACTCTGCCCCATCTTGGTTTGGGGTGTATGTGACATGCGGTACCATCGTGCTAGACACTTCTCTGGGACTCAAACAGCAATCCAAGACTCTCCCACCCCGATAGGTGCTGAGTGGGCTGCCCCCCTATATGTCTGCAACTCGGTTTTAATCCCCCGAAAAAATCCCTTTTCTCTCTGTATTGCTGCACTTCGCCTCCAAATGACAACATTTGGCGTTAGCCCACTGTAGGTCTCAGAGAAGGTGCGTGCTGTTTTGCTGTCACCTGACGGCTTAAGCGGCTTGGCTTAACTTAGCTTAACTTAGCATGGCCTCGCTGCCGGCAGGAGGTCAATCGTCTGTCTGTGTGTGTTGTCTAACCATGCATGCAGTTTGTGTGTGTACTGGCTGAGCAAAGATGCTAAGTGTGTTTTTGTTCGTGTCATCCAGACTCTCAGCAGACGCAGCATCTGTCCTCATATCAACTGACGTTGCCTCGCCCAATAGGAGGCCGGTGGAGGCGGAACGCCGACGGCTCGCCGCCCAATCAGGTGCAGAGATTTCACTCGTTTTTTTGACTTGTCTTTGTGTGTGTGTGAGTGTGAGTGAGACTGTGTGACCTCTGAACTCTGGAGTACATGCTAAGCATTTGATCAACTGATGCACCCACATCCTGCCACCTCTCCCGCTTCCTGTCATTACAACGATGACTTCCTGTCGGCAAGTTGTTGATGACAATGAATCTTTGACAGCACGATGTCATTGGCAGTTCTTTGACTTTCCATTGAGGGAGGAGGAGTCGGCGTCTTTCCTGACACACTCATTCACACAACAAAGATCCACGCGCATAACACACACACACACATACGCATTTAATAACACCCACCTGCAAACCTACGCACAAACCACAGACACACGTGTAACACACATATGCCAGACATACACTCACACACCTCAGAGACTCGTACACACACGCACACAAAATGCTGCTGCGTCGGCGTTTCCGCACTTAGTGATGTAGCATGAAGGAATGTTTGATTCTTGTTCCGGGACACGTTCATGCACACAGGAAGTTGTAATGATGCCGTCATGACTGAGACAGCAAGTGAGAGCATACCTGTCAACTCATACGGTTTAGCCATAGTTCATACGGATTTTGTGGTGAATCTTACGTATATGGCCGTATCGCACAAATCATACGGATTCTGAAAATTTCAGTTTTTTGTCCCCCCCCCCCCACCCCCCCTCCCTGACAGGTAGTTCCGTTTGCTTTTGCCCAGAATGGTGCTAGTCTACTCGAATGCTTTCATTTCCGGTAACTTTCCAGTAAATCACGTGGTTCCTAGTTGAAAACAGCAGAGTATTCATTGCATTACATTAACCAGACATTGTATTATGGAGATCTACAATAAATATCATTGAACATTTCGTGGGTTTTTTCCTGCCGTTATTTTGACATATAAAATGCTTTGGTATGTTATAAGGATTTTTTGCTCTTTATAAGGATTTTTTGGGTAGTTTATACAGGTTGGCGCTCCAAAAAGTTGACAGGTATGTGAGAGTGAAAGTGCACATGGGGGTGAGGCCATGTGATCTGGTGGTCATGTGATCAGGTTTTTCTGGCGAATAATCAGGTGTGTGTGTGTGTGTGTGTGTGTGTGTCACTTCCCGTTGTAGGTGTCGTACGCCATCGACGTGTCGGGACGCCGCCACGTAGTTCATCTGGAGCGGAACCAGTGAGTTGGCATGAAAGTTTTCGATAGCATCCAAAGCATTTGGGGTTTGTGTCAGGATGTTTTCAAATGTAATTCTTCTTTTTTTCTTTTCTTTTTTTTTGAGAAATTTTTTATATATATTTTTTAATTGTTTTCCACAAAAACATGTCATTTCTTGAACAAAAATGTCACAAAATGCTAAAAATAATGTCAAGTTTTAAAGAGAAGGTAAAATGTTTTTCGTCCAGGTGAAAAGGCACATTTTTGGCAAGAAAGTTTCAGAAACAGATTTTTTTTTATGGCAAAATCTCACAATCGTTGAAGGGGAATTTAAGTCGAAAATTACCTTTCCAATATGTTGCATGCGCCCCCACTAGTCTTAACATTCGGAAACATTCTGGAGAATATTGCAGAAAAATCGACGCACTTTGATCCAACTCAGAGGGCGGCCATTTTGCCGCTTGCTGTCCACTGAAAATGCCATCAAATGCTGTGTTGAGACAAGTAGGGCCACACAAAAAAAAATATTGTCAAGAAAAATATTGTGCCTTGACGTAACCTTTAAGAATCATTTTACAATCACTTTCATTTTATAACAAATGAATATTGTATGCTATCTCGACATTAAACTGGCTTTGTAAGTTTCCCGTTTTCTGTTGCCATCTTGTCTGAGACGCGTTCGCACAGTGCACCGACACGAGCAGACGGCGTGTTGCCGCCACGCGCTTTTTATCAGTGTGTTCTCACTACGCGCTGATAAAAAGCGTCAAACGAGATTGTTAGCTCTGTCTCGCTAACCTCCAACTTGTGTTTTTTATCTTCTTGATTGAAGCAAGCGAACTGTTTTCTTCCTTCGCTGTCAACTATGTCCCTCGGATGGCGGCGCGTGTCGTGCGTGACCTCGCTAAATTACAAAACAAATTGACGTTCTTGTTTTCAGGATGCTGCTGCCTGCCAACTTCAAAGTGTTTACATACGCGCACGACGGACAAATCGTCACGACGGCGCCGGACGTCCAGGTACGACACACAATCTCACTCCCAGGCGCACACACACATATACACACGTTAAACCAACTTTGGACGCTTAATTCTGTGTGTGTGTGTGTGTGTGTGTGTGTGTGTGTGTGTGTGTGTGTGTGTTAGAATCATTGTCATTTTCAGGGTTCTGTTGAAGGCATGGAGGGATCGTCTGTCGCCATGAGTATTTGTAACGGCCTCAGGTAGCACACACGCATTGATGTCATTGAGGCAGATGTAACACACATGCCTGCCGATCACTTTTCGTGTCTGTTTTGCATATTTCTGCTGACTTGGGTTTTCAGTTTGCAATAATTGTTGTTGTATTGTATCGTGTGCGGGTGCGTCATGCGGCAGGGGCGTGCTGCATCTCGACGACGACAGCTACGCCATTGAGCCTCTCGACTCCGCCCCCGAGCAGCACCTGCTGTATCGCCTACAGGATGTGACATCGCAGCCCCGTGGATGCGGGACCCCACATCGCCACCGCGCTCACAACCGCACGGAATATACGCACTTAGGAGAGCGACAGGAGATCCGCCAGCATGGCAGGGTGACCGCACGCATTGATCAGTTTGATTCATTGAGCAGTTTGAACAACTGCAATATCAGTGCTAGTTTTATTAGCCCGTCTTGGGAGTTTCCTATTATGTGTTAGCATGAAGCTCGCGGACATTCCTAACATATGTGTTGATAACTCATGGTTCGCTCTCCAGATGAAGCGAGATATTCTCCATCGCACACACTATGTGGAACTCCTGCTGGTGGTGGACAATGACAGGGTGACACACATGCACGCGCGTAACCATACATCGATTCAGTTTAATAAAACCGGTAATGATGATATAACGTGCAATTATTCCTTCTGCCAGTACAACACCATGAACAGGAACGAGAGCGCGGTGCGCGAGGAGATGGTTCATTTGGCGAACATCATCGATGGCGTGAGTAGACGCGAGCGCGCACACACACGCGCATACCCGCACTGAATTGTTGTGGTGTGCATGTGCAGATCTACATGCAGATTAACGTGCGGGTGGTCCTGGTGGGCCTCGAGATCTGGACCAGGCAGAACATGATCAGCACGGACGGGGGCGCCGGTGAGGTGCTCAGTCGCTTCACCCAGTGGAGAGAGAAGGAACTGCTGCCCCGTCGACGACACGACTCGGCGCAGCTCATCTTGTGAGTGTGAACGCGCGCGCGCGCACACACACTCGTTCATACTGACGATGACGATTGTCATGATGCAGGATGAAGAGTTTTGGGGACACGGCGGGGATGGCGTTTGTCGCCACCGTGTGTTCGAGAAGTCATGGTGGTGGAATTAACGCGGTACGTTTGTGAAAATACATTTAGATTTTTATTTTTTTTAACACACAGACACACTTGTAGTAGCAACACACATATGTAGGTAACTAGCACGTGTACTTGTAACGCACATTCAGGTAACATGCAAGTAACACACATGCAGTATGTTATAGTAACACCTATATTCAGGTCAATAACACACACATATTGATAACACATACAGGTGATGACACACATACATATGTACAGGTAACCGATGCACAGGTTAAAAAATAAAAAAATCACACATGCAGTCGATACAAATCACATGCAAACACACATACAGGTAACACGTACGCATTTGTAGGTAACATGCTCACTTCCCGTACGACTCTTTGTAGTTCACGAACAACAACGTGTTCGTCTTCGCCTCCATCGTGGCCCACGAGCTCGGTCACAACCTCGGCATGAACCACGACGACAGCCGGGCCTGCACGTGCCCCACGCAAGCGTGTATCATGAACTCTGGCGCCACGTAAGGCACGCACCACGCGCATACAAAACGGACACGCACACAGCTGCACCCCTAGTGACAGATGGTGCTGCGTTGTGTTGTGGCGTCAGAGGTTCCCGAAACTTCAGTAGCTGCAGCGCCGACGACTTTGAGAAGATGCTGCTGCACACGGGCGGCTCGTGTCTCCTCAACGTGCCGCGGCCCGACGAGGCCTACAGCGCCCCCTACTGTGGAAATGGCTTGCTCGACTTCGGGGAGGACTGCGACTGCGGATCGCAACAGGTGGTACTCGTGGCACAAGCGTTATATCTTGCGTGCATGTCGTGCGTGTGTGGAACTGGGTGTGAGTGTGTCCCCATGAGCGAGAGAGAGAGAGAATTTGTGTGTGTGTGTGTCTGTGAGCGTGTGTGTGTGTGGGGGGGGTCAGTCACACAATTGCGTGTGTATTTGTTGCGTGCTGATGTACTTGCACTTGCGACAGGAGTGCGAGAGCGACCCCTGCTGTGAGTTTAAGACGTGCAGACTGAAGCCAGGAGCTGAATGCGCTACTGGCGAGTGTTGCTACAACTGTCGGGTACTCTCATCACAGGAAGTCATCGCCGCAATGGTGACATGGCGGCCATCTGAAAACGTGTGTGTGCTCGTGTGTAGTTCCAGCCCGGCGGCACGGTTTGTCGCGCCAGCACAAATGAGTGCGACCTGCCAGAGTTCTGCAACGGCTCCTCGTCTCTCTGTCAGAGCGACGTCTTTGTGCAGGTCGGTGCATGCGTGTGTGTGTGTCACAACAATCACACATGTGACACACTCAAGATCGATATGTACACTCACACACATGCTCATAACAAACACACTGCGGACACACATTTGTGTGCGCCTGTTGCTAACTGTCACGCTCTTATGTCGCTAGTTCCGATGACGTTAGTGGTTGTTTGTTTCAGAACGGTCATCTGTGTCGGAATCAGGAGGCGTACTGTTACAACGGCCGCTGTCAGCATGCCGAAGACCAATGCAGGAGCATCTTCGGAGCCAGTGAGTCGCCTTGAAAAAGCCACGCGCACACACACACAACAAAGAGCGACAAAGAGACAAGATGTGACCGCATGTGTGTGTGCGCGTGTGTGTGTGTGTGTCTGTGTGGCCGCTCCTCAGAGGCCAAGATGGCACCAGAGATCTGCTTCAAAGAGGTAAACAGCAAAGGCGATCGCTTTGGGAACTGTGGATACCAAAACTACGGGTTCAAAAAGTGTGAGAGCAGGTAAAAGTGACAATCACACACACACACACAGAAGAGAGAGCATCATCTGTTTTGCCCCACAGAAACGCTTTGTGCGGGAAGCTTCAGTGCGCCAACGTCCAGGGCGTCAAAGCCTTTGGCATGGAGCCGTCCATCATCAGCACGCCCATAAGGGGCGGCGTCTGCTCCGGGGTGGACTTCATGCTGGGCTCGGACGTGCCCGACCCCGGTATGGTCAACCAGGGCACCAAGTGCGGCCGGGACAAGGTAAACTCCCGCGCCATCCGGAAGCGGCCGATGACGCCACGCTGACTTTGCTGCTTTCTGCCACCACGGCGTTCAGGTTTGCCTCAACTTTGAGTGTCGTAGCGCGGACGTCCTCAACTTTGACTGCGATGCTGACAACAAATGTCACGGGCACGGGGTGAGAAACTGGACACGCTGGCACCTTGACATACAAGCCACCTTACCTACAAGTACAGCAGCTACCTAGCTTCATGCTAACGCATAATAGACGGTGAATGAATAGCATCCATCCGGTAGCGCCACAAGCAATATTTGAACACGGAATGATTCATCAACCATTCCATATAAATGTACCCACAAGCACATATTGTTAAGATTAGTGCAGCTGACCATGTCACTGACAGTAGTTATGAAACTCTTCTTGCTATACCGCCCTTCAGTGGCGGGAAGGAGCCCAATTGAATTTATCGTAGTGCACAAACGGTGTAATGGATTAAAATCATTTCTAAATTGTTTTTAGAAAACATAGTCTTTCAAGTACTCTTTCCGTTATTAAGAAACATTTTTATCAGTTTTGTTGAGGAGGGCCTGCTGGCTGGAAAGAATTAAGGGCATTTCCATAACTTTATTTATAGAACACTTTTAAGGTGTAGAATATAGTGCCACCTAGTGGTAGATAACAAAGATAAAAATAACCTAAGCTCAAAGCGCCTGCATTTCGAAGCACACTACTACTGAAGCTCACTCACACACACACACACACACATAACCCTGATTTCTTTCTTTGTCTCCTCCTGTGGGTTAGGTATGCAACAACAATCGGAACTGTCATTGTGAAGACGGCTGGGCTCCGCCCTTCTGTGAGTTGCCAGGTTATGGGGGGAGCGTGGACAGCGGGCCCACCTGGAATGGTATGTACCCCCGGCCGCTACCTTTGCACCCTCCTAATGTTTGCTAATTAAAACTCCTGGGACCATCAGAGCTTCCGTTGCCGGTTGAAGAGAGGTTGTTTAGTTGTACCGTACCTAATATTAGGGGCTGTAGGAGAAGAAGAGAGCTTTTATGTCGAGAGACAGAGAGGAGCTGAAGGCCGTGCAGATTCGGCTGAGAAGAAAGATCAGGGAGGGGAAGAAGATATACAGGATGAAATTGGAGGACCAGTTACAGGCCAGCAATGTCACTGGTGTCTGGAGGGGCCTGAAAACCATCTCAGGCCATGACAGCCCAAAGACATTGACTGAGAAGGACAAGGACTGGGCAGATGGACTGAACCGTTTTTTCAACCGTTTCGACCAGTCGTCTGTCCCTTCCCCCAACCACCAACTGCAACCACTCTCACTGAGGACTTCTTCTCCTCCCCCTCCTCTTTCGACCAGCTCTCATCTACCCAGTCTGTCACCTGGTTCCTGCCTGTCCATCACAACAGAGCAGGTGAGGAACCAACTGAGGAAGATGAATGTGAGGAAGGCAGCAGGTCCAGACAATATCAGTTCCCGGCTCCTCAGGACCTGCTCTGACCAGCTGTGTGACATTGTCCAGCACATGTTCAACCTGAGCCTGAAGCTGGGCAGAGCTCCACAGCTGTGGAAAACTTCGTGCCTGGTCCCAGTGCCCAAGACCCCCCACCCTAAGGAGCTGAACAGCTACAGACCAGTGGCGCTGACGTCTCATCTGATGAAGACGGTGGAGAGACTCGTCCTCGCCCACCTTCGACCGCTCACTGGACCCGCTGCAGTTTGCCTATCAGCCTGGCATCGGCGTGGAAGACGCCATTATCTACCTTCTCCACTCAGTGCTGTCACACTTGGAGAAGGCTGGGAGCACTGTGAGAATCATGTTCTTTGATTTCTCCAGTGCCTTCAACACCATCCAGCCCAACTTGCTGGGAGGCAAACTGCAGAACGCCGGAGTGAACCACCATCTCACAGCATGGATCACAGACTACCTCACAAATCGGCCGCAGTACGTGAGGTTGCAGAGCTGTGAGTCGGACAGGCTTCTCTGCAGCACTGGAGCGCCGCAGGGGACTGTTCTGGCTCCATTCCTGTTCATCCTCTACACCTCGGACTTCAGACACGCCACTCCAAACTGTCACCTTCAGAGGTTCTCTGATGACTCTGCGATTGTTGGCCTCATTACAGAGGGGGACGATCGGGAGTACAGGGGAATGACGAAGGACTTTGTGGACTGGTGCCAGCAGAATCTCCTCCAGATCAACCCTAGGAAAACTAAGGAGTCGGTTGTGGATTTCTGCAGGAAACGGTCCTCACCAGCACCGATGAACATCCAGGGTATGGACATAGAGAGGGTGACCTCCTACAAGTACCTAGGTGTTCTTCTGAACAACAAACTGGACTGGTCTACAAACACGGACACCCTGATTAGGAAAGGACAGAGCCGACTCTTCCTACTCAGGAAACTGAGGTCTTTTGGGGTTCAGGGGTCGCTCCTTAAGACTTTCTATAACTCGGTGGTGGCCTCGGCCATCCATTATGGCATTGTCTGCTGGTCAGGCAGCATCTCAGCCCGGGACAGAAAGAGACTGGAGCGACTGGTCAGGAAGGCCAGTTCTGTCCTGGGCTGCTCCCTTGACACTCTGGAGGAGGTGGGCAACAGGAGGATGCTAGCTAAGCTAAAAGCTATGATGGACAGTCCCTCCCACCCTCTCCAGCCCGCCCTGACAGCATTAGGTAGCTCCTTCAGCCAGAGACTGTTACACCCGCGCTGCAAGAAGGAGAGATACCGACGCTCGTTCCTACCAACTGCTGTCAGGCTGCTGAATAAAAAATAGCAACAATAATATTAATAATAATTAATGATGTGGAAAACAACTGTAAATAGCACTGCGATTTATCCATTTTGTATTTATATTGCACTTAATTGAACGGTGTTTGTTTGTTTTTTTCTTCTTCTTTCTGCCTACATTCTTGCTGCTGGAGGCTGTAAATTTCCCCAGTGTGGGACAAATAAAGGATATCTTATCTTATAATAGCACCAACAATCCCCCACCCAGCCAGAAGGGGTCGCTAAGTACAGTTTTGCTGTCGTTTTTTTCGGTTACGGACGAGTGACATACTTGTGCTTGTTGTCATCTGTGTGTGTGTGTCTGTGTGTGCGTGTGTGTGTGCGTGTGTGTGTGCGCGTGTGTGTGTGTGTGTGTGTGTGTGTGTGTGTCCTCCACAGACAAAGACCAGTCACTGAGGGACGGTCTTCTCGTGTTCTTCTTCTTGGTACTTCCTCTGACCGCGCTGGCTGCCTTCGCCTTTCTGCGCAGGAAGCAGCTGCTACAGTACTTCGGCCTTACACGCAGGGGGCGCTCTCAGAGTTACCGGTGAGTCAGTCTACTCGTCTTCATTTCTCGACAAAAACACTGCCGCTGAAAAGTTACAGCCGTCAGCGCTTGTGATAACACGGTTGAGAGACGGCGAAAGCGTTTGAGTCTGTCTGCTCTCCCTTCGAGTTGGCTCGGACGTGTTGACTTGGGCGCTAACGTGCCAACCCACCAATGCCCCAACCTCCACCCTTGTCGCCAGGCCGGACGGAGCACCGTTGGGCAATCCCAGCAGAGGACCGCCTCCCAGGACTGAGCCGCCTCCTGTTGCCCGTGGCAACGCCAACAACATCCTCAGAAACGCGGTATGTACACACAGAGGTGTCTACCTGTGTGCATGCGTGCCTCATTATGTGTCATGACAAAGTTGCTTGGCTGTGTTGCTTGTGCTCTTACAAAGGTGTGGATGTGTCGTATTTCAAAGATCTGTCGGTGTATGTGTTACTAGTAGTGTTGCTACAACAGCATGTTACTAGTTGTGTTCTAACACATAGTTGTGTATACATTACAAGTCATGAGGTCACCAAAAATGTCTTCCTACTTGTGTTAATTTCTTCCTTTTTTTTTGTCATCCAGCATAACAGTCAGCTTCTGCTGCCACACGAGGTAAAACGAAAGCCTGTCAACACTGCCCCCGCTCTCATCATGACATTATGTACATGGGTGTGTAACTGTGTGTTCAGGTGGTGCAGACAAGCAGGAGCGCTACCTCGTACGCTGTGAGGCCACCGCCGCCACCTTTGTAAGCAACAAAACAAATATGTGACATAGCATGTGTGCATTAAGCACTTGGCATCGCAGCCTAGTTTTTTTTTTTGGATTTAGCATCGCAGATAGCCTTTTGGAATTATTTTTTGTGTCAGAAAACAAACCTGTAGCATATGTGAATTTACCAGCTGTCGTTGTAGGTGTTAGCATAGCCGCTAGCCTGGCTGTGGAGTGTTTTGTGTCAGATCCTAAATCTTAGCTTAGCATTTAACGTAGTGGTTAGTATCTCAGCTACCCTCTCTGCTTTGTTTTTTTGTGTTAGAAAGACACAATTGTGGAACTTGTGCGTTTTGCAGTGGTTAGCTTAGCATTAAGCATAGCAGCTAGTCTCTGTGCTTTTTTTTTTATGTCAGCAAGCCCACACTGTAGCATGTGTGTGTTTAGCAGCAGTTACAATGTCAGCCATTTGCTTTTTGGGTCAGAAAGCCATAACTGTGGTATGTCGTTGTTTAATATCATAGCAGCTAGCCTCTATGTATTGGTTTTTTTTTTTGGAGTGTCAGAATGCCGACATCTTAGCATCGCACTTGGCATTACATTTGGCCTCTGCTTTCTTTTTGTGTGTCAGAAAGCCCAAACCCTCTAGTGCAGCTCAACCTCTGATGCCTCAAAGATCTGCCCCTGCGCCACCCATATAAGCACTTTCTGTATCAGGATTCCACACTGCCTCCTCCAGGCTTAGCCCCGCTGAATGACGGCCAGGAAGCAAGAAACCGGGTCTTAGGCGGATCTGGACCAAAAAAGAACTTGTCAGAAACCATCCAATCAGATGTGATGAATATTAAGTGGCGGCATCACTCATATGCTGCCGGTGCTGTTTATGCTGGCTAATTAACACTTGCTGGCTCATGGCTAATAGCAACCAGGCCTGAGAGCAGCTTCTCTCTGATTGGCTGCTTTGATAACATCAAAATCAAAACCACTATGGCAGGAGTGCGAGGTCTGCCTGTTTTTTGCTTGTTTTTAATTGTTTATGCGGCGATGCCCTACGTGGAACGAGACCACTGGTACAGAGACTGAACAAAAAAATAATTTCTTGATCATCACTCGCAAAGAAGTTTGATTTTGAAAAACACCACTGTCGGGGCCGGCATAGCTCAATGGTAGAGTGGTTGTCTCCCAACCCATTGCGACCTTGTTGAAGTGTTCTTGAGCAAAATGCTGAACCCTCAGTTGCTCCTGATGCTGCGTCATCAATAGGTGAATGTGGTAACAGTGTACGGCGCTTTGATTACCCGAGGTAGAAATGCGCTAAGTTAAGTGACAGTCCAGCCCATTCACTGTTAACTTGTGGAAGCGCTTGTCTTGTCATAATGCAATGGTTAAAAAAACCTCACACACACTAGCAAAAAATGTTGATAAACTGAAGACTGCAACTACCGATTACTTCAATAATTGATGAATTTGTTGATTGTATTTTAAATGAATCCGATTTTTTTTTAAATCCCTCCCTTAATACACCAAAATCTGAATAGTTTGTTCAAGAGATGTGTACAAGACGAGCGCTCAAGCAAACAGCGACTTGCAGAGTGTGCGGTGTGGACTGTTTGGACTTTTCCTTTCCTGCCAGCGCACCCTGTGCCGGAACAACTGGTGTGTTTGACCGTGCCAGCAACCAACCGGAACTAACAGGAAGCACCGGTGTCCTCTGGTGGCACTCGTCTGCACGGTCATTGGAATGTCAAAAAGTGCTCTCTGGTTTGGTGTGGTTGGTTCAATGACGTTGCTCTGAATCAACTCTGCAAAACACACAGAGGACAACAACTTCCTGTCCACACCGATGACATCACACCGCCAAACTGTCCTGCCCCTCAAATAGGACAAAAAAGAGCATAGAGGTGTTCTATGGATGTCAACATCATTAGCATCGTCGTCAACTGTCCACTGCGGGGTGTTCGGATTGTTCGCCACTTACAGGAGATGCCATTTAATCATTATGTTCTTTTATTCAAGGGATTCAGAATGAATCCGATATTTGTGTGTGTGTGAGAGACAGATGGAGAGAAAGCATGGTTGTCTTTTTTTTCACCCTCAGCAGATTTTAAATTTGACATTGTGTGTTCAAGCCATTAAAATATGTTCTCTGCTTCCTGAGCATGTAAGATGAAAATGACTTGATTGTGTTGAAATTGATAACTCCCATCAGTAGTCTTTCCTGCTTGGTACACTGTTATCTCAAATATTGCCCCGAACCACAAAAATGTCATGGGAAATAATACTTTTATTTCTCATTTGTCAATGGAATCACAGGTGCTACAATATTAGAAATGACATCCAATGATCATATGATTTTGACTTTGTTTCCGTAACTGTCGCGGCCGACATTTTTTTTATGATTAAATCAAAAGGCTTAAAAAATTATCTACCTCAATCAAAAATAATTTCAATAACGGGGTTCAATTTAGAAATGTACATATATGATGTGAAAGTTCGCTTCTGACGCCTTGGTCAGACATTATGTTGTGACGTCACGCCATACGTCAAATGATGAGACTCCAATGATGTCCATTAATTTGATGAAAATCACTTCATCATTCTAGAATTGTACTTTTGTATTGTATATTGTTTAGTTCAGAGTTGTAACCTTTTATAAAACATTAAAACGCGAGTACCCAATGCCGTGAAATGCGTCGTCAGCACTGTACGTCGTGACTTCAGCACCGTAAACTACAAATTATTTTTTAAATTTATATTATGTGTACTATGATCTAGTGTTAACCTATATTTTAATCGACATTATTTACATTGCGATCAAACGTGGTCCGCACGTCAGTGCGTCAGTTACGTCACTTCCTGCTCGGCCTCACTCCCAGGCTCGCCGGGACCTTGCTGGAGCTGTCATTCATGCGCCGGGAGAGTCGAAGGGCGTCCGGGCACCCGGCAGACAGGCGAGCCGCTCCTCAGCGTTTCTGGAGGTCAGTAAGCCGCCCCGCGGATTGCTGATGAATATTTTACAGACGCGAGCTCGCTTCCGGGTGTCATTGTACAAGCTAAATCAAAAAATGCCGGCGGTCTCCGGAATTTGATTCCGACACCCCTCTCACTTCTTGTTAGCTGACATGCTAGCCCGTTAGCTAGCGCCGTTGACGGAGTTGAGCAACCTTGAGGCGGAACTGAAACGTGACTTTTAGTGGTTCCAATGCTCGCCAACGAGCGTGATTTTGTGCCAACTTAACTTTGGATTGACGGCATTTTGGTATACCTGCTCGCACCGTATCGCCCCCAAACAACAACCACAAAGAACCAAGTTGAAAGTAGGAGCTAGCAAGCTAATTCTACAAGCAAGTAGCTCTAATGCTAGTCACGAAGCCATCCAAGTGTTTCTACGCGAGAGTGTGAATGTGTTATTTATTAGTTCGATTTGACCGATTGTGTCACTCTTGCTGGGTGTTGAACATTGTTTTCGCAAGGAAGACGAAAAAGAAGGCTGCCTGAGATTGACGATTTGGGGAAGAGGACGCGATGATTGACAGGGGCCTCGTTCAGTAGAAAATCAGCCGAGTCTATTTTTAGGCGGGATTCCAACACGACCACCAATCAGGAATGGAAAGATTGCCGGTGGGCGGGCCTAGATGGGGCACGGAGGAGGCGAGAGAGCGAACAAGGTCAAAATCTTGTTCAGCTTCTTTTTCTCTGCTGGTCGATTCCAAAGTTACCTGCTTAGTTACGCTTTTCAAATCGAAAACATTTTGGGCGAGAAGTGTGAGAAAGGTTCCAAGACTGCTGTCACAACATTCAGTCTTTAAAGAGGTCTTAATTTCCTCAACTGTACTTATAGAGCACTTGAAAACAACCACCGCTGTTTACGAAATCCTCTACATTGAGCCAAAAAAAAAAAAAAACAGGAGACAGAGTGTTGACACCGTAGTCATTTGTTTGCTATATTTAGTGTCGTGTCTAAAGCCCTCGAGCGACTTTTTTTTCTCCTCCAAACAAAAACGACTTGTATTCCCACCAAGGGGTAGAACTAATGAGCAGAATAATTTTGTGTGACAGGAAACGTGCCCGGTGGAAGGCAATCACAGTTGATAGCTGACTTTGAGTTCAAAAAAATTGATGTGTAAATTTATACAAGACAAAGCACTTATTTTCACATCACTAAAAGAAAAGAAAACAAGATACATTTCTGTTTTCTGTGGAATTGGATCCTGGGGAGGGGAAAAAAAACTGTTTCAAAGCTTATTTGGTATTAGGAGGAACAAAGGAAATCCCACAAGGAAACCCAAAGAAACCTTGTTTTAAATGAGTTGTTTTTTTTCTAGAATCAAATTGGTATTAAAAAGTGAAAATCTTCTTTTTAATGCTTTTATTTCTCACATGTTGTGCATTTCATCCCAGGATCTGATTGGAGGAAGGCACCTGTGGAAATTGCTGTGCTGACGTGACCTTGAGGACGCCTTGATTTTGTAAAAAGAAGATTTCCTTTGGATTGAGCGCCATCTTTATCATACTCAGCGTTGCTTCGCTTGCGGCCACGTGCGCGTGAGCTTAAGGAGGACTACACCACGAATGCATCGCTTAAGGACTTGTGCGGCGCGTTTGCGTCCGCTCACCGCCTCGCAGGCGGCTCAGACTGTAGGCCCGCAGCGGCCAGTCACAGGCCCGGTCCCCTCGGGCGCAAGGACGTTGGGGCAATTCAGGTGCTACACGGCGCCCGTGGCCTCTGAGCCTTTTCTGAACGGGACTAGTTCCAACTACGTGGAGGAGATGTACTTCGCCTGGCTAGAGAACCCCAAGAGCGTTCACAAGGTGAGCGCCGGTGGGGAAGTGATGTGCTCCCTCTCTTGCGTTACAGTTAAGAGGCAAGCAGCAGCAGCATTTTGGAATAGCTAGAAAAGGAGGGCTGGCTGACTCCAAACCAAAGTGCATAACCGTGCACTTTGAGAGTTCACGGGTACAAATACTTTTGGATCAGACTTCCGAGAAGGTGCTGAGCTGAAAGGTGTCTGGGAGGCTTGAGCGGTTTTGAAAAAATATATTGTAATTTCTTCTTTCCACCACCACACCCCCGCCACCCTCATAATTGCGATAAGGATTTAATATGCGATTCTTTTCACAACCACAAGCAATCTGCATTACACTAAATAACTGATTCATACATAATGGACAGTTTTACAGGTTAGACTTGCATTAAAATAAAGGCTAACAAAGCTTGAATTCATATGAAATGTATCAATGATATGTAAACATGAAAATTGCGTTCTACTGCACTGCGATGTCGATTTGAATTGAATTAATTGTTTAACCCCCGTGCCACCGTCCCCCCTTTGAGAGAGGGTGAGGGGCTCAGGGTAGAGCCACTGCTCTTTCGCCTTGAGGGGAGCCAGATGAGGTGGCCCGGGAATCTGGTTGAGATGCCTCCTGGACGCCTCCCTGGTGAGGTCTTGCCGGCATGTCCCACCACGAGGCCAACCCAGGGCACGCCAAAAGACACTTGATCTCTCGGTTGGCCTGGAAAGACCTCAGGAACAACCTTGGTAGCGCTGGACGAAATGGCTTGGGAGAAGAAAGTCTGGGTTTCCCTGCTTTAACTGCTTCCCCTGCAACCCGACTCCGGATAAGCGGAAGAAGATGGATAGATGGATGGAACAGAACTATTTTTTTCCCGAGGGAGTAATGTAATCATCCATCCTAAGAGCTTTGCACAGGCGATAATTGGAATTCACACAGTGGAGATTGTTGACTCTTGTTGAAGTGTTGTAGTTTATTGTTAGTGTCTCTCCCTCACAATAATGGCGCTCTTTAAGTTCTCAATGTTTTTGTTCAAGCAAAACAGTGTGGGCTACCACAACTATTCTGTCCTCACCTGAGGACAGCCACCGTGGTGTTGTTGTTTGGTTCCTCAACAGTGACTGGAATCTTGGGGCGTGTTTGGGAATGTTAGCTGTACTCGGTCACCTGGCAACGCTCCACAAATGACTCACATTTCATTCCTCAGTAGAAACGGGAAGTTAACATCCAGCTAAACAACACTCCACCCTTTTTAAATATTGGTCAGAGTGTGACTCAGGCCCAGAGTTTGGGAATCTGTCTCATACGGACTTGTCTCATGACCACTCACTGCTAACTGCTAGCGGCTAACACTCAGCTAGGAAGTAGCGTGGCTGTAGCAGTGAATGTTTGCCTCTGAAGGATGACAACAAAGTCTTTGCTGACCTCCTCCTCTCCTGTGACTCAGGCCAAGAGATCAGGGCTGCTCGATGCTAACTGCTATCAGCTAGTTCGCACACTTAGGAGCTAGCATAGCATGTTGCATCTACTGAGCAAAATGTTAACCTCTGATGACTGACGACAGTGGTTTCTATCATCCTCCTTTTTGCCCAAGTCTGGCCCTTTTTCATAGGATGTATATATATTTCACAATGCTAATGCTCACCACTCTCCTATGGCTGCTAAGTGCTAATTACTATCAGCTAACATGGATGCTTAATAACTTTAGTTTGTCCCTGCTAATTGCTAGCAGTGATTGTATACACTTAGAAATAAATAAAGTTGAGTTGAGGAACTTAGTGTAGCTTGTAGCAGGTAGTGGAAAAACTGCTCTAACATGTATTGTCGTTCCCGTCTAGTCGTGGGATGTGTTTTTCCGCAACGCCAATGCTGGTGCCCCGCCTGGTGCCGCCTATCAGTCCCCTCTGGGCTTGTCCGCCACCCCTCAACTCTCCTCTTTGGTGGGAGCCCAGCCCAACGTGGAGAAACTGGTGGAGGACCACCTGGCTGTGCAGTCCCTCATCCGTGCCTACCAGGTACATGCAAATGCAAGCATTGCTAACATGTTAAACAGCATGCCTCCATTTTATTCAAAACCATTTACTGTTCTTAGCTAGAACGTGTTGTAGGTTTCAATGGTGGTTATTTTGTTTTGCCTTTAGAATCACCTGTGTGATCTCAATTATGGTGACTAATAACCTATGTTTCAGGTCAAGGCAAATTTTGAGTTTAAATTTAGTTTTTAAATCAGCTCAGATTTGTAATGATTAAAATAAATGGCAAAATATGTTGTATGGTTAATTTTAGGGGTTAAAAAAAAGATTATGGTTTTAAACAGTGTAAGAATAATTGACTTCACCTGTGTGGAGTTTACATGTTCTCCCAGTACCTGCGTGTTTTTTTTTCCCTCGGTATTCATGTTTCCGCTCACATTTCCATTATAAAT
Organism: Hippocampus guttulatus; assembly: GCF_054856545.1. NCBI lineage: Eukaryota > Metazoa > Chordata > Actinopteri > Syngnathiformes > Syngnathidae > Hippocampus > Hippocampus guttulatus. The sequence continues at coordinate 20,944,117 of NC_141265.1, forward strand.
CAAGATGTATTCCAAAAACATGCATGGTTGGTTAATGTAACAGCCTGAATTGTCCGTAGGTGTGATTGTGAGTGTGAGTGCTTGTTGTTTTTCTATGTGTTGTTTTAATATAGTATATTAAATGTTTACTCATGAATCAATTATGTAATGAGATAATTGAATGCGAAATAAAAAAGATGAAATAAAGAGATTCTAATGAAGCAAGTTTAGGCGGGAGGTCGCCACAGGACACGTGAGTCTCATGTTCGGTAAACTCGGGCCCGATTTGGACCTGTGCCAGCCCCGTGACTTTCCTCAGCCGCACGCAGTGCAGTCTTTCCCGGGAGGCACCTCATAGGCTTGCACTCCATCCTTGACAAACCACACGAGGATGAAAAGCGCTCACGCACACGTGACGAGTCAGAATCCTTCTCTCCCTGTCTGGAAAGCGTTGAAATCAGCTTGTTTGTAGAGGCGGATCCGTCTCACGCCATGATGACCGCGGAAGGTAAATAGTGATGCTCCTCTGCGTGGCTGTATTAGGCCTCTTTTTCGATTCCTCTGGTAACTAACTTGGGGAAGAAGAAAAAAGTTGGGACAATCAATAAATTTGACATCACGATTGGATTGATTTTCCCCTGGTGGATTGTGAACCTCATCACAAAATGATGAATATGGTCCGCTAGTGTTCTAAAACACGGTACTGATATCGTCCTCATTTCAATAGGAATATCGAGAATGTTCATATCTTGATTTCGATACAATAGAGATACATCACCCAGCCATGTTGGTTTAAAAAAAAAAAGCTGATGATATGGTATAAAAACTCCCAATGTTGTAAAAAAAAAAAGGAAAAGTAAAAAAGTTTGATGCAACTGTTTTCGAGTAATCAGGATTAGTAAATTTTATGAAACTCAGCCACTTTGCCCACAATCTGGAGAAAAATTGCTTTTTGTGTGTGTGTCAACAAACATCAAGCAAACCCTTGACTTTAACAGAAACATTTTGGCTGATCACCTCATCATCTTCGTTATATTTCAGATTCCGCTTCCCTCTGTTGCCGATTGGCAGTGCAGCTCTGCTTACCTTTTGATAGTGCTTCGATGTCATTGGTTGAGTCGTCGCTTGGAAATGTCACATCTCCAGCCAGCCTGGCCTCTCAATCATCCGTGTCGAAAATGGGCATGGGGGCGTGATTATGTAAATTGTCCCTGTTGTGATGTCACAATTGGACAAAATTCAAAATGGCTCAGTTACAAGCACTTTCGAGTCACTTTTACATACGTCGACCAAAATCGGTCGGAAAGAAACAACCGACAGGGGTGTTGAACTTTGGGGGTTACGGTGTAATTGTGTGTGCGTTTGCACTTGTACGTGTGTGTATGTGTGTGTGTGTGTAGGTGATGGGTCATCACAATGCCCACTTGGACCCGCTGGGCATCAGCTGTGTGAATTTTGATGACGCTCCTGTCAATAGCGGCTTCCAAGATGTTGGTGAGCAAAAGACGGAAAAGTGCTCCGTGCTCGTTGTGTTAATGTCGCTTCTCCGTCCCACCCGCTCTCCTCCTCCTCCTCCTCTTCTTCCTCCTCCTCTTGGTTGTGTTTGCTTGGTGTGCTGCCGTGTTCTCTCCTCCACAACCTGTCGTTTGCTTTTCCCACTCCTTGTGCTCGTCCATGTGTTTCCTCACTTGGCTTCACTGTCCTCCATCCTCCTGTTCCTCCTCCTCCTTCTCTCCCGGGTGGGCTCTGTCCTCGTTCCCCTGTAGATTCGCGGTCACCAGGTGGCCCAATTGGACCCGCTTGGCATCATGGACGCTGATCTGGACGCGTGCGTGCCCACTGACATTATCACGTCCTCGGACAAGCTGGGTGAGGAACTGGAATGGCTCTGCAGACTCCTGCTGCTCAGCCTCGCTTGGCGGCCCCGCCCCCGAACCCCCCCCCCCCCAAACCCACCCCTCCGCGAGCCCCAAATTACCCCTTTTTCCGCTCCATCGCTTCGAAAACCTTCTTGACCATCAGGAGGACCTCTCTTCTCCTCACTTTGGTCATACACTTTGAAGGAACGTGGAGAAACATCTGGAATGTTCGGAGCCAGCAGATCTCTTGTCTTGTTGAAGACTGAAGGTCCACGATGCGGGTTTTAGGGGAGCGAAAAGTCTTGTTACTGCTTCCACGAAAAGATTTTAGGTGCTAACTCCCAAGGATGTCACCTTTTGGCTTCCGGCTGTTAGGTGGGAATGTGAGCCCTCTGTAGAATTTGCGGCATTGGAGACCTTTGTCTCGCTGCTGAGCATCTTACGTTAGGGGTTGCTGTTGTTGTTGACAAACAAGAGGAATGGTTCAGTGACTTCAGGGTCAGCGGTTCTCAAACTTTATGGGTCCACAAATGTTTCCAAAGACTCCCCCGTAATCAACGACAATGCGTAGCCTTAAATAACATGGGAATCATTTCTCTCTTTAACAATAATCTGAACATTGCTAACCTTTTTTCACTCGTTTCCACGTATTGCGATTCCTGCACGATGAAACTCAACGGCCGAGCAGAATGTTATGCACCTTCTGCGCCACACAAACACCTCGATCGAGATAAAAAAGACCCAAGCAGAAGTATTCCTTTGGCCAATCCGATCAGACGTCATGTCTAAAGTTCAGTCATGATAGCGTGACGTAAATGCGCGGTGACGTCGTCGGTGACGCACTTGACAATGGTGGCTTTCTGACCAAAATTGGTCTGCGACGACTGGAGAGACCTTGTTTTAAACTACTTGTAACTTGTTTTTATCGAGCTATTGCTTTAAGAAAAATGTGGAGGGGGGGGGAAAAAAACAATTGCAACTGTTCTGTTCGGTCCATGACTGCCCTCCATCATGATAAGTCACGTGATGCTGCCATCGATCTGCACGTGTCACACGGCTTTCAAGCGTCTGTTTCGATTGAATGTGTTAGCGATTGGAAACGGCAAATTGGAGTCGATCACATCACATGTAAGCAGCATGTAAAGCTCTGGCTTTCGGCAGGCAGCTGTCGTCAGCGCGGAGTTGCAAACCATTTTGCGCACCCCAGGTCTCTGCTTGAGGCGTTTCGGGACCCCGGTTTGAGAACCACTTTGTGAAGTTTTGTTCTTGCTGGAGTGTGTTGCCTAGCGCCTCTAACAACTAATTAGCTTTAGCCTCGCTTAGCTCTCCTGCTGACGGCAAAGAGGAATTAGCCCCTCCCCTGTCCGTCTCCCCCCCGCTGGCTTGGGCACGGTGTCCAGCCTGGGAAGCGACAGCGGCGGTGTCTGGCACCGTTTGTGAGCTCCTATGCTAGCTGCTCCCCTAGTGGCCATTGGTTGTGTTGTAGAAGCGGGTTGTCGGTGACTAACTTTTCCGGATGTCTCCTCCCTGTGCTGCCGCTCCCTCCACCCCCGTCCAGACGCGGTCAAGGATCGGCTGAAACTGCTCACGGTCGGAGGTACGAAAAGCAGCGCTGCTGTAGCGTAGCGTTGCAAGCTTGTGTGTGCGCCACGGACCAACTTTTGCCTTTCTTCTCCAGAGCAGCTGAGAGTCGTTCTTACAGTTTACACTGAGATACACACACTCACTAACCCCTTCATTAGGTACACGTCTAATCAGATCAAACAGTGTTGAAGTGGATCCCCTCTTGTTGTGTCGTTTGTTTTGCCGTGTGTGTAGTTAGCTTCTAGCCGCTACTGCTGAGTGTGTGTCACGTGACTGTAACGATGTTGAACTGAGATTGAAGGTGAGACGCTGGCATTGTGTGATGTGTCAGGTGTGAATAGATGTTTGTCCCATTTGGAACATCTCAGCAGGAGTCTGCAGGAATCCACAATCACGGTGAGGTGAGCCAGACGGCCGCCACGCTCACGCGATGCTTGCTGAACCCTGATGTTTTCTTTTGGCGGCCGAGCGGCGTTCTTAACTATTGGTTGCTCGTTGGTTGATAGATCCCAGGTTGTTTCCGGACAATTTGTCAGGACCGTTAAGAGGGAGGGACGTCAAAAGTGACTCCCAACACTTCCCCGTCATCGTGTTGCCTGATTGCTATGCAACAACTACCCGCTGCCGAAATATTAATTAATCACCCACATGTCTCTAATCTCCCCCCCCCCCCCCCCCCCGTGCCTTCCATCTAACTTCTACCCCACAAATTTCATCTAGCTGGCAAATCATTTTCTCTTCACTGTCGCCTGGATAAATATCGCTGGCCTAACTGCTGTCTTGCGCCCGAAACTTCATGTCACCTGACTCCGCTTGCCGAACCCACCACCTACAAAACATGTCACCCATCACTTATGCGTCAAATGCAACCTCGGACTGAAGCATCATCTGATCTGAATTCCAGTTAACTCACATTTGAGGTCTTTGACTTGACACCTAACTCCCATCGTAACCGTCATCTTTCACCGCTATTTGACAGGTGCTTGTCACCTCATTTTTCAATCTATAATCTATAATTCTTTGTTATGTCAAATCTACCAAATGAAAAAATAGCCTGCGTTCTCTCAAGCGTCACTTGCCTGTCAATTGACTGATGTCCCACTGGCAGCTTAACTCCCCCAACTGCCAGGTTAATTGTCACCCCCCCTCTTGATTGCCATTCACCTGCCGCCTAACACTTAACATGTCGCCTGAAGTCCACCTCACGATTGCATAGACTGTCACCTAACTCCCATCTGTCAATCCAACTGTCACCCAAGCGACACCCGCCTTCTATCCCCCTTGTGTGGCACCATGGTCACGTCTGCGCTCGTCTTTTCTGTCCTGTCCCGTTTGCTCTGGTGACGGTGTCCTCCTACGAACATGGTGACGTTGCGTTAGCATGCGCTTGACCGCGTGCGAGTGCCGTCGCCTTTCACTGTCGGGACGCGATGAGGAGGAGGATGATGGTGTCGTCTTGGCCGACCGGTCGAAGTCACCTGGCGCTGATGAATGAAGGAAGCTGCGACGTTCGAGGGAAACTTTGGGTTGATGTATCGGAACGGCGACTCTCGCTACGTTCCGTCCTTGCGGCCCACGCCTTCACTCATCACGGCCGAGTGGCACCTCTGTTGGCCTCTTTGACACGGACCTCACCTGCCACTTTGTCTCCCGGTGCATGCTGGGACGCGTAGGCTTCTACGGCCTGGACGAGTCGGACCTGGAGAAGGTCTTCAGGCTTCCCACCACCACCTTCATCGGAGGTTCCGAGAGCGCTCTGCCCTTGAAGGAGATCATACAACGACTGGAGGTTTGCACTCTCGTACATACTCGCTGTCCGGGGAGGGGGCGGGATGATGCAAATTAGCCCGATTGCGATGTGACAGTGGGGCACAATTCTGTGACATGTTTTGAGAAAAATTCCGCTGAGAAAAGCGTGTCAAATCTATCCCTCACACACACACTCACACTTCCGTACGTGCTATTCGACAACTGAGAAGGGCCTCGGACGCAGATATTTTCAAGACATCATTTGACAATTGACTCGGGTGTTTAATTTGAAGCTTCTTGGGCAGCCGCTCTCGCGAAAGCCCCTTTACGTGGAGTGCTTCACTGTCCCCAGATGGCGTACTGTCAGCACATCGGCGTCGAGTTCATGTTCATCAATGACCTGGAGCAGTGTCAGTGGATCCGGCAAAAGTTTGAGACACCGGGCGTGATGCAGTTCAACCTGGAAGAGAAGAGGACACTTTTGGCCCGCATGGTCCGCTCGACCAGGTAGCGCCGCCCCCACGCCCTCAACCGAAAACGTCAAAACAAGCGCGAGGAAGAACGTACGTCGACTGGCGTGCGCGTGCCATGCAGGTTCGAGGAGTTCCTGCAAAAGAAGTGGTCAGCCGAGAAGCGGTTCGGCCTGGAGGGATGCGAGTCCCTCATCCCGGCTCTCAAGACCATCATCGACATATCATCCGGAAGCGGGGTGGAGTACGTCATCATGGGCATGCCTCACAGGTAGCACACGCGCACCCCCACTGCAGTCTGTCATCTGGTATGCCTGTGTGTGTGGCTTAAATTTGTTCAAATAAATGACCAATTGCCTCAGTGAAACGCTTGTAATAAGATTACATCGCGCAGACTAACGTAACACCTGTGGATAAGTTCATGGTATAGACGTTTCGTGTCCGTGACGTACTTGCCCCGGTGTTAGCCGGCTCAGACTCTTTGCCTTAGCATTGCAACGAATCCTCAATCAGGCAACGGGCAACTGAAAGTTAGAAGTATTTTTTTTTCTCCATGCTGTTTTTTTGCCGGCCAGGGGACGTCTTAACGTTTTGGCCAACGTGATCCGTAAAGAACTGGAGCAGATCTTCTGTCAGTTTGACTCCAAGCTGGAGGCGGCAGACGAGGTAGCGAGCTCTCCTCATCGATTCTGCTCTGGTGTCCATCGCCGTGGTTATGCCTCGCTGATGATGCGCCGTCTTCAGGGTTCCGGCGACGTCAAGTACCACCTGGGCATGTACCACCGCAGGATCAACCGCGTGACCGACCGCAACATCACCTTGTCCCTGGTGGCCAACCCGTCACACCTGGAGGCAGCCGACCCGGTAGTGCAGGGGAAGACCAAGGCCGAGCAGTTTTACTGCGGGGACAACGACGGCAACCGGGTGAGTTGTGGTGGACCCGCCCGACCCCGACCCGGACCCTGACGCCTGCCCCTCTGCATTCAGGTGATGTCAATCCTCATCCACGGAGACGCCGCGTTTGCCGGTCAGGGAATCGTGTATGAGACCTTCCATCTTTCCGACCTGCCGTCTTACACCACGCACGGCACCGTGCACGTGGTGGTCAACAACCAGGTTAGGCCCACCCCTGGAGGTCATACCTTCTCACTTGTTTGACTGCACATGGATTTTATGAGGCAGACTCTTAACATTTGTCAGAATAACATTACGATTAACCTATTAATTCACTGATGAATTTTTAAAATGTATAATGAAAAGATAACTTTTTTTTTGTCGCTTAAGACTTATATCAAAGATATGAATTACAGGCAGATCATTTGACTGTTTTACAATTCTTCTTATTCTTCAGTATTTGTCAAATTTTACAAAGGAGAGATAACTCATCACCAGTTGGCTGTTCTGGTAGGGGTGGGAATGTTTCAACGTCATCTTCGCCTTATGTTATAATGTGTAAAAAAAAACGGAAGATTTTAAGTCTTTTTTTCGATGGATTAAGTCAGGAAGAGGACAAAGCGCTTTTTGCTGCCTTAGTGTTATACTTCCCTTTCTCATCGGCTAGATTGGCTTTACCACGGACCCGCGTATGGCTCGCTCGTCGCCCTACCCGACGGACGTGGCGCGCGTGGTCAACGCTCCCATCTTCCACGTCAACGCCGACGACCCGGAGGCGGTCATCTATGTGTGCAAAGTGGCGGCCGAGTGGCGGGCCACCTTCCACAAAGACGTGGTGGTGGACCTGGTGTGCTACCGGCGCATGGGCCACAATGAGATGGACGAGCCCATGTTCACGCAGCCGCTCATGTACAAGCAGATTAAGAAGCAGAAGCCCGTCTTGCTCAAGTACGCCGAGAAGCTCATCGCGGACGGAAGCGTCACCCGACAAGAGTACGAGGTATGACCGATTGTAGGCGGAATTTCTCAAGGAAAGTGTGAACTACCTTTGAAATTTTCCCAGTTATCCAATTCTTTGGAAAGTGATCAAAGCATCCACATTTGATTCAAGAAGCCATTGGCACTTTCACAGTTATTTATATTCTGTTCTTAATGTTATTCCCAAACTTGGCAAGTAATTTCAGTTGTGTATGCAGGAGGAGATTGCCAAGTACGACAAGATCTGCGAGGAGGCCCATGCCCGCTCCAAGGATGAGAAGATCCTCCACATCAAGCACTGGCTGGACTCGCCGTGGCCCGGTACGCCATCCCCAGCGCGCGAGAGCGCTCGGATCCTGTCCGGGGTGCGCATCAAGAGCTTTTTGTGCGTTTTTGTGCAACAGGTTTCTTCACGCTGGACGGGCAGCCCAAGTCCATGAGCTGTCCCTCCACCGGACTGACGGAGGAGAACCTCAACCACATCGGACAAGTGGCCTCCTCCGTCCCCGTGGAGGACTTCACCATCCATGGAGGTCATGTCGAAACCACACGTCCACACTGGCCCATCATTTCATTTCCCTCACAGTCACACACACGTTCACTCTCACTATACTGTATATCTGTCTCTGTCTGCCCATTTCTCCATCTATCCAGCTCTCGAGATCTATATCTGTCTTGCTCTCTGTCTCCATCTGCCTATCTAATCTCGTCTGTGCGCGCCACGTGGGGTGTTCAGGTTTGAGTCGCGTGCTGAAGGGGCGCGCCGAGATGGTTCGTCAGCGAACGGTGGACTGGGCCCTGGGGGAGTACATGGCCTTTGGCTCTCTGCTGAAGGAAGGCATCCACGTGCGTCTGTCGGGCCAGGACGTGGAGCGAGGGACGTTCAGGTGGGTTGCAGCCACTCGGTGGAGCATTTCCACCTTGAAGCACTTCATCTGCTCTTTGCACACGGCTGGGCTCAAAATGTACATCAGCCTGGCGTAATTTGTGAAGTATTGGGCGAGTTAGGGGAGAATGTGACCGATGGAGGAACAGGGACTATGTCGTGATTTTCATGATCGTTATCTTAGCTGCGCTATTCTGCAGACGATTGACTGCTTTACCTTGCAAGCAGGTTTGACATGCAAGTGCGCTTTAGGCGTTCGACCACTAGATAGCGGTGTTGCAAAAGTACTCTCACGTTTATAACCACTCCTGCTGGAATTTTTCCCTAAAACGAAATGTAGAGGAATTAAAATGTATATTTACCGTTACCGCATACTTTTGTATTGCAGACGCCAGCTCACTTAATGCTAACATATGATTGGGAAAGGCCACAGACAGCCTAACAAAATTAGCCCTAGGTTGTAATAAACCCATAAATAGTGCGGCATTACCTGCAGACAGACAATACAACAATAATCCCAGGCATTTATGTGCTGTGTAAAACGAATATATCTGGAGCTTAGTTGCTCCTGTCTCCGTGATTTATCACCAGATCCATGGTACCTACTGTATAGTACTCTTAGGTGTCAAACTCAGGTCCTGGAGGGCCACTGTCCTGCATGTTTTCCAAGTCTCCCTGTTGCAACACACCTGATTCAAATGATCAGATCATCAGCAAGCTCTGCCGAAGCCTGACATTGAACCTCAGGTGTGTTGCAACAGGGAGACTTGGAAAACATGCAGGGCAGCGGCCCTCCAGGACCTGAGTTTGACACCTATGCAGTTTATGTACTCTACTGCCGCTTGGTGGCTAAGGCATACACCAGCAGCACTGTCTGTTGAACTGCAGCATCAAATCTTGAAAGCGAGTACTGCCGAGTGCTATTTTCCTTAGTACAAACTGTTTCGGGATGCTGTTTGGGGGCTCCGACGAATTAACGCCACTTCCACTCATTTCAAGGGGTAAAGCTGATTTGAGACGCGCGCGATTTGAGAGGCAAGCGTGGTCACGGAATGAATTCAACTCCCAAGTCAGGGCACCACTGTCACGTTTTGCCTTTTCACTAATATGGCACATCTTACAAATTTGGCCGCGGTGTGTTGACTTTTGAACACAAGTGTATGTGCACTTTTCCAGCCACCGTCATCACGTCCTTCACGATCAGAACGTGGACAAGAGGATCTGCATCCCCATGAATCACCTTGCCCCAGACCAGGCACCTTACACCGTCTGCAACAGCTCCCTGTCGGAGTACGGCGTCCTCGGTCAGTCCTCGTTTGCTCGAGATCCCGCCCGCCGCGGCCCCGCTTCCTGCCCGTGTAACTTACGCGTCATGGTGTTCAGGCTTCGAACTGGGTTTCGCCATGGCCAGTCCCAACGCGCTGATCCTGTGGGAGGCGCAGTTTGGCGACTTCCACAACACGGCGCAGTGCATCATTGACCAGTTCATTTGCCCCGGCCAGGCCAAGTGGGTCCGGCAGAACGGCATCGTGCTGCTGCTGCCGCACGGCATGGAGGGCATGGTGAGTATGACAGTTGGTCCTTGGGGATACGCCGGAACGTCGCCGAGTTTAATGCTAACATGTCATGTGAAACGGCGTTGACTTCTAATAGAAATAAGCATCGATGGGAAAGCAGATTTAACGCTACAAGCAACAGCGAGCTTTACAAACACACACACACACACACACGAGTAACATCAATAGAGCACATACGGTTCTTGCTCTTGTTAGCTGTCATGGCGTCTTGACAAACAGGTTCCGCGAGCTATTAAAAGCTTGCTTGAATGTAACTCGTGGAACCAAAAATGCCATTGGATGCAGTTTTTCTCATAAATGACATGTTTTTCCTCATGGCACCACACATAGATGCACTTTATTTTATCTTGTGTATTTGTAATTGTTCTGTAACCAAGCAAAAATTCTATATTCTTGTATTTGTATCCAGACGTTCGGATTGTGCAATGAAATTTACAGTAGGATATCAAAATATTTGATCGCTGCAGCTCTTTAAATGATCGTCGGCTTCAAATTCGGTGATGTAGCATGTGTGTGAAAGACGACCAGCGATGTGACGGGAGCGCGGTGTGCGCCTCGTGACGTCCTCTGTCTCTCTCGTCTTCAGGGTCCGGAACATTCTTCCGCTCGCCCGGAGAGGTTCCTTCAGATGTGCAACGACGACCCTGACGTCATGCCCGTAAGAGATCAAGATGTAGTTCTGGTTGCACACTGTCCTTGCGTGTGTGTGCGCACGTGTGTGTGTGTGTGTGTCCATCATTTTCCTGTGCACCGCCCAATGGAGTTGTCTCCTCCCCAGACGCTGACCGACGACTTTGCGGTGCGTCAGTTGTACGACTGCAACTGGATTGTCGTCAACTGCTCCACTCCTGGCAATTATTTCCATGTGATACGGCGGCAGATCCTGCTGCCCTTCAGGAAGCCGGTCAGACTGAAGTGCACTTACGCACGCACCTTGGGGAGGACGGCCTGCAGGGAGTATAAAAAAAGAAATTTGACATCTCCCGTTTCTATTCATAGCTGATTGTGTTCACCCCCAAGTCGCTTCTGCGCCACCCAGAGGCCAGGTCCAATTTTGATGAGATGCTGCCAGGTTTGCTCTCTTGCTCTCCCTCTACACACACACACACACACACACACACACATGTATATGCTTGTGTGTGCTTGTATAATGTTTGTCATTCCTGCTCATCCCTCGTACAGGAAGCGAGTTCCAGAGGCTCATCCCCGAGGACGGCGTGGCGGCCCAGCGTCCCGATGAGGTCAAGAGGCTCATCTTTTGCACGGGCAAAGTTTACTACGAGCTTACCAAGGAGAGGAAGAACCGTGAGATGGATGCGACGGTTGCCATTGCACGCATTGAGCAGGTACGCTGTTGCTTTTTGAACAGAGTCCCCATTTCTACTGAACTTTTCAGCGGACTGGGTGCAAACGTCGCCATCATCAATAGGGGGTATTTGATTGAGCGTTTTCGCGCTTAGTCGACTGTATAATTCAATATCTGAAAATCCCTATGCGCAACTATGTAGTTTACTACATAGAAGTCCCTCTTTCGCGATGAGAGTTGTGAGTGATGTCAGGCCGAAACGGGTCCTTGAGTAATTCTCGAGTACCCGGAATAGCTATTGACCAGGATGCCTGTGGCGTGTGCTGTGCATCCAGTTGTCTCCGTTCCCGTTCGACCAAGTCAAGGCGGAGTCGGAGCGTTTTGCCAATGCCGACCTGGTCTGGTGTCAGGAGGAGCACAAGAACCAAGGCTACTACGACTATGTCAAACCTCGCATCAGGACCACCATCCAGAGGGCCAAGCCCGTCTGGTCAGCGCACCACACACACGTCGCCCTCTCTCTTTCTCTGTAATTTCTTGCGCGCCCTTCTCTCCCGCTCTCTTTTAACCCCTAACTTTTTCTCCCACTCCCTTCTTGCTCATTCCCCTCCTCTCTCTCTCTCTGTGCTTTGAGACACACTTCACTTTTTTTTTTTTGCCCTCAGGTATGCGGGTCGTGGCCCCGCCGCAGCACCCGCGACGGGGAACAAGAACACTCACCTTATGGAGCTTCAGCGTTTCCTGGACAATGCCTTCGGTCTGGATGCCTTCCAGGATCAGCAGTAGACCTCCTGATGACCTCTGACGCTGCAGTAGATGGAGTGAACCCTAACCTTTGACCCCTGTATCCCTCTCACACATACATACATACACACACGCACATCTAAAACTCCAAACAAGTTCATTTTCTTTTTATTTTGTCCTTTCTCTGACTTTGCTAATTAGATGTCACTTTCACTCTGACAGGATTTTCCCAGCAGCACCTTCTACAGGCTGCCAGTGAGAACAAAATGATTTCTGTGCAGCTTTTACTGATTTTAACACCCCACCTCCCCCCATTTCCCCCAGCCATCTTTTTCATAGACGTGTGGGAAACATCTTCTGCATCGCACATTTTTTTTCTCCATACTTTTATGAACGAGTGTCAGGCTTTTTTTGTGGTCGCCCAAAAACAAAAAAAGAAACCAAATAAGTTTGGTTTGATCAAAGATGGCGAAGAACCCAGCCGGGGACTTTTCCTTTGTATTCCACTTTGTTAACAGCACCGCTGTTTGGCCTTCAGCGTGTCTCCGTGGCAACGCTGGAGATTATTTTTGTGGCGAGTGTCGGTGCCAAAGGAGAGTTGAGCTTTGACGTGAACGACAAGAAAAGATCATGTATTTATTTTCCTAGAGGGGAGCCGCCACGTTCTCTTCATTGTTTTGCTTCATTCAATAAAGATTTGTTTACTCCACACATCTTTACGCTTTCTCTAATGACATCATCCCTCCATCGCAGCTGTACAGTACAGATAGACAGACAACAGACTGGATCCCATTCGATGTCAAGGCACATGCAGACAAACAACCACCACATCCATGGATCCGCTTCACCTGGTAAAATGTTTTTTGATAACTGAGTTGTTTCCATTAAATCCACACCATTCACTTAATCGGCACACCCAAGCTCCACTACTCGTCATCACAGGATTGGTCCCGGTGTCGAAAAGGTGGGGCGAGAAGTTGCCTACCTAGCATGAGAGAGGACCGCCCCCTAAAAACAGGCTCATTTCAGACAGGTGCAATAGTGTGAGGGTTTTAAAAGATGCCGTTTGCAAGTGATGGACAGCATGTTTTGCCAGAGTACTACAAAATAAGGCATCATCCCGTTAGTCTGTTTTAGTATGTAACAGAATATATTTTAAAATAAGACAACACAAGACGTACATTAGCAATATCGGGTGCTGATGTTTGAAGTGAGAACACCCAACTCTCCCGTCCTTGCCTCCCTCCCTTCCGTGTCAACCAGCTCTCTCCTTCCTCCTCCAGTTGGCCGCCGTCTTCTCCGGTGTGACAGCGGCGATGCGGAGCAAAGCCGCGGACGAGCAGCCCACAGTGCCCGGCAGTGCAGCGCGTTGTGGTTGCGGTGCTGGTGGTCGGGGAGCCGCGGGGCAGTGGGGGATGCTGACGGCTGCTGAGGCCGGATAGTCGACGCGGTGGTCGGCGGGCGGGCAGGCAGGAAGGAGTCCGGTGGTGAACCCGGAGCTCCACGGGCGAATCTGGGGTCTCGGTGGAGGATATTTTGTGGACATTAAGGGACGTGTTGAAACAGGTCGTCCCGCCTTCAGTGACTAATTTCGGGCTTGAGCTACTTGATGACCCGGAGGCCCGGAGGAGCACAGAGCGCACAGCCCCGCAGTGGGGCTTGTTCGGCGGCCAAGCGGAGTAGGTAAAACGGCCCCGCGGTTCCTCTTGACATACGCACGTCGCCGCGCTTGACTTTCGTCAGCTCCCCCACACGCGCGTCTTTTATCTAAACCGAAGACTAAATTGTCTGGACTCGGACATGGTTAACAATAAGTGTCTTCGTGAGACATTAGCTGGGTGTTAAGGCTTAGCTTGCTAACATTGCATTGTCACCAGCCGGGCTGAGCTAGCCCAGCTCGTCGAGCTAACCGCTCAACATCTGGAGAAGGACGACTACTTTTCACAAGGCCCGCGTTCATGTTGGGATTTTTTTTTTGTCATCACATATTGCTGAGACGTTTTTTGAACATTCGGCGAGCGGGTGTGATTGAGAAGCCGAATCGTGTTTTTAGCGGCGGGCTGCTGAGTTCCATGCCGGCTGCTCGCACTAATGCTAATGCTAAGGCGAGCGGCGTCGGCGCCTGGTTATCGGGTTGGCATGAACATGAGCAATATTCCTACCAAAATGTCTCCGACGCACATTTTCAAACGAGGCTCGTCTTCAGTCACCTGACCTCAATATTAGCTCACGAATCAACCTAAAGACTATGTGTGCGTGTGTGGTTGTAACGCCTTTGTGTAAGTGTGTGTTGTGTAACTGTGTGTACGTGTAGTTTTAATTCTTTCTTGTGTTTATCTGTTGTGCGTGGTTGTACAATGTGTGTGTTTACAGCCGTTGATGTCCTCACGTGGTCCAAACATCTTGTTCATCACAACACACGTGATTTTGAAAACTGGGTGTGTTGATGAGTTTATTGTGTGATTACAGTTCCAAATGTGTATCAGCACTTGCCCCTCTCCAAATAACAAACCCAAACAAGTTTCCCATGTTGATGTCAGCCAAGCTGGCATGCCCCTAATTTTTGTGGCTGCACCTCATCTCTTTTGGGTGACGAGCGAGCGTGGGATGAGGGAGAGGTCTCAGCCAATTTAAGGTAATCTGATTGGCTGCTGTTGACTGTCCGCAGGGACCCCCAATGAATCCGCTCAATCACATGAAGGCCGGACTGGCCGGCAACCCACACAGGTACGTAGGTCCACGCGCACACTAGCATACAAACACACTCACATTCACACACTCATTTACACACCCTCTTCTCACTTTACAAGCACACACAGACACACTCATAAAACTGACACAAACATGTTAGAAACACACACATGCAGTTGGCCCTTGCCTCGTCCACTCACCCCTCCCGCTCCCTATGTCCCCAGTGAGGGTTCATACGGGTATGAGCCCTCCAGCTGGCAGCAGCCCACTAACCAGCCCCCGGGGTCGCTCTCCGTGGTCACCACCGTGTGGGGGGTCACCAACCCCTCGGCCAGCCAGGTATGACACATACAGTGTCACGCTCTGCGTACGCACTCTTGCCCGTGTCTCACATGCTGCCTTCTCTCCGCATTAGGGCCTGGGCGGCGGTTCGATGGGGCCTGGGGCCAACCCGGCTGGGGCGCCTGTGATGCAGGGCCCCGGGGGGCCATCTATGGCAGGGGCCCCGGAGGGCTATGTGGGCCAGCAGAGCTACGGGGAGCTCAACAAGGCCTATCCGAACCAGGTCACGTACGGCCGGCCTGGTGGGGGCTACATGGGCGGCCCGGGCGGGTACCCGGGAAGGTGGGTGTCATATGTTTAACCGTGTGGTGCTCACAGGTGGTGACTATTTTACCCTCCCACCCCCCTCACACACACATAGTTACCCCCCCAACCCCAATGGATCCAGGGGGGCAGCGGACTTCACGCAAGCCGCAGCAGCAGCCATGGCAGCTGCCGCCGCCACGGCAACTGCCACTGCCACGGCGACCGTGGCTGCCATCCAAGAGAAGCAGAACCAGGAAATGAACTACGGACAGGTAAGCACCACTTCCTGTCTACTTCTCCCGCATCTCACCGAGTGGCGCAGGTCTGCGAGTATGTGCAAACGTACCAAAATCACTTTTTTTTTTTAAATCAGTATTAGTTCAAGGTAGCAAACACATACTATAACACTCGTATTGAGATATGAATGCACACACACTTTCTCTCATACACATGCAGGTTATAACCAGACACACACAAACACACATGACAACCATGCACATCCACAAATACAACAGACGCGCACGAAAATAATATGCACACGCGCGTGCACACAAACATACAATCACATCAGCCAAGCACACATCACACATGCAGGGTGGGCCACCAACTAGTCGAGTCTACTTGACTTCTTTGAGGCCCTCCTGCTTCTGGTGGGCATCACCTAACTAGACCACGTGCCGCACCTTTCCGTTGTGTCTCAGATGGGCGGCCCATCGTACAACAGCCAGTTCATGGCCCACTCAGTTCCCCGCGCCCCTCCTGGCATGGGGGCAGGACCCGGCCCCACCAGGGGCCTGGCCTCTATGAGCCCCATGTATGGGCCTGGAGGTCCCCAGAGGGTGGCGCCACACCAAAACTACTCGCCTGGACCACAACAGCCTCACCCGCGGCCCCCGCAGGGCCTGAAGCGGCCTTACAACCCAGAGGTGAGCTGCCGCTTGGCCGATCAATCGGCGAGAGTGGAATCTTACCGATGGCGTTTCCCCCTCAGGCCTTCCCGGGGGCGCCTCAGCAGTACGCTGTTCCCGTTGGTTCCAGTTCCACACCGGGTTCAGGTGGGGGTGGGCCGCCTGGATCGGGCTTGTACTCGCAGTACCAACCAGGTCAGTTTCTGACAAAATAGTTTTCACGCTCAGGTTTAACATCTAATGCAAATGTCGCCGCCGTTAGCTTAGCCCTCTTGTTTTTGCCTTTATGAACTCTGCAGGTACTGGTAGTCCATGCCCCGTCCCACAAAGGGCAGGCTCCACCCCCTCCTACAAGAAGCTGTCCCTCCCCCAGTATCCCCCGTCTGTGCTCTCCAACTCGCAATACTACAAGGTGTGTGCGCGCGTGCACACTTGAGCGTGCCCGTGTGTGTGTGTGCACTCGTGTAAGTGTGTGTGGTTATTGCAGGAGCAGTTCAATGGTCAGGGTGGAGCTTTGAATGTTATGTCATCAGGGGGAGCCACAGGCATTTACAATTCCTTTAACCAGATCTCTGGGGTAAGTGTGTATGTGTGGGCTGACGTGTGTTTGTGTGTATGTGTGTGTGTGTGTGTGTTGCCAAATGTCTGTGTGTGAGAGTGATTTTGTGCATGCGGGCGTGTGTGTGTGTATATAGTCATCATTATTCACCTCGCGCGCGCAATGTGAGTCAGCCCAGCCGAGGGCTGCCAGGCTACCCCAGCTCTCCGGTCCCCGGGAACCCGACTCCGCCCATTACGCCCGGCAGCTCCATGGCGCCGCCCTACATGTCGCCCGGCAACAGTAGTGACATCAGCAAACCTTCCTTCCTGCCCGACATCAAACCGGCCCTGCCCACAGGTGCGTGTTCAATCAAACCGCCTGCATTGTGGCACCACAAGGGAGCGGGCAACCTGACTTCCTGTTGGGCAGGTAACCCGAGCGACGACCTGCGTCTGACGTTCCCGGTGCGAGACGGCGTGGTCCTAGAGCCCTTCAGGTTGGAACACAACCTGGCGGTCAGCAACCATGTCTTCCCGCTCAGAGACTCCGTGTACAAGACGCTCATCATGAGGTCACTTCCTGCTCCCTTTTCACAAGAAGAGTTTGACCTGACTGGAAGTGCTGAACTGTGTGTGTGTGTGTGTGTGTGTGCATGTCTGCGCGCACGCACATGCAGGCCAGACCTGGAACTTCAGTTCAAGTGTTACCATCACGAGGATCGGCAGATGAACACCAATTGGCCAGCCTCAGTTCAGGTAAGACAGTCATATGACAACCAGCCTCGTGACGCTCTGCTGAGTCATGTGACAGTCATTTCCTCACTGCTTCATCCCATGCCAAATGTTGCCATGTTTGGCAAAAAAGGGCGTGGCCGCCTTGATTTGAACCCTTCTATCTCATAAACCACTGGGTCAATCTTCACAAAACTGCTATTGTGGGAAAAAGAATTCAACCAGGATTTCAAATATGCAATCACGTAGGTGCGTCATTTAGCAAGATGACCTTTTGACCTATATGACCATGAATTTGACCTCGTGGATCACCTGACTTTGACAATTCCCCCCCCCCCCCCAAAAAAAATTAAAAAGAAAAAAATCACGCTCCCTGTGGCCGTCCCGTTCCTCAGGTGAGCGTGAACGCCACGCCACTGACCATCGAGCGTGGCGACAACAAGACGTCGCACAAGCCTTTGTACCTGAAGCAAGTGTGCCAGCTGGGCAGGAACACCATCCAGATCACCGTCACCGCCTGCTGCTGTGTCAGTCGAGCGCCCCGCCGCCCGCTCTCCTTCGGTCCGTCTGCCGTCTAACGTCCGTCTCACCGTCTGTCTCGTGTGGTGTCGCGCAGTCGCACCTGTTCGTGCTGCAGCTTGTCCACCGTCCGTCGGTGCGTTCGGTTCTTCAGGGGCTGATGAAGAAGCGACTCCCCGCCGAGCACTGCGTCGCCAAGAGTGAGTCGCGGCGACGGTCGGCCACATTTGACAACATTCTTCACGCCGTTGTCGTGTGTGCGTGCGTGCAGTCAAAAGGAACTTCAGCAGCGGCTCCATCCCCGGGACCCCCGGGCTCAACAGCGAGGACGGCGTGGAGCAGACGGCCATCAGGGTGTCGCTCAAGTGTCCCATCACTTTTAGGCGCATACAACTGCCAGCCAGAGGACACGACTGCAGACACGTACAGGTACGTGCTTGTGTGTGAGCGCGTGTCTCCGGTAAAGCCACGTCTGCGTTTTGAGCTGGAATCGATGTCGTTCATGCGCCCGTGAGAATGAATGAATTGCACGTGAGACCAGGCGATTTTCATTCGCAGAAATTCAATTCGTAGATCCACTTTACTTTTATTTATATTTACAACCCTGTTGTGAAAGTTCTCTTTTATGCTCTAAAGCCACTTCCTGTGCGCAGTGTTTTGACCTGGAGTCGTACCTGCAGCTCAACTGCGAGAGGGGAACATGGAGATGTCCCGTGTGCAAGTATGTCCAGAAACGCACATGTACGGGCTCCTCATGTCGCCATGGTAACATTCCTCTTGAACCTGTGTGTGCCCGCGCAGTAAAACCGCTCTGCTGGAGGGTCTGGAAGTGGATCAGTACATGCTGGGAATTCTCATCTACGTTCAGAAGTGAGCGGCTCGTGCGGCGCGTACGACAGTCGCGTGTTACCCTGACGTCACGTGGCGCTCATGTGACAAGCTTGATAGCCAAGCGACCATCGCGTGACGGTCGTCAAGCTCCATTGACAGTCTTGACGTTGTCATGTGACGAGCACGTGGCAGTCACGTGACAATCGGTGTGTTAGCGATGCGACTGTGATGCACATACGACGCCGACATGGCGGTCGTGTTGTGCTCGGGTGACGTTTGTGACGGCCATGTTGTGCTCACGGGATCTTCATTAAAGCTCAATTGACCATCACGTGAGCGTCGGGCGTGACGGTCACGTGATGCTCACGTGACACTCGGGACGGTTCTGTGACGCGCACAGGCGTGACGTTCACGTGCGGTTTGTGTGCGTTCAGTTTCGAGTACGAGGAGATCACCATCGACCCGGTGTGCAGCTGGAAGCCGGTTCCGGTCAAGCCGGACGTCCACGTCAAGGAGGAGTCGGACGGCCCGGCGCTCAAGCGCTGTCGTACCCTCAGCCCGAGTCACATGGTGCTGCCCAGCGTCATGGAGATGATCGCCTCCCTCGGCCCCGCCCCTCCGTCCGCATCCTCGTCCTCGCCCGCACGGTACCCCGCCCTGGCGGCGGCGGCGGCGGGCGCACGCAGCAACACGCCCGACTACTCTGGGGCAGGTGCGCACGGAACGCCCAACGCTTTAGCAATTTCTTCAAAAGCTTGAGAGTCCTTCAAATATGTTGTGCCTCGAGCAGGCTTGGAATAGTTTCAGATGTTTCTTCTTTTTCTTTTTTTTTTTAATGGAATTTTAATTTGTTTTTAGAGGCAAGTTTTCATTCGGCAAAATGTGGAGAGTGGAAAATCTGTGTGCGCATGCACGCGAGTGCATGCAGGTCTGATTGCGTGCGCGACAGTTAGCGCGTTAGCCTGCATGCACTCGTGTTTGGCTGCGTTTTTCCAGATGAGAGCTGTGAAGTGAGTCGTTTGTTTTGAGATATGGACTCGTATCTCAAGGCACAGGTCATCTGGTGAAAGAAGTCCACTTCATCCGAATGCTGTGTGCGTATTTCAGCTCCGTCGTATCCCAGCCAGACGCCGTTCTCGGACGTGAGCGCTAGTCCCGTGACCCCGGGGACGGTCGGGGGGGACTTCTCGTCGCCCGACCCGCCCCCCCTCTCCTACCGTTCCGAACTGTCCGGCGCCCTCCTGGCGGTCGACAAGCCACCGCCGCCGCCGGCGCAGGTACCGCCACCGTCGTTGCGCGAGCGTTGACAAGACGTCAACACTCGCTTCCTTTGCGTTGCTTCTTTCTTGTATTTTACTTTGTTGTTTAGCCACCCTTCCGCTTTGCTTTTTTGTCCCTTTCCTATTCTTCTTTTCCTTCCTTCGTTTGGTTGCTTACTGACCTCCTTCCTCCCTTGCTTGTCTTCTTTCCTTCATTCCGTCTTTTTCCTTTGCATCCTTGCTTTCCTTCCTAACCTTTTTTTTACTTTTTGTCCCTCCTTTTCCTCCCTTGTTTCTTCACCTCTCTTCCTTCCTGCTTGCTTGTTCGCTTCTGTCAATTCATTTCCTTCCCTTTTCTGCCTTTTTCCTTCCTTCACCTTTATTCTTTAGTTCCCTTTCCTTCACTGCCTTCCTTTTCTTGCTCCTTTGCCTTCCTTTTTCCCCCTTTCTCCTTTCCTTATCTTCCTTCCTTGTCTGGATTTGCTAACCGAGCTTTTGCTCGTTCCTTGTCTACTTTACGCTTGTCCTTCTCAGCCTCCTCCTTCCTTTATCTTTCCTTTGCTTCCTTCTTTTTCTTGCGTTCTGCCTTTTTTTCCCTTCCCTTTCGACCTGAATTGCTTTCTTCATCCCTTTTCTCTCCCTCCTCCCCTTTCCTTCGCTCTTTACTTAACAGCTTGCTTCCTTCCGCCAGATGTCCGCTCCCCACGGCATTCCCCATCCTCAGCAGCCGTCTGTCGGTCTCCACGGCAACCCCCAGGTGGGCGGGGCCGCCAACCCCATGCTGCAGCAGCTTAGCAACCACAACGCTCGTCTCCATGGTGACGCCTTCAGCCTCGGCCCCGGCGCAGAGGTTCCGGAAGCTTCTCTCGATGTGAGCCGACTGAGTTCATGGCGTGTGTGTGTCAGGGCTGCAGTCGTTTGGGGTGGGGGCGGGGGGTGGTTCAGTCCACTTGGTTTTTGTTTTGTTTTCATGTTGGCTTTTGACTCTGTTGGTTTTAATTTGTTTTTAGAGCCGATTTGTTCGGATTTTTTTTCGGGGGGGAGAGCCATGTTTTGTTTTAGATTAGTTTTAGTACTAGGTTCTTTAAGAGAGACAGAACATATGTCAAATGCAAGATAAAAAAAATCACCATTCCATAATAAACTACAATTCTCTCTTTTGTTTGGATGCACAGCTTGACCGAATTCAGATGATTTTAATTGACAAAAAAGTAAAATGTAGGTCATTTTCAATTCATTAATTACAGTTTTGTTTTACAAACAGAATAGAGTTCCAGTTATTTTTTGATTTTATTAAAAAACGTATTTGCTTTCAATTGCTTTTCTCCAAATTTTTGGTTGTAGTTACTTCATTAGTTTTTGTGAACTAAAATAACTTCCATGTGAGCAGGAGAGTGGGCGCTTGTTTGTGTTGTCATAGTAACGTGTGTGTGTGTCTGTGTATTTTGTTTCAGCTGCTTCCGGAGCTGAGCAACCCAGACGAGCTGCTGTCGTACCTGGGCCCACCGGACCTCCCCAGCGGTGGCAACAACAACAACGACGACCTGCTGGCTCTCTTTGAGAACAACTGAGCGGACTCGACTATTCCTCTTTGCTCTCGCTCGACTTTTTACACTGGTGTCATTTTGTTGTCTTTCAACAATCAAGTCCCCCCTGCCCCCCCTACTTAAAAAAAAAAAAACAATTTTCAGGTCCCTAAAGCACCACGTGTTAGTCAATGGATTTCCTCATGCCCATTTTGTTTTCCCACTTTGGAAAAGCCAAAGTTGACCCTCTAACCAAAATGCGAGAAATTCAAGCAGGTGACTCACTGATTTTTTTTTTTTCCTCTCTTCCCTCCACTTTTTGATGTTCCGCTTCTGCTGTCAGCGGATGCAGCAGCCTCCCGATGAACAGGAAGTGGCAAAAACTGTCAAGAGGGACTTCCTGCTTCGCAGCCTTCGATTAGACTTTGGCTGGGACTCGCGCAACCAAACGGGGGGTTGATCAGACCCGGCTTCTCGTCACCAGGATTTGTAGACGTGGTCGCTGACTTTCCATCCTGTTGTCGATGACCCCACTTCCTGCCGGTGACGTGGACGCCTGCCAGACCCAAGAAAATAAAACGGGATTCCTTCGTCTTGCAATAATCACAGGCAAAATGAAACCAAAAACATCTTGTCATGACCGTGTAGGGCTGGGCGATACAGCTGGAATATTTATTCATGATATAAGTATTTCAAAATTGTTTATGTTGATAATTTTTTAAATTTTATTTTAACCAAATGAAAATAAGAAAAATGTATTCAGTGTCTTAAAGGTAAACTACAACAATACCATTCAAAATATCTGGTAGAAAATAAAATAATTTTCAAGGAATGGACACCAAAAAAAAACTTTTTTTTTTGAACCCCAAACATGCTTTTATGCTCCAAATTTGCTCTTAACTGTTTGTTACTATCGCCCAGGCCGATGATGACAAGTTCGCATTTCTTGGTTGACTGCATTCCAAAATCGGTTTTGTGCAACTGAAGAAATATGTCGTTTAAACCATAATCAACTTTATTTTTATCTGGACCTAATTCATTCCTTCCTCCTCCGCTGCTTCCTTGGATGTACTTCGTCCTTTAATAATATTAAGAACTGCAAAATCAAACCTATAAGTGACTGTGATGATGTTGGTTTTGGGTTCCAAGCCACCGCGGGCCGCGTCCTATTTCTTACATATTTTCAATATTCTTTGATCGGCTCTTTTGTCGCAATGATGACTGTGAATAAAGGGAAATGACTTTTACGAAAGCCCACGTCAACCTTTCAGGACAGTCATTGGAAACGTTTGGTTTCACTCATTGAGTCTTGAGCGCCTCTCAGCAGGTATTGGCCCGTTCTTCATCAACATAGCTACCCCGGGGCTCAAGCAATCTTTGGCTCATTTTTTTCGCCGTGCAAATGACCGCGCCCTGTGCGCGTGAGCGCGCATTCTTCTCCTTCTCATCCCGCCCCTCGCTACAACAGGAGCGCGCTCAGACTGCGGGTGGTGACGTTGGTCCATCTCGCGCTGCCCACAATTGGCCACGCGGGGCGTCCGTCATGTTGTGGAGCGCTTTGCTTTGAACTTCAAGACTTGTCGTTTGATAGCAGGGCGGGGCGACCTTTGGAGAGCCTTGCAGACTGCACCCTGTGGGAAACTCTTCTCTTAATTGGCCCGTACTGTCAACGCACCGAACGCAGGACAAATGTGAGCCTGGCCAATCAGAAAGCGTGACTTCGCGAGCGGGTTTAGTCTTCTACCTGCTGATTGGCCGCAGTCTGCACCAGTCATGCGCGTCGACGCTCGCCAATGGCCCGATTGAATTATCACCGCCTACTGTGTTTTATATAAAGTTTCTCGACAGTCGGCCATCTTTCTCGGTTCATTGTCATTCATCGCGGCTCGTTGGTCGTCGAAAAATCTTCTTGCCTTCTTCTCGGGAGTGAAGCAGCGGCAGACATGGCCAGACCAAGAGTGTTCTTCGACATCACCTCCGACGGTGCGGCTCTTGGCCGCGTCGTGATGGAGGTACGTCCGCCCGCTTTTAGGCGCGGGGTGAGGCGAGGCGTTAGCACGCGCTTCCTTTGTGCGGGCTCCGGAGCTAATCGCCGATGGCCGAACGCGGGGCCCCGGGCGACCTTTGAGACGGGCGGGAAACCGTCTGGAGGCCAACACGGCGGCGTGCGGTCGGCCGTCGCGTCGCCGCCAGCACCCTGGACGGCTTAGTTTGAGCGTTAGCAACGTTAGCCTAGCGCGCTAAGCTCGATGAGTCATGCGCCAGGCTAACGTGCTAATGCGGCGTGTTGCGCGTGCCGTCGGCTCCATTGAGCGGGCTTCTAGTTGTAGCCCGACGTCAGTGTTCCCGCCGTGTTGGACGTGTTTTTACCGGCCCGTAATTGGACTGAGCATTATAAAATGGCTTTCCGAAAACGTGACCAAACTTTATGATGTAGTCGGGCATTGCGAAATTGCCGATGTCAAATTGATATCAATAGCTGCATTTGGTGGATCTGTTAAACAAATTACTGTATGGGAACTGTGAATGTGTCTAGTTGGGGACCAGCTAGGCATAAGAAGATACCTATGCAACTTTAACATGTTTTTTACGTGTACTCCCATTTTTTTGCGTTTATCAACAGGTTAACAACCTAGCATACATTGATAGCTCTAGACACTAAGAACATTTACTAGTCTCGCAATGGAGAAATTCCAAACTTCATATTTAGAACATCCAAATGACTACTAGTCATCTACTGCATATTCGGACACACATGCAATCGGATTAAAAAAGGCATATTTTGTTTTTGCTGCTGGTCTCCAAATATAGTCGGAAATTCAATTACAGCAGCAATACTGGCGCACATGCATGCAGACAACCTACTCATTTGCTCACTAATATATTTGGCGAAACGGATGAGCACCAACAACTTTTATTTTAACTCAAAATTAGTTCAATTTATAGTGAAAACACTTTGGAGGTAGGAGTTAAGTAATAGCGTTATTGGATTTGGTTCATCCCGTGAAAATTCACATGAAGAATTTGCTACACAAATGCAATGGAGGAGAGAGGTTTTAGAGTAAATATGCAACAGAAAACAATTTACTTGTATACGGGCAATGAAATTTGAAGATGTGACGAGCTTCAAGGGCTGCAAATTGAAGTCGCAAAATGTTATGACTCTTTCACATCCAACATGTCCGCAACGTTGATGTACGATTGGTATTTGCGCCAGGGCTCGGTGTGGAAATTTTTTTCCCCCCTTTGGATCCGGTTTTCCCGCCCTCGCCCGCTGGCGGCTAATGCTAACGTAGCAACGCTGTGAGCACGCACGCACGCCGTCTTGTTGGCCGCCCGCTCTGCTTCTGCAAAGGGGGGCCGCTGAAATACGGGAAGTCCTGTCCATGCAGGCGGCCCGGAGCTTGTTTTCCACTGGTGACTCGGGATCTTTATGGCTCCGCCTGCGCCACTCGGCGGGCGGGACTGCGACACTTGTGCCTTCTGGAAACTTCCATGCTGCGGCGGGGGGGATAGCTTCCCTTTGTACCCGCGTGACCTAAGTCCTACCTCGCTAAGCGCTCCTTTGGGGTTTTCGGCCTGAATGCGAACTTTGTGCTTTTTATTTCGGGCTGCAATGTCGAAGCCCAGAAATACTGGAGGTTTAAAATATATATATATATGCGCCATGTGGTAAGCATGAGCACACTTCCTGTCCTCTTTCGGGCAGAGATTGGTTTTGCATTTTCTTGTGTTGGGGGGGGGGGTCCTGTGCTTTTGCTTTGATTCCAGTCGCTTTTGCCTCGGGAGGAGTTTGTGGTGCATAGCTCTTGTCATATGCTGAGGGACTCGGCAATGGTCAATCGAATCGCCACTTCTTTGGTGCTGGTTGTAATGTGGAAGACAGCCCGTCAACCACGATTTTTGGCTTTTTCTGCTCAAGAGAGTAGGGAGCAGCAAAATGAGGCCAGCACCATGCTGATTTTTTTTTCCCTCTAGGTTGCTTTGGTGCAGGGACAGAGATTTGCTGAGTGCCACTCGGGACCCAAATGTGAACGTCCTAACTTACGGCTTTGAAGCGTGCCTTTGTACAGGGTGGACAACACATCCAGAGGATCCATACCACACTTGAGTCCGTTGCAGGTCTCCACGATGGATGGGTGTTCTTTGGTCTTCGGCCCTGCTAGAATTCTCCAGTGTCGGCGCCTTCCACAGAGTATTCGGGAGATGTCGGCCTTTGTTTGCCCGTACTGCTTCCTTTTCAGATTTTTTTTTTTTCCTTGTGTGGCTGTCTTACTTTTGGACACCTTCAATTTTGACTTTGCTTCTTCCACACTTTGTTGGGTGCCTTTGTCTTTGGACCGCTCAGGCATCTTGACTTTGTTGCTCCTGTTCGAGCTTTCACCGGGTGTCCAGTCATTGTTGAACACTTCCATCAACTCCAGTCACTTGCCATCAAAAGTGGTACCCAAAAAAAATAAATTACAACTTGCTTATACTGATTCAGTGTTGAAATTGTTGGTATTAAAAAACTCACTGGATATTTTTTGGGCGAATCGGCAAGCCCTCGTCCTTGTAGTGAAATGTATCCACTACCTTACACATTTTTTATTTGTACATTATGGAGTGTGAGGTTTCATAGGATTTTATTCAATGTCCCCAATGTGTGGCTACTCCCAGGATTTTTTAGACCGTAAAGCGCACTCAAAATCCCCTCCCCCGTCAAAAATCAACAGTGCGCTTAACAGTCAGGTGTGCCTTTGTTTGAATATTAAATAAAGTTTGCCTTATTTGCTGTACTGGCATGTTTCCCTTAATGTGCTGAAATGCACCTTTGAACCCAATGCGTCATGTATGGACAATTCTAAAACCTGACCTGTTATTTGAGACCGCCTAATAATTTGGTATCCCTTTGATAGTCCAGAAAAATACAGCAAGCATAGATTGGGATGTAAATGTTTTTTTTTTTTTAACAGCCCTCTAACATTTTTATGTCCAGCCGCAGCTTATTTACAGTAAAGTATTAAACGTAATGGCTTTTGATAAATTCTAGAATATGCATGAAGTTCAGGTTGTAAGGATACAAGTACAATAAAAATTGTTTTCTTGAAATTTGTCAACTTATCGTTATGTGCAGAATAATCAGAAAATAGGCATCTAAATTTTTACTTTGGAAGTTGCCATTTCAATCTGATTGATGGCAACCCATCAAAAAAAAACAATTCGGTGGTTTTTGAATCCCTAAACTGGGTCAGGGGACAGGGTATTTGAGGGGAGGGTGGTAATGGTGAATGAGTGTTTATTTTGTATTTTTAAACAAATGCTTTTGTTTTCAGCTACGCTCTGACGTGGTTCCCAAGACCGCAGAGAACTTCCGCGCCTTGTGCACCGGTGAGAAGGGTTTTGGCTACAAGGGTAGCACCTTCCACCGCGTCATCCCTCAGTTCATGTGCCAAGTGAGTGAGCAAATTCTCTTTTCCGGGTACCGCGTCAAATGTTTCCCGAGTGGAAGGCACCAAGAGTAAAGTGCAGAAGAGACGAGTGAAAAGTGGCATCCTTGAATGTTGGACCGAAGACCGGAAAAGTCGATGATTTAGGAGAAAGCTCGATAGGTTGTGTGGCAAGGCAGTCAGGCTCGACGCTTCTGTGCCGCTTGCGCCGACAGGGCGGGGACTTCACCAACCACAATGGAACCGGAGGAAAGTCCATCTACGGGAACAAGTTTGCCGACGAGAACTTCGCCCTGAAGCACTTGGGACCCGGGACCTTATCCATGGCCAACGCTGGACCAAACACCAACGGCTCGCAGTTCTTCATCTGCACCCAAAAGACCAGCTGGTGAAAACCGTCCACTTGTCAATCAAACGTTTTTTGGGGGGGGGGGGGGGGTCCTCAAAAGCTCTTAATGCGTATAGTACCAGTTAATAAGGTTAGTTGCATGTTGTTATCAAACCTACTTGTTTTAGATATTTAAAATCTAAACTGATGGAAGGACAATCCCGGGATCTGATAAGGGTGAGAATTTAAATGCTTCCCCAGGGGCAAAGCCTGATGTGAGTGCGCATGCGTGTTTGGTCGCCCTCAGGCTGGACGGCAAGCACGTGGTCTTTGGCAATGTGGTGGAGGGCATAGACGTGGTCTCCAAAATGGAGGCCAAAGGTTCCGGCAGCGGCAAGACCACGTCGAAGTTGGTCATCCAGGACTGCGGCCAGCTCTGAGCGCGCCACCGTCTACCTGTCGCATCTTGGGGGGGCCCCCCCCCTGTCCACCCAACCCCTTTCCTCCAGCCTGTCATTCATTCCACGTTCCAGCTGATCTTGGAACAATTCATTTCCATTTCTGTTTTTGTAACAATTCGAAACCTGTCGCTGCATTTTGACTTTGCCTCTGAACGTTTGGTTTGCATTTAACAATCTGCTCCAAAACGGTTTTCTTTCATCGACAAGTAAATAAAAGATGGCCTTGGTGACTCGACTGTTGCTCTAATCAATATGCGCTGTGCGTTCAAGAATTATGATTCAGCACAAGTCGGTATAGTCTAGTTTCAGATAACCGTAATTCACGGGTAATTGTTGTCGGCTGGATAGCGGATAGCAGTTAGATATCTTGGAATTTCATTTGAATTAGAAGCGAACTTGGATATCTCACCGTGTCGTTAGCCTTCCCGATGCGAGTCGGTTGCCTTTTCGACATGTTCAGCCAAGGCTTGCTGTACACGGCTGACCTCTTGTGGCGGCATTGGGAACGTTTCAAGAGGACCACATTGTTGAATCTACGATCAACTTCAAAACAATCTCCATTTTCAACAACCTCATTCCAGACTGGTTGTTTTTTTTTATGTTACAAATAGTGATACATTGACCTAGGAATGCCAATCGTACATACTCAAAACACCAGCAACGCGATCTCCTCTCAGAGCTTCTCTCACCTTTGCAAAAAAGATTGCCACAGGATTCAACTCCGCTACCTTATACTGGTAGAGGTTCGGGGACCAGCTTTCGTTTAGAGCCGTTTCTCCTTCGACCCGCATGAAAAACTGCTAGAAAGTCATCGCTCCTTGCGGTGCGTTCACGGTACATCGGAAACAGCACTATCCCTAATAAACATCACCTGAACAAAAATTTACAAAATAACGGTCTTAAAAAATTTGGGTCGCGCGTGTGTTTCAATTGTGAATGTATTATGTTGTGTGCTTGTTTTGGTGAATGAGTTCATCTTGAAATCGCGCACAAAGCCACCCCGAATACAAAAAGTGATTTGGCGCTTGAAAAAACAAATTGAAGAAATGTACGGTCAAGTCGTTGTCTTCCTCTGTTCTTTTATGTAGCTTGTGATGTGCCATTGCTCGGGTGTTAGCGCACGTTTTCAAACTGAGGAGGGTGTCAGGTGACAATCACCGCCGCCGCTACAAATAGCACGGTGACGTGCGCAGAGACACAAACGCGCACAGAGTGAGAGCGCAGGTCGAAGAGCAGCAAAACGTCAGAGGTAAGACATTTGGGATTCGTCTTCGTCCCCCTCTTGCCCCACCTATTCCTCCTTGTGTTCTTCCTGTTAGTTACAGTTTTGGGTCCTGGCAAGATGAAGTGCGGGGCGGTCGCTCCATGTGACGTGTCGTCGTTGCTCAGCGTTTGGGAATCGCGCGTCAGGAAGCATCGACGACGTCAAAAGAAAGAGCAGGAAAGAAAGGAGAGCAGCGCCCTCCCCAAGTGAGACAATTGGCCACAGTCGCCGTTGTTCACGATCGCCGAGTCACTATCACGACGTCAAGTCTCACTCATGCCGATGTCCGATTTTCAGCCAACGAACAATTTTGAGTCCTCTTGACACGCCGCAGCCCGACTCACAACGACCAAAAGTCTAGCTTGTCCGGAGAATTGTTATGCCTCTTGCCGCACAATGTGACAAGTCCTACGGGCAGGGGTGTCCAAAGTCGGTCCTCGCGGGCCGCTGTCCTGCCTGTTTTCCAGCTTTCCCAGGAGCAACTCACCTGATTCAAATAATCAGGATCGGTCTAATGCTGCTTCAGAGCTGGCTGATGAGCTGATCATCCGAATCAGGTGCGTTGCAGCCCAGAGAGATGGAATACGGGCAGGACGGTGGCCCTCCAGGACCGGAGCTGGACATGCCTGTGACCTATGCCGTCCTTCGATCGGTTCTTCCCCATTGACCGATCAGAAGATGGCAGGAAGGCATCCTGCCTATGACGAGAGACTGGGCGTAGCGTTCACTCGCCAACAAACAAAAATTGACTTGAACAAAAGGAGAAATATTGTTACGTATACATCGCATTTCAATTCATGGTATATTTGCTAACTGCAAAGCTAGTACCCGATTAGCAAACGATGTGTTATTGAACAAATTGGTTATCCCAAGTTCTTTTTGGAGAATAGAAACTCAATAATGCCCTCTCCTCACCATCCAGGAAATAATTGTTATTAATATATGTATTTTTTTGCCTCGACGTGACTTTGACAGCTGCTTGTCCTGCCTCCCCGATGAACCTGTGCCAATGGACTGAATCTTGATTAGAAGCACGTTACAAATTGGGTCGGACACTGACTTATTGCGTGACATCTCACCCAGTGCAAGACAGAGAACGATTTTTTTTTTCTGGTAGTCCGAAAGCAGCGTGACCGTCGTGAAGCACAAGACTCGTGTGGTTTGAACAGGCCATAACGCATTTTCTTCCATGCAACCGGACAAAGTTTGAAAGTTCACGCAAGCGTTTTTTTTTACTTTTGCGAATGCTATTTAAAGATCACCCAGGTCAACGTGTATGTCTGTGCGTGCGTCTGTATGTGTGCGCGCGAAGGATCGAACAACAGTGGCACGATCGCTTCTACTCCAGGAAGCCCAACTCGCAACAACGCAACCTGCTCAACGGCCACCAGCACAAGTCCACACAAAACACACAATCAGGTACACACACACACACACTGGTACATTAGTAATCACGTGTATATGCAAAATTAGTGCACTCCAGACGTTAGCCGCCCCAAGTGGCGCATTGCTAAGTCTTTGGTGCGCTGTCAGGTGAGCCGCCTGCTGCTGAAGGTCCGCCAGAGAACGTTTTGGTGGATGCCGACACCGATGCGTTGTCCTTCCGTCTGTCCGGTGAGCAGTGGAAGGTAAGCTAAAGGATAATAAGCTTGCACTTTCACAACGCTACCTTGACTTGGATTTGTGAGCAAGCGTGTTACTGAAACCACACGTGACTGAATTGCCAAAAACAAGAAAGCATTGTATTGCAAAAAAAAAAACGGACCTGCCCAGCTGATCGAGCAACAGAAGTAGCTGTATGTTTACCTTTTAAGGGGCGTGGCCCAGCGCATGCGTCAGCAACACGGTCGGCCTGAGCGTGAGCTTCTGGGTGGGAGTCGTGACCTAGAGCAGCTCCATCTGAGTGTTTTTGTTTCGATTGGATGGATGTGGATGTGTGCTAGTTTCACTACATGTGTGCGAGTATGCGTTTGTGCAAGTGTCAGTTGTGCTCTCCGTGTGAAAGTGTCTTTGTTTTGCTGTGTGTGTGTGTGAACGCCTGGTTAGTTTTGCTATGTTTGAGTGGGTGTGAGGAATGTGTGTTTTTGTGTGTGACCCTCGCTGTGTGTGTGTGTGTGTTAGGTTTACTGTGTGTGTACTGGGAAGCACCAAAAAAAAAACCCCATCCAACAAGCAACGGCTCGCAAATCAAGGTGATGATGGCAATTAAGAAAGACAACGTTGGTCTACTCAGGATTTCCCAAAGGATCTGGAGTGGAAGACGTTTTTGCTGGAGTGGCACGTGAGCGGCACCAAAATCCAGAAGCTTCCAGACTTCTTGGCGTCCTTCAGCTTGCTGAGAGTTTTGGAGGTGGCCAAGAACAAACTGGACCAGCTGCCTCCCGACATCGGTGAGGTCCGCCTCGGCCCGTCCACCCTTCGTCCGTCTCAAATTGCCCCCTTTGCCAGGAAAACTTGTCCAGTTGCGCCGGCTCAACGTCAGCTACAACCGCCTGTCCTGCGTTCCCCCCCAGCTTGGGATGTGCCGCAACCTGGAACGACTGGAACTGGCCGGAAACCGCGACCTCTCTGAGCTGCCTTTCGAGGTCACCGACATCCCTGCTGGTTGCGCTTGCTAGCATGTGTTGACATCACGTTTGTGTTTGTCGACGTGCTGCGGTGAAAACAGGCACTCAACCAATGGGCTCGTTGGGCTCATTAGCACGTGTTAGCGTTGATTAGCATACGTGCGGATGTGTTAGCATATGTGCCGTGGCGAAAACAAGCTGGTTGGTCTCATTGGCATATGTTAGCAAAGGGCTCACCAACATGCTACCCACAAGCACAAGTTAGCCCCAAGGGACCTCATGAGTGACCGTCAGGCCCCAAGCAGTCGCTTTCATTTTTAAAAAGACTGGCGACCCTTGTCTTCGCATCTTTTGCAACGTGTGCTGCAATGAAAACCGCTATTAGCTCACCGCGGGTGTTAGCACGACATCAGCGCCGACGTGAACGTGTGTGTGCCCATTTGCAGCTGAGCTCTCTGAAACGTCTGACACACCTGGACATAGCGGAGAACGGCTTTGCATCAATACCCGTGTGCGCTCTCAGGATGAGCGCTCTGCAGCTCCTCGACCTCAGCGACAACCGACTCGGCGACCTGCCGCAGGACATGGACAGGTAGCGAGCTTGTTCCTGTGCGCGTGTGTTTTGGTTTCACTTTATCTGCGTATCCCTGCGTGCGCGTCAGGCTGACGGAGCTGGCGACCTTGTTCGTGCACAACAACAATCTTTCGTATCTTCCTCACTGCCTCACCAACATCGCCACGCTCAAACTGATCGTCGTCAGCGGCGACCCGCTCGTTTGTGTACCCACGCAACTCTGCAGCAACCCGAACATCAAGTACGCGCATGCATACAAATACATATTCAAAGACACGTACACGCAGGAAGTGACGTGCGTACCGGTGTTGCGTGTGCGTGTCGAGGTTCATTCGCCTGTACGACAGTCCGGCCAGTGGCGAGAAGGAAAAGAAAACGGACGTGACGAGAACCACAAGCCAAGGACGGGATGAAAAAGACGAGACAAAGGACGGCAGGGAGAAAGAATTCATGGACGTTTACGTCAGCACGCTCAAGGACAGAGGTCAGAGGTCACGTTTCACTACAAAAACGACTTTTTTGCGAGTGTCTTTTTGCATATATTACAAAGTGTCAATAATTGACTTCGCTAGGAAGTGTCCGGTTTTATTTTCTCAGGTTTTTGAGTTGACTTATTTTGATGTCGCTGAGTCAACTTTTATTTTCAATTGTCATGAAGGATTTTTCCTCTCAAGTCTTTGTTGATTTTTAAGTGTCAGTTTTTATTTTGAAATGTCACCGGGATTGAAATTATAAACCACAACATTGCTAACACTTCAAAATAAGTAAGTTAATAGTACTCCAAAAATCAAAGTTGACTTCATCCTTCAAAATAAAACTCTTAACATTTCAAATTAAAGTTCACGCTGCAAGAACTGAGTCGACTTCATAAAACTCTCAACACTCTCAAGTAACAAAAAAACTTTCTTTTGAAGTCGTATCAAGTTAGCACGCCAAATTAAAAGTCAAGTGAACAATACTTCAAAATAAAACCCAACTCAATAACAGTTCCAAATATCACATGAACAACTGAAATGCTGCCTTTGTCCCCTCCCCACCAAAAGAGAACATACCCTTCTCCACCACCAAGGTGACCATTTCCTGTCTGCTGTGACCCCGCCCACTGGGAAGCGCCGCGAATATGCTCATGCTAAGCCGGAATTTGATTGGTGGTCATCCATCATCCTGAAGACGTCACTGTGGTTTGATCATTTTTATTGTTGGAGTCAGAATCTCTTCAGTAATTTCTCATCTTTTATTTTGGAAACCAAAAGATTTTTGGGGGGCGGGGTTTGTTCAGTAACGGGGAAAACTCTTTCCCGAATGCGATTTCCAAAGCTTGCTGCCGAAAATGTCATATTTGTAAATGAGGGCTCGTAGTAAAAACAAAAAAACATCCAAATATGAGCAATAAAATGATTTCTTGTGCT
Source organism: Hippocampus guttulatus (assembly GCF_054856545.1). NCBI lineage: Eukaryota > Metazoa > Chordata > Actinopteri > Syngnathiformes > Syngnathidae > Hippocampus > Hippocampus guttulatus. Next base: position 20,977,769 of record NC_141265.1, read on the forward strand.
TTGTTTCTTTCAATTCAAATGAAATCATCAACAAGGCAAAACACTTCCATTTTCCAATTCAAACAGCCAACTGCTCCCCTGTCAACATCAGGGCACCGGTGGACAAACCAAGAAAAGTTGGACTTTTGGGGTTGGCGTCTTTTATGAAAGGTCAAAAATATTTGATGATATGAGCAGGGATCCTGTGGTGCAATGGGGCCAGCATCTTTTTTTTTTTTCTTTTTGACAGTGCACTAAAAATGTGCTGCCGGAACAGGAAATCGCTCCAGGGGGTTCTTTCAAATAAAAACTCAGTCATGCGACGTTTCCTCGGAAACAGGAAGTTGCAGTCGCCAACGGTAACGACCATGCCTCTTCGAAATTAAAAAAAAAAAAGTCTGGAAAAGAATTGGCACATTTTGCAAGCACCCGACGGGTCTCCGATAGGCGGAGGGAGGCCCGTCAATCACATGCTGCTGTCCTGTAAGAGTGGCTCGATGTCCTCGGCGTCGCTGGGGGGCGTGACCACGGGGCCGGCGTCCTGAGCGGGCGCGGCGAGCGCGCCCGCGCCGCCCGGCTTCCTGTCCGCGCATGTCTTGATGGCGGCGGCCGGCGGTCGCTCGTTGATGAAGGCGGCCACGATCAGCGCCAAGACTACGGCGCAAGCGCCAAACAGGAATGGGGGGCCGGGAACGCTCGACTTCTGCGGATGCACCAAAATGTTTGTATTTCTTCATTTGACTTGATGTGTGAAAACGCGCACGTCCCTGTGTGTGCGCTTTATCGTGTCGCGCATCCTGTCATTGTGTGTGTGTGTGTTGTGCACGTGTGTACCTTAATGTGTTGTGTGTCCCGTCCTTCTGCAGGCTGAACGTCGCTGAGCTCCACGTTGAAGAGGAAGAAGATGAATCCGTACAGTGCGGGGCCCAACCCGTTACACAGACCCCGGATGCCGGTGATCATGCCCTGGACCACGCCTGCGGGCGTAGGCACACGCACATAAAGTTACAAACGCGCCCCCAGACACCCCCCCACCCCCCACTTCCTGAGAGACCTTGCTGGTCCGGGGCCGCGCTGTGCGAAACCAAGGCTGAGACGGCCGGGAAGGTGATGGAGGACATGGCGGCGACCGTGCCCGCCGCCCACATCATCCTGCATGGGGATAAAGCGGCACCGTGACATCCCCTTCATTGTGACTCTCGGGTTGCTGAATGACCACTGCGCCGCCGGCACCCCCCCCCACCCCGGGGATGACTCACCAGGGCTCGGAGCCGAAGGCGTACCAGGCCAGCTGCAGGAGCTGGAAGGTCAGACCCAGCAGGACCGTCTTCTTGTTGCCCAACGTACGCATCAGCACGCTCAGGAGAAGCGTCTTCAAAACACACGCGTGCAACGGGCACGGCGCCCAATCAATTACAAAATCGCACGGGGACTTAAGAGTGCCTTGGAAAAGGATTGTGGAGCGCAGATTTAAAAAAAAAAAAAAGTCACCAAGTAAGGGCACACGCAGGGGCACCAACAGACATGAACAACGCAAACACACACACACACACACACACACACACACACCTGCGCAATGATAGACAGGATGCCCACCATGGCGATGAAGGCGGCAATGGCGGCGGGGGAAAAGTCAATGACCTAAAAGACAACAAGGTGCGTACTTGTTAGGTAAGGCGCATCGTCGTGTTAACGGAATGCGTGTGCTTGCGTCTTTCCACCTGTCTGAGGTAGAGGAAGAAGCTGGAGTACTGCCCGGCCTCCGGCAGGTACGACAGGAACACGGTGACGCAGATGAGCATGACGGTGGAGTCTTTGCCCACGCGGCGCAGCGACTGGACAAACGATAATGCCGGCTAACCGCCAAAAGTCCCTGGAGCCGCCCGATCGCCCCCCCACCCCCACTCACGGCAAAGGGGTCCGCCTGCTCCCAGGAGAGCGGGAAGCCCCAGGTGGTCAGCCGCATCTTGTCGGGCAGCGACTCCGGCATCACGAAGAAGACGAAGGCGATGTCGGCCACCGAGATCACCGTGGCGACCAGGACCACCAGGCTGTCGCCGTGGCGCGCCGACAGGTACGCCCCGATGGCGGGGCTGGTCACCAGGCTGGCGGCGAACGTCGCCGACACCTGAGAACACGCGCGCGGGTGAGGGCGTGGCGACGGCGGCGATGGCGAGGGAGCGCGGCGGAAGCGTTACCAGGCCGTATGCCGTGCTCCTGCGCTGCTCATCCGTGATGTCGGCCACGTAGGCGAAGATGACGGAGAACGTCACGGCGAAGATTCCTGACACGGCGATCAGGGCAAAGTGCCACCTGGGGACACGTGAGGACAACTCAACACACGGTACACTGCGTACGTGCGCCGTGGCGTTTGTGTGGGTGACAACATGTATGTTTTTTTCACGACATGCGTGTCTAAGGTGATGTGAGGGATGACATTCAGTGGCTCTAAAAAGTCGACACACCCCTGTTGAAATGCCATGGGGGGGTCAAAATAAGTGAGATAATGCTGTGGTTGCATAAGTGTACACACCCTTTTATAACCAGCCAATTGAAACAAACAATTACATTTAAACTCCCATTAAGTGGAAATCAGGACACACATGCCACCATTGAAAGTGCCTCTCATTAACACCACATATTGCCCAACTGTTTTAGTAGGCCTTTTTTTTTTCTATCCTCGGTTTCGCTGGACCATTTCACATCATACAGCAAGCTTGGATCATTTTGTTATAGTGTGCCTATTTAGATGCATCGTATTTTACGTGATCGCATGTATGGAAATACCACAATAATGAAGACATCTACGTACGTGATGACGAGTTGACGACATGCACAGACGTCACGATGTAAGCAAGGAGAAGAGAGTTTTGACATTTGACATAAGGTCACGTAACACAGATGCACCACATGATAACACATATGTGCATGATGAAAGTGGCGGAACCAGTGAACACTTCTCTGTTCCCTTGAGTGCAGCTGTGGATAAAAATTCCAAGCGTGCGTTTCTTTTTCAGTTTTCCTGACGCTCGTTGAGGCTCAGAGGCTCACATGATGCACACGTGACGGTCAAGTGACTATCAGCGGGCTCAGTTTGCCAGCCCGGTGTGCTCACCAGGGGCTGATCCTCATGAAGGGGATGGGCGCGCATGTGAAGAACACAGTCATCAGGAGGAAAAACTTCCTGCCCCAGATGTCAGACAGGGCACCGATCACGGGGGCCGACAGGAACGACAGGAAGCCCTAAGATACGTACGAATGCATTTGCACACGGTGACACACGCATGCATAAACAAGTGATGAAAAACACACGGCTACTTTATTCATCTGGAAGTGAACGAACACACATTTGTTTGCGCGTACACACACACACAGACAAATACACGTTTATGTTTGCACACGGGCCGAGCACTCACCTTGACACCTTGTATGAGTCCGTTCATGAGGAACGTGTGCTGCGGGAAGGTTTCGTGAAGAACCTAAAAGCACAGTGACAAAGGCAGTTAGCATTGTAGCCTAGCTGAGCTAACGCCGAGGCAAGTGGGCGTGTCTCTCACAGTCAGCATGGGTGTGGTCAGCAGACCCCAGGCGAAGAACTCCAGGAAGATGACGATGATGGCGTGCGTTACCCTTGCTCGGCCACGCGTGTGCTGCCACCAAACCAAAACGAAGAATACCGAAACATTGTCACTTCCTGTTCCAACTACTTCCTGTTTATGTCCATCTCTCCCCTTTTCCATTTCATGACAATACCAGCGAGACATTTTTCATCACGAGTTTTTTTTCTTTGACTTCAGAGCAAGAATTCAAGATACAAGTGGTTTATGAGCAGTGGACTCAACTCGACAGACTTCTAAAACAACGAGAATTACACATTCTATCTAAAACCACCATACAACTCGGCCTTCTGCGAGCCTCATGCCAACGCACAGAACAACCAACAGGCTAGTGAAAAGGATAGGTTTTTTTTTTTTTTAACACAAATGGTGCTGCAACACGTGTACAGTGGACCTGGCTCGACCACAAATAGGAACAATCTGAATAAGCACAGTAAATTGCCATTGTTGTCATTACCCCCCCCCCCCTTCCCCTAAAAAGCGTAAACACCGAATTTTTTTTTTAAGTGAATATGCAAGGTTTTGGCTAATAGGTTCCCCCAAATAATCCAGAAATATGTGAATCCTCAAACGATGAACTGCGAAATGACAGAGTTCATGACGACTTCACATTTACCGTTAATTTCACCTCGCTCAACTTTGCGATGACGTCAGCGACGATGGATAAGTCAAGTCAAGTCAACAGTATTTATAGAGCACTTTCAAACAGCCATCGCTGCATACAAAGTGCTGTACATGGAGCAAGGATAAGGCAGGAAGTGATTTGTGCAGCTCGTTTGTTTACATAGTTGGCACTCCAAATGTGTCAAAGATGCACGACGTTAGCACAGCTGTGGGAGATAATCTTCAAGAGATAATTTGGTATCTTTTCCTGTAATCTGCTTCATTAGCTGCCATTGTTGCTGGCGCCCGGTGATGCTAACGTTAGCCGTCGATGCTGAGCTAAATGGCTTACCGAGCTACGGACCAGCATGATGTCGATGTTGATGTGGTCAGCCTCGTCGGCGGCGGCCTTGCCCGCGATCATCTCACATTTTGGAGCATCACTGTCTCGGGGTGTCCGCCTTTCTTCCAGCGTGTCAGCTCGTCCCAAGTTTGGTGTGCCGCTACGTCAACCGCTGCCCGGACTGACGGAATGAAACGTCACCTTTCGACACTTCGGCGTCTCGGAAGTGCGGTGCCAGTTGCCCCGCAAGACGATGCTCGAGCTAATAATCACGGGACCAAGGACCACGAGTTTCCCGTTTTTCTGTTCTTAAAATAGCTACGAAGTTATGGAACAACATGATGATTTTGTAGAGCAATATTGTCGAACTGACCAATTGAAAATGTGAGCTCGACTCAAGGAAAGAAATTAAGATTAAGCAGTGTACAAACAACAAAAAAGAGTGCTCGATAACCGACTATGCTGTCATTAATGAAAATGCCAGAAAATATCATCGTAAACATGCAAGTAACCATAGCAACCAAGGGGCAGGAGGTTACCAGCTCACCAAAATGATCCATCACGATAACCATCGTCAACTTGTACACAAGTGAGGTCAATAAGGTGTGGAATGAAGTTATAATCCACATTTTAAATCGTTCCACCTCTATTTTATTACGATTTTGTAATACAGAGCAACTCGAGTAATGCGAGGCAAAAAAATATTAAAACGAGTGTCTAAACGTATGCCTGTTTTAATTTTTGACTGCGCACGTTAAACCAAGTCTTTTAAATAAGATTATACAAATAAATAGAGTTACTCAAAATAATATACTAACTTCCTACTGATAATAATATCAAAATTTCCCACATTTACTATAAAACTGCTCAATTTTCAAAAAGGCATGTGAGTTAGCAGCTTGTGGCTTTGGGGTCCTCTCTGCTTTGTAGGCGCTAGAACGGAGCCTTACACAAAACAACAACAACAACTAAAAAGCGATAGTTTATTTTTACGGTGTTCTTTTGTTTACACTCAAGCACCCAGGTGGTTAAAGTAACAATTTTCCATGGCTTCTACGGCCGCATTGCTTTCGACCGCGTTGGATTACTACAATGACGAAGAGGAGCTCGACAGCGTGGACGACGACGAGCGAAGCTTTCGAGGGAGAGACTCAGAAGAAGGTAAAGAAAATTCACCTACACACTCGAAGGAAATCAAAGAACAGCAACAATATGGCTTCTGACTTGCTCGCGAGGGTGACATTTTTATTTCAATTGCTGGTCTAGTCGCGCGTCTCAACTCTGATGATTGCTTTAGGTAATGACGATGATGTGTTTGAAAAGTCATACTACGGGGGTGATGACCGTCGTGATGTATCGCGATTGGCTGGCTCGTGCTAACAGTCGGATGTATATTTGATTTGGAAGCGTACTAATTGTGGTGATGAGGTTGAAACTCATTTCAACATAGTGATCGAGTCGATCTCGGCTAGGCTAAAATGGCGAATGCTGCTACATAACATCACGCCCACTTGTCTTGTTTTAAATCACATTATTTTTTTAAATGACACACTTTTTTTTCAAAATGACGCCTTGAGATGATTGCGCATGTATTAGGCCAAACTAAAGTAGACGTTAGTGGTTTGCATGAACAGAACCAGCCAGTAGAGCAGACCCCCCCCCCCCCAACCTTATAGCACTCATTCATTCCAAAGAGACGCGACGACATTACGGTGAATGGCGAATAAAACAGCCGGGACGACGACGACGACAAGGACGATGACCGCCAACCCAGGTTCGCTGTCAGAACTTCGCACACACACTTTTGGTTTTGGTTTTGGATGGTGTGTCTCGTGTCGCTTCCCGAACCTCTTTCCGTGTTGAAATTATGCCCCTCACCCCCCCTCGTCCTTAGAACAGCTGACCGAGCTAACTTGAGCTAGCACTCGCATCGTGCTACCTTCTTGAATAGATCAAAATGTCATGAAAAGCCAAAGCTGTTGTGCCCGGTGTCGGTTCGCCGAACTTCATTGAACCCGGGTGGGTTCCCTTGACCGACGAAGAAGAAAAAGAAAAAGCCGTGGCAGTGGCCAAGTTAGTTAGCCAGTCGACTGGCCTCTTCATGCGGCAAAAAAACTATGAGCTTCCTTGTCACTTGCCCTTTGAAATGACTGTCGAACCGAGACCAATCCCCAAGTTTCGTGACTAGACCTAGACGAGGGTTCACCCGCCTCCTGTGTGGATTCAAGTGCCTCGCACAAGCCTTGTAAGCAATAATGGCACTACAATATGCTGCACTAAAGTAAGATAAGATAAGAAGATAAGACTGATTTCATGGTTTGACGTTAGCATTGACCTTCTGCCAATAGAGGGCGCTAAGAGACCGCGGAACGGTCATAAGGATGTGTTGACTTCACTGGAAGCATGAAACATCTGCCGTGACACGGTGCCGGCCGGCCCGCGAAACTTCGGGACAAAAATCTCGTTTCCACCAAATGACTTTAATAGTTCTTACACGCTGGATTCAGTCGATGCTTCCTCTTCCTCTCCTCTTGTTGATGTCCGTCACAGATACGGAGGACGCCAGCGAAACAGACATCGCCAAGCACGACGAAGACGACTATGTGGAAATCAAAGAGCAGTACGTCGTGATCTGTTTGTCTTGGACACGCTGGTGCTTGTCACCTGCTCTGAGTGTGCGTGCATGCTTGTGTGTGTTCTTCGCAGAATGTACCAGGACAAGCTGACCTCACTGAAAAGACAACTACAGCAGTTACAAGAAGGTGCTAAGTTTGTCCGGGCCGTGCTCAACGCTGACCGCTGACCGCTGACCAAAGTCGACAAAACAACTGTTTCATTTTTCATCATCCGCGCTGGTTTCGCAGGCACGTTGCAGGAGTATCAGAAGAGAATGAAGAAGTTAGATCAGCAATACAAAGAGAGGCTGCGCAATGCAGGTGAGCGACATTACGAGGAAGGCCAACTCGCCAATTCTTGTCGTCGTCGCCTTGGCATGTACGTTACTACAGAGCATCCCCAATCAGAAAAGAAATTCACCGATTCTCATACCAATCACCGATACCACCGGCCGGCCCTTTTGATACAAAAATTTCCCACCCAAAACAATGACGAGATAAATAATTTCCCCAATGTAACAATTTTCCTCAATCGTGAATGAAATTAATGGCAATGTTATATCCTTCCAATTTCTAGTTCCTGATCGTAACACGGCCGATACTAGTCTTGTTTCCGTCACAAGTACGATACCTTGAAATAAGGCTGGTATCGGCACTGGGATGATACCTGGTATCGGTACTCGTCCATCTTTAAAGAACATTCTTTTTTTTCACCCAAATTTACTTTGAATAGTCAATTGGCAACTTTATACATATATATTTTTTGGACTGAAAATCTTACTATTTTTTTTCTCTCAAAAGAAAAAAAAACGTATTCTTGTCAGGTTATGACGCTATGCACATATGAAGCATACACAGTAAAATGTCGAAGTGACTCGCGAAGGCATAACAATAATAAGAATAGAAAAATTATACTAATAGCAATAATAAAAATAATAATGCTGCTGTGTGTCGTTTGCAGATCTCTTTCTCCAGCTCGAGGTGAGTGAGCCCGCGAACTGTCAAACGTCCTTTGACCTATGCGCTCGGTCATGACTCGTATGGCGCGCGCGCCCTTCAGACGGAGCAGGTGGAGAGGAACTACATCAAAGAAAAGAAGGCGGCGGTGAAGGAGTTTGACGACAAGAAGGTGGAGCTGAAGGAGAACCTCATCGCCGAGCTGGAGGAGAAGAAGAAGATGATCGAGAACGAGAAGTTAACCATGGAGCTCACGGGCGGTAAGAGCCAACGCCGTTTGTGGCCGGGAGATTTAGCGTTTCGCTCCATGTGGACTTCTTCTTCTTCTTTTTTGTTTCAGATTCCATGGAGGTCAAGCCCATCATGACCCGCAAGCTGAGGAGAAGACCCAACGACCCGGTCCCGATTCCGGACAAGAGACGAAAGCCGGCGCCTGATATCCTTTCCGTCAAGGCTCGTCAACCTTTTCTTGACATGGAGAGCGACTTTCTTTGGGTGCTGATAAATCCGCAATTTCCCCATCGCTGGCGGTCATTCTTTTTTATATTGCCCACTAAAACATGGCCGTTATTTATCTGCGAGGTACACCTAAGCAACGTCGCTTTTTCCATTTGTTATTGGGTGCGGCATTCATTTCTTCAGCTTGACCTTAACTCTTCACACCGCAGCTCAATTACTTGCTAACGGACGACCAGATCATGGAAGATCTCCGAACATTAAATAAGGTAATCATCGTGGGGGGCTGGGAAGGGGGGGGGGGATACAGTAACAGACGAACCTACCTGAGCCCTTTTGTGTTCACTCAACGTCTTGCCGTCATTTTGTCTTCTTGCAGCTCAAGTCGCCGAAACGAGCAGGTACGACCCAACCCACGCGGGCAGCCACATTTAGTTTCAGAAGATATTCGGCAGTTTTCATTTTCAAATAAAATATTTTCAAGTAGCTTACACTCCAAATACACCCCAAGCTACGATGCCAATTTCCTGATGATGCCACAAGATGGTGACAAAGTGCTACTTTTCCATTAGACGGGGCTACGGCCTGACTACGTGAAGCTCTTCCCCTCATATCAACGTAGTTCTTAGGCACCGCGATGCTACAAGAATGCACCCAAGCACTAGCCCCTTGATTCAACATCCTTGGCACCAAGATGGCGTTTAGACTCCACACAGGGTGGGGGGGGGGGGGGGGGTCCTGCATGGTCACTGCTGTATATTGCCCCTTGAAAAGCGTATGTCTCTCTTTCTTTCCCGGCTCCTCCCGCAGTGTCGCCGTCGTCTCCGGAGCACGTGCCCTCGGCGCCCATGGAGTACCCCGTTCAGCGCTTCGAGGCCCGCATCGAGGACGGCAAGCTCTACTATGACAAAAGATGGTGAGTCTGCCGCCCCGCCGTAACGTTTCCCCCAGAGGCTCTTCCGCCGCTCGCAAAAAAGTTTCGGATCTCGCGCTCGTCACTCTTAACGGGGATTTGTTGTACTACAGAGCAGCGGCGTCCAACCGGCCGCTTCAAAGCCACGGGTGGCTTTTTCGTCCTTCCGATGTGGCTTTTTTAAAAATGTTTGTTCATTTTTCAAACGTAATTCAAAGTTTTAAGATGACGCTGCTGTTGTAACATTAAAATGAAACGCTTTCCTTCCCTCGGCAACCAAAATGCGCCTCACAAGTGCCGCTGTGCGACACCGGGCTCGTGAATTGCGCGTTTCAGCTCCTTGTTACACAACGGCAAGTGAGTTGCGCACAAAGGAGGCAATTGGCAGCATCTTCCCAAGTTGCCTGCTGAGGGGAGAGCAGACACGAACGATCCAAAACATCCTTTCCAAGTTCCAGACTTTCAACATGAAAGCACGCGCTAGAACGACACGCTGTCAGCCCACTTTCTGGATCTATTCACGTTTCGCAATCAATCAACAAACAAAAATTTTGTCGATGTCCCGACACAAACTGCCCAAAAGTTCCAAGTGGCGGCCATTTGATAAAGAAGGCGAGCGACCGTGATATCAATGAAGAACTTTGAAAACTCCTCTGCGGCTGATACGGCAAGGATGTCCTCACCGTCCGTGTTTGCCATTCAACAGTCTTCACGAAAAGGTACAAGTGAATCGAAATGTTCACGTGTCCGCTTCGTTCTTGGTTGATCTCTTTCGTGCTATTTTTCCACGTCAAGCTAACGTTACTCTCGTTTCGATTGTTGTTGTATTTACGGCATTTCTTGTGGCAACTATTGCTTGGGGGTTTTCAATCATGTATAATTCTCGATAGGACACTTTCCCGAAAAGAAATCATTTGCCAGGTGATGTATTCGAGATGCCTTTCAATTTGTTCCCGTTTGTTTTTTTGCGCACTTTGTTCCTGAAACAGGAACCGTTGTAAACTCCGATTTTGGCCACCACAATATACTGTCCGTTTATGTGCTGTCTAAGTTCCGTCCGGAAATTATGTTGCGAGCTTACATCATAACTTGATTCACGAGCTAACTGTTGTGCGAGACGAGCGCGGTTTTTCGTCATCATTTTCGAGCCGTTTGTGCGATTTGCAAATGTCCTCTTTGGTACTGCTCGTACTCACCACTAGATGGCAGCATTGCATCCTTCACGGCAGCCACTCTCGGATTCCAAAATTTGAGCGATTTAACTCTTTCAGGGACCGCGGTTACTACAGCAGACAGCTTATCGTGTTATCAGGTTATTGTTGGTGCATGAAAGAGTAAAAAAAAAAAAAAAGTCGTTCATGTACATGTGTAACTTCAAAGCCTTGCGTGTGTTGACACGATTTTGCCAAGACTGCTCTTCCGAGAAAAGGTTTCCTGCATATGTTGATTTATTTTTGTGGGTATGATCAAATGTTTTGCTTGCCTCAGACAGTTTGAGGTTAGACAACAAGAGATCAATAACACTTTGCCTTCTATTCATCTTCAGCGCAGGAGGGATTTACAATTATCCCCCAAGTCTTTGTTCACTGGAGCGGCGCTTCCATTTTTTTTTCCCCAATTCAAGAGTCTCCCGGTGTCTTAATTTTAAACAGACAACACATGCTTTATTCCACTTGTCACCCTATTCCTAAAGCGATTCTATTTGTTTATTCCCCCCCCCCTCCCCCTCATAATGACAATGTGAACGCCAGGGAGAAAGGATGTGCCTCCTTTATGCGTCTATGTGTCTGGATTCCGGTTGACGGATATCAACGTCCATGGCACCTCATGAGTTTAAAGCCCTCGTGTGTGTGTGTGTGTGTGTTTTATTGTTTTGTTTTTTTTTGTTTCCCCCCCTCAGGTACCACAAGAGCCAGGCCATCTATCTGGAGTCCAAAGACAACACTAAGATCAGTTGTGTCATCAGCTCGGTGGCCACCAACGAGGTGGGCGCTCTTTCCCGAGACCCAATCAGACAGAATGTTTTTGTTTGTTGTTTTTCTTTTTTTTGTCTTACACCCTTTTTGTTGTTGTGTAGATTTGGGTGAGGAAGACCAGCGACAGCACAAAGATGAGGATCTACCTGGGACAGCTGCAGAGGGGAGCCTTCGTCATTCGGCGGCGGTCGGCAGCGTGAACCCCCCCCCCCAACCAAAAGTGTAAATTGTAAATTCGTCCAAATGTTCATTATGTTTGTTTAGGCAGTTTTGTCAGATTTGATTCCTTTTCACAAATAAATCTGATCAAGTGTTTTTACTCAAACAGTCTTTGGTAATGCTGTTTTTTTTTTTACTTGAAAGGGATACTTGACTAATTTTGCAATTTTCACCCCAAAAATGTTTTTTTTCTATAATGAATTTCATCCCGTCATTGCTTTTCATGTACAATTTCCACCTTTAAAACCAGATTTTGTCTCTTGTCATTCGACAGCAAGTGGCAAAATACGTTTTTAAAGATGTGAATTGTACATGAAAAATAATGACGGTATCAAATTCAGTCGCCTTTGGGGGCTAAATTTTTTTAAAAAATTCTTTCGGGTCGTACTGAGCAAAAATGGTCACTTCAAACCAAAACGACAGACTTTTGGGGGGTATAGTTTCTTAAGCCTTTTTTTTGTGGGTTTACTTGTGACAGACATGTCTAGTTAATGTCATATGTCTGCGTGAAAGTGGCATGAGGGCTGACTTTTCAAAAAGATCCCAGGGGGCGGTCTCAAGCCAAATTTGGCTGCTGCAAACCAAAACAGTCAACTATCTTTTCTGGCATGATCTCTAAAAACCTTTTTGTGGGTCCACATGTAGGAAAGATGACCCAATTTCATGTAGCTCGTTGAAAACTGCCTTTTGGGGACTCATTTTGACGGATGAGTTTTCATGTTTTTAGCAATCTGACAATCTTGAGGAGACCAGGAAATGGACTTTGAACCAAAATTGCTGACTTCCTTTGTGTTTTGGGGCATGCTTTATTGATTTTATTGTGGGTCTCCTCATGATAGTCATGCCTACCAAATGTCATGTTGCTAAGTGAGCTGGCGTTGGCATTTTGATGGTTGTGAGCGTGAGTGGATGTTCATGTATGTGTGTCCTGCGTTTGGGTGGCGACCAGATGAAAATAAGAATTCCAGGTGGTGCTATTGAGTCCGTTTTTGTGCGGGAAGCGCCTCCATTTTGACCAGGTTGTGTCTTGGCGCCGCGAGCCGTCCCCGCCGCCTCTCATCTCTCTCTCGTCACTCTCGCTCAGCGGGCCTGTGGAGCGCTCATTGCTTGTGTGCATAAAACCTCACCCGGGGCGTCAATAAAAAAACAAAATTGAAAAAAAGCAAATTCCCCCGGCGGCCTTCAGTCGGAGCGCCCGATTTCATATTTCCTCTTTCATCTGCCGACACTCCAAATTGAGTATTCGCCACGCTGCGCGTTCAGCAGCTGCGCGCCGTCGGCTTGAGCGATCAAGCAGACGGGCAGGCAGCACCTCATCATTCAACACGACTTGGACCGACTCAACCGCATATGGACCTCAAAAGTATTTTTGTTTCGGAGCGTGTAAAGGTGGAGGTGCAAAAAGACGAGTCGAAGGCTGCAAGAGGTGAGGAGGGTAAAAGACAGAGGAGAGGGTGCAAAGTGATCAGATTAGATCAGTTCAAGAGGCAGGCGAGGAAGATAAAAGGTTGAGGAGGGGGTGCGTGCAAGGAAGGTAGACGGTAGTGGACGGTTGTAAAGGGGAGTAAAAGGTAGACGAGGGGCGAAGAGAGGGTTAAAGGGAAGGATGATGGTAGGTGAAAAGGGGAAGAGGGGCAAACCAGAGTACCCGGAGAAAAGCCACACAAGCAAGGGGAGGAGATGCAAACTCCACACAGGAAGGCCGGAGCTGAAATTGAACCCGGTACCTCTGCACCGTGAAGTCAACATGCTAACCACTCTTGACTACCGGGCTGCCTGAGTTCTAATTATTAGTTTTCAAATCTTGAAATGGCCTCGCCCCCCCCTCCCCCACGGAGACCGCTCAAAGGCCGAGGGAGGTCCGCGGAGGCAGAAGCGTGAAGGCAGGCCAGCAAGTGAGGGGGCCGCACACTCCTTTGAAAATGAAAAATAGTGGCCGTTTAATCATACGCTGCTTCACTTGAGCTCAACAATAGGCGTAATGACGCATTCATGCTCAGCCACAGCAAAACCCAACGTTTGCTTGAAAAGAATTGATTGGCTCATTGTCAGTCTGATGATGATGATGATGTCACTGGCCAACGCTGCGTATTCACCGCACGGATGCATACACAGAAATATGGACGAAATGCGTGTGTGTGTCAGGGACTGAGCTCATAATGTGCTTGGAGCCACTTGAGTCATTCTGCTGCGTGCGTGCGTGCGCGTGAGCGAAGACAATGACATTAAATCCAACCCGACAGCGTTCATATTCCAATGTACGCAGAGGGAGGAATATGGAAACATGTGAGCGCACAAGACGAATCTGTTGGCCACTTGATTAGGTACGCTTGCACTATCTAAAGGCAGTCCAAAACGGTGGCAGGATTGTTTTCCGTACACCCCTAAAAGGCATGGTAGGATGCTATTCTCGGCTAAGCTATTAGCATTTCGCCAATTCTCATTTGAAGATGAACTGGGCAAGATGTCAATTCGACCTGAGTACCGTTTTGTACTGAGGTGGCTCTCTTGCTATGCTAAGAAGTTAGCGTGTTATTAATTTTCTTTTGGAGTTGAACCTGGTGATTGTCCAAAATGTCAAATTATCAAGTTGCTATTTCACTATGTTATGCTGTTAGTAGACATTAGCATCTGTTGATTTGGCGCCGGATCACATCTTTCACCGAGTGGCAGGGATCCGTGGCAAAATTGTCCTTTTCAGGGACGCAAAAAAGGAATCCCTGTTCTCTCCGTTTGGGACCTCATTGGGAACATCCCATGATCAGCCTTTGTTTTATTGGATTTCAAGAAGTTTTTTTTTTCCCTCAGAATTTACTTTTGCAAGGCTGCCGTGGCAACAATGATTAGCATACCAAATGTTAGCATTTAACCAATCCTCTATTAAAGTAGCAACTGATTATGGAGCAAAATTTAAAATCCTGATCAATCTGCATTCTCGCCTTTGGTTCTCAGGTGTCTATCTAGCTAAATGTTAGCATCCCGACAGTTAGCATGATAGCGTTTGATCTGTTCACAGTTGAATCTATCTGACTACGGAGCAGTATGTCACATCCCCGTCAGTCTGCCGGAATACTTTTTGTGCTTGGGCTGCTATCTTCCGTTATGTTAGCGTAGCAAGTGTTAGCATGTTATCACAACACAAACACCAGAGTGAAAGGTGCTGCCAGAATGTACTGACAAATGTCAGACGAAAGCGTCCATCTTGACGTGTTAGCCATGCGAGTGTGAAAGGTTTGTCTTTCTTTGCCTCCAAGCACAAATGGAGGTTGTGGCTTAATTTTTTGGGGAGGGCGGGGGGGTGAGAAGTGCAAATTTTTCCGGCGTTGTGTGTGTGTGCAGGTGTGTATGTGTGTTTGTGTGTCTGCCTCCAAAGGTGGACGCTTCTTGCCCCATTTCATGGTAGACTGGCCGGCTAAATTTGTCAGGCGAAATTCATTCATCATGACTGCCGCCGCGATGTCCATTTTTCTTCTTGTTGGCGGAGGTCGTGGACGTCCTTCAGGCTTCTGTGGGCGTTACGTTAGAAAAGTCTGATGAGCACATTGCGGCAAATAAATGTCCCCTGTTGACAACACCGCTCGTCATTTACAATGTGACCTCTGACAAAAACGTGCATGCAGCATCGATTAAGACCCCCTCCCCGCAAGTATGCCCTTTTTTTCCCACGTAAAATAAATCTTTTCATAGCAAATGAGCATCAAGTATTGATGGATTTTCACTATTTGCGGTGGGGCTCAGGCTGTGGTCCCTGCCGATAGCGGGTGTCCACTTGATCACAGATGTTTTGAAGGGTCTCCACAAGACCCAGTGTGTGTGTGTAATAACAATTGGAAACGGAAAATATGTGACGTTAAGCGCGAAACATTTTTTTTCCCCCCGATGTAATTCCCGAAATAAGTCCAGTACAACCTGCGCCCAAAGTACTAAATTGTAGCCACAAAATAGAGATAACATTTCCACAAAAGTTGTGGCCACAATTTTACTGAATTGTGGCCACGACAATACAACTTTGCGAATATTTACAAAAATGTGTATGCCAAATTGGTTGCGGAGGAAATTGTCTCTGTTGTTTATCAAAGCTGTGGACGTTGTGTTCGTTCAAGACTTGCCACTCAACAACATTTAACACAACCAAGCCAATCCAATCAATTTCTCCTAGCTTAATGCTAACCTATACTGTCATGCAAAACGCACGTCGATAGGCTAAAGGAAATTAGCATCAATGTTATGGTCATTGTAAACATTCAAAAGGCTCGCTTTTTTTTTTTCAACAAAGATTGCAAGTGAGTTGTTTTTTCAAAATGTCAAAGAAAAACGAGGTCAAACCCTTTGGCCTCATTTCACATTTTCTATCGCAAGTGATATTGAATTGAAGATTAATTCTCATGATGTGATGAGTCAGAGTGAGCCATTAACATCTTGAGAAAATTTGAAGTTGAATTTGACTTTTATTTGGTCTCCCGTAGGAGAAACTTGTATTTGGAGGACAGGCCCTCCAAAAATATTTTGGCAATTTATTTATTTTTGTTAGCTCTTGATGTCATTAAAACCCTTACAAATTGACCAATAACTATCGCAGTAACTGAAAAAAGTTTAAAAATGTGGCCAGGACTTTTTTTTTTTGAATGAATTTCAAATTTTCATGTATTAGATATTGGTAATAGTCTTCCTGTTTGGTTGTAGATCAAACTGACCCACAAAAATGTCGTGTCAGGATCAACATTTTTTCCAGTAGCCCTCGTACCGGATGTCATGAGCATCCCTCCTCTTATGCTTGCAAAAAAAAAAAATTCTGCCGGCTGAATTTGTCTTCTTTTTTTGGATCTTCCATTGTGTGTTTTTTTTTGTTTTGTATTCAAACATTGCTAGACAAACAGCTGTTGTGTTGGATATCATTTCCTGTTGTTTGTTTGTTACATTGACACAAAAGTCAATTGTACAATTACTGAGGAAATATATATTTTTAAATATATTCGTTTTTTTTAAATGTATGGATAGTTATTGCAAGGTCTTGTAATGGATATAATTAATACCCCATTGTGTTAGCTTTCGGGTCAGATTGACCCGTAAAAATTGAAGGATTTTTTTTTAACTCTATTTATGCTTTCTTTTAAGTTTGCATGGCAACTGTTGGCATGCTCTCATTTGATCTTTTGTGCGATGCGGAGGCAGCGGTTCTTCTTCATTAGCGCCTTTGAGATGAAGATGTACGACGAGAGCTCTTAATTGCGCCGCAAATGAAAGCAATACGCTCGCCTGGCCCAGCCGTGGCGTTAATTGATGCGGAATTAGGCTCCACGCCTTCAGCTCAGGAGCACATTAGCTGCCAGTTATGCCGGCTGCTAGAAAGAAAAAAAAAAGATAGAAAGAGCGTGGATTAATTGGCAGTCATTTAAGAAATGAGGACATGCTTAACCCTCAAACAACCAACACAGACAAGTTTGCATTTTTGATTTTCTTGAAAGCTGCTTATTTCCTTCGTTAATGTGCTCCTCTGATTTGTCAAGGGGGCCCGTGAAGTGCTGCCGGCGGGCTTTGAAAGATCGTTAGCCAGGGTGTGACGTGTTGGGAGCGCGTCCTCAACTTTTTCACGTGGGGAGGGCGAAGCATCCCGAAATGGACGTTTCCCGCGCCCGTCCGGGACGCGCTGACGAGTGAACGATCGAGCCCGCAGGACGCCTTACTCGGCGCCTTCCGTCGTGTCACTGAGGACAAAAGGAACCCAACGAAATGAGGTCAGGTTAGCCGCGCCGCGACCAGATCACCCCGCGGCCGCGCTTTGGTTGCACATTTGGCCTCGAATGATGAGCAATTACATCGCGATTCAAAAACGGTGACATTTTTCAACATCTGACCTTCTGGAGTTGACTTTGTTACAGTTTCACGCTTGGGATTGAGAAGGGGTAGACCCACAAAAAAATAAAAGCCAGAGGAAGTGTGCCATTTTGGTTTGACAAAATCATTTCACAAAAAAAATGGTTTGAATAGACGCCAAATCTTGGCGTGATAGAACCCGCTGCGTTGTTCAATTTAAAATTCAGCCCCTGCAACTTCTTTGACTTTGCAACATTTGTTCGCCGTGTCTGTCATGAGTAGACCCACAAAAAAGTCTGAAGGAGTCATGTGGCAAAAGACACAGGAAGTGTGTCATTTTGGTTTGACAAAATCAATTTTCCCCAAAACTGGTTTGATTAGTCAAACCAGTTTTGGCTTGGTAGGACCCGCTGGGTTATTCAATTTAAAATTCAGCCCCCTGCAAATTGTGAAATAGAGTTGACACGTCTATCATGTGGAGACCGTCAAAAAAAAGGTCAACTTGCCATGCAGGAAAAGACACATGAAGTCCAGTCTTGTTGCTGGTTGCTGTGAAGCAACCATTTCAGCCAGATATTGACTTGGCAGCACCCAGTGGATCTCGGTATATTAAAAAAACGGTCTGGAAAAGAAGGGGGGAAGCAGGTTTGCAGCGGCCATTTTAGCTCAGTTTGACCCTCTCCATGGGTGCTTGAAAGATGAGCTCGTCTGAGAGATTTTGACTAATTTCTGCCAATTTGGAATCACGCATACAACACACATGGATGATGCCAAATGTCCAAGAATTTGACTTTTGGAAACTCGGCCCGTCTGCGGCGTGACGGTGAGATTTGCTGACTGCTCGCGGGAGGAGCGGGGGACTCGACGGCTTCAATTCCATTTGACAACATCAAATGACACCGTTTGTCTCCATCTGGTCTCCAGGCGAGAGCATTCGCGGTTGGCGCGGCAGACCTTTGTTGTCTTGTTTTTCGTCCTCGTAAGCGTGAAAGCTTTTAGCGGCGCGAGCGCTCCTAAATGAAAAGCCATCAGCCGCTTGTTAAGACGAAGCACTCACGCCCTCGCTTCAAGTGTCAAAATGTGCCGATGCCGCATCAGCGGCCTGTACGCGAGCCTCGCTCTCGTCACTGCCATTACCGCGTGACGAATGACACTTGACTGCCGCTCGGCTTGTTAGCATATTGCGGGCTCCTAAGTAGCCTGACATGACGGCGCCGTGGCGACGAGTAAACAACAAGCCAGCGCGTTTGGCCTTTGTCACGGGACGCACGTGACGCAGTGGAAACTGTCGCTGGACCAAAGCTTACCGTATTTTGCGCACTATAAGGTGCACCTACATTCCATTTTCTCAAAAGACAACAGCGCACCTTATTAATCCGATGCGCATTATATATATGGATGGATATTCGGATTTCTTGGACGTAGTATTTTGAATGTTCTGGAAAGCTCTTTGCTACACCTGCAGCCGTTGCGAAACCTCAATATAAATGAAGCCGTATTGTATTGTATTTCTGTTAGTGTAGCTCCATCTAGTGGATGCATAATGCAACCGCAGCCACTATTGTAGCTTCAGGTCTAACCCTGACCCTAACCCCATATATGAAAACCGTTTTAAAATCGGCCATTCAGTGAAGGTGCCCCTTATACTCTGAAGCGCCTTATAGTGCGAAAAATACGGTATTATAGCCGAGTAAAAATAACAGCTTTGCTCGAACTACAATCGAAAATAAAAATCTTTTCTGCCGTTTTCCAGAAGTAAATGAAAGCTTTCTTTCAAATGATCTGCCACTGATTTAATCGAAAGTTTATTGATCAGAAGTACTCGTGGTATATTATTGGTCTTTAATGAAGTGGTACAAACATCCCTAAAATGGAAAAACAAAACAAAACGATCAAAACGACGGCTTGAAAACCTGCTTTTTAGTGGGAAAGTTTTTTTTTTCCCCCGAGGGCCGACCGGATAACATCTTGATGAGACGAGCATAACGGTGATTTATCAGCCCCGCGTACTTATTAGCCCGTCGCCAGCGCGCGCCGGGGATGCATAAATTCATCAGTTGTCGCCGCTGATGATGCGGCGCGGCGTCGGCGTGGAAAAGCGCTACCGAGCCGGAGCGTCACGCCGGGCGCCTGATTGCAAAACTTCCCGCATGGTCGAGCAGTGGCGTCCATTATCGTTCGTTATCGGCAAGACGGCGCTGAGAGGGGGCAAGGAGGAAAAACAGAAAATATGGCGGCGGGTTCATACTGGAGAAAATAGCGCGCCTGTTGGCAAACACGCAATCTGCGCGAATCAGAACATGGTGTATATATTTTTGAATATGCCTTCACTGATATACATAGTACATATTTCAAAGATCCCATAAAATTGCCGTTCATTTCATGTAATAAGGAAAAGAAATATTTTGACTGGGATGTACAGTTGATTGTTATTGGACCATTTATTTTTGCTCTCATAAAAAATAAAAATAAAAAAAGCGACAAGTGCCATCAGCTTGATTGATGATTCCCAAGATTTTTGATGCTTTGGATTTTGGTCGCACTCCACTTCCCTGCCGCATTTTCGAATGTATTTTCTTTTCCCTGGGTGACAAATGTTGGCAAAGATGTCGGCCGGCAGGCAAGCGGCGAAGCGGCGCGCTGAGCGGGAAACAGATGTCGACTGATCTCCCCCCCCACTCCCTCCCTTGAGGGAAGATGACATTTTTTGCTCGGCTGCCTTTCACCTCTAAGGGTGACCTTTGACCTTCCGGGTTGTATTGCGAGCACCTGGCTCTTTGTAATACTGCTGCGACCGCTCTCAGTGGTGCATTTACAACAGCAACTACCGCTGATAAGACGACTACTCCTGGTCGGGTAAAACGGATGTTGACATTTATTGGCTGCGTCTCAATTGTTGCTACTTACTTGGCTCGTGTGTGGAGTATGTTCATGTGTGATTGTGAAAAATCATTTGTTGTTGCTTTCATTGCAACGGTCCCTCATAAACAATCGAACGTCTCCATTCCCGTACTTGAAATGGAGCACTCACATTATCCATTGGTGCCGGCTGCGTTGACCTCTTTGGCGGTACGGTAGTGCGGGTTGTTACCAGAGAGTCTCGCTTCGTCGCTCCATCTGGAGGACGAGAATGGCTCCCCTGACACTAGTATTCATATATATATATATATATATATATATATGTATATATATGAGAGAGAGAGAGAGAGAGAGAGAGCGATCCTCTATAATATATTTAGAGTCTATATATTTTTTACTTGAATAAAATAGTTATACCCCCACATCGATGACATTGATTTCAATTAATCCAATAAAATAAGACAAATGCTTTTTGGGAATAATAATTAAAAGTTGTTAACATTTAATTTTAAGATATTTTTACTTTTTAAAATACTAGTAAGATCAATTACACAACGTTGTGTATTTAATGTATGAATCTAAACGAAATACAAAAATGTATTTAGTTGATGAAATTCAATAAAAATACAACATGACATTGATATGAATGACACATTCAAGTCATTTGGTCCTTTTCCTATTTCCTTGAATTAAGGACCTCTCCGTGAGCCGTCACCTTACCGTGGTGGAGGGGTTTGTGTGTCCCAATGATCCTAGGAGCTAAGTTGTCTGGGGCTTTATGCCCCTGGCAGGGTCACCCATGGCAAACAGGTTCTAGGTGAGGGACCAGACAAAGCACGGCTCCAAGACCCCTTATGATGAAAAAAATTAAAGGATCTCAGTTTCCCTTGCCCGGACGCGGGTCACCGGGGCCCCCCCTCTGGAGCCAGGCCTGGAGGTGGGGCTCGTTGGCGAGCGCCTGGTGGCCGGGCCTACACCCATGGGGCCCGGCCGGGCTCAGCCCGAAGAGGCAACGTGGGTCCCCCTTCTCATGGTCTCACCACCCGTGGGAGGGGTCAAAGGGGTCGGGTGCAATGCGAGCTGGGCGGCAGCCAAAGGCGGGGACCCTGGCGGTCCGATCCTCGGCTGCAGAAGCTAGCTCTTGGGACATGGAATGTCACCTCTCTGGCAGGGAAGGAGCCCGAGCTGGTGTGTGAGGTAGAGAAGCTCCGACTGGATATAGTCGGACTTGGCTCCACACACAGCCTGGGTTCTGGTACTAGTTCTCTCGAGAGGGGTTGGACTCTCTTCCACTCTGGAGTTGCTCATGGTGAGAGGCGCAGAGCAGGTGTGGGCATACTCATTGCCCCCCGGCTCAGTGCCTGTACATTGGGGTTCACACCGGTAGACGAGAGGGTTGCTTCCCTCCGCCTTCGGGTGGGGGGACGGGTCCTGACTGTTGTTTGTGCATATGCACCAAACGGCAGCTCAGCATACCCACCCTTTTTGGAGTCCTTGGAGGGTGTGCTGGAGAGTACTCCTGCTGGGGACTCCCTTGTTCTGCTGGGGGACTTCAATGCTCACGTGGGCAATGACAGTGAGACCTGGAGGGGCGTGATTGGGAGGAACGGCCCCCCTGATCAGAACTCGAGTGGTGTTTTGTTATTGGACTTCTGTGCTCGCCACGGATTGTCCATAACGAACACCTTGTTCAAACATAAGGGTGTCCATATGTGCACTTGGCACCAGGACACCCTAGGCCGTAGTTCGATGATCGACCTTGTGGTTGTATCATCGGATTTGCGGCCGCATGTTTTGGACACTCGGGTGAAGAGAGGGGCGGAGCTGTCAACTGATCACCACCTGGTGGTGAGTAGGCTCCGATGGTGGGGGAAGATGCCGGTCCGTCCTGGCAGACCCAAACGTATTGTGAGGGTTTGTTGGGAGCGTCTGGCGGAATCCCCTGTCAGAAGGAGTTTCAACTCCCACCTCCGACAGAGCTTTTCCCATGTTCCGGGGGAGACGGGGGACATTGAGACCGAGTGGACCATGTTCCGTGCCTCTATTGTTGAGGCGGCCAATCTGAGTTGTGGCCGTAAGGTGGTTGGTGCCTGTCGTGGCGGCAACCCTCGTACTCGCTGGTGGACACCAGCAGTAAGGGATGCCGTCAAGCTGAAGAAGGAGTCCTATCGAGCCTTTATGGCCTGTGGGACCCCAGAGGCAGCTGACGGGTATCGACTGGCCAAGCGGAACGCAGCTTCGGTGGTCGCCGAGGCAAAAACCCGAGCGTGGGAAGAGTTCGGTGAGGCCATGGAAGCCGACTTCCGGACGGCTTCGAGGAAATTCTGGTCCACCATCCGACGTCTCAGGAGGGGGAAGCAGTGCACCACTAACACTGTGTACAGTGGGGATGGGGCACTGCTGACTTCGACTCGGGACGTTGTGAACCGGTGGGCAGAGTACTTCGAAGACCTCCTCAACTCCACCAACACGTCTTCCTTGGAGGAAGCAGAGTCTGAGGACCCTGAGGTGGGCTCTCCTATCTCTGTGGTTGAAGTCACCGATGTGGTTAAAAAGCTCCTCGGTGGCAGGGCCCCAGGGGTGGATGAGATCCGCCCGGAGTTCCTCAAGGCTCTGGATGTTGTGGGGCTGTCCTGGTTGACACGCCTCTGCAACATCGCGTGGTCAACGGGGAGAGTGCCTCTGGATTGGCAGACCGGGGTGGTAGTCCCTGTTTTTAAAAAGGGGGACCGGAGGGTGTGTTCCAACTACAGAGGGATCACACTCCTCAGCCTCCCTGGTAAGGTCTATTCAGGGGTGCTGGAGAGGAGGGTCCGTCAGGAAGTCGAGCCTCAGATTGAGGAGGAGCAGTGTGGTTTTCGTCCCGGCCGTGGAACAGTGGACCAGCTCTACACCCTTAGCAGGGTCCTCGAGGGTATGTGGGAATTCGCCCAACCAGTCTACATGTGTTTTGTGGACTTGGAGAAGGCGTTTGACCGTGTCCCTCGCCAAGGCTGCCCTTTGTCGCCGATTCTGTTCATAATCTTTATGGACAGAATTTCTAGGCGCAGCCGAAGCGTTGAGGGCGTCCGTTTTGGTGGCCTCAGTATTGCATCCCTGCTTTTTGCAGATGATGTGGTGCTGTTGGCTCCTTCAAACGGGGCTCTCCAACTCTCACTGGAGCGTTTCGCAGCTGAGTGTGAAGCGGTTGGGATGAGAATCAGCACCTCCAAATCTGAAACCATGGTCCTCAGTCGGAAAAGGGTGGAGTGCCCCCTCCGGGTCGGGGGAGAGATCTTGCCCCAAGTGGAGGAGTTTAAGTATCTTGGGGTCTTGTTCACGAGTGAGGGCAGGAGGGAGCGAGAGATCGACAGGCGGATCGGTGCAGCGTCTGCTGTGATGCGGACGTTGTATCGGTCTGTCGTGGTGAAGAAGGAGCTGAGCCAAAGGGCGAAGCTCTCAATTTACCGGTCGATCTACGTTCCAACCCTCATCTATGGTCACGAGCTATGGGTCGTGACCGAAAGAACGAGATCCCGGATACAAGCGGCCGAAATGAGTTTTCTCCGCAGGGTGTCCGGGCTCTCCCTTAGAGATAAGGTGAGAAGCTCGGTCATCCGGGAGGGGCTCAGAGTCGAGCCGCTTCTCCTCCACATCGAGAGGAGCCAGATGAGGTGGCTTGGGCATCTGATTCGGATGCCTCCTGAACGCCTCTCTGGTGAGGTGTTCCGGGCATGTCCCACCGGGAGGAGACCCCGAGGAAGACCCAGGACACGCTGGAGTGACTATGTCACCCAGCTGGCCTGGGAACGCCTCGGGATCCCCCGGGGAGAGCTGGAAGAAGTAGCTAGGGAGAGGGAAGTCTGGGCTTCCCTGCTAAAGCTGTTGCCCCCGCGACCCGGCCCCGGATAAGCGGTAGAAGATGGATGGATGGATGGATTGAATTAAGGAGTGCCGCCTATCCAGCGTCTTTTTTGTTTTGTAACATCACCCCCACCCACAACCCCCCCCCCCGCACCAAAAAACTTCACCCGACATGCTCCATTTGCGCCGCGGCTGGCGAGACGAGCAGCCGCCGCGGAGAGCTCTTTTCGAGGCGCTTTCTCAGCTTGTTTTTTTTCGTTCTCCACCGGCGGCGTGTCATCAAGCCCATGGCAACCCACCGTAACCCACGGCAACCCACGGCCACGCGCCGCTCGCTGGGCTGCCACTTAGCAAAGGCGGCCCAAGTCGTCGCGGCCAGCTGAGATTTCAAGTGGAGAAAAACAGCTTCTATCTCCACTCAAAGCGAGTGCAGTTGATTCCTACACCACCATTTTTGCATCTTCTCATGTTGACAAAGACGGGAAACATTCAACATGAGTTGGCTTTGGGGTCCTTGACCCCAAAAGAGGAGGGCGGGGGGGTTATACGGCAGAATCAACGAGGGTTGCACTGATTAGCGCTTCGAAAAAAAGTAGTGCTATGCTATTCCTGTACGCCACCACCTTTTTTTGTTTGTTTGTTTGTTTTTTGCATGTGCAGTCAGGCGGAATACGAAACAGTTCATTCGAGAGGCCGAAAGTGCTCGCTTCATCGAACTTTGTTCGCAAAAATGTTCTTCTGTGAAGCGATTTGCGCGCTTTCAAGAAGGCGACAGGTCAAAGCAGCTGTGACGACGTTTTGTTTTGGCTAACAGCTCAACCGCTAGGTCGGATATCATCTCGTTACGCGCCATCTCCAAATTTGGTCAATTTCATATTTATTTCCCCGCGCAAATTGATACTCTTGGTCACGTCTTACGTGGTGGCTCTGTTGGTTTCATAAATGACTGAGCAATCTGATGGAGGCTTTCCGGCAGGGGGGGGGGGATTCCTTCCCATCTTTGCTTGATGTCCAGCTTCAGCTGTTCAACAATCCGGAGGTCACCGTTGTCGTACTTTACGATTCATAATGCGCCACACGTTTTCAGTGGGAGACGGGTCTGGACTGCAGGCAGGCCAGTCTCGTCCCCGCACTCTTTTACGCCGAAGCCACCGTGTTGTAACGCGCTTTGGCGTTGTCTTGCTGAAATTAGCGGATGGGGTGTCGGCAGCATTTGTATCTCCGAAACCCCAATGGATCTTTCAGCACACACGGCGCTTTAGCCTTCTTTCGTCTTCTTCCACTAAAATGACGGCAAAGTGAGACGCGGGCCAACGGCGGCAGTCGGAGGAGCCGTCAATTAGAGGACATTATTCACTGGGCCGCTCATCACCGAGCCCTGCGAGCGAGCGCTCGGGCAAAGTGGAGCGCTTGTGTAACAGTCCTCGGTCCAAAGCAAAAAAGGAGGAAGAGAAGAAAGGAAGGGAGGGAGGGGGGATTGTGAGGAGGGAGCGTCGGATTCCATGGCGTGACCTCAGCAGGAGCAAGACGTAGCCCCTCTTTTGGCCCCGGCCCATCAGACAAAGCTGCCACGTGACTGAGGTTCTTGCTGAGCTGCGGGACAATCGGCTTCAAAACTGGAAAAAAAAAAAGGACCAAAAATGACAAATTCATATCTGGATGGAGAGGAAGATGATGTGGAGATGTTTGGGAATCACCCTGAAATATGTCAAGACATTTAGGCAGAAATGTCACCACTTCGAAAAAAGCAACAAAAAAAAATGTACGTCTCGGACACGTCTATGCTTGACAAGATGCGGCAAGCTGGGTTTTGAAGTGAATATTTTCAGAAGATGTGAGCTTGAAAATGGACAGGATTTTTGCCGAGCTATGGAAGAAGTATCCCTTCAAAGTGAAGAAACCCAAAAGCTTCCTCGCTGGCTGGCCGCTCAAACTACCCTCTGTCAAATTGCGCATTTGCAAGCGCGCGCGAAGCAGTGACGTGACCGGCGTGGAGGTGACCCCAGCGCGTCTGTGAGGATGCGCAACGACGAGGCGCTCCGTCATCCCCGATGAGCGTCGCGGCGTATCCGTCGGCCCCCGAGGCGGGCGGCCGGCCGGCCGGACTTTTGCATTTGACGAGGACGCAAGGCAAAGACGAAGGCGGAGCGAACGAGAGCGCGTGCCGCCTCGGCGGAGGATCTCCGAGCGCTTGTCAACACCGGGCTGGTCCCGCTTCTCATTGGATCTTCCTCAAGCTGTTCTGCGGCGTCTTCTTGGTTTTGACACGTAAACAAGCCCGATGCCCGCTTTGAGTCACTGACGGGTTGCTCGACATTTGCAGTCCACACGTTGGCCGTCACGTCGGAGATTTCCCCCCAAAAAAAAACAATCCATCAAATCCATCATCACCCTTCCGGCTTTCGCCGTGTGGAGTGGACGCATTTGCGGGCAACAACGAGGCACTCGAATGCAGCCATGCCGCCAGCCTGAAGGCCTCGTTTATATATTTTTTGCCACCATTTTGTGTGAGATACGATTTGGGTTGATCGTCAAGGAAACGTCATGACATGATTGCCCATCAACGACTTCTGCAAAACCGGACGCCCTCGAGGTGTCGCGGCTGGTTGAATCCTCTCACAACGACAAGTCTCGCCGAAAGACGTACGTCATGGCCGCCCGATGTGAAGATGACGCGCACGCTTTGATTACTTTTGCGACACAAAAGCACCGAGGCCGGATGAAAGAGGAAGACGGCACAGCTCGGGCGACATCCTTTTCTCGCGAGCCGCCCGCTGCCAACGGGGCGGAGCGCCTTCCAGCTCGTCGCCTTTGTGCAAAGCGTGTTAATCAAGCACCTACTCGTCATTAAGTGGCCGCCCACTTCTCCCGCATCAAGGCTGCAGATTATCAGCTCGTGCGCTGGCTTTGATTCCTCGCCGCCGCTGCCACGAACAACAAAAAAGTCTCGAAAGAAGCCGCACGTGGGCGCTTCAAGGTTTTTTTTTGGCGGGAGGGGGGGGGGTGGTGGCAATGGAAACGAAAAAAATAAGTGGAAACAAGTCAAGTCAACAGTATTTATAGAGCACTTTCAAACAGCCATCGCTGCATACAAAGTGCTGTACATGGAGCAATTTAACATGCACAATAAACAGTAAGACAAATCGGTAATAAAGGCGGTAGAAAGCACCAAACAGTAAAACCAAGAACAAATCTAAGTCATGCTGAGTCGAATGCCAAAGAATACAAGTGAGTTTTGAGGAGGGTTTTGAAGATGGGCAGCGAGGAGGCTTGCCGAATGTTCGGTGGGAGGTCATTCCAGAGAGAGGGACCAGCAACAGAAAAGGCTCGATCCCCTCTGAGCCTCAGTTTAGTTCTTGGTACTTCTAATAAAGTCTGGTCCACAGACCTGAGGCGCCGGGCAGGTGTGTAGGGGCGGATGAGCTCAGAGAGGTACGGTGGCGCGAGATTATTCAGAGATTTGAAAACAAATAAGAGGATCTTGAAAATAACTCTAAAATGAATGGGGAGCCAGTGAAGGGATGCCAGAGTAGGAGTTATGTGCTCCCTCTTACGAGTACCAGTCAAGAGGCAAGCGGCGGCATTCTGGACCAGCTGAAGGCGCTTAATGGAGGACTGGCTGACTCCAAAGTAAAGGGCATTGCAGTAATCGAGCCGGGATGTGACAAAGGCATGAATTGCTGTCTCAAAGTGTTCATGTGAGAGGAGAGGTTTTATTTTGGCCAGCTGTCTAAGGTGAAAGAAGCTGGATTTAACAACGGCACCAATTTGCCGATCGAGTTTGAAATCACTGTCCAGTTTAAGGCCCAAGTTTGAGACTGTTGACTTAAGATAAGGAGACAGGGGGCCCAAGTCTACAGGATGGAATGTACAAGGGCCACTGGGACCAAACAATATCACCTCTGTCTTCTTTTCATTGAATCTCAAGAAATTTTGTGCCATCCAGGTTTTGATGTCTTCCAGACAGGATAGGAGTGGCCTTAATGAGAAGGCGTCTTTCTTACTCAGTGGGACATAGATCTGGCAGTCATCTGCATAGCAGTGGAAGGGAATACCATGTTTCCTTAAGATGGAACCCAATGGGAGCAGATACAGCGAGAACAGCAGAGGCCCCAGAATTGAGCCCTGTGGAACACCACATGACAGGGGAGCAGTGCGTGACTCAGAGCAGCCAAGGCTGACACAGAAGGTTCTGTCAGTTAAATAGGACCTAAACCACTCAAGAGCACTGTCGCCAATGCCCACCAAGTGCTGCAAACGAGTCAGCAGAATACTGTGATCCACTGTATCAAATGCTGCAGTTAAGTCCAATAAAACTAGACACACGTGGTCTCCAGAGTCATTTGCCAGGAGGATGTCATTAGAAACGCGTAACAGGGCTGACTCCGTGCTATGCATCGTCTTGAAACCTGACTGGAAGACCTCCAAGATGTTATGTTCATCCAAGAAAAATTTCAACTGCACGTGCACCACTTTTTCCAGAATTTTGGAAATGAAAGGCAGTTTGGAAATGGGCCTGAAACTTGACAGCACATCTGGATCAAGACCAGGTTTCTTGATCAAGTGTTGGACCACAGCATGTTTAAACTGTTGGGGAATTACACCAGAAGAGAGGCTGCTGTTGATGATATCCAAGACTGATGCGCCAACACTCGGGAGAACCTCCTGAAAGAAGTGCGGGGGAAGAGAGTCGCAAGGGGAGCCAGATGGCTTCGTCTGGTGAACTACATCCTCCAAAAGCGCCAAGGACACAGTTTCAAAATAATTTAGCACAGCTGAACATGGAACATGGACAGAGGGGTCAGATGCGGTATTTGAGACCGGAGTCCTAGCTGTAGAGACCTTATCAATGAAAAACTGAAGGAATCTGTTGCACATCTCGGGTGAAGAATCCGAACAAGTAGGCAGAGGGGGTTTGAGTACAGAATCTATCGTTTTAAATAGTGCGCGTGGGTTGTGACGGTTAGCTTGAATAAGGTCCGACAGATATTCTCTTTTGGCCTCTTTTACTGTGAGCTGGTAGTTACGCCAGCAGTCTTTCCAAATTTGATAAGAGACATGCAATTTGTCATTTTTCCACTTGCGTTCGGCTTTGCGACACCCCTGCCTAGCTGCGCGGGTAATGTCGTTAAACCATGGCTCGGGTTTAGGTTTTGGGAGCACAGTTTTTGAAGGAGCCACCAAATCCAGGATGGCACGGCATGATGAGTTGAACCAAGAGGTGAGTTCCTCTGTGTTAGACGAGGGTACGCAAAGGTTATTAAAGGCATCAGAGAAACGACTAGCAGTGCGAGGGTTAAAAATTCGGCGTTTAAAACTAGGAGCGGCAGATTTCACAGCAGCAAGCGATAAGACTACGTCAAATAAAACTGCCATGTGATCAGAAATCCCATTTTCAAGGACTTCCAGATTTGACACCGGTAGACCATAAGCAAGGACAAGGTCTAAAATATGACC
Organism: Hippocampus guttulatus; assembly: GCF_054856545.1. Lineage (NCBI taxonomy): Eukaryota > Metazoa > Chordata > Actinopteri > Syngnathiformes > Syngnathidae > Hippocampus > Hippocampus guttulatus. The sequence goes on from NC_141265.1 coordinate 21,007,420, forward strand.
TTGTTCATGTGTCGGGCTGGTCACATACTGCACGAAATTAAAAGAGTCGATAAGTCTTAAGAAGTCCTTTGCTAGCGTTTTTTCCGGACAGCACACATGGATATTAAAATCCCCCATTAGGAGGATATGATCATATCTCAGCCTGATTTCCGCAAGAAAGGTTGAAAAGTCGCTTAAAAAGTCTTTGTTGTATTTAGGAGGACGGTAAATGACAGCACAGAGCACCGGGAAAACACGACCGACTTCAAAGAAGGTTGCTTCAAAGCTGGTGGCCGATGTGGTGAATGTGCACCGTTTACATTTAAAATTGTTCTTAAAGATGCTCACCGTTCCTCCACCGCGGCCTGATGTCCTCGGGGTATCGAGGAAACCACAGTCAGCTGGCAACAATTCAAGCAAAGCGTTGTACTCACCAGTACCTGCCCAAGTCTCCGTCAGACACAGGAAATCCAAGTCATTGGAAAGGAAATACTCCCTCAGAATATGGGTCTTGTTCGTCAGCGACCGGGCGTTTAACAACGTGATCCTTGTGGGAGTAGCAACGGGAGGGATTGCCTCTTCCGATCGCCGAGCCCGGGGAATTCCCTCAAAAGCTTTCGCTGGATTCCTCCCCGAGAAAGGCGTGGAGGGTAGAAATGCCGTGGCGCGACGGGAGAGCCAACGAGGCGACGGGGTCGAGGGCACACCACGCCGGAGCGATCGAAGTGTGTCTCAGATCCCGTTTTAGCTTCACGAGCTGACCGCTACGTTTGCCGCGGCGGCGGCGACAGCGGCGGCGCTTCTGTGAAGGGGGCGAGCGAACGCGGAAGAGATTAGCCGGCAGGTTAGCCAAGAACGGAGGTAGCGTCTTTTCACCACCGTCTTGCCAAAACGCGGCCGAATCTCCGACGTGTTGTTGAATCAATAACAACGATCGGCGATCATAAACCAACCGAGACGCTGTTAGGGAGGTAACAAGCATTGCGAAAAGTAAAAAAACCCGAAATGGCAGGAGCGTCGCCGAACACACTGGCGCACAGGCGCCAGTGTGTTCGGCGCACATCTTGGGAAACAAAAAGAAGAAACCAAGTTGACTGAAACAAGATCTTACATTCATACGACAACGAATAATAATTAGGATGAAAATGTCCAACGAAATCAACAAAAAACACAAAGCACTGGATAGTACAAAACTTTGGGGAAAATTCAACCCCTGAAGCCCGAACCACTTCGCACCATCAAATTTGGCAGGCATGCCTAGCACGAGTAGACCCACCAAAAAAAATTCCCAAGAAGCCGAAGGAAGTCAGACATTTTGGTTTGAAGTGCACAGTTGATCTCCAAATTGGCTTCCGACGCTCTCCCGGGCTCGTTTTTTTGCACCGGTGTTGAGCACATTCACGAATCCCCTCGACAACAAACACGAACGAGCTCCAAACGAGAGAACCACGCATCGGCTGCTTGGTTCAAGATGCCGTCAGTTGTAATTCCATCTCCCCATCTTTTACGGTCTGACAACAACAAAAAAGCCAACGGGGAAAAAGACGCCTTCGCGGCTACGAATGACAAGCAAAACCTTGGCCAATGTCTCGCCGCTTCCGCGGGGGGTTTTGTGTCTACCACATGCGCGCTAGCTGCTCCTTTTTGTTATGCCGCTGGGCTCTCCAGATACTCGTGCGGCAACCGCCGCTGATTTGCCGTTGCGGGTTATTTGACGGAGCGCCGCCACGACGCTCCGTCGCAAATGTGGAGAGTCGACCACTGCCAGGGGTGACTTTTTAACGACTGATTTGTGGCCTCTGTGTCGCCGGCGGTTGTCCCCTCAAGGTCCCCCCCCCCCCCGTGGAGTTGTGCTTTTAGACTGATGTGTCAGATGGCAAGTCAGTTGATGCCACAAATGCGCTCAAAAATCTCAAGCAGGTTGTTTTCGGAAGAGCCCCGAAAATGGTCAAAAATGTAAATTCCAAGTGGCAGACTTCCAAGGCCGAGCTTCTGGGACTTTTTCGTGGATCTACTCATGAAAGAAAAGCTTATCGAATTTGATGTTGTTAAGTGCAATAGAATTTGGGGGGAACTGAATTTTCAAAAACTCCATTCGAGGAATTTGTCTTTGAAATGGGAAATGCACGTCAACTGGCTGCTTCACAACCAATGTTGGCTTCCTGCACTTTTTTTTGTGGGTCTACTCATAATTAACAGGTGTACCAAAGGCCTTGGGGGCTGTTGCAATTTGGGGATGAAATGTTACATCAAAAAATGGGCTTGGTAACATTTTCAGTATTTTTTATGTTAATTCTCTAAAGCCAATGTCACTCAGCAAGATGATTTTTTTTGGGTCGGCATACCCATGACAATTTGACCCATAAAAAAGTCTCAAGAAGCAATGGCTGAAAAGCAAGAGAATTTTTTTTTGTTGTTGTTGAGGTCGTTTGGGTCATTTTCTAGCATCCTTCCGAGATGAACTCCTTCAAGGGATTTTGTTTGAGTTCTACCCCCACCCCAAAAAAAAAAAAAGAAAACTATACTTGACAGCTGGAAGATGCTTTCATTGTGGGTGGAGCCTGGCGGCAAAGTTTGATGACTGGCCACCAAAAATGAGGGTCCGCTCTTTCTGCTCCATTCTTCCTCAGAGCACAAAGAAGAAGCTGGAGGGACAAGTGAAGTGATGATGTGAGTTAAGGCGGGGAGGGGGAGGGGGGGTGTCAGAAAAAGGAAGGATGAAAGGAGGGGGACCCCCCCCGCGCCCCCTTCCCCCACTCTCCTTGCATCCCTCCCTCCGTTGACGTCATTGGCTGAGAGACACAAAACAAGCCTCTCCGCCGCTGGTCTCCTCAGTCGGCGTTCACTCATGCGCGCTCGCCGCCACGCTCGCCCCCATCGGACCAAACCTCCGCAGCTTCGGACCCCCCCACCACGCCACTCGGCACCAATCGGAATTAGCCTCCCGGAGCCAAACTCGGCAGATGTGACGGAGGGGCGCGATCGCAGTCCCTCTCTATTTGCCAGTGGCACCCCCCCCCCCCCCCCCCCCGGGAGAACAATACGTCCACTTGGGAGAGGCGAGAGGGAGGGCGTCCTCGGGGTCCCACGCTGACACACGCTGACCCCGGCAACGGGAGAGGCGCTCCACTCGCACCAGCCCCCCCCTTCCCGGGCTTCAGCACTTGGACAGCTCCTGGCCGCCTTCCCATGCACGCCGGCGCGTCCTCCCGGCTATAATGCAGACGGCGTCTTCGGTCCAGGAGAGAGCTGCCATGCTGCATCAGAAGCAGCTCTTTGAGAAGTTCTGGAAGGGAACCTTCAAGGCGGTTGCCATGCCCAGGCCGGAGAGCGTCATCGCGGCCAGCATCACGGCGCGCAGCAGGCTCACCCGGTGAGTACGTCCGGCGACTTTTCTCCGCAGGCGTTCAACGAGAACATGACCTGAGATTTATTGAAGACTAATTCTCCGTGAAATTCATTTTGCAAATGAGCGTAATGACACACGAATTCCCACAGGTGGCTGCGTTAGATTGCTCCGAATGTGAGATCAGCACAGCTTTTGAGTAGACCAAAAGCGTTGAATGAAAACATGACCTGAGATTTATTGAAGACTAATTGTCGTCGTCATCCTTTACAAAAATACGCGCAGTGGGTTTATCGAAGGCTCACGATCGACGCCGATGTGAATCAAAACACATTTGATTAGCTCGCGCAAGACTCGAAATTCATGAAAGAACCTTCAAAGCGTTTGATCGTTTATCGAACGCTCTTACAAAACACGGACGTTCGGCTCACCGAGACTAATAAAAGTTTTGGGAAACGCGTGCCTCCAATCCAGGCCGTCGTTGTTTGTGAAAACGTACGTGAGGCTCAAGGAAGACTCCAAAATGAGCCAAATGTCAAAAACGCACAAGTTAGGATCCGCGGAGACTAAACCGGCGTCGGTGTTTCTGAAAACACGGCCGAAGACTAAAAGGCGTAGCTGTTGCTGAAAGGACAACGCTTCGGTTCAACCATAAAAAAAAAAAAGCTGAAAGTTCGCAAAAAGACGCGCGTTAGGTTTGTTGAAGGTTGAAAACTTGTACCCGAGCTTTCTCAGAGACTCCATTTGATGTACGTGTGTTCACAAACACACGTACATCGGATGCTTGATAGTTGAAAATCGGTGTCAATATGAATACAAAAACCGATACGTGAATTCAACAAAACATATACTTTAGGTCCATCGCAGACCCCAAATCAGCATTCGCTCCGTCGAAGACTCCGCATGGTCTTCGATGTGCATAAAAACACGTACATCACATCCACAGCTTCCCAGAAGTTCATAGTTGATCAGCAGAGACGTAAACGCAGGTTGCACCTGAGACGATAAAGTCTATCGGCCCGCGACGTGTGCTTTTGATTTCCGCCGCGGCGCCAGTGCGACCCTCGCTCGGGTGCACTCCGAACGGCGCCGACGCCCGCCATCCCGCTTCGTCGTTAACGCCAAATTAGACTCGTTAATGACAATCAGCACGGGCCGTTGCTTCGGCGCCGACGCTCAATTGCACACTCCGCTTGGTCCGTTGTGGTTGGTTTCGAGTCGGGTCATGTGTCATCACAGGTAAACACCAGCGCGCTTTCGCGACCCGGCTGACTTGCCGCGCCTGCGGCGGCCATGTTGGCAGGGGCGGCTTTACCGTCAAAGCCAATGCATGGACGTTGAAAGTAATTCATTCCTCCACCTGCTTCAGGTTTATACTTACTAGGTTCATACTAAAAACATCAGTTGGGAAAAAAAAAACCTTTTGTATTGTCACTCCTTTTTGAAATGTGACTCACTGTGACTCACTTTGCTACGCCCGGATCACAATATTGTTGTATGCGTCGGAGCAGCGTGATGGCCGTAAAGCTTCTCAAATGGGCGCCGAAAAACTTCTTGCTGAACAGCAGCCCTGCGGCAATGTCAATTGGCGAACCACAGACCGGGGAGTGATTTGCGCGCAAAAAAACAAAACAAAACAAAAAAAAAAAAACACAAAACCCAAACGGTCCAAATGCTGACGGCCTCAAATCTGCTCAAATGATACCTGGAACAAAAAGTGAAAGGAAGTGAAGAGTGAGAGTGAGGCATTGATTGCTTTTGCTGTTCTCCACGAGGGAGAACCAAAAGTACCACCTGGCTCGGCCATGAAAACTATGCATTCGTTTGTTCAAGTGTGCCTAATGAAATGGCCGGTGAGCAAATACAAATGGGGATGGGGCTTGAGTTGGGGGGGGGGGGGGGGGGTTCCGGCATGTCTGCTCCATTTTAGCCGGAACGGTGTGGCCCTCGAGAAGGGCTTGACAGTGATGCTGATGGCAAGTGGGGGAGCTTGCCGGCATCCGCCGCGGGGTGGGGGTGGGGGTGGGGGGGTGGAGGTCAGACAGAATGGGAATAACAAGAAAAAAAACAGCAGAAATAAACTGCTTGTTTTCCCCTCTTGTTGTGTTGCAATGGCCTGGATTGGACCGTCACCACGAGGACTCTCCGCGAGGAAGCATTATTCACGCTGTGTTTCTGTGTGTGTGTGTGTGTGTGTGTGTGTGTGTGTGTGTGTGTGTGTGTCGGAGGTGATTGTGTCGAACAAACATGGAGGCAGCAACGGAGGAGACAGAAGGAGGTGTTTCTCTTCTCCTGCTCGAAGGGCTCACACCCACCAAGGAGCAATTAAAAGTTGCTTCTTTTGGCTGCGGGACATGTTTTTGTGTTTGAGTGTGTGTGCGCGAGTGTGTGTGTGTGTGTGGGGGGGGGAGCTATACGAATGATTGTATGCTGGAGTGTCTGTTTGTGTGTGGCACGCACGCGTGGAGGACGAAGTGTGACGTATGCACATCATGTGGGGGGGGGGGGGCGCGCGTGAGTGGGTCGCGCGTTCAGACCTCTCGCCTCACCAGACGCTTCAGATGAGTTTGACATCTTTCACACTCGGTGCGAAAATGAGGCTTAAATATGCTGGGACAACGTTAAAATGAGGGGAAAAAAGGTCGTCATGACGACATCTAGCTGTCGTCTCTTCGGTCGCCATCGATTAGTCATGCCTGGCAGCTGCCGCCTGCCAGGCTTGTTCGTCCGTTTCTCGTTCCCCCCCCCCCTTTTTTTTTTTTTCCAGCGTGTGTTTGCTTGATTGAACTCCAACGGAAAGTTGGAGCGCAGTGTGGAGTAAAAGGTTCTTTTGGCGGTTGTCTTTGAATTTTGCTGAAATGTCAAGCGCTCTCCTTCCTAAACAATGGCGGCCATGCCATCGTGCTACGTTGCCATTTTAAAGGCAAATTTACAAACAAAGCGTGACTTCAGCTCGAACTGAAATTGTGATGCTGACCGATAGATGGCGCCGTTTGGGATTCTGTCAGTAAACGCAGTGTCAATGTTTGAGGGTTTTTTTTTTTACGCCTGCCAATTTCCCCTGTCCTTCCGCTGCTGGTTGTGGCAGCCGAACGTCGTCCGGTGACATTGACAAAGGTCGTTTGTTCACGTTAATTTGATGCAATGCTAACATATCGCGTGGCCACCAAGGTGAAACTTGTGAAAATAACCTCCAAGGTTTTCCCTCTGGGTGGACGACATCGTTAAACGGCGGCGCCTGCGGTCAAAGTCAAAATGGAACCTCGCAGGTCGGAGAGAGAGAGCAAGAACAGGATCGGTCATGCTGCTGGCAGCGACCGATTTATTTCTTTGTTTATTAATTTTGCTCTTGGTTTATTTTCATTGTGCATTCACGCACAAAAGGAAAAACAACGTTTCTGCTGGAAAATCGTTTTTTCCTGCTGACTGCGCGGCAGAACATTTATGCAAATGCAAACATGTGGCCGGCCTCCTCCTCCTCCTTTTAGATGAGCAAAATATGCCCATCAAATGAAATGATTCTCCCGTCGATAAGCCAAATCGAATTTTTAATTCAAATTGCTCCAGATGAGCCAAATATCGTTCTTGCGCTTGGATTGTTCAAGATGATCGCAGATTGAGAGATCCAAAAAACAAAAACAGAGCAGACGGGGGATCTGAAAAGCTAAATCAATCAATGCCTGATTGAATACAATATTTCATTTTTACGGTTGTGGAGCACCAAACAAACCAGCAAAGGAGTGAAGCAGCAGTGTGTGCAGATGCCAGTATGCTAGCTGGATCGAATTCATCGCATCGGTCTGCGACTGTGTCGCGCCTAATTATAAGAATGTAGAATTAACGACTTTGGCTGATGAGCTCAGCCGGCTGCTGACTATCGCTTGATAGAAGCGACGTCCCCAAAGTTTTATTTTTCCGCGTTCCCATCAAACGAAAGAACCGGTTAGCGCGCTTCTTTTTCTTCATTTGGAAAAACATGAAAGTCTTTCCGATAGCCACGTAATTAAAGATTTATTTAGAGCTGTTCCATTTAAAGGGAGTGGGGAAGATGAGGTGGGGGGGGTGGGGTGAAGGGGTGCTTTGTCTCTTCGAGGCGGCTTTGAAATGAAATGGAACGGCTGACTAACGAGGGAGCCTCGCAATTAACGATTCATCTTCGATTGCAGTTTGTCCCCTCAGCCTCAAAAAAAAAAAAAAGTCTCAAAAAGCCATGCCCAAAAGTACACAGAAAGTTTGCTTTCTATTTAGAAGCTACCATTTTAATGATGTTTTTTTTTCTATTTTGCTTGGTACTTCAAAGACAAACGTGGGCTTGAGAGTTTTTTCAAATGTTTTTTTGCAAGTCTAGTCCTTTTTTAAGCTTTCCATATTTGGTAAACATGTCTATCATGAGGCGAGTGGTTTGTGCGTCGACCTCACAGTTCAGTTCCAGCTTCCCCCCCCCCCCCCCCCGAGGAGTTTGCATGTTCTCCCCGTGCCTGCGTGGGTTTTCTCCGGGTATTCCGGTTTCCCACACATACCCACCAAAATGCTTCACAAAGTCAGATGTCACGAAGTGTCAAGAGGCTCTTTTTCTCTGCCTTTTGATCAGAAACTGGGATTCTCCGTGAAAGCGACTCAGACTGGGAAAAAGATTGAAATGACCCCCCCTCCCCCATGAAAGACAAAAATCAACTCTGTCCTGTGCTTGTCCCATAAAAGTCCCGATTGTGAGGGTCTCGACACAACCGTTGAAATGCTTTCAAACGAGTGGCAAGACGGGCAAGGCTGAGCTGAAAATCCGTTCAGCAGATCGCGCGTGTAAATTTGTCCGTTTTGTGACAAAGTACAGAAAGCCATCCACGATTGTCCAAGTCGATGATGACTTAGCTCGACTCAAATAGTTTGAGGGAACCGATTGCAAGGATTTAAATTCAACACAGTCACTCAAACAGCAAGTAAAAAAAAAAAAAAAAAAAGGATCCAGGCGTCGTCTCCACCGCTTTTGCTTCGAGATATTGGAACAAAATGGAATGATATTATCTCTCGGCCTACCGGTATTTTAAATTCATTTTTGACTCAGGTTCACTTTGGGGGAATTCAAACTATTTTACAGGTTTAAGTGATGTGAGTGTTTTTTGTTTTGTTTTGTTTTAACCGTGCACCAGCGTGCGCGCATAGCACGATGCTAACTAAGCGGTTAAAATATTATTTATTTATTTGTTTATTTATTTTGAGAAACGTATTCCGGCCGATGCTGCGCAAGCCACGCATTATTTTAGGCCGACGTGTTGACTTTGCCGGCGTCCTCTCCAGCGCCGCTGATTGACACATTTAGCCCCCCCCCACCTCCCTCTGACAACACCTCATCCTGCCGAGAGGCGGGAGATTAGCCGGCTAATGTGTTATCGGCCGAGGAGGCAGAGGATGGACTCGGAAATGAGGAGGGAGGAAGGGAAGGCTCCTCCAGGCTGAGTGACAGCTCGCCTCACTGATGGCGAGATGAGCCGCCGCCGCCGCCGCGTTTTGAAAGGACGACACACGCCTCAGATAAGCACACCTTCAAGGTTCTGTTAGGTAACCACTTTTGCCTCATTTATCTATTTATTTATTTATTTTAACCATTTCAAACACTCGGTGAACTAAGGCTGGACGATTATGGACATGATAATAATTACGATTGTTTAGATTAAATTTGAAACGATGATGAAAAAAAAAACTATTATTCATCGCCTTCGAAATTTGTGATTTATTCAGCTGCTAAGACTCAACGCGCCAAAATGATCATCATAGCCTGTGTTCAACTATCCATTGCTTACAAGCGTACACTAACATCATATTGATGCTAGCTTCCTTAGCCTGTTTGTGATTTTGCATTGTTTGTTAGCATAAAGCTAAACGGACTGTATGTTTCAAGCAAAAAAAAAAAAAAAAGTAAATCATCCGTATGACATCTCTGACCTCGATAAAGGGGCTCACTCATATTTGGAGGTGCCTCCTGTCTGCCACAAGTTTGTCATTTGCGATTGTTTCCTGGGCAGGGTGCGAAAGGGACCTTGCTTGCCGCGGCCTCGCCGCCACTTAAGGCCTCATGAAATCATCCCCCACAAATTGAATGAATCTGCTTTCCATAAAACCATAATGGACCCCCCCCCCCCGCCGGCTGGCGGCCACCTGAAGCAATTTGTCATCCGGCTTTGAGTCCAAGGTCAGGCGCTCATTGATCGGTGCTCCGGCGGCGAGAAGGTGACCTGCGGCCGGCCACCGGCAACCGGCAACCGGCTCCTGCGACGTGATGTCGGCTTTTGAGTCCTTTTAAGTGTCCCGTCACAGATTCACTTTCAACTTGACTGCAGATGTCACGCTGTCACAACCCTTTTGATTCATGTTGACACAAAGGTCATGAAACTTCCCAAGGGCAGACGGGGAATTTTGCCTCATATTTTTGCTTCCCGGGCGCCACGGTGGTTGACGGCTTAGCACAGTGCAGAGGTTATGGGTTCGATTCTGGTGCCTTGACCATAACTAAATAAATACAGCGGTGATGGGGTGTGATCGTGCAAGTGTGTTTGTTTATAAAGTGTCAGGGATTACTTCCACATGGCAACAAGAGAACGCAACGCCGCGGAATAATTGGAGGTGCGCGTTGACATTCCGTCAAGATTTGAAATTGGCTTCGGTGTTTCTCTCTCTCTCTCACACACACACACAAACAAAGCAGAAGCTGTTTTCACATTTCCATGCAGGAGTTTGCTAAATGCTCCTTTAATTGGATGATGAAGTCACAGCCAGACGGCTGATTGCAGCGAGTGGGAGGAGCGGTTTCTTTTTTTCCCACACTTTCCTTTTCAGTGCTGAACTCTGAACTGTCAGCCGGCCAATTAAAGCGATTTCTCTTTGAGGGCCTCCTAATTGGAGGCATGTTTGGCTTGACTGCTTGGTAAAGACAAAGCTGCGCTGGCAATCAGCGACCGCCGCCCGGCAGATCTAACAACTTCAAAATAAAAGCTTTATATTATTTGTTAAATAAAGTGGATTTTGAAGTAGGCCTCCTCAACTCTTGTTTGAAAGCTAATGTGAAGCTCTCACACTGGCCGGAAACCTGCATTCTAAACCTTAACTCTCATTTGAATCCCGAATTGGAAACCGTAACTCCTGCTTGAAACCCTCATTTGAAACCAGGAATCTTGTTGAAACCCCAATTCTAAACATTAACTCTTGTTTGAAACTCAAATTTGAAAATGTAATTTTTGTTTGAAAAATTAACTTTTTTTTTTTTTTTTTTTTGGAAACCATAATTTGATACATTCACCCTTGTGAAACCCTCATCGACTGGACGACAACCAACTCCGTCACTTTGCTTGTTTTGTTTGCTTTCAGTCCAGAGGTGGAGGCCGACCAAACGCCGGCCGACCGTCGGACGGACTTCGTGGCGGCCGATTCCAAGGTGACACCCAGCCCGCCAAAAGGAATATTAAAATAGGACAGTACAGGGTTTTTAAAAAAAAAAAAAAAATTGTAATCGAGGGCATTCATAAAGTCCCTTTCAGTGTTGTGCTGCTGCTGGATTGGACTAAAAAAAAAAGTGGAATTAATGAATTTTAAAAATTGATGGAGTTGTAATATTACATGAAATAGTGAAATGCGTACAAGAACGAAGTTCTAGCATTGAGGGGGGACAAAAGTCGTCCTTTTGAGTGAGGGGGTTGATATGAAACGTAATTTGTAAAATAAATCATTGTTAACATTACAAAATGGCACAAACAAAAATGAAGTTGTGCAACATGACAAGGATCATAATTTGCACAAAAATGAAGTTGTGCTATTATGAGGAAAAATTCATACTTTCCAATCAGTGTCGATATGACAAATCAAAGTTGTAGTTTGTTTGAAAATGAAGTCGTAGTAGCGTGAGAAAAAAGTCACGATTTTGAACGACAATGTCTATAAGATATAGTGCAAGAAATGGTCGCCATTTGGACGACAAAGAAGTCATCGTATCACAAGAAAAAAAAATTACCTTCAAATGAGAATGTAGATATTACAAGAAAAAAACGTGTCCTTTGCGCAATACTGAAGTCATTATATTACAAGAAATAGTTGAAATTCGTGTAAAAATTAAGTCGGATGATTTTCTGTAATATTGCTGATGTTTTCCTTTTTCCTCCAGCCGGGCGACGTTGCTGACGGCGCCCGTAAGAAGCATAAAGCTGCAGACCATTTTGATGGGAAAAAGGGCCATCGCCATCATCGCCACCTTCGGCACCGCCTTCGCCACCACCGGGCCAGGAGGTGAGCGACTCCAGGGTTAAAAAAAACAAAACAAAACAAAAAAATGCCCGGTCGCACTTGAACTTTTTGCTTGTAATGTTACAACTTGATGATTGTACGTTTCCTTGTTCAAAAGTACGACTTGGATCATCTCGCACATGTAGCACATTCTCGTCCAAATGTCTTTGACTTTACGACTTGTTACACAAATTATTGCCTTTTTTGTAATATCTTCATCTTGTTCAAAGGTACGGTATCACGCCGCCAACGCGGTAAGAAGGCCAACTTCAAAATAAACCCAAAGCAACCGAATAATAATCCATCCATCCATCCATTTTCCGAACCGCTTGATCCTCACTAGGGTCGCGGGGGGTGCTGGAGCCTATCCCAGCCGTCTTCGGGCAGTAGGCGGGGGACACCCTGAATCGGTTGCCAGCCAATCGCAGGGCACACAGAGACGAACAACCATCCACGCCCACACTCACACCTAGGGACAATTCAGAGCGTCCAATCAGCCTGCCATGCATGTTTTTTGGAATGTGGGAGGAAACCGGAGTACCCGGAGAAAACCCACGCAGGCCCGGGGAGAACATGCAAACTCCACACAGGGAGGCCGGAGCTGGAATCGAACCCGGTACCTCTGCACCGTGAAGCCGACGTGCTAACCACTGGACTACCGGGATGCCCCGAATAATAATAATAATAACAACTCAAATTATCCTCAAAATGAGGGTAGTTCGAGCGTGGTTTTTTTTCTCCCCCTCTCCCTTCCTTGTGGTTTCTTTCTGACTTCCGGGTTGAGTGAACGCTGGCGCGTTTTGGCTGCCGCTGCTCAACCCGTGTTGTTTTGTGTTTTTTGTTATTGTAAAGTGTCCTTGGGTGTCTTGAAAGGCGCTTATAAATAAAATGTATTATTATTATTATTATTATTAATAATAATAAAAGGGCGGGCGGCCCGGTAGTCCAGTGGTTAGCACGTCGGGTTCACAGTGCAGAGGTGCCGGGTTCAATTCCAGCTCCGGCCTCCCTGTGTGGAGTTTGCATGTTCTCCCCGGGCCTGCGTGGGTTTTCTCCGGGTGCTCCGGTTTCCTCCCACATTCCAAAAACATGCATGGCAGGCTGATTGGACGCTCTAAATTGTCCCTAGGTGTGAGTGTGGGCGTGAATGGTTGTTCGTCTCTGTGTGCCCTGCGATTGGCTGGCAACTGATTCAGGGTGTCCCCCGCCTACTGCCCGAAGACGGCTGGGATAGGCTCCAGCACCCCCCGCGACCCTAGTGAGGATCAAGCGGTTCGGAAAATGGATGGATGGATAATAAAATGACATCAATGCCTTTTTTTTACACTTTTACTTTGAAGTTATTTCCGGCAGCGTGTTGCACCGTAACGGCGACTTGACTCTCTGTCCAGACTCTGAGGCAATGTCGTCACAAATTGTTGCTACTTGCTACCGACTGGGACGACACAACGGCGTCCTCATTTAACGTTCAGTCGCTGGTTAAGGTTGCTAAAAAACGACTTAATTACGCTGACACTGTATTCTACATGGGTGCGTATTTCTACACAGGAGTTGACGATAATTCCTTCACAAATGTCTTGTAATACATTGTGTGTGTGTGTGTGTGTGTGTGTGTGTATAGTCAAGACATTTTTTCCTCAAAACAACCCAACTTCGTAATGGGCCGGTATTTTCTTGTCATTGATTTTTTTTCATGATCCAACTATCGCAGTGTTTGTTTTTTCTTCACATCTTCATACCTCACCCTTTGTGATTTTGCGTAGAAAGGGGCAAAATAAATGCCCCCCCCCCCCTCTCTTTTATTTGCGCCACCTCATCCAAAGAAACGTTGCTACTGGCACTATATATTTAATGATGTAAATGACGTGGGATGGGACACACGCACACACTTTCGCTCTCTCTTCTATCTCTCTTCTCGCTCTCTCTACCCCCCTCCGCGTGCGCATAATGAGTGACAAAGTGTTGTGATTAGCGTTGGAGGCTACTGGGGCTGGCTGAGTCTAATTACCTGAATTGCACTGGCGCGCTTCGTGTTCCCAAACTGACGAGGACGTTCACGAGGCTCATTTGTGAAGAAGGCGCCTTTTGTCACTGGAAGCACTTTACCGCCTGTACTTGCTCTTTTTTACGATTTGATTTGTACCCACATACGTCCAGGCCCATCGGCAATACACTGTAGGCACTCGTGATTATCATCTTCGCGTATGTGGATATGTTTGATTCGGCTTGAAATAATGACGGACTGACGATGACGGACAGGTGTCCAGGCCGCTGATGCTCACAAATGTAGTATATTGCTCACCTCTGAATGTCATCTCCTCCAATCAGCTGTCTGTCTTATTTACCTTTCACGTAAAGACATATTCCCTTACCTTAAATAAAAATTGCATATTTATCTTTTTTTTTTTTTTTTTGGATATATGTAGCTGTGTTCTTGTTCAAAGGTCTGACTTTTTCCTACCAATCTCCTGATGCAATTGTACAATTGTTAAGTCATTTCAAACTAAGGACAAATCATCAGCAACGTCAAACTGATTTGGACCTGGTCTGCATCTTTCATAAAGGGCCATTGCATGCGATTCTCCATATCTACGCACCTTATACACGCGATACAATTCAAAGATGCAAGGATTTCAAAATGTAATGATTTGTCTCGTCTCATCCACAGCGATTTTCCAGTTTAAATCGCTTTTTTGTTACAAACCTGTTCGGTAAAAAGCTACATTCTTGTCCAAAAGTACAACTTTTTTTCCTCGTAATATAACTTTAAAATGGTTGAAAATTTCAACTTTTAGTAAAATTGCGACCTCATTATTGTACAAATTCAGACTTTTTCCTGGATTATATCGACCATCCTCTTGGGAAAGTCAAACTTTTTTTCTGGTAATGCTGTTTTGATTTTTGGACAAATTCTGAATCTTATGTTACGACTTTATTATGCTCTAAATCGTGCGTGTTTTTTTTTAAAGCTATCTAGCCTAGCAAAAAAAAAATATATATATATAATAATTCTACCCAGCTCTTCTGAGAGCACATCGAATTAGCGTGTGAAAATGGTGCGGAGGAGTCCTTTGATTTCTTGTTTCTTTCCACCGCCTCAGAGCAGAGCGACGCCATCATTGGCGTCTTCACGGGGATTCATCATCACATCCCTGTCGAACCATCTCAAATAGACTCGCTGACAAGCTGGCTTTTGATTGTTTGGAGCCGGGAATGGTCGGGAGCAGCCCCCCCCCCCCCCCTCCTCTCTCTGATCCGCACAATGAGTCACGAGGATTAAACAAAATGAAGAAGGCTTAATAGTGGCGCCTGTACGTTAATGTCGCAAACGTCTCGTGAAATTTAACATTGGGAAATAATTTTTCTCAGTTACATGAACAACTGCAATTTTATTTGCTTTATTCTCTAATTTAAACAGTTTTACTCTTAATATTACTATTAGTTCTTAATATTTCATATTAAAATTATGCTTAGTGTTTGCATTGCAATTAGTTGTTTATGATGCGATGAGTTCCTGTATAATGGAATACAAATTATCGGAATGTGACTTTTTCCTTTGCAGATTTACATTTTTGTCACTGTCTTGTGTTTCACATCGCTCCTTTAGGATTTTGGGGTGGACAGCAAAATTCATAGTCCCATAAATCACAGCAAGTTGTCTCGGTCCTGAAGTAGCAAAGCAGCCACATACCTTCACACTGCCACCGCCATGCTTCACTGTTGGCATCAGTTTATTTATTTTTTTTCAATCAAAAGCTGTGCCATTTTTACCACCGACATAACAGGCCCCAAGTCTTGGAAATGGCTTTGTGGGGTCTTGGAAAAGATAAGATAAGAAGATAAGATATCCTTTATTTGTCCCGCAATGGGGAAATTACAATCAGAATTCAGAAAGGAAAAACGCTGGGTAGGGAGAGGGAAAAAAAACCACGCTCGAACTATCCTCTTCCGAGGATAATTTAAGTCCAGGATAAAAAAAGACCCTAGCACATAAAATAAGCATATGACAGTTACAACAAGTCACAAGACATAACATGTAATAAGGGGGAGGATGAATGGGAAGGGGGGGGGGGGGGTAACCGCGACGCGGCCATAATGACCAGCCGCACGGTCCACCGTTGCGCTCCGCATTATCGAACCACGTCACGGGGGAAAAATAATCGGAGCGATGAAGACGGTGATAACAAGGATGTGTATGCGCGTGTGGTTGTCCAGTTGTGTATGTGTATGCGTGTACAGGTCATAGCTGCATCGTCGAGGTCTGCTCATCATGAAGACAGTCCCGGCTTATCAGTCCATGGCTGAGAAGGAGGGGGGTGGTGGTGGGGGCCCTAGACTCCGTGCGTATTTCCATCCAGGGGAAAGGCCAGATAGCGTTGTTTGTTTTGGAGAGACGGCCGCCAACAATTCCAGACAGCCTTGAGTCCTTGGTCTGTATCTCCTCAGTGGCGCCGATCAGTCTGATCCAGAAATTCTTTCCGCAGCGTGGATTCCAACGTCTCCATGGTATTATCGATCGCGCGGAGTCGCTCCAAAATCACAACAATATTGCGATTGAGCTCAGTCACCGCTTGAGTCTGAGTGTTGGACATTCGCGCCAAGCCATCCAGAGTGACCGGCAGCTTCTTCACTTCCAATAGAGCCGCTCCCGTCGGTTGAATTTTGCGATAGAACAGCAAGCTGCCAACACCAAACAGCAGCATACCTGTTATCAAAAGGCCAATAATGTAGATGTCTTCCACATCCTCCACGGATAGTACTGTCAGGCACACCGGTCTCCACTTTCTCCATGGATCCAGGGCGTATCCGGCAGCAAGTGTCCCCGGAGGGCAAGCAGGCTCCCCACTGCCCGCTCTTTTCGTCGAAGAAATTTTGTCAATTACATCGAGAGACCAGCCAACTAATTCCATGGTTAGTTCTTCGGATGAAAACACGGTAGGAGGCTAGGGAAAAAAAAAGAAAAAGTTGGACAAAAGACAGCACAAGAAGACTAAGTGGCGAGCAGGGAAAAAAAAAAGGTGGGAGGGCAGGGAGCAGTGCAGAAGCGTCCGCCTTCGTCGAGAGCCAAGCAGAAAAAGGGGGTGCAATTACTTTTTCACAAAAGTACTGTGGTTTGGGATTTTTTTTTGTGTGTGTGTCTTACAAATTAAATTGGCATCTCGAAAATGCATTTTGTATTTCCTTAAAATTGATGAACTGAAACATTGGCATGTGATAAAAAAGCAAAGAACAGAGAAATCAAGAAGGGGCCAAATAATATTTCATAGTACTGTACAAATCGCCTTTGCATCATGCTGATATGACAAGCGTTTTCCCACGCTAGTTGCGACGTGATTCTCATACAAGTGACGACGTTCTCGTGGCTAAAATTTCAATGTCGCGCAAATTGCGACATTGGTTTTTTGCTGATGTTGTGACTTTCTTTCTCCTCCCCAGCAGCACCTCCTTTGGCGAGGACCTGTCACTGCAGCCCAAAGGCAAGAAGAAGAAGAAGAAAAAGAAAAAGAAGACAAAGAGCAAGTCGGAGCGCAAAAGGCTGACCAGCAGGTGACTTGCATGAGTGATATTATTTCGCAAAAAAGTTTTGTTACGACATCCCCTGATGTTAACATGACAGGAAAAAATATATATATTGGTCGTGTCCCTGTCGAATTATGACAATACTGTTCTCTACCAAGTTGTAATGACGTTTTTAACATTTCCTACAATTTTACGAACTTTATTCTTTGAATTTTTATTTTTTATAGAATTACAATGCAAGTCCCTGTAATGAATCATTAGTAAAAGTTAAATCTTTTTTATTTGTTTGTTTGTTTGTTTCTGTACTCAGCTTTATTCACTTAAGCTTATGAGAGATATTACATATTTTTTCCTCATGGTAATGCAAATTTATTTTTATTTAAAAAAAATAAAGGCAACTTATTTTATAGTTTAGCTAGCCTCGGCCCTTCTTTGGCTTTTCCTTTCGTCCTTGAACTGCGCGGCGCGTCCTCCAGCACAGCTTGGTGCTGCCCCCCATGTTGTGGTGTAAGGCGGTAGTACACTAAGGCCATGCCGCTCGAAATTCCCGACTTGTCTGAATCTTGCATGGAGTCTTACGATTCCATTTGTACTTTTAGGTCGGCTTCTTGCAGCCCCTCTCCGCTGAGGGAGAAGAGAAAGAAGAAGATGAAAAAGAAGAAGAAGAAAAGTTCCAAGAAAAGCAAGCGACACAGGTAAGCGTGGTCTCATTTGCGCAAGTCAGGCATCTTATAATTAACGGGATCAACTAATGAGAATTCTGGCTTGTCCTTCCTTCCAGATACACCTCCAAAAAGTCCAAACACAGGTTTGTCCATTGAGTGTTGGCCATGCTAAAGGTTACACGCAGCGGCTGTGTTGGGAATCACATCCACGTACACGACTTCCGTATAGATTACATTCACACAAATTCCGACTTCAACAACACGACAGTGATTGTAAGCTTGCCTCGCATTTGAATGTTTGGCGAATGCTCGTGATTTTTCGTCAAATGGCGCCATATGTCGGCAATTAGAAACTTTCCGCTCTCGCGCTTCCCAACGCGGCCCAAGTCACAGAAAAATGGGGAAACAAACAAACACTTTTTAATGATTTGCACGAGATGATGAGGGTGATCCTGAAGCTGTTTGTTGTCTTTGTTGCAGCGGCTCATCGCGTTTCAAACGATCGCCAAAGGACGGCCGCAAACGGAAGCGAAGGTCAGTCGGTTGAATCCCTCCGAGGAGAAGCAGTCCTCAGTCCTAAAAATATTTTAAGCGGAAGAAAAAAGTACTGCGGAATTTTAGCGAGAATGGGGGGGTGGGGGTGGGGTCACTCGTAAGAGTGTTGACATTTAATCGCGACTGGGAGAAATGCCTGCATTACTCTCGCTTGCCTCTAGGGGCACCATGTCAAATTTGGGATTGTTTCGAGGGTCATTGACGAAAAGACCCGTGAAATCAGTCTTAAAATATGAAGGGGGGCGACAATAAAATAAATTGAGTTCTTTTACCCAAAATAGAGTTTCATACTTGATAGTACGACTTCTTTGTTGTTGTTTTCGTAATTTCTCAACTTCTTCCTCGAGGAAATTGTCGTAAAGCTGTTGACGACGTTTGTTTCCTCAGCTCTCGGAATGGGTGGCGGGGGAAACACCGCCGTGGCAGCTCGGCGTCAGACCGCCCGTCGTCATCGGCGGAGGATAGGTAGGACACGAAAGCTCTCGTTCCCTTTTCAGCCGATTCCCAACGCGTTCCCTGCTCGCTAATCTCGGATTTGAAGGATTTGTTAAATATCTGAAAGGATTACTCGAGCGCCACCAAATGACTAGATATTCATTTTTCAAAGATACAAAGTGAGTATGAGCCACGACATTGGGGTTTGAATAGTGAGTGAGGGGACGTTGCGCAGCATTTGACTTTTTAATTCCAAAACGATTTGTGGCTAAGATGAGTCTTATCGCGTTGAGCAGCCAGAAAGTGCAGGTGCCTCTTCTTATTTTATCGCCGTGCTGCAGGAAACGCTCGCAAGACGGGCAATTCTCTCAAAGCTGATTTTCAATTGATTTTTTTTCTCCTGTGGTGGTAACTCTTCAATCAATCCGCAGTTTCATATTAAATTGCTTCTTTTTTTTTTTTTTTTAATAAAAATGTGAATTGGGCTGTCTTGTTATGTTGATTCTTGTTTGGCAAGCACAAAAAAAAGATCCAAACAAGAAATAATCCCCAAAATCAGTTACAAGTGACATTTTCTCTGTTTTGTGACAAAGATCACGACAAGGAAAACAGCAGAGAAATGTTGAGACCGGCTGGGGAAATTCAACTTGCAGTGACTTTTCCATGAG
This sequence comes from Hippocampus guttulatus, assembly GCF_054856545.1. Classification (NCBI taxonomy): domain Eukaryota; kingdom Metazoa; phylum Chordata; class Actinopteri; order Syngnathiformes; family Syngnathidae; genus Hippocampus; species Hippocampus guttulatus. The sequence continues at coordinate 21,026,856 of NC_141265.1, forward strand.
GTGAATAAAAGCCTCACTTCAATAAGAGGCCGTCCCTCGGATAAATCATTTAGGGCTTTAAAAAAAAAAAGATTATCACATCATTTTGAATTTATCTGACTTAATTCTTGATGTAATTTCGGCAACAACAAAAAAAAATCACGCGTTGATATTTTTCCATGGCAATGACCAACTTTTCGCATACTATAGGAAATATTTCTTTCTTGTACGCTCACCACTTTATTATCAGACAGTTACAAAAAAAATCACTCAGTCTTGCGGCTTCATTCTCACAAAATTCAAATTTTCTTGTACTATTGCAATGTCAAAATATCAGACAAACGTTCTTGTCAAATTGTGGCCAAAGGTGTGATTGTGAGCGTGGATGGTTGTTCGAAAACAGCTGGGAGAGGCTCCCACGGATGAATATTTAGGATTCTTATTTTTGAGGTTTGGGGGGGGGGGGGGGGGGTTGGTAATGACATTTGTGATACTTTGCCGCCCTGTGCTTACAGACCTTCTGCATACAAAAAGCAATGCAGTCCTACGTTCGAGGCCAAGTGGACCAGTGGCGGCAGCGTCTCCAAATCAGTAAAAACAGCCTCCGTCCTCTCTGCCGCCTGCGTAAGTCCTTCTGCTCACTGTCCCATTGTCTTTTACGATTTATTTTTTTTCCTCGTTGGCAAAGGGGACGGCGACTTCGTTGTGGTGTGCGGCGATAACGTGTCGGACAATACCAGCCTGTCCGTTGGGAAAATATTATGACGGAAACGTACGATGGGGTGAGACTTTATTAATATTCCGTTGTTCAATGACGAGGAGGAAGAGGAGTCACGTTCTTATATTTGACAAAAAAAAGAACCAAAAAAAAAAAAAAGACAAAGGCATTGCGTGCAAAATGCTGCGTTTTCACAATGTTCTATTTGGGACTCTCGGTTCACTCGGCTCCCTCGACGCACGAGGCCGTCACATTGTGCCCGACGTTTGCAAATTTAGCAACCTGAATCAACGTCAACACAGCAAAAAAAATAAAAATAAATGAGCGTGGAAAGGAATCCCCTGTCAGCGGGGTCTCGGGGTCGGTGGGCAAATCGTGTCGCCAAGTTGCAAAACGGACGCAGTTGACAGTTTGCTACAAACACTAAGTGGGACTGATTGGCTGGTGGGAAATCCAATATGCAAATGAGGGTCACTCGCTCCCCCTTTGCCTAATCGGTCGCAGCCTGCACTCAATGTTTGTCGTCCTTGATTGGACTAATAAAAAGGAATGGACGCATGGCTAATTGGGAGCGGAATTAATCCAGCATCGACTTTTATCATCTCCCGCGGAGCCTCTTCATAATTTCCGTTTCGGTGTTGGTGGGTTTTGAAAAATCAAAATTAAAAAAAGGCAACATTACCACTTTGTTCAAATTACAACGTGCGTGGTTGTTTTTTTCCATTTACCTTCAGTTTGAAATCATGTCCTGCTTTTGAATAAAGGCGACGGATGTAAAAAACAAAAACAAAATTAGAATCTGATCAATCAATTAATTGAAAAAAAATCGACAGATTCATTGATTATTAAAAACTGTTACACTTGTAGTCCTGACAAAATTATGATCTAAACAGCGTTGACGGGAGCAATGACTGACTTTTTTTTTTCCATTGCTTGTTTTTTTTCCTTCATGGACAGCTCTCTGGTTTGATGTTGGTTACATCTGTGACTAGTTTGTCAGATATTGCGGTCTCCACAGGTCATGTGAAATCGCCGATGAGCAGAGAAGACACTCGTTCAAATAAGGTTCACCAAATTTTGGTGTATTGTCTTGCCCGCGATCAAAAAGGGCTTCCCATGCCTCTCCCCAAAAGAAAAGAAAACAAACAAACACAAAAGTCCAAGTGATTGTCTTTTTCTTGCCAATTCACTTCTCTAATGATGCACTTATGTTGCCCCCCTTTTTCTTACACTTTCCCTACTTAAGGAGGAAATCGTGATTGGTAAGTGGATGCTGTCCCACGGATTGTTCATGCTAGGCTAGACTAGGCTAGGCTAATGGCAGAAGGAAAAGTTCGTTTAGCGAGGCCTCGCTTTAGCTTACGCCGATGGCACCTCGCCATTTTCTTTGCGACATAGAGAGCCCGTTCTGTGGTGTGTGTTTGTCCATTCGGGCTTGTGGGCCGACGCACCCCCTCTTTTTCTGTCTCCTTTGGGGAGTGTTAGACGCTAGATTTTTCTTTGTTTCCACACGTTTGCTTTCTCTTCCTTTCAGGAACACTGGTCCCTTGACTTACGAGTTTTTCGGAGGGGTACTTTGGTCACTCAGACTGGATGCTGCTTGTTAACAACCGTTTCTGAGAGGGAGGAAGAACTGATCAGATAAATTAGGCAAATATAAGAAGCATTTTCGAAAAATCGAATACACTCACTCTAAAAGCAAATGAAAACTAAGTGTGTGGAAAAAAAGTTCAAACAAAACAAAAAGGACCAGTAATAAAACTGTTTTAACCCTGATCCCAAGCATCCGATTTGTGAAAAGAAGACGGTGACTTTTGCGCCAATATATTTTGCTTTTGTAACACCTCAAACTATAAAACAACAAAAATGAGACTGAGTTTTGGCCAGCAAAATATTTGTTTATTTACAACTAAGACTTGCACGCTGAGCGACGCCGACTCACCGCACGGCTGGAGTTGAACAACAGTGGCTTTTTTACATGTCGTTTGCTCTTCGCTTCCGACTGTTTTTTTCCACAGTTATGAGACACTTTCTTTGAAGTACCGCAACACAATACTCTTCTCTACCATACATATTCAGTCGGTACCATTTTCTTGTTCACCTTCTAGTTTGTTTGGCATTTCTCGAGCTGTGATTCATCTCCAAGTCTTGACCATCCACTCAAAAGCTGTGTTGATCTCATATCCAAAGTGAGGCGGCACCATCATCTGCTGACATCTGTTGTCCATGACGGTTATATCGAAGAAATCATTTCATTTCATAAGTAAGCTGGGCGGGAATCTTTTCCACACCTTCCAGTTGGAAAACGTTCTTGACAAATACTATACGTTTGTCGGTGAATGGATTCCAAATGACAAATTCAAATGTCCATGGCAGACAGCGAGAGAAGTTGAAAAACTATTTGCTTACATTATATATCTTTTTGAAGTTATTACTGTACTGTATATTGCCACAACATTTTTGGTATCGTTCCGGAACGCATTAATGACATTTCTGATTATTTAAGCGGGCGCAGCTGATTTGAGATACGAGTGATTTGAGTTACAGTCCTAGGACGGATGAAACTCTTAAGTCAAGGCACCACTGTCAGTGTTTTAGCCTAGAGCGCTTTTTCTACTCTATTCTGACTGCATGCCTCAAATTTGCATGACGTCTTTCGAGCGTTTCAAAGTTTGAGGAGGCCCGAAAAGTAATTTTGGGGGCGGGGGCGTTTCTAGTGTGTTTTTTTTCACAGGAGTAGGAGGATGATTTCACTGTGAACCAGGCAGCGAGCAGGCTCCGTGTAGCCGCTCAAACCGGTAATTTCGGCTGCTTCTGTCTGCCTCCAGACATTCTTATCAAAGCCTTCCCGAGGACGAGCGTCCGGCCAGGATGAGCGGTCGCACGACTGTGACTCCGGTAACGACACCTCATCGCCGCCGTCCTGTGAGACGGGCGCGGCCGACAAGAGTGAGGCGCGGCGGCGGCGTGCCTCGCCGTCGCCGGTGAAGCTGCCATTCGCCGACAGGGACGACGACGTCTCTGACTCTGGGAATTCGGTGACCAGCTACGCTTCCTTGTGCAAAGCCGGCGGGGAAGACTGCTTGAGCGCCGCTCTCCTCAAGAGGTGAAGTAGTGCTCGCCGTCCCTGGGCTCAGTGAACAGGCCACACCTTTTCAAATGGCTGCCTTGCTTCACTCCGCTACGCATTCAAATTGTCACTCGTAAAACCTCAAAAAGTTTAAATGTTACAATATATGACATTTTTGTGAAATTATTGGAACCATTCCATTGTTACATGTTTAAAAATTGTTAAAAATATGTACATTATTTTTGTAGTATAATGACAGCATATATTGGTAGGATAAAGCACTACTATTGCATGCGTCAGGTGAAAACGTCTGGGCATAGGAATGAGCCTTGAGGGATACCCAAACATCCTGTAAGATCGCAACATCGGCGTGTATCATGCGGTTGGTAAGAATGAAGTCTTCAACTTGAAATGTGCTTTCCTTACAGAGAGCACGAGGCTTTGGGATGTCGATTCGACACGGTGAGATCGCCACGGATGTCTTCCAGGGGGCGATCGAGCCCCGAGTGGCATCGCCGACGCAGGAGGAGCATGTCCTCGGGAAGTTCCAGATACTCCGGACGACGGCTTCCAAGCTCGTCGCTGTCATCTGCGAGGTCCGAAGTGCTTTTAAAATAGTTGCGCAAACGCAGTTGACGATTTGCTGTGATGACGTTGATTTGTTGGTGGCTGTCTTTGTAGCTCCTACTCGCGTTCGCCGAGCTATTCGCTGGATCTGAGGCAGCGGCGGGGCAGCTTGAGCAGCGTCAGCTCCAGAGGAAGCTACTTCAGACATCGCAGGTCAAATTAAATTTTTGTATTAAATTTTTAAATTTTTCATTGAGAGAAAACAATTGAAGGCAAGGTTTCATAACAATGGTGACCAGGCCTAATAGTCAGCAGTATACAGTACACACCACTTAACGTATATCACAAATACATAAATGAGAACATGAGTTTACATCAGATTTATGCACTTTATTCATTCATGTCATAAATGACGAGAGATATTTGTCTATTTGACAAATTTCCGCAAAGACCCCGTATGTAAAAGGAGAATAAAATGATAGCCTGTGATTGAGCCTTGTGGCACACCTCAAGGAAAATCAGTGGCTGAAAATACAAAACCAAGATCCACTGACCCGTCGGCCTCCGCAGGTCGCGATCCAGAACGCGAGCGTCGAGCTCTCGAGAGACGGACGGCGACCACAAGATCAGCAGGAAGAGAGGAAGACGCAAGTCCTACTCCCCCGTGCGGAAGAGGAGGAGGGACTCGCCCAGCCACCTGGAAGCACGACGGATCACCAGGTACGCAAATCTTCACCCCCACAAATACATATACTAAATAGTGAAAAAAATAACTTATACAAGGTGCTTAACAAAAAATGAACATGTATTGACGTTTTTTAGACGTTTACCAATACCCAGGCAGAAAAAAAAGAGAGAATCACTGTTTTATAGCGCATTTCGGACACAATGTAACTCGGGATGCTTCACCTACATTACATCGAGCAAAGTCTAGAGAGTGGTGCAAAATAGTGCTCCATTCCTCGGTAAATCGCTTCTCAGACGTTTGCCCCTTTGCTGGTCCGCAGCGCCCGCAAGAGGCCCGTCCCGTACTTGCGCCGCAGCCCTTCGTCCTGCAGCAGCCTCAGCGCCCCGTCACCCAGAAGCCTGTTCCACCTTTGCCGCCGTAGCGTGTCCTCCTCCTCCTCCTCTTCGGCCAGTGAGAGCAACAGTCGCAGCTCCTCGTGGAGCTTTGAGGCGCGCCAGCGCAGTGCCAGCAGGTATTAGCTGTCCCTCAACAAATCAGTCGAAACAATTTGCACCCAGAAACGATTTCGACGGCAATTCCGCCTCGTTGCTGCTGTTTGGTTTTCATTGTAAACACATTTCAACGCTGGGTTTTCGGTCATCTTCAGGGATGTGTTATGTTGTATGTTGTGATGTCGTATTCGCTTTGAAACGGCTGAGGATGTTTTGAGGACGGCAGCTTAAATTCCGTCTCGGTACTAAAGCATGCGAGTTGGCGGACTTGGTTGACCGTGTCCGGGCTACAGCAACATCCCGACTGATTTTGATTGCATGATGTCGGCCGTTGCGAGGACCCAGCTGCTTTGATTTGCTGATTGCCAGTCTGCGTTTGACCTTTGAGGGACTGCTGAGAGGCGGCCCGGTAGTCCAGTGGTTAGCACGTTGGCTTCACAGTGCAGAGGTACCGGGTTCGATTCCAGCTCCGGCCTCCCTGTGTGGAGTTTGCATGTTCTCCCCGGGCCTGCGTGGGTTTTCTCCGGGTGCTCCGGTTTCCTCCCACATTCCAAAAACATGCATAGCAGGTTGATTGGACGCTCTAAATTGTCCCTAGGTGTGAGTGTGGGCTTGGATGGTTGTTCGTCTCTGTGTGCCCTGCGATTGGCTGGCAACTGATTCAGGGTGTCCCCCGCCTACTGCCCGAAGACGGCTGGGATAGGCTCCAGCACCCCCCGCGACCCTAGTGAGGATCGAGCGGTTCGGAAAATGGATGGATGGATGGGACTGCTGAGAGGCAGGATAGCAAGGTCCCTAGCAGCAGTGCCTCAGCCACCACATCCGTACTAAAATGTTTCCAAATCTTCTGAAATCCAACCATTTTGGGCAAAATGATCACACTCAAGCAAGAATCCTTCTGCTTTGACTTGCCACTTACAGATGTGCATTCATCATGAAGGGATTGTTGACATGTTTGAGAACAAGATCGTGTTTGATGATATCTGGACTCCATAAAATAATCCAAATCAAGAATCTAATTTATACGAGTAACAACCTTTTTTTTTTGCCAATCGCTGGTCTGATTTCAAGCAAATGTCGGCTAGTATGAGAGCAGGATTCGTCTTAATTTTGCTGGATACCAGAGCCACGATAACTGGGCTCAGAGTTTTTTTTTGGGGGGGGGTTGACATTTTTCAAGGATTATTATTATACACCTATAAGAATGGAACTGCTATGAATTACTACTTGCTTATCTGCGTTGACCTTGATGGAATTGTTGGCAATTATGGGAGTAAGATCCCGATTGATTTTGACTGATATGTGAACCGAAATGTCGGGAGTGAACAAGGTCCAAATTCCTTTGAAATATTCCAAAAGCAGCATTTCAGTTGTATTGAGCTTTTTAATGGTACTTTTTATGTTGTCCACCGAGATAGTTGCATCAATCCATATTTCAATTTTCATAAAGTGGACTATGCAGTAGATTAAGTATAAATCATTATATAAGGATTTTTATACAGTGATGTATGATGAATCGAATACTCCCTAATCATCAAAATATTTGGATGGCGAGCGATGCATCGATTTATCTCGCGTAGTACAGAACGAGCGACAGATTGCAAACGCGACGGCCATTTTCCTGTTTCCAAGCTGGTGGGAAAAGACAAAATGGCATCTGGAAGCGCAAATGGTCAAAGAATTTCTCTTGCGGTAGATTGCAAACAATCCAAATGTCATCGCAGCCACAGAAGAGGATTCCTAAAAATCGATTGGAAAGAAAAATTAAAATCAACATCTTTAAAGGAGTGGAAGGCAAGCAGAATAAACAGCGTCGCTCATGTTCAGAGTGTTTGAATCCTATTGAATATTAATGGAGTATATCCAACCGCATACATATTTATAGTTTATTTCAATGCTTATTGCTTTGTCGTCGTGGCCAAGCTCTCTCGGCAACATGTCCATTTCCGGTTATGACAGCCCTCGAGTAAATTATTCTTGTGCTCTTAATATGAATATTTGAAAAAAGAAAAAGTTGACCTTTTGGTTTATTCCAAAAGAATATAATTAGTTTGAAATTCAGAAGAAGCAGCTGCTAAGCGTATCACCTGTGCTCCGGTTAGTGTGGCAGCTAGCGGGCGACTCCATGGGCTTGTGTAGCATTGCTTTTGTTGGAGGATGATCAAACAGGGGGAAGTGTGTTGTTGTCGACACGGCGGGACCCCTTGACCGTTCTCCACTTCCCCAGGTCCTCCGCGTGTTCGTTTGATTCGGGCTGAGTTGATGTGCAAAAGTCAGAGGCTGGAAATGGAGAAGTTCTTGCAAGATGTTTTACTGAACGTTCAGGGCACAACACGAATCGATTCGGGCTCCTGTGAGTCTCAGATTTCATCAGGAAGCCCCGAGCAACTACAGTCACACGTACATATAGGCATAGTATGTTAATTATATTAATTTAGGGGCGGGCAGTCCTTCCCCTTATGTAAAAATCAGAAACAAAGAAAGGTCAATGTAGTTCAATCTTGGCATTCTGACAAAGTACAGACCATATCTCGAGACAAGAGTTCCTCCTCTAGGGACCTTGACAGCCTTCAGGAACTTTCCCAAGGTGGGAGACGCAAAAGAAAACACTTGGAGGGCTGTTAATCACTCAAGGGGAGATAGGACCCCAGCTTCAAACTACATTCTTTGTTTGAAGTAGCGGATGTTCAGGACAGAGACCTAATAGTCAAGGTCGACCTGTCTATGATACAAAGTTTTAAGCTAAACATATAACATAGGTGATATCTTCACTTTCCAAGAAAATGAAAATAAGAAATTTGAGATCAGAAAAGAAAACTTTTATTTGTCTCAGAATGGAGAAATTCCCAATTTACAGCAGCAAATGTGATCTATTTACTTTCTCGCGAGAGTTATGTGAGGAATCAATATGCACTGAGTTAGCATAGTTCCTTGGCAGATAATCAAGCACCTAGCGGACTGATCTGATTGAGCATTTTAATCCCCTCCCCCAATAAAAAGAGGAAATTAAGTAATTTAACATTTGATTTGATTGCCTTCATGATGACAATACCGTATAGCCACCTCGATACTGTCTTGTAATGTAATGGGAATGGCTGTGTGTTAGTTAGCATAGATGCTAGCGGGGCTAATCTGTTAGTTTGTGCACCATCCACTGAATAAACGCCTCGCTACTACGTCAGCGGGTAAGCGTAAAGCCTACCCTCTGTTTCGCACATCAGTGAGCAGGCTAATCCGTTAGCTTGTGCGCCAACCCTTTCGTGTTGAAAAAATGGGGGGGAAGACGAAGAATTTGCCATTTATTTGCTTTTTTTGACTGAAGTTGCGTGAAGATACCAAATAACCACAGAGGTACCTTTTAGCGTTTCAGAGGAATCCCTTTAGCGCTAAATTAGCTAATCTGTTATGTGCGCCAGTAAAAGAAATATATATACAGTATATAAATATATGTACATATATTTACAGAGGAATGAGGTTATTTATTTCCATTTTGTCACACTGTCCTGTAGTTACGTTGGTGTGAATATGCTTCTGTATGAACTATAAATATGTAAATGTTGGTCCGTGTGGAACACTTTTACCATAAATGTAAAAAGAATAACTAGAAAAATGTAAAAATATCCATCTGTAACTTTGTCAGTGTTTCACAATCAGCAGTTCTCTGAAGTTTTAAATTGATCTCATATCAGAAGATACTTCATCGAAATGAAAAATTCCTGTGTGGATAATTGGCCCGCCAAAAGAACCTACCTATTATTATTATTACAGCTACTACTACTACTAATAACTTATATTTCAAACCTAGAAAATTTTGAATAGTCATTGATGTATAGCCAGTAAGGGTGGCTCCCCACCAAAAGAATGAATTATGTCAATCTTATGCAAATTGTGTTTGTTTGTTTTTTTGTCCAATTGTAATTGTTCTCTTTGCTTGTGTACGGTTGGTGGTGGCCCGAATCCTCCTGTATTTGTTCCGTCGGCGTGAAATGAGTGTGTGTCACGAATAAAGATGAGCAAATGCTCTTGTGGAGGTAAGAAAGCAAATCCAGGCGTGTTCCTTTTGCCGCGCTGACTTCAACCGCTTGACTCGTCTTCTATTCTGGCCGGCGTGACTCATTCATGCAAAGGAGCCAACGCTGTAAAAAGTGTCCCCTCCGCACCCGTTGCAACGGCCTTAAATCAACTTCTTCTCACATGATTTGACTCCCAACCCGCCATCTGAATAGTTGTCGCAGTGAGCGCAAGTGGTTTTCCTTTGACTGTTGACGCTTTCTCGTGACAGTTCCAGGACTTTGGAAAGTGGCTGCCGGGTGATTTTTTCTTTTTTTTTTACAGTCTTGCGCACTCCTCCAGCACGTTCCAGAGAGTGGAGCCGCTATAAAAGGAGAGCCGCGGGAGGGGTGGGCCATTGGCTCCTTTTTTTTTTGTGCTTTGGACGTGGACGGCGATGCGCCAGCCGCTCGACAAGTTGCCGAGCTTCTGTTGACTTGGATCGGACATGGCGGAGGGAGACTTTTACACCGTTGGCGGGCGGCAGAGGTTCCCGCGCGACCCCTTCGGCGAGTCGATGGCCTCACGCTTCCTGGCGGAGGACGACTTTGGCATGCCGTCCTTCCCGGACGACCTGTCCATGGACTGGCCCGGCTGGGCCCGGCCGGGCCGGCTGAGCTCCCGCCTTGGCTCGTCGACGCCGCCCTTCGGGAGCGGCCTGCGGGCGACCTTCCCGGAACGCCGGCGGTCCCAACCGGGGCCGTCGCTGTTCGGCTGTTACGGGGAGCCCTCGCCCGCCGCCTGCCCTGCCGCCGCCGCAGGGGACCCGTGGAAAGTGTGCGTCAACGTGCACAGCTTCATGGCCCACGAGCTCAACATCAAAACCAAGGAGGGATTCGTGGAAGTGTCAGGTGAGCCCCCTCCCCCCCAAAAAAAGACAATTATTATTCTTGCCCTGTTGTAGTTTTTCTTGTTGCTGTTTACTTGGAGTATCACGACTTGATGGACAATCTCTGTGTCAATGTTAAGGTAGCAACATTGTTTTATTTGTTTTCTTTTTCAAGGCTTTTTCCCACCAAAATGACAGATTAGTTTCACAATTTATAAAACATTCCTGCGATTTAAAAAATCATGAAGGGAAAACAAATCGCACCGTGACGATTTTCTCAAATGTGCGTTTTTTTAATTACAAAATAAATCCTATTGATTTAAATCCAAAAAATTCAGTTTATTCTTGAAATATTTTTTTCTTCAAGATAAGTTCATTTTTGTAATTTACAAAATCTGAAGCAATTGTTCAATCATAAAGAATAAAAAACGTGTGAGAATTTTCTCATTCAAGAGTTTCTAATTTTTCACTCATGAAAACATTTTCAAATTTATTTTTGTGACAATTGTTGGAATTTTGTTTTGTATTTTAATGGCCGTGCCACTTTTACGTGTATTGATTGATTATTTTGCCCGTGCAGATTTGCACGAAATCTGCCCAGCGACCGGTTGCAGCGAGCGTGTTTGCTTGCTTGCCGAACGATTTCTCATTCGCGGACGGACTTTCCAAAGTTCTCTCCTGCTGTTACTCGGACACCTGTCGCGCATTCCTGGGGCCTCGCTGCCGTTCCCTTGGCGGCCGCGACCGAGCCGAGCCGTCCAAACTGCCCGCTTGTCGTCAACGCACAGGACAGAATGTTGTTGGCGTTGCGCTCGTCGTGTTCAGTCGCGCTTTGTCGGAGATCGGAACTGCGGGAAGGTTGAACGCTATGGCGACTTCTCGGGACCCCGCAGCCCACCCCCGGTGCCCCTTCCATGACTTTGTGCGTATGGTATGCCAGTTGGGCGGTTCAGTCAGCAGCTGTCACCGGAGTCTCGACCTCGTTCTAAAAGTGTGGCAACGGCGTGCTCGGAGGCTTGCGGGAAGAAGCGCAAGACCCCAATTGAGCAGCAACAGTCAGAGACCAGTCCGGAAATCTTGTCGACTTGATTGGGGAAATATTAGGGGGAAATTCATTTAGCAGCAATGTGTGTCCCACCAAAAAAGCCTCGCGGGAAAATGCAATGGCAAGTCAGCCATTTTGTTTTTCTTATGTCACCAGAACGATTCAAAAATGTTGCCCCCCCCCCCCCCCCCCACAGCCAGTTTCACTTGGCAACATGACATTCGGTTAGCATATGTCTGTCACGGCTCAAGCCATAAAAACAACAACTCTGAAAATTTACAGTAAGTCTTCTATTGAGCTTGGAAGGGACCTTTTTTGGCTCATTTTGGACTTCCAGGATGAACCTGTGCAAGTTGTTGTCTCGTGTCACTCACTTCCCCAAGCGCTCTCATGTGTTTTGCTGGCGACACACGCACAGAAGCTTCCAGAACACGTTACGCAGCACCTTTGGAATGTGCGCTCTCATTCCGCCGTGACGGAGCGCGCAAATCAGCGCGCCGCTTGAAATGGCAGGCGTGCCGAGTGTCCTCTCCTGAGACTTTGACCTGCGCCCAGCCGGCACTCGTGGAAGGCGACGAGGTTGAGGCGGCCCACGCCGCCGCCGGCTCACTTGACATTAAGCAGCTGCTCGCCGGCCTGACAGATACAAAAGACATCAGCGGGGCTTGGAAGAAGAGGGGGGGGGGGAAGCTGAGGCCGTGTGATCGCTTTCAAAAAAGACAACAAAAAACCAGAGGGAGATGAACACCTGCGGTGGTTTTGTGTTCTTCAAGCATTGATTTGTTGTCCTTTTCCCGACAGGAAAACATGAAGAGAAGCAGGAGGAAGGAGGAATCGTCACAAAGAATTTCACCAAGAAGATCCAGTGAGTGGATCAGTGTGTGTGTGTGTGTGTGTAGATGATAGAAATACGTCCGTCGTCGTCGCCCCCTCCCCCCTTCCCCCGAGTCACGGCTATAAATAACCGAGGCGAGGTTTGGACTGGAGCGTCTGGCGCTCCTTCCCTTCGTCCTCTCCTGCGATGAGGCTCCGTTTCCAGGTCAGCTGATGTTTACGTTGACCCGCCAGGGAGGAAGCGCCTCGGCCGCGGCCTTATTTGGCAAAGGCTTCGCGCGGATATCTTCCACTCCAACTTTTTTCGGGCCATTTTTGGAATGCGGGAGGAAGCCCGAGTAAAACCCACACGTTGTATGTCAACCGGGGTTGAGGAGATGGGGGTGGGGGGGGGGGGGGCACCGTGTTCAAGAGAATTACGATAGGATAAGAGTCGTCATTTCCTCACAATACAATCGATTATGAGAAACAAAAAAAAGTTGAAATACCGAGAAAACACTGTTGGAGAGGAATTATTTTGAGACAATCTATTTTTGAGAGAAACGAAAAGTTGTATTCTTGTAACAATAAAATACCGACCGCGTTTTATCTAATATTGTAGATGGAAAAAGTAAAAAAAGAATTGTAACGTTTTATGGATTTATACATTTATTTAAATCTCTTAATTTGATTATATTGTTATCGTAGCAAATACTTATTTGAAAAATTATAATCGATTTAATTATGAAAAAAAATTAGGATTCGTTTTTTTTCTCACAAGACTTTTTCTCTTTTTTTAAGTTGCTTATTCTTGTACTTTAGATGCAATTATTCTCCTAAAACGATGACTTTTGACTTGCAATTTTTTTTATTTATAAAATTCTGACCTTTTTATCCCGATCGTTTTTTATCTATCTATCTAACTGAGGAGACAAAGAGAGAGAGAATTTTTTTCTCATACTCCGCAAAACATTGACACCTCCTCAATATGCTGTAATAATCTTGAAAGTTCTCCTCCCCCCGGCATTGCTCTCGTCGTGAATTTTTCTCCAAATCCAACAAGATTCGATGTGACATTATCCGTTTACAAATAAAACTTGATTTGCGCGGAAGGCCTTTTCTCTCACTCTGGCACATTTTATGCTTGATGTGACATAATGTCGTGGTTCCCCTGGCAACCGAAAGTGCCGCATGTGCTCCCCCTGCAGGATCCCGACGGACGTGGACCCCCTGACGGTGTTCGCCTCGCTCTCTCCCGAGGGCGTGCTCATCATCGAAGCTCGCCAGACGCCGCCGTATTACCTCTTCAGCGATGACGCGCCACCGCCGCCGCCGCCGCCTCCACCTGAGGAGGATGCCGACCCCGCCCTGAAGCTCCAAGAGGCGGCGGTGCACTAGACAAGCGCCGCCCACTCTCTTCTTTACCTCCATTGTAGCAGATGATAGGAAATGTTTTGTTTTGTTATTTTAACGAGTTTTGCGGACGTGAAAAACGTGAGGCATTGCACGTTGTTGCGCAATACCATGACATCATCCAAAGAATCGAGACGAACATTTTGGCGCCACGCCTTGCTGTCATGTGTCAATGTGTAAAAAAAAAAAGGAATAATATGGACAACAAATTCTCCGAAAGATCAGCCAATCAAATCGGCCCCCGGCCAATTCATCAGTGGGGCCCTGTTTTCTTTTTGCTTAAACGCTGGAGAAAAAGGACCCCCGCCCCCACCTCTCCCGTTGTTGTGTGCGCTCTTTTGTAAATAGAATTCATCTGGATTGTTCATTGGAATGTGGAGTGTTTTTTTTTCTAGTGCCGTTTTTTTTTTTGAGGAATTTCTGTTGCAATAAAAGATGTCGTCCGGCTAATTTTGTATCTTTTCGAAAGTCTGTGGCAATCTGGTCGGTCAATGTGTCAATCATTTTGGCTGACTCCAGGGCTGCCATGGCAACATCTTCATCTCATTGCTATTCATAGCTGATGTCTACCAACCTTGGTATAGTTTTTACTTTTTTTTTTTTTTCTGACGTCGGTCGTTTTGCCGCAGGTGCCGCTGATGCGCGATTGTACACGACCCTTGTTTCGAAATGGACAAATTGTGCTTTTTGTGTTTGTTATTGTCCCCCCACCCACCCGCCCAGCTGACCTTTGAATGTCGCTTCTGCTTGTCAATACAGCCATTGCTCGCTCGTGGTGTCGTTCTCAGCTCAAGCAGTGGGCTCCGGTCAGCAGGGGGCGCTAGAAGGCAGCCACGGTCACCACCTTGCTTTCCTTGAAGGTCCAAAAAATGCAAGACAGACAAAATCCCTCCAATCGTTTTGATCGGACCTGGTATGTCTTTATTGGTGCGCCAAACAAAGCTTGAAAGTGTGCGGCGGGAGGTACAGCGATGCCTTGAGACACGAATGGCTCAACGATTGAGTTTTCCATCACGGATGTGTGCAGGCGCAGATTGTTAGCTGTCACATCTCGACGAACGTTTTGACACCTGTGACTTTGCCGCCATTTTGGCGTGGACGCAGTGGTGCTCTTTGAGCCATTGATGTTAGCTGTATATTTCAGTGTTTGCAATCAAGCGAAATGCAAAGTCAAGCATCGTGTCTTGATAAAGAACATTTGCAGTCAATGTCGATCAAAACGTTTTTGTTTTTATTCCCACACCGGAGCAAGAAAGCCACGTGGCTGAGAAGTCATTGTTGATGATAGCATCCACAGCCAGGCTTGCGCACGCGGAGCAATCTTGTACAAGCAAGTCATGCCGAGACCAATTCATGGCACTTCCATTTCTTTCAATGAGAAACGATCCTTTTGCCATGCAAGTGTTTGAAATCAAGCGTGCGGTCACAAAATTAATCCAACTCGCATGTCGAGGCGCCACTGTGGAAGTAGCTCTATCGGCGTACGCTCTATTTAAGGCTTGATGACGGTAACCAGACCGTTCCTACTCCTGCTCGGGCCATGCCGCCTCCTCGGCGGAGTCGGCCGGCGGCGGCATCCGAATCTCTTCCTCCTCTTGGGCCGGCGCCTGCCAATCATTCCCGAGATTCTCTGCGCCGTCGACATCTGAAGGCTGCGACTCGGCGGCCGGCTCTCGCTGGCTCTCCTCGTCCTCCCGGTCGCGGTCCTCCTGGTCTTGGCACGGGGGTCCGGCGCACTCCTCTGCCTGTGAAGCTTCTGCCGGTGGGCTGCCGTCTAGGCTTTCTTCTTCTCCTGCGCCGTGGACCTCCACCTGTTTTCAGGCATGCATGACGGCACAAAAAATGTCACGTTTTAGAAAAACACGCAGGCACTCGATTTGTTTTTCTAAGACGGATGTTGTTGCAGGGCAGAGATGAGCAGGCATCGGCGTGGACGGCCCTCCGGGTGTTGGACCCTGATTGGATGCGCGCATGCGTGAGTGATGAGTTTTGTTGTCCTTCCTCCTGCTGAAGCCAATGAGCTTTTTATTTTGTCATAAGAAAAAAAAAAAGAGTACTCTTCAAGCGGCTGTGGAACTTAGTACACCACCACCTCATGAAATGCACTGCTTGTGTTCGTCCACCACGAGACATGTTTTATTCCGAGAAAGTTCGTATCATACCCTTGGAAGTAAGTGGCAAGATGCACAGTTTCGACAACTGGTCAAATTGTCGATTTCATGGGCAAAATAAGAAATCCAAATTCAAGTTTTAAACCAGATCTCGGCTCCACTTGAGCACTTTTCGACCTTTGACCTTTGATGAGGCGTGGAACCATGGCGTTTGTTCCAAACGGCTGCTTCAAATCAAAATGGCCGGCTTCCTGCTTGATTTCCGACTTGGCACCTTGAGGCTTTTTGCTGCGTCTCGTTATGTCAACCCATTCTTTCTGTCAAGGCGGTGATTTCTTATTTTATTTTGCAAACTTCTCATAGGTGCGACTTCGGGACTTTTAGGAACCGCCCGAAATCTCAGAAAGAAGCCGAGTACGGTAGTTTGCGCACCTTTATCGGAATGACGATGCTCGCGGCAGGAGCCGAGTCAGCGGGAATCGGAACTTCGGCGGTCAGGATGCCGTCGGCGGAGAGCGAGGACACCATTTTGCGTTCGTCCGCCGCCGCCGGGAGCCTGAAGAAGACAATCGCGCTGGCCAAAATTGTCCTCCGCCAATGCGGAAAAGTAAAGTGCTAGTATGAGTTGATGTACTTGTATTTCCTTGTGAAACATCTGGAGACGAATCCGTCCTGGTCGGGCCGCTCCTCGTGTCTCCCTGCGGTACACAAACGGCGGAGCGAGTCGTTACAATTCTACCCCAACGTGCTGCGTCGGCTTTATCGTTGATCTGGATCGCCGCACGAGATAACACGAATGTGCTGGATTTGCTGAATCCTTATCGGCCCGATGACCTCGAGTTAATTACGGTAAGGATTCGTCTTCCATCTTTTCCCACCGTCTACGCCACCCGAACCGCAGGAGCAAAATGCACAATTTTCACAATTTACCGTCTTCCAAATCTGGTCCCGATTGGAAAAAAAATACAAATAATTGTAACACGTTTAAAGGTCGCCAGGCTCCGCCCACTTTCCTTCAAGTAAAGTAAAAAGAGTGTTTAAAAAAAAAAGACAGGTAACTGAAGCTACATTTTACATTAATGAAACTCTCGGAAACGGGGGGAAAAAAAACAAACAAAAACAACAATGTCAATTTCAGAGTCCGGGACATGAAAGTACCTGAAAAGGTTTTTGGGCACCAAAACTGTGTTACGGTTGCCTTGCTTTGAGAACGGGTTCACACGGTACACATTTATTTTGGAATCCAAGGTTGCTCAACAATTTGGTTTTGGGGCCCGACCGATACAGCTGAAGTTGACCCCTTTTTGCCAGGACACACGAAAACAAGACAAACCAAAACAAAAAAAACATGCCATGAACTCACCTGCGACCTGAAGAAAACCATCTTGGATGCAGACGGAAATCTCATGGGCGGCAAAGTGTGCCACGTCCAGGTGGACCCTCCACCTCGGCTCCCCGCCGGTCTCGATTTCGGGCTTCCAGATGTGAGGCTTGAAGAGAGGCATGCAGGAGGTCAGCACCGGGGGCATACCCGCGTCAGGATGCTTCCACCACTGATGTGGGGGCGGGCAGCCCTCGTTTTGGGAACTTCGGCTCATCTCTCTTTTGGCGTCTCTCGTTTCCGTTTGGAGAAAATGCCGAAGGGAATGAGACTCGGGATGGTGGGGTGGGTTTATAAAGCGCTCTCCTGAGAGTGCACGTGTCTTTCGATATTTGCAGACCACGCGATTAATGAGTCGTATTTATAACTTTTCAGGACACGGTGGCAAATAGTGAGCGCGGTCCGCCCTTTCCCGTCAAGTCCTCGGTGAACCGGTTGCCGTCGGGGGCGCCGAACGGGGCCTTGCTCACAAAAAACACCCGACTGAGTTATTGTTCAGGCCTTTTTTTTTTTTTTTTTTTAATAATCAAATGTCACGGCTGTGTGGGTTTCAACACGTTGGCGACGCATTCCTCATTCAGCTGTGGCACTTCCTGGATGGATTACATCACGGCGCAAATGCTGGACTTGTGATTTTGTTGTCAGGTTTCAATGGTCAGACGCACAAAACCAAAATGAGAACACTTGCGAGAAGCTGCTCTAGGCCACCGCTCACGCCAACATGCTCACACGCAGACCAAGCGGCCAGACCTGAGACTCCAACTTCATAAAATACAAGAAAATAGCAACCTAGTCGAAAATAATATATACACTTAATAAAATGTAATTACATCAAATATTTTTAGGAAGACTACACAACATTTTGGGGGAAAAAATGGTACAAATTTCGATGAAACTTAATTTGCGAATAATCACTTTTAATGAAAAAAATACACGTTCTCAAATGAAATAAAATGTAAAAAAAAAGTGAGAATAAACCATTTTAAATATTAGTTGTTGCCTCGCAGTAAAACATTCCGCGTTCGACTCCACCACTGGTGACCAAAATCGTCACTGCGAGCGCCTGCCATCGTCATGGCGACGGCAGACAAGCAGCCGCGGCCTGCGGCGACGTTCGCCGCCCTCGCCAAAGATAAACAAGGCAATATGTTGCTCTTATTAGCACATCCACTATTCGGATACCCACGTAGAGCTTTTCGCCATGCGCCCATCGCACTTCATCGCACAGGCACGCGCGAAGCGCACGCTCGCCCCCAGAGCACGCGCACACAAAGCGAGTGTCCCGATCTGACACCAAGGAGAGATTTGCGGCAAATGAACTCATCCATCAACGGAAGCCAAAGGGGAGGGGGGGGGGGGGGCAGGATGGGCCGGGAGCCGATTTGACACTCCATGCGGAGCAAAAGAAAAACGCTGAGTCACGTCATTGAACTCGTGGATGGCACAATTGTTTCCTTGAACACAAAGAACAAAAAAGAAAAAAAAGAAAATTGTTTGAAATCTATGCACAGTGGAACTCTGGCGGATGAGGGCCCAAGGAAAGGTGCAAACATTTCTGTCATGATTCTGTTTGTGACCAACAGGTGGCACTGTAGGGCTCTCCTTACAGCTGCACACCTGTTGGTCGTTCTATAATGATTGCTTTAAAAGGACTCCCGGCATGATCACTTGGTGTTGGGGCATTGTTTGTTTGTCCTGTCATGTTTGTGTTCTTCGAACTTTGTTTGTTTAGGATTTAGTTTTCTCTGTGTTTTTATCAATGCAACTCGTCAAGTTCACCCTGCTCCTCCCTCCTGCCTGCTTTTTGGGGTCCACCACCACCTCGCAACATGACCATTTCAAAGTCCCAAGATGGCGGTCGCCGCTTCCTTCGAGTCAAGTGCGGCCGCCTTCACTCGCCGTCCGCTGGAATTACTGTTTACTAATTTCAACTTTTACAGGTCGTTGTCTTCAAAAAGAGGCACCGCATTTGAGCCAAATCTCCTCCACGGTAGTTTTACGTTTAGGAGATATATAGCGGACCACCGCCTAACGACTCTCTCTTCGGTACTCGCGGATTCATGCATTCTCCGATTTTTTTTTTTCCCAATATTTTTACCCTCCCCCAGTGATTCGAATTTTGTTTCCACAGCGAAGCGCCGATGTGGGAAAACATGCGTTCGAAGCAAAACTCGGCTCGCAATTGTATTTCTCTAGCGCCACTTGACAACAGAAAGTCATCTCGAGGCACATTTGAGCAAGCGCTATCGCTCAACTGACTGGTCGACTCGTCGACGCCGCAGTGACGCTTGGAGCGTGTAGTCGATTGATGTCCAAGTTGGGGCTCTGCGGTTTGTCGGGAAAGACAACTTGGCATGATGGCAGAAAGTGGAGCATAACGCAATCAGGAATGATTTGATGGCAGCTTCCCATTTGGATGCAGCGTGAACGGGAACGTAATTAGGCGCGCTACATGGGACAAACGGTCCAGTAGTATTTGAGGAAAGGTTATGTTTTCAAGCTAAGGTGCCCGAATGAACTCATTCATCACGTTTGTCACATCCGCGTATTGCTAGCTGTCAGCTATGCGTGTGTGTTTGTATGCGAGCGCGCTTCATTAAATTAGATCGGTGTTAAATTATGATGTATGGACTAATTCATCCTTAATTTCCTCCTCGGGAGCTGAATAAAGCATATCTCCCCATCAATCTTCATTGTACAGTTTTATGCGATAGCCAACATTAGGCCGAGTTCAATGTAGTTTGCACGGGAATGATACTTTGAATGGTGTCGTTTGTCGTTGAAATGATCTCAGAATGACGTAAAATGGGAAATGGCGTAGTTTGTGCAATTTGGAACAACCTATTGTTTGTAGCTGAGGAAAATGTGTAGCGGTGTGGTTTTCAGTGGGGATAAAACTCGGGATGTTGTAGTATGCAGGGGAATATACTACAACTTGAAATTGTGCCATTTGTCACATTGTATTTATCAATCATGCCGTTTGCAGTTGACTGAAACTTGTATGATAGAATGTTGCAGTCATGAGAAGAATAAAACTTCGAATGATCTACTGCAGTTCGCAGGGAGTAGAATTTGTCATAGTTTAGTGTGTAGGGGGTGTGCTGCTCGGATGTACTGTATGTATCTATGTAAATGTAGTTTGTATAGAACTTAGAATAACATAGTTTGCATGGGGAAAAAAAATCTCAGAATGATGTGATTTGAAGCAAGATCAAACTTAAATGATGTAGCGGTACCGTCGTTTTTAATGGGGTCAAACTTGACATGGCCGAAAACGAAGAACGATCTCGTTTGCCGGAGACTACAATTTGTTATCATGTAGTTTGCAGGGGAATGGCGCTCTGAATGAAGTACTTTGTAGGAGAATGCAACTCAATTACTAACTAGGTGACTTACTACATAGTCGCGTACTTTTTCAGGAGGACGGAGCTTAAGATAATACAGTTTGTCCGGGGAATTCCTCTGAGAACGATGTCAGTTGTCAATAAATCACGTAGCCTGCCTGCAGCGGGATCATATTAGGAATTGTGCGCGTGTGTGCCTTAGTATGTTTGTGAGTGGAGGTTAAATTTGCGAATGCGTGTTTGTGTGTGTGTGAGTACAAGTGCGTAGTGGGGGGCGGGGGCCTCTTTCTGCATGTGTGTGTTTGTGTGTGTTCCGATGTTACGAGGGCCTTTGTGAACAGACGCGGCTGGAGAAAGCGTCGAGGTGAGGCAGCGCGACATGAGGTGACAAATGACGCGTCGGAACTGCAGGCGACCTTTGCATGCGTGTCTCGGGAATCGAGAGCACGGTGGGCCTCAAGTGCCGCACGTTCCGTTTCCCCCGCAATCCAAATCTTAGTTTGCCCCTTGGATGGGCTTGAATGATGTTTTTAATCATTAAAAAAATACTGACATACGTGCACACATAGGTAAGTATACTGTACATGTGTTGTAGAAAATGAAAAGCAAGAAGCACGGGGCAGCCGCGATCCCTGGGGGTCTCAAATCCAATTTGGGGTCGAGCTTTTATGGCCCCAGTGATGCGACTGAGGTTTTTTTTCCAACCCTGAGCGAAGAGACAATGAAGTGAAACATGATCACAAGGTTAAAACGTACACACACGGGCGCTCCAGAGCCTCCTGCATCTCCGATGCGTGCTCTCCAAGTTATTATTATTATTTTTTTATGACAGCGGAAGGATGAATTACAGGGCAGCAAAATGGCTGCCGCCGAGTGGTAGAAGGTCAGTGGCGGCGTGATGAATGCCATGGCGTCATTTGGGGACTTTTGAAGGCTGTTGAGGACGCAATAGTTTGCCATTTTGCCAATGAGGTCGTGTTTATGCCTTTGTGTTCGAGTCGTTGTTTGTCGTCAATTTTTGTCATGTTTTTATTTTGACAAATAGCTCTCTTTAATATTTCACTTAATAAAAAAAAGTCATAATAATAATCAAATAGAATGAAACAGTTTGTACATTGTGAGTTCATGTTTTAATTGGGGGGATATTGTGCTGCTCCTTGTGTTGTGTGTACATCTCGGCCACTAGGGGGCAGTTTTAAACAGACACATGGATGTGCTGCACATGAAGAAGACAATCACACCAGCTCAGTCAGATCCACTAATATTAGTCTTGTTCACAGAGAATAAAAAAGAAACAGTGGACTCCTAAATTGTCACAGTTCGGCGTTCAGAAAATTGCATTTTTTAAAGTCTTTCCCACATTATTCACAGCCAGCTCGTTTTATTTCCATTTGTACATTTAATTATTTTCCAAATATCTTGATTCATTATTACATGGACCTCATAATCCATTTGAAATCATGAACAAAACACCTCACACAAATCAAACTACAGTATTTGTATATGCATTGATATTTGATCACATCCAATACCACCAAACGTTTCCCTTCGGCAGTGCTCAATGCTTGAGACGTCAAATAAGGCGGATACATTGAAGGTTGCAATAAGCCAAACTGAACTGAGGGGGCAGCAATGCGCCCTAATCTTCGAGTAATGTGAAAAGGAAGAAGGAGAAAGGGCGGAAGTTGACCACACTTCCTCGGGGCTCTGCGGTTTGTTTCTGTGGGCTACCCGCCAAGGTGACACCGTCGACTAAGCGTCAGAATGTTGAAAGATTTGGTGAGGGAGCGCCTAATCGCGGCCGCTGACGAAATCTTCGGCCTGTTTGAAAGCACCATCGCGTCGTACGAGGAGCAACTAGCTCGAGCGAGAGACGAGACCGATCGACACCGACGGCAGCTAAAGCATAATTGTGAAACTCAAACGCCGCTGCACGATCAAGGTTTGCTCGCGTGCACCAAACCCCCTTCTTAATCTCTTTCCCCCATGTCTTTGATCCTTTTTTTGGGCGGGGGCAGATAGGCCAAAGCAACATGTTTATGAAACGGGAGGAAAATGAGTACTGCGCATGGGTATTTCTTTAAAACACAATGACGGGTGGTCTGTTGGGACGCGTAGATTTAACATTGTGTCAAACACAGGAGCTGAACTAAACCGGCATTACAGCCTGTGAGGCGGGGGGGGGGGGTCCAAGTCCGGTCTTTCAGATCCCCTATCGGCTAGGGCCTAGCCTCTTTTAGACTTCTCCCTCCTCCAACACACTTGATTCAAATGATCAGGAGCGTTATCAGGCTTATCGGAGCTTGTTGATGAATTGATCATTTTAAACAAGTATGTTGGAAGAGGCGCCTATCTCGAACAGGCTGAACCGGGGCTCTCAAGGACCAGACTTGGGCAGTCCTGCTGTAGAACAAATGAGGAGTAGGATACTTACTTATATGAAAGGACTGCAAAATCATTTTCTGTCAATCAAAGTGTTTTGGTGAATATGTTTGTGTGGTGCAGAGGTCTGGCAGCTCATTGATCATCCTCCTCGGCTGCACTGGCAGAGCTTCATTGTTAAGCAGGAGGATCTGCAGCCCCTGCGGTACAAAGACGACAAAGAGGAGGATCCGCAGTGCCCCCCCTATGCCGATGAGGTCAAGGACAATTTACGGTCTTCCTTCGGCAAAGAGGAAGAAGAGGAGGAGGAGACTGACGTCTGTGCGCCATCACTGGCCGTCATCTCCATCAAGAGTGAGGACGACGAAGAAGAGGCACCCAAACCGTCGCAGCGCCTGAGCAAAGAGCATCGTGGAGGCCCGCCGACGCAGCACGGCGGCCTCAACAGCGACGATTTGAGGAATGGCGCAGACAATCTGGGCGACGCCGACCTCCCGCAAAGCTTCGAAAGGGAGACGGGCAAAGAGCGCTTCAGCTGCTCGTTTTGTGGCAAAGGCTACGCGTATCGCTGCAAGTTGGCTCTGCACATGAAAGTACACACGGGAGAGAAACCTTTCACCTGCTCTGTCTGTTCCAAACGCTTCAGCCAAAAGGTTAACATGCTGTCGCACATGAGGACCCACACGGGGGAAAAACCCTTCAGTTGCTCGGTTTGCAGCAAAACCTTTGCCCACAAGCCAAACATGGTGGCCCATGCCAAAACGCACACGGGGGAAAAACCCTTCGCTTGCTCGGTGTGTGGCAAAACCTTCTTCCAAAAGTCCAACATGTTGACGCACCTGAAAACACACGGCGGCGATCGAGCCTTGGCCTGCCCCGTTTGCGGCAAGAGTTGTTCCCATCGGAGTGACCTGAGCGCCCACATGAGGACACATGACTCAGACAAATCGTTTGCATGCTCCATTTGCACCAAAAGATTCTCCCGCAAGATCAACCTGATGACGCACAAGAGAACGCACACGGGAGAGAAGCCCTTTGGCTGCACCGTGTGCACCAAGAAGTTCACTCAAAAGACGCACGCGAACACGCACATGAGAACTCACACGGGAGAAAAACCCTTTGCGTGCTCGCTGTGCGGCAAAGCCTACGCTTATCAGAACGGTTTGGACGCACACATGCAGACGCACAAAGACGAAAAACGCTTCAGTTGCCCCGTGTGCGACAAAATTTTCTCCTGCAAGACGCTCCTGGTCGCACACACGAGAACGCATGCGGGTGTGAAGTCCTTCGTCTAAGAACGCACGCGGATGGGAAAAGCCTGGTCTGCACATTTGTAGGTTAAATAAAAGGCAAATAAAGTAAAGAAACCAAAAATGTGTTTTTATTTTCAAAAAGTACATATCAGGCATTTTATGTACTTTTCGAAAATAAAAACCCTTTTTTGTTTCTTTGCTTTATTTGCCTTTTATTTAACCTACAAATGTGTCAGATCGTTTTGCCTGACCCTGTACAATAGGTTTTGGAGAGGAATGTTTGTTAGAATGTCATCATCCAAAGTCAGCAAAAATCCTCGCTTCCCAAACGTTTATTCAATGTTGTTAAAAGAAAAGGTGATGGAACAGAGTGGTCAACATGACCCTGTCCCAACTTTTGGCGAATGTGTTGCAACCATAAAATTCGAGGCAAATGAATATTTGCTAAACGCAATCGAGTCCATCAGTTCAAACATCAAATCCTTTGTCTCTACAGTACAGTGCATTCAATTAAATATATGTTGAAGATGATTTGCAATTCATTGTATTATGCTTTTATTTATAGTTGAGAACATCGGAATTGGGTTTGTAAATCTCTTCTCTCTCTCTCTCTCTCTCTCTCTCTCTCTCTCTCTCTCTCTCTCTCTCTCTCTCTCGCTAAATGGTGCTACGTCTCTTCTTTTTCTTTGAATTCGTCGATGCTTTTCCTTCTTGTTGTCTTCAATATCGCCGCAAGTGGGCGGCCGCGCGGTGTCACGACGGCTTCAGTTGCCCTCAAAGCACCGCCGAAGAAGAAAAAGCCGGAAACGGCCGTGTCGTCGAGAAGAGAGCATAACAAAGCGCGGGCGACATCAGCAGAAGACATTGGAAAAAAATGTCCCGAAAACAAATTTTACGAGCGACAGATGAACGCAAAGCCGATTCCTCCACTCGACGTGTCCGAGGTCTGTTCACTCGCATTCTAATTCCGTCCTTCGAACGCTTCAATTGCTTTCTTTCCCTCCTACGTTCGTTAGCGTGCCAAGCTAGATTGACAACAGTCATGGGACATTGTGAATTCCTAGGACTGTCGTCGAAGTGATCATTTCAGAATGCCAATCGTTTCTGAGATTAATAGAAACAAAGCGTCGCGTAGCGCTGTTTATTTCTTTCCTAATTACTGTTGAGAAGGCATGAACGTGATCAATAAAATGGGTCTTTATGTATATAGCACTTTCCCAGCAGCTGCAACTATAACAAAGCGCTTTACATAACATTTAACATAGTGTTTTCACATAAATGAATATCAAAATAGAACTGAATATCATAATATAAATGAATAAAGTGATTTTAGGAGCAAATTTTGTTATTTCAGAGGTGCGCATCAAACCGGTGGCCCTTCGCATTTATTAGCACCCAAGAAGGAGCCCCCTGATTCAAAACGGTGGGTGACTCATGCGCCAGTGACTTAGACATTAGAGGGAAAAAAAGGGACAGAAAAAAGACACCTAGCGAGAATTTTGTTTTCATTACTGTTGGGTCAGAAAGTACAGAATCTGCGAGCTCAATAGACAGGCGATGACAAAATCACGGTCAAAAAGATTATCGTATTATAAAAATACATACCGTAATAAAGAGCACATAGATCCGAGGGTTGTCAAATAGTATGAGCAAATGAATCTTTCAAAATTGTATTTATGTTTACAAGTACAGTAGATAGTCAATGAAGCCCAACAATATTTGTTCAAAGCAAAAGTAAAGATGTGGCAGTTTCCTATGACGACAAGTTCCTGCGACTGACTTTGGCACTTCCTTCCCAGACGTCCGGTGGCCGATTGGCGGCCAGGTGGCGCTCACGCCTCCTCCTGTCAAGGTTGAAGAGAAGGAGCTCGACACGGTGGCGGCAAAGAGTGAAGATGGCCCGCCCAAAGTGGCCTCAGGTGAGCTCTCAGCGCCGCCGTCAGATGGCGGAAGCACACGAGCAGATTGCCACAAAGCGTCCAAACGCTCCCGAAAGCGCGACGCCGCCGGGTGCGCGCGTTTCGCCTGCGTGCTGTGCGGCCAGAGCTACGCATACAAGTGTAATTTGACTCTCCACATGAAAAGGCACACGGGAGAAAAACCCTTCAGTTGCTCCTTGTGCGGCCAAGGATTTATCCAGAAGGTGTCGCTGATGGCGCACGCGGCGGCGCACACCGGGGAAAAACCTTTCTCCTGCTCCGTCTGCGGCAAAAGCTACTCGTATAAGAATAACTTGAAGGCGCACATGCGCGAGCATGGGCAAAAGCCCTTCGTCTGCTCGCTGTGCGGGAAACAATTCACGCAAAAGGTCAACATGGAATCGCACGCGCGGATCCACACCGGAGAGAAACCTTTTGCCTGCTCGTTTTGCGGCAAGCGCTTCACCCACAAGCCCAACATGGTGGCGCATGCTCGGATCCATGCCGGAGAGAAGCCTTTTGCGTGCTCGCTGTGCGGCCAAGGTTTCGCTCAAAAGGTGGCGCTGACGGCACATGTGCAAGCGCACACAGGCCAGAAAGGCTTCGTCTGCGCCGTTTGCGGAAAAACCTTCTTCAAGCAAGCCAGCTTGGTGTCGCACATGAGAACGCACACGGGCGAAAAGCCTTTTGCCTGCTCGCTGTGTGGCCAGAGTTTTGCCCAGAAGGTCACGCTGGTGGCGCACACGCGCACGCACACGGGAGAGAAACCCTTTGCGTGTTCCTTTTGCCACAAAGCCTTCTCTCAAAAGTCACACATGGTGGCTCACGTGAGAATCCACACGGGAGAAAAACCCTTCAGCTGCTCCATCTGCGGCCAAGGCTTTGCTCAAAAGGTCTCGTTGACCGGACACAAGCGAGTCCACGCGGGGGACAAACCCTTTGCTTGTTCCCTTTGTGCAAAGCGCTTCTCCTACAGGTGCAGTTTGACTGCGCACATGCATACGCACGCACAGCAGGGAGAATAACAAGAGGCGGAGGGAGGCACAACCATTCATTCACAACTCGTCAACGAGCAAGTCCATCGGCATCGGATTCAAGACCGGACGGAGGGGCTTCCTGAGCTGAAGTCCAACTGCATTGGCCTCACTGGTTTCTCTCCAAGTGTCTTGCCTTCAAGTCTTGTAAAATGCCGCGACATTTACCGGCATTTGGAGAAGAGTCGCATGGAGAGCTGGAGGACGCCGTCTCGCTGAGCGTCGGCCTTGGCCATTTGTGCCACTCACTCATCGAACAAGCTATTTTGAAGATGCACCTGTTTTTGCAAGTAATGCAATCGGAATACTGTTTATTCATGATCAAACGCATCTTTGGAGCTGCTGCATGAAGAGTGAAAACCAGTGAGTGTTGATGCTGGTCGCAGGTGAAAACCTCAGGCTACAAATAGACACACACACACACACACACACACACGCGCACACACACAACCAAATATGAGGTGGCCATACTGGCCAAAATGTTTGGTCTAGATTCAAACCGTGACAACATTAACTTGTTAAGCTTGCCTGCCGTGAGTTTTCAATCAAAATTTCAAAATAAAAATAAAAGCCAGACAACCATTTTTTTTGTTTGTCTGTTTGTTTTATTCCCTGAAATAAAAAGAAATCATTGTTGATGCTGATCAAAGACGAAAACGCTCTGGTGACCATGGGATCGGGAATGGGTGAAGAACTGATGAACTCGTGTTTCCCACGTCTCTCTCTGACTCGCCAGTACCGTCGCAAGATGGCGACCGACAAGATTTTCTTCTACGAGACCATTCCGTTCCAGCTACCATAGAAGAAGAAAAGGGCGGAAGTTTTTTTTTCAACGTCAGATTTAGTTTTTGAATTGAGGTACTAAGTTTTAAATTAACTTTATGGTCAAGTATGAAGTATCCGGTTTGTATTGCAGCAAACGGAATCAAAATTAATTTCATTGTATTTCACAGAAAGGGTTCTTTTTGGCAGCACCTCTGACTGTTCAATCACCTACATTTTCACAAGTGATGTGTCGGTCGCGAACGAGCCGGTACAAAGAGCCGGCGCTTTGAAGTGAACGATGAGCAGTTTTGAGCCGAAAAAAACGACCATGAATAGTAAGGCGTTTTTAGCCAAAAAAAACGACCATGTATACTAAGGCGTTTTTAGCCCAAAAAAACGACCATGAATAGTAAGGCGTTTTTAGCCGAAAAAAACGACCATGTATAGTAAGGCGTTTTTAGCCAAAAAAAACGACCATGTATACTAAGGCGTTTTTAGCCAAAAAAAACGACCATGTATACTAAGGCGTTTTTAGCCCAAAAAAACGACCATGTATAGTAAGGCGTTTTTAGCCAAAAAAAACGACCATGAATAGTAAGGTGTTTTCAGCTGAAAAAAAACGACCATGAATAGTAAGGCGTTTTAACAAAAAAAAACGACCATGTATAGTAAGGTGTTTTGAGCCGAAAAAAAGGACATCGTATAAGATGTTTTTAGCCGAAAAAAAAAGACCATATATAGTAAGGCGTTTTAACCCCAAAATAACGACCATGTATAGTAAGGCGTTTTAACAAAAAAAAAAACAACCATGTATATTAAGGCGTTTTGAGCCGAAAAAAAAGGACATAGTATAGTAAGGCGTTTTTAGCTGAATAAAAACGACCATGTATACTAAGGTGTTTTTAGCCGAAAAAAACAACCATGTATAGTAAGGCGTTTTTTGCCGAAAAAAACGACCATGTATAGGAAGGCGTTTTTAGCTGAAAAAAACAACAACCATGTATAGTAAGACGTTTTTTGACGAAAAAAAATGACCATGTATAGTAAGGTGTTTTTAGCTGAAAAAAACCAACCATGCATAGGAAGGTGTTTTCAGCCCGAAAAACCGACTGAAAAAAACGTCCATGTATATTAAGGTGTACCCTAGAAAGTCCAGTCCAAATATGCCTATAGTGGAGGACAAGTCACAGTCACTGGTAGTGTAGAGGTATACATCCCTGCGTTTGGTCCAGGCAACCCCGGTTCAAACCCAGCTCAGTTGTGTGCGAAAATATAACACTGAGTTACTTTTTCCTCAAAACCCTCAAAAAGTGCATGTCAAATACGCCTATAGTGCAGGACAAGTTACAGTCGCTTGTAGTATAGAGGTATACATGCCTGCGCTTATTCCAGGCAACCCCGGTTCAAACCCTGCATCAGTAATCTGTGAAAATACAACATTTTGTTACTTTTTCCTGGAAACCCTCTATACATGTCAGATACGCCTATAGTGCAGGACAAGTCACAGTCATTTGTAGTGTAGAGGTATACATGCTGGCGTCTGGTCCAGGCGACTCTGGTTCAAACCGCGCTCAGTTCTGTGTGAAAATACAACGCTTAGTTATGTTTTCCTTGGTTCGATGACAGAAACACGACACATGGTCTTTTTTCGGCAAAAAACGCATTACGATATACTGTGTTGTTTTTTTCAGGTTAAAAACGCCTTACGATACTGTCATTTTTTTCAGGCTAAAAGGAGCTTACTACACTATGTCGGGGTTTTTTCGGGCTAAAAACGCCATACTATATATACTATGTCGTTTTTTTCGGCTAAAAACGCCTTACTATACATGGTCGTTTTTTTGGGCAAAAAACGCCTTACTATATGTGGTCATTTTTTTGGGGCTAAAAAAGCCTTACTATACTCTGTATTTTTTTTCGGGCTAAAAACGCCATACGATACTATGTCGTTTTTTTCGGCTAAAAACGCCATACTATACTATGTCGTTTTTTTCGGGCTAAAAACGCCTTAATCTACTATGTCGTTTTTTTCGGGCTAAAAACGCTTTACTATACGATGTCGTTTTTTTCGGGCTAAAAACGCCTTACTATACTACGTCCTTTTTTTGGGGCTAAAAACGCTTTACTATACTATGTCGTTTTTTTTCGGGCTAAAAACGCCTTACTATACATGGTCGCTTTTTTCGGCTAAAAACGCGTCCAATACTATGTCGTTTTTTTCGGGCTTAAAAACGCCATACTATACTATGTCGTTTTTTTCGGGCTAAAAACGCCATACTATACTATGTCGTTTTTTTCGGGCTAAAAACGCCTTACTCTACTATGTCGTTTTTTTCGGGCTAAAAACGCCTTACTATACATGGTCGCTTTTTTCGGCTAAAAACGCGTCCAATACTATGTCGTTTTTTTCGGGCTTAAAAACGCCATACTATACTATGTCGGTTTTTTTTGGGCTAAAAACGCCATACTATATACTATGTCATTTTTCCGGGCTAAAATGCCTTACTATACATGGTCGTTTTTTTCGGGCTAAAAACGCCTTATACGATGTCCTTTTTTTCGGCTCAAAACACCTTACTATACATGGTCGTTTATTTCTGCTAAAAACGCCATCCTATACTATGTCGTTTTTTTTTGGGCTAAAAACGCCTTACTCTACTATGTCGTTTTTTTCGGGCTAAAAACGCCTTACTATACTACGTCCTTTTTTTGGGGCTAAAAACGCCATACTATACTATGTCGTTTTTTTCGGCTAAAAACGCCTTGCTATATATACATGGTCGTTTTTTTGGGGCTAAAAAGGCCATACTATATATACTATGTCGATTTTTTCGGGCTAAAAACGCCTTACTATACTATGTCGTTTTTTTCGGGCTAAAAACGCCTTACTATACTATGTCATTTTTTTTGGGCTAAAAACGCCTCCAATACTATGTCGTTTTTTTCGGCTAAAAACGCCATACTATACTATGTGGTTTTTTTCGGGCTAAAACGGCTTACTATACATGGTCGTTTTTTTGGGCTAAAAACGCCATACTATATACTATGTCGTTTTTTTGGGGCTAAAAACGCCTTACTATGCTATGTCGTTTTTTTCGGGCTAAAAACGGCATACTATACTATGTCGTTTTTTTCGGCTAAAAACGCCTTGCTATACTATGTCGTTTTTTTTTGGGCTAAAAACGCCATACTATACATGGTCGTTTTTTTCGGCTAAAAACGCCTTACTATACTACGTCCTTTTTTTGGGGCTAAAAACGCTTTACTATACTATGTCGTTTTTTTTCGGGCTAAAAACGCCTTACTATACATGGTCGCTTTTTTCGGCTAAAAACGCGTCCAATACTATGTCGTTTTTTTCGGGCTTAAAAACGCGTCCAATACTATGTCGTTTTTTTCGGGCTTAAAAACGCCTTACTATACTATGTCGTTTTTTTTGGGCTAAAAACGCCATACTATATACTATGTCATTTTTCCGGGCTAAAATGCCTTACTATATATACATGATCGTTTTTTTCGGGCTAAAAACGCCTTACTATACATGGTCGTTTATTTCTGCTAAAAACGCCATCCTATACTATGTCGTTTTTTTGGGGCTAAAAACGCCATACTATACTATGTCGTTTTTTTCGGGCCAAAAACCTCTTACTGTACTATGTCGTTTTTTTCGGGCTAAAACGGCTTTCTACAAATGGTCGTTTTTTTCGGCTAAAAACGCCATACTATACTATGTCGTTTTTTTCGGCTAAAAACGCCTTGCTATATATACATGGTCGTTTTTTTGGGGCTAAAAAGGCCATACTATATATACTATGTCGATTTTTTCGGGCTAAAAACGCCTTACTATACTATGTCGTTTTTTTCGGGCTAAAAACGCCTTACTATATTATGTCATTTTTTTTGGGCTAAAAACGCCTCCAATACTATGTCGTTTTTTTCGGCTAAAAACGCCATACTATACTATGTCGTTTTTTTTCGGGCTAAAACGGCTTACTATACATGGTCGTTTTTTTGGGCTAAAAACGCCATACTATATACTATGTCGTTTTTTTGGGGCTAAAAACGCCTTACTATGCTATGTCGTTTTTTTGGGGCTAAAAACGGCATACTATACTATGTCGTTTTTTTCGGCTAAAAACGCCTTGCTATACTATGTCGTTTTTTTTTGGGGCTAAAAACGCCATACTATACATGGTCGTTTTTTTCGGCTAAAAACGCCTTACTATACATGGTCGTTTTTTTGGGCAAAAAACGCCTTACTATACTCTGTAGTTTTTTTGGGGCTAAAAACGCCTTACTATACTCTGTAGTTTTTTCGGGCTAAAAACTTCATACTATACTATGTCGTGTTTTTTTCCGGCTAAAAACGCTATACTATATACTATGTCGTTTTTTTCGTCTAAAAACGGCCTACTATACATGGTTGTTTTTTTCGTCTAAATACGCCTTACTATATACATGGTCGTTCTTTTTTTCGGCTAAAAACACCTTACTATACATGGTCGGGGGTTTTTCTCGGCTAAAAATGCCTTACTATATATATGGTTGTTTTTTTGGGCTAAAAACGGCTTCCTATCCATCACTGGTGTCCATCTCATTTCACATGGTGGGCCACATACGGCCTCGGTCGATGTCAAGTGGGCCGGACCATTAAAATGATACCATACTTGCTATAAACAACCAAAACAATATGTCTTTCCTTTGTTTTGGTATAAAGAAGCACAAGAACATTTGGAAAATGTTAAAATTTAATGAACGTATCTTTTACAAAACATTTCATGAAGCAACTTACATTTCCTTCAACAAATGTGCAATTTACGCTAACCCAAGTTAGGAACCCTACATTGAAACCTTGTTCGGGTTTCAATGTAGGGCTTCCAACTAGGGTTAGGGTTTGTAAGTAGGGTATTAAACTAGAGTTAGGGTTTTAAACTAGGTTTAGGGTTTTAAACTAGGGTTTACAACTCTGGTTATGGTTTCAAAGTAGGGTTTTAACCTAGGATTAGGGATTCAACCTGGAGTTAAACTTCACCACTTTTGAAACAGTTTCACACTTATGTATTGACAGTGATTTTAAACTGTACAGTCTTTGGGCATTTTTAGTCCACGAATACAATAATTTTGTACGGCAATAGTGGCCACAAAAAAAAGAGGAGTTCTTCCGCTGCGTCAAATCCGGCTTCCGCCTGTCACCTTTTATTGGCTTTGAAGGAGATTGAAGGAATGCCATCATCTTGTCTGGAAAGATGGACTTAGGACCCTGAAGGCGGGGGAGGGAGGGAGGGACTTGGCGGGGGAGCCGTCGCGCTTCGCGGCTGAGCGGACTTCACTTGGAGAAGCATCCGCGAGCGGCCATGGGGTCCTGGCAGGCGCGTCCCGAGCAACAGCAGCAGCAGCAGCGGAGGCACTACGAGGAGCTGGCACACAAGAGCGGATGTAAGTAAGGCGAGAGGCGAATTTAGCAAGGAAAAGAAAGCTCCAAAACTGCGGCCGCTGCATTTGCTTTTTGGTTCCTGGTTCTCTTTGGCCAACAAAACGCACAGCTAGACACTTGATTGGGTACCTGCAGCTGATGTGCGATTTGTTGGAAGGGAAATTCAGGTAGGAAGCGACACTTACTTTTTCTTTGTTCGTTCTCTGAGGGATTAACTAATTCACCCTCAAATCACGATTTGCTCGTGATTTCATTTTCATTTTGGAGTTTGTATTTGGTGACCTTCGTTTCATTAGTCGGCATGACGGTTTTGAATATTTTGTTCATTTGATGATGAAATGAATGTCTCCGTCAAGACAGATTTGTAAAAGTGCGCTCATTTGACAGAATCGTGTCGAACAATGTTCATTGATTTTTAAAAAAGAAAATAATTAGATATGCTTTTTTAAATAGCCTACTTATTTTATTTCCACTAAAACACTCAACATGGATATCACTTTAGATTATGTGAATGTATAAACCACATATTCCTAATCCAAAGGAAATATACACTTGAAAATATGCATCCATGATTTTGTATCTTTTCATTAATTTGAGATCAAATTTATTGTGGAGTCTTTTGTTTTTCTCTCGTTTCATTCATTTGAGTTCGGGCAACACATGAACTGGTGGACGGAATTGCGATTGATTGCGCGGCGAGTGTACCTAATATTGTGTCTGGTGAGGGTTTGAGCAATTCCCCAGACTTTGAACTTTTTTGTGTGTCACTTCCTCATCGCTTGATCCTTATCTTCTTTTCTTTTGCGTCATAGACTTTTCTGCAATTGAGTTCTCACTTTGTGACCCGTGTGTGTGTCAAAGTTTCCACAGAACAGATCAAAAATCTCCACAAAAGATTCCGCCAACTCAGCGGAAACAAGGAGACGATAAGGTAAAACGTTCACCTGCGGGATGTTCCAAATAGGTGTTTGATGAGCATTCCTTAACAGGAAAACTAGAGCACTAAAGTTGCAAGTTCAACCCCCTCATATGGTCCGATGGAGCAAATCTTTTTTTTTTGGGGGGGGGGGGGGGGGGGGGCGTTGATCATTTCAGTTTTCCGTTCCGGGGGAAAAAAGTAGATTGCATTCCTTTTTCTGCGCACGAAATCCAATTTTCTCAATTTTTCCCAAAACATCGAAAATCCTCCCAATCAAGAAACCTTGCTGTAAATGTCGCAGTGCACTCCTCTTGCTCTTTCCAAATCAATACACGGCCTCCCCATAAAAAAAATTTAATCAATAAGTTAGCTTATTGACTTTTGTTGAGAAATGTTGCAAATGATGGAAAGGGTGGCATCAAAACAGACACTGATGTGTGTGTGCGTGCGTGTGTGTGTGTGTGTGTTTATTGTCGCACTGCAGCAGAGCAAATTTGGACAGCATTCCAGCACTAGCCAACAATCCCCTCAAGAAGCAAATCATCGATGCTTTCTTTGACAAAAGGTCAGCAAATGTTGCCGTCGCATCGTAATTCTTATTTCCATTATCGTGGTGATTGTTTTTGTCATTATTTTTCATGAACTGATTTTTTTTTTGTCTTTTCTTTTGGAGGGGGGATGGTATCACTTTCTTGGATCGATCCTTTCTAAAACGACTCGACCGTAACAATTGTGATGATTCTTTTTGATCTTTGATGCCAAAAAGTACATTGCACATTTTTCTCAAAAAAAATAAAAAATAAAAATACGAGACAGTGAAAAGAAAACTGACAGATTTACAAATGCTCCTGTCATGGAGACTTTGGAGCAGAGCCAAGCTCACAATTTGGCAATTTGGAGCTTTTGCCCTCGCGCGGCGTAAATGTCGCCGTAGGAGTCGCGCGCTCGCGTTTCAACTGAGCTTCTTGAACGTGGCTATTTCTCGACCACGCTTAGTTTATTTTCACTCCGCCAAGTTGAGCTTAGCTTGTCATGGTCAAGACACGCAACGAAAGTGCAACACTGTCGGCTCGACCTTTTACACGCATTCGGCGCAAACGTTCCTTTCAAGCTGAGCCATAAAAAGCCCATCAAAATAGTTTGGCCCAGTCCGAAGGACATTCGCAAGACGCCCGCCTCGTCTGCCCTGCATGGGAAGGAAGTGCGCGCCACAGCGGCCTGCTAGCCTGCATTGCATTTCTTTTCGTTTATTTTTTTGCCTCGGGGGGGGGGGGGGGGCGCTTTGGAGGAGAAAAAAAAAACAAAAAAAACTTTGGTTCAGTTCCGAGTACATATTTAATTTTGAAATGTTCATGTTGAACCAATTTAATTTGACAAAAAAAAAGAAAATCCTTTTTTGATGGGATAAAAAAGTCCAGAGAGTTGGCACACCCCCTCTCACCTACAAAAATAGTAAAATCGTTCAATTTCGAGCTGTACAGTGAATTTTCTGTCAAAGAAATATTGATACTTAAAAACCAGGACAGAATTGAACCCTGTAAAAACAAACAAAAAAAACAAAACGCAAATGTACATTTAGTGAGTTTTCTCGCGGCATGTTTTGCATTTGTTGATTTGTTGCCGGGCAGGAACCAGCGGCAGGACGACGAGGTGGGCTCCTTGGAGGAGATCGGCTTGGAGCAGTTCTTGATGGTCATGAGTCACTTCCGGCCGCCAGCGCACAAGAGCAACGAGGAGGAGCGGCAGGCCGCCAGGAGGCAAAAGCTACGCTGTGAGCATTCGCTCGGCCGCTGTTGGCGCGCCGACACGCCGCTGCCCTCTCCGCACGTTGTGACACGAGCCGGCAAAACATTTGACCCAAATTCCCCACGCCGACGCGCGCCGCTCCGAATTGCATTTTGACATCCCCGACAAACGACGGGGCGCCAATGCAACGTGCCCGCTTGCACTTGGGCGTTTACTGTTCGATTGAACGTTAGCATTGCATGTCATTATTTGAAACGGAGTCATGGCGATGACGAGGCGGAAACTTTGCTTTTGCAGTTTTGTTCAACATGCACGACACGGACGGCGACGGAATCATCACGCTGGTCGAGTACAGGAAGGTGAGTCAAGACTTTTGTCCCGACTGCAACCAAATTCAATTATGAAATAAAATTCAACGGCATACAAATTGAAAAACAAGTAAAAACTATGACTACATTCAAGTCATAAAACGGAATACAAACGGCTAATTAGAAACTATAAAACGGTAGCAAAGCGATGACTTCATCATAATTGAGTAAAATAAAATGAGGTCAAGTTAAAATCTTGACATTTTCAAAGGTTGATACGATCACAAAATGGAATTCAGATTGAGCGCAAGTCATCCTTCCAGATCAAATAAATGATGAGGATTTATTGATGTTAATTTCATTTTTTTGTATCCCCCCGCGGGTGGTGGAGGAGCTGCTGTCCAAAAGCGGCGCCATCGGGCACCGGGCGGCCAAGGCCATCGCCGACGCAGCCATGTTGGAAGTGGCCAGCATCAATGCGCCGCACATGGTGAGCGCACGCGACATAACGATGGATCGGATTCGGTTGTATTCCGATGACACGGAACTCGCGCCGCTCTCAACCTTGGCTTTGTCGGTCACCTTTCAGGCGCCGGATGACTTCTATGAGGGGATTACCTTCGAGCATTTTCAACAGGTTGGTATTAGGGGCCTGAGTTCTTTATTTATTTATTTATTTGGGGGGGGGGGGCATGGGGGCATTTGCCAGGCCCCGAGTTTGTATTATAAGAAGATAAGAAAAACCTTTATTAGTCTCGCAATGGAGAAATTCCAGATTCACAGCAGCAAAGCTATGAAAGGAAGAAGTAGAACAACAAAAAAATGACAGCTGATAAATGTTTTGTTTTTTTGTCTGATGTATTTATGTCCTCATTTTGGGCTGGCAGATTCTCAAGGGTTTGGAGATGGAGTCCCGGATGCACATCCGATTTTTGGACGTGGACACCACCACGATGCGCTGCGGAAAAGCCGCCTCTTGACCACCTCGCTAACCGCTCGTCATGTCGCCGCATATGCACATCTGTCTCGGACTCGTGATAGTTTATCGCACCATTTCTGGATTTAGTTCCAAATTTTTTGTATTACAGTTTATTGGTATCATTTTTAAAACACATTTGATTTGTTTGTGATTTACTACAATTGTGTGGCTTCACTTCACATGCATTAGATTTTTTTTTGAGGGGGGAGAACAAAAACAACTAAACCAAAAAAAAAAAAAAACATTTTTCACTATGCCCTTTGTTTTTGTTTTCTTTTTTAATCAAAATTCTTGAATATAAAGAAAGAAAATGCAAACCGAGCCAATTTTTTTAATCAATTTTTGGGTGCTTTGGATAAAAATAAAAATCTGCAGTGATATGTTTTTTGCTGGACTTCTACATTATTTTCATGTTGGTGTTAAAAATTGAAAATAATGAATGCTGCTGCTTTTTTGGGGGGGTGGGTAGCTAGGTTAGTGGCCACTAAGTGCGCATACGCCCGGCGAGAGGTTTCTGTGCTCACCTGAGATGGTCGTAGGGCATGGCCAGCGTGATGTTGTAGTTGTAGCCGTGAGATTGGGCGTAGTCGGACCTGCAGATGGGGAGGATGCCACTTTCATCGCCGCCGCCGCCCGAAAAGTCATAGTGGCAGATGGTTCCTCGGTGCCTGCACGGGAACCACACACGTGTGCGGTTAGGAAGTGGCAAGCGGCAAAAAGTCACGTTCTTCCTCACTGGGGAGGTCTTTTGAGAGCAGGCCCTGCAGGCTACTTATGAAGTCCTGCAAGTCCACCTGCTGCCTGTGGGCTCCACTTCATCCGGAAGCAACTACATTGCAAAAAAATCTGCGTATAACTGATGCCCAATTTTTTTTCAAACACACAGAATCCTTCTCGAAACTCGTAGAAACAATCAATATATATTTTCCAAGAAAATGGAATCCCCTTAAGACACTGGAAAAATATTGGGGGTGAAAAAAATGTGAATATGTGAATCCGTATGCAGGGCTCGTTGATATATGAAATGGAAAAACAAAAAACAAAAACAAACAAAATGAAAAATAACAGCCAAAAAATACACAAATTTAAGAAAAGAGAGAACCCCCCCCAAAAAAATCATTAAAAAAACAGGATAAACAAAATGTTGACAAAATATAAAAATTAGGCAAAAACACCAAAATATTAGGTGAAAAATGTACACAAATGTGAAACAAGATACAAAATTATTCAACCGAATTATCCCAACATATGTACCAATAGCTACTTAACTAAACAACACGGAAGACAAATTTTGTGAAAAATTGTAGCCCCAAAAAAAGTGACAAAAGGGAAGCAAAAATCCAAAAACATTTGGTGCCACAAATACGCAAAAGTCACGCAAAACTCTTAAAATCAGAGAGGCTATGAGACATAAGGCTCCGGCGATCGCGCCAGTACCTGCGGTGGGCCGTGAGGTCGTCGTCGGTGATGCACGCCCCCCGCGGCGTCTTGTCGTCGGGGATGTTGGCCGTCAGCAGCGTACGGCTGTCCAAGCGCACGTGTCTGACGGGATGCCTGCACCCACAACAGGCCCCCGTCTCAGTCGGAAGCCGGCGGCCGCTCGGGGCTCGGCGCTCTCACCTGTTGTGCGTCTCCCACAACTTGCTCCCCATCCTCAGCTCCCACACGCACACCAGGCCCTCGCCGCCGCCGCTCACCACCTTCCAGTCGTCGGCGCGCACCGACGTCACGCCCAGCTGGTGCGCGTACAAGGACGACACGCAGGAGCCCGAGCGCAGGTCCAACACGCGCACCCTGGGAACAAAACACACAAATAGCAAAAATGGACAGTTGTATTGAAAAAGTTCAAATCTCGGGACTGACTGATATATTTTTACATTCTAAAAGATTTTTGCTGCTTTTTAAAATAAGAGTGAGGTTCATTTAGTGACTCCCGGGATTCAATGCCACTCGACACTGGAGAAGAATAATTTTGTATCGAGCCGAACACACAGAAGAGCGTTTGTGGAAGGAAACAAATATGATGAAATTCTTCCGCTCAAGGAGCCGGGTAGTCCTTTTTTCTGACTGCTCAGCCTTGCCGGAGGTTCGACATTCAAGCCGGGAACGCGAGCTAACGGAATGCGGCTGCAGCTTGCGTAGGCGTCACGTTCCAACGCTGCTGAATTTCCAACAATGAGCGCCGTTGATCTACGGTCCAGGGAGATCTTTGCAGCGGACACACTTGACACTTTGCCAAACAACTCTTTCTTTGTCACACTACTTGCCAAAGGAAGCGGGACAAAGTCACAAAGCAGATGCTGCACCGCATTCATGGCCAAGCAAAAACAACTTTTCAAACATCGAGAGCCTCGAGCCCATTTTTGCGAGCAAAACATGGAGCTGAAAATTGTGAGTCTTGAAACTGGAGGCCAAACAAAGATATACGCTTTGTGTAGTCAACCAAATCATGTTACTTTGCCTGTTGGAATTCTGCCAGCGGCTTAACGGCAACTCGTCATGGGAAACGGCGCATGCACGAGCTAACAAAACTAGCATTGACAACGTTGTGGTTATGTACGAGTTATATTTGAAAACAAAGGTAGCATCATTTTTTTTATATGTATTCCTTTTATCCATTCATCCGATGCGCTTCTCCTCCCGCGCGTGCTGGTGCCTGTCCCAGCTGTCTTGAACCAGCAGACGAGGTGCACCCTGAAATGGCTGCCAGCCAATCACAGCCTATTAATTTTATGTTATCATTAATAGGCACTGAGAAATTTCAGTAGTACCCCTAAAATGCCACCTATCCACCTGAAATATTGTACGAGTAGTTTTATTTTATTTGACCTCCAGCTGGGTGATCAGGATTAAAAAATGATCACAAGACATTTTTTTCATACTGCTCGATCTTGATTATATCACTTTTTCAAAACGAACAATGTTTTTTTTTAAAACCGCCCACATTCTTCAGAAAGCGCTGATAAACATCCATGATATTCTCGACGGAGAAGGGTGGGAAATGTTGAAAAATAAATTACCTAGCCTGGCATCTGGGGGGGTCCAAGCATAGTTGAAATTAAAGGAGGAGTTGACATTTGATTGCGACTACATTAGACGTTTTGTCATTGGAATTTAAAAAAAGCCAACGTGATTACGCCAACACGCTAATGTGCTGTAATGAAGGCGCGGCATCAACAGATGGAGGCGGAAGTCCCTGGGGCGCCATTGCGCTTGCTGACCACCGATCATCTGACAGATCATCAATCGCGCAAAAAACACCATTTTAATCATAAAGATGACTGAAATGCTAATGTGTTTATTGCGTGGGAGGGCGTTTGTGTGTCTTTTATGTTTGTACAATTTGGGGCATTTTTGTGCTTCCATGTGTGTTGTCTGTTTTTAGTGTGTTGTGTGGTTTTATTCAATTCGATGTTGTAGTTATGTGTACATTTGTTTTTTGTTCATGTGCTTCGCGCTTTAGTGTGTCTTGTTTGTTTTTGTTGGCGTATGCGACCCACCTCCTGTCTTTGTTCCCGCACACCATCATGTGTGGCGCGTTGCCCTCGTCGAGGTGAATGCACGTGAAGTCGCCTGACGAGTCGCCGACACACGCCACCGCCTTGCCAGTCTCCAAGCTGTACACGTGGATCTGCGGGGGGGGGACGACACTCGCAATCAGCATACAACACAAAGAGTTTGGATTTAAATCTGACACGGCTGCTTGGCGCATCGGAGTCAACACATAGACAGCTATGTTAGCTTCTCGCGCTAGCTGTAATTTCCCCGCTTTGCTGCCTTTGCCATTAACTTGCTACGTCATCTTGTCATGCTAACTGTCACGCGCTCGTCGGTTTTGCTCTCGGGACTGTAATAAGATCATGAAATTCATGAAAAAGTGATTTCGTTTAGTACATTATATATACAGTATATATATATATATATATACTGTATATATACAAACGAAATGAATACACATTTGTCACATTGTATAGGCGTTTAATTGAAGCTAGTGGTTGTGAAAAAAGTGTACTTTCAATCTGATATGATATTCTGTCTATGTCTCATGTCTAATCTGGAATTTACTTGCGCTATCTTGAATATTTTAGAGGCAGTCTGAAGGCTTGCTGTCAAGGGTTAACTTTTTCCAGGTTTTATTTTTGCTCTCCTTTCACCATATTTTTTCCTTTTCCCATATCCCTCTGAAGTTAACCCCTCACATCGAAGCAAGGCCAACAAGTCAGGTGACCGCCGACCGTCTTGGGACGATCCCCGAGGGAGATGGGCTCTCTTGTGGCTACGCGTCAGCCTCTGAATAAACTGAAGCGTGCTCCCTAGGCGCACCTCACATAAAAGGCGCAAACACGCCTCTTGGGGCGCTATGTTGAGCCGAGTCCACCGAGGCCCGGCTGCTTAGCGTCCGTTCACTTGTAAGGAGGCCCCAGGGTGTGACGGGAGTCCCAAGGAGCCAACGGCCCTCAGAGACGCTTCATGTTTGGAACACGTCAAGAGCTAATGAGGTCAAACACCGAGGTGAAACTTTGAGAACACATCGCACGTACATTGACTGACCAGAACGCGGGCCTGATTGGTCCGCTGGTTTAACAGTTTGAAAAAGATATGAAAAGCAAGCAACTCAAGATCCATAGTGAGAGAGAGCCAGTGAAATGGCCGCAAAAGGACTCGCATTGACTGACTAAGATATAGATAGACCCGACTACTCAGCTGCCTTAATGGGTCAGCATAGACACAACTCTCAACTCAACTGCATCTATGAGCGAGCGCGTGCGCACACACACACACACACACGTATCCAACATGGGGCATTGAGTGTGGACATGCTAGAAGCATGCTGTCCATGCTTAAAGATCCGCTCCTTTTTTTCTCTCTCCCCATTTTATGACATCCGCACACATTTGCAAACCCCGCCCATTTCGCTCACCTTGTTGCCTGCGTCGTGCATGGCCCAGCCTCCGCGCTTCACGCCGAACGCAACGCGACGCTCGGAGGCTTCCAGGCAGGTGACAGGGTGACCGTACACCGAGTGCATGGTCCTGGGCTCCTCCTCTTCTTCGTCCAGCAGGTAGACCGACTCCCCGGCCGCCACTGCGGTCAGCGCACGCCGCCGTCCCCTGCTGCCGGGAGCCAACACCAAACTATGAACCTGAAAGACAGGAAAGGAGCACATCAAACTGCGCTCGTGTGTGATAAAACAATTATTTGTTTAGTTTGTTTCAAATGACAGACGGGCTTGGGGAGGCGGGTCAGGGCCAGCATCCTCCACGCTCCGCGGTCGTCGGTGCCGTCCAGTCGGACGTCCGAGTCGACGGCGGAAGCCAGGATGGAGCCGTCCGGGCTGAGGGCCAAAGCGCGGTGGCTCCCCGCCGTCTGGTGGCAGTAAATGGGCTCGCCGCCCGTCCGCGTGCTCCAAACGTCCACGCAACCTGGAATGCAAGAGAAGCAACGCCAAGCCCCAGCTGTGGTTAGCAGGCAAGCAACCTGATGGCTTTCGTTTAAATAAATTTAAAAAACATTCTTTGGGATGATTTTTTTAAAGTACAAAAGTAATAATAATCAATACTATACATAATATTGTGATAGTAGAAACAACAATCATAGCAATTACAATTACAAAGAGAAAATACTTAAAAATGGCCTATTTTTAATTTTGGTCATTTTTCTTATATTTACAAATGATAATATATTATCTAAATGTAAATATTTTTTGAAGCAGGCCAAGTGCTGGAAATCTGTGGTCCCGTCTCAAGATTCCATCTTTTTTGCCCCCATATGGGGTTTTTGCGGTTTTTCCTTGCCCTCTTGGGGAGGATTAAATCAGATGTCGTTCAGGTTTGTCAACTTTGGGCCGGTGAAGACCTTTCAGACTTGTTTGTCATTAAGTGCTGCATAAATGAAATTGAATTGACTTGGAAAATATTCTTAAATTCATATTGAACATTTTAACTTCGAAATTATAAAACCAAAAAAAAACCCCTATTATTTCAGCCTCGTAGTTATTGTAAAAAATACAACTGAAATGTACTCAATGAAATTGATGTATTAATTGTTGATACCGTCGAGGTATGCAGCCGCCGCCACGCTGCCGGCGACCCGCACGAGAACGACGGGCGGCCTGGGCTCGGAGAGAGCCGACAGCCAGTTGGACTTGAGGTGGGACGACGGCAGGTCCCAGTGCAACGTGTTCCACAGCCGGACGTCCCCCGACGAGTACCTGACGGGCGGCGCATGACATGACTGTGTTAACAACGCCGGCGCCACCGGCAAACTTTTTTTTTTTCAAGTGATCTTGTGGCCCCTTTTCTTTTGATGATGGTAGTTGTCCGATTTCTGATCCTCACCCTGCCAGTACGTAGTTGTCACAGGAGCTGACGTCACACAGCACCTTTCCCAGCTCAAACTGCAGCTGGCTGATGCACCCGACACGATTCTGCAGCAAAGTAGTGAACAAATGACAATTAAAAAAACACCCAAAACTTCAGAAAAAAAAAATCTGAAAAAGACATTTAATTCAAGACTTTACACCTTCAAACTCGGAAGATTTTCTCAAACAACTTGGAAGGCGTTGTTGGCTAGTGTTGCCATCTGAGATTGGCGTCAGTGTTTTCCACGTGACGTCGTGTTGAAAAGCACGGCACTCACCTTCCAGTTGGCGCGCACGTTGGCCGCCGCAACACGTCGGTCTCGCAGCGCCGCCTTCCAGCAAGGCGAGTCGGACACGGCGGCGCCGCGCCCATGGCCCTCCGCCACGCACAGCCTGAACCACAGCATCCCGTCCTCAGCCAGCGCTCGCCACGCCTTGCTCACCTGCCGGCAGATGAATTGTGACTTTTGGTGATGCACATGTCAGATGAGCGCGACCTGAGTATCCAGAATGCAGGCACATCGGATATCTAGACAATTTATTTCCCCATAGGAATTCAGCCTTCACATTGACATGGAAAAAAACAATTAAATAGATGCTCCAGACAGTATGGGCAAGTCAATTGAATTGTCGTGTAGTGTGAACAAAGGCTAAATGATACTGGTTTAATGTATTTTAGGGGAAAGCGAGGCTCAAAAGATGACTTTCATAATATTTTATTGCCGTGTCAGACAAACACTTTGATCATATGACAAAAGGTGGTGGCGTTTTCTTCGAAAACTGCAAACTCTGGCTTCAATGGGTATGTTTACCCACCCCGTATTCACCCTACCTGTGGATGGGCGGCCAGATGGACGTTTGTTTACTC
Organism: Hippocampus guttulatus; assembly: GCF_054856545.1. NCBI lineage: Eukaryota > Metazoa > Chordata > Actinopteri > Syngnathiformes > Syngnathidae > Hippocampus > Hippocampus guttulatus. The sequence goes on from NC_141265.1 coordinate 21,071,323, forward strand.
ACCTGTGCACATCTGCCGAGCTCGGTTCGGTTGAGATACTGGAATATCTTTAGGGCTAACTCATACGGCAAGTCAATGTCAAAGAAGGGGATGTCGTTGGCCTCGTTCTGCATTGAAAAGCAAAAGAACAAAACAAACGGGGGAGAAAGCACGGTGTAGATAGCTCGTGTCAATATCGAGATGGTTTCCAAGCGACTCCATACCAGGTCCAGAATGAGCTGATCCACCAGCTGCTCTTCTTTCTGGACTTTTTTCCGAGGATGCTTCAGGGACTCCCTGCAGGTGGCGGTCTCCTCTTGGTACTTCTTCTTCCTCTTGGTCCTCTCCTCCGCGAGTCTGCCCAAAAGCGGGCTCGTCCTGCCGCCCAGCAAGCCTCTGGCGATGGACACGTAACTGGGCTCCTCAACGCCACCGCTCCTTTCGGGTTCGAGCTCGTTCTGACCCCGACTCGCGTCTTTGTTTTCGTGACTGCAACGGGGGGACGCAGCGGGAACGAGCCGCCGCTCCTCTTTTGGACGCCAAAGCTCACGTTTCCAACGTTCCCTGAACGCAGCGAGCTCGTCCTCGGCCATCGCGTGCAAAATGTCAGGAATATAAAAGCAACATTTTGTGTGAACGCGTCGAAAACGACGAGGACATCTCTGGTACAGAAGTTGTGTGGCCAAAACAAAAAAAACACGTCCTTCACTACAAAGAGTCCGACGAGGGACACGGCGAGAGAAACGATTCCTTCCTGCCAAAGAAAGAAGTTGCTCGTCTGTCATGGTCTACAAATATCGCGAATAAAAACTTCACGGTTTGTGATAAAAGAAAATTGCATTGATAAAAATACCAATTTATTCGTTTTATCAAAACGAAAAAAAAGAGTAACGTGTAGAGTCCAACGACCACCTGAGTTCACAGCGCGTGCATTTTGAAGCATACGCACGACACTGCTTCAGAGTCCACACTTCAGTCGAGGTGCAGGTAAAATGTCATCCCAAACGACTTTTAGTATTCCATCAAGTGGCGGAATAAATGCATTAAAAAGAATAATTATGTAAGAATAAGACAAAAGTCGAACGAAACATTTTCTCATATTAACCTATATCGGTTTGGCTCGTGGACACCTTTTCTCACAACATTGTAGAACTCAAATGGATAAAAGTCGGTTTATTGGAATGTACACAAACACTCGCAAACTTGAAATTTACCCAGAAACAATGCGGTGAAGATAAAAAAAAATATTCGAGAAAGAAAGGTCAGGTGCGTAGAAAATGTAATTCAATTTTGGAGCAATTCCGCAGACCACCACTAACGTGTCGCCAGTGAGCAAGACATGACGTCAGTTTCGCATCGCGTGACCCATATTATGAATAATCCACGAGTAGGCGGTACACACCAAATACTTTGAATACAAGAAGCGGAGGCAGGGGGGCTCCCCACACCCACCCACAAGGAGCATCAGAAAAGGAAAGCATGTGCCAGTTGTTGCGCACCCAGCCTTGGCCGCCGCCAATCGGGGGCGCGCACACTCGTACGCCGCCGCCGCCCGACTGCGCGGCTCGGGCGCTCGGGACGCGCCTGCGGCTGATCGGGGACCAGCTGGACAAGCGTCGCAGGGAGATGGCCGGCGAAGACGTCGGAGGCTTGACGTCCGCGCGCACAGTCGCGCGCGTAGGCGTGTGCGCGCTGCTACTGTTGCTCTTCACGAGACGACACTTGTAACAAGGTGGGTAGTCACGTGACTTTGCTTCAACCCTTTGTTACGCAAATATAAATAGGACGACACTGACTTCTCCACGTGCTACTTAAGCGTAATAATCACGTCATAAAAACTCCTAATTCTATCCAAATCCAGTCGCTATATGTCAAGGAAAAAAAGTTAAAATGATAAAGATGGAATATTGCAAACTATTTCAACATTAGAATTGTGTCCTTGTAAGATTTTACTACTCTAGCAACATTACGTCTTAATGATAAACTTTTTTCCACTTCGTGTTCTGACATCATGCCAACCTTCTGGCAACATCCTAACTTTATTTTCCTCAAAATTGCGACTTTTTTTTGCATTATATTACAAATATGTAAAATTGACCATGTATTCCCAAATTGTTACTTCCTCACAACTTACACAGACTTTTTTTTGTTGCATATATCGACCGTATTCTCACAACACAGCATTTTTTAGCGTTGTGTTCCTTTATCCTTGAATTGATCATTGTGACCATTACAACTTTTCCTGCTTAGAATCCGCCCATTCTTTTGTAACGCTACAATTTGGTTGCATTTTTTTTTTACAAAATGTAAACATTTCTTTTCAATTCAAAGTTTTTCTCACTTGACTGAGTTGCGTTTGCCTGTCTCTCTCGTACACAGACACCTCGCGACCGCAGACAAAAGACGAGGATGACGAGAGTGTAACTCAACCAGTCCGAGGCACCGGAGAAAAGGCTACGTGATGAGGAATGAACACGCCTTGCGCCTCTTCTTTCTCCTCAGCCACATGCAGTGATGTCATCCTCCCCCGCTGATTAATTAGGTTCATGCGCAATGAGAAGGGGGGGAGGAGTTGAGGGGGCGAGCAGTGTCAATTGTGTGTACAGACGGACGGAAGCTGTTGAACCAAGTTTCATCCAGATTGCACAATTGGCTGTCATGTAAACGGCGAGCGTGTGAAACCAGTTCCAAGTCGTGGAAAGGTTCCAGCCTCGGGGCCAAGGACTGCGGGCTCTCTCGATAACACATTGGACGGATGAAGCATGGCGATGTAATATAAAGACGACAACTTATTTGTAATATTCAAATGTATTCTGGTAGAGTAACGGTTTTCTCATTGATTTTTTTTTTCCATTGGATTTTAATTTCATCCTTACAATCGAATGAATACCTTTCGCAGCTTTAACCCTCTGTGTCATCTCACATCTTCAGCCTCATTATAAAAGATGTTTGCATCACACTTCAATCAAGACAAAGTAGGAATTTGGCCAGAATTAAGTGATGTTAAAAGTAAAGTGGGAAAAATTCAGATTAAAAGTAAAACGATTATATTTTACCGGAATAGGTGCTGGATGGTAATAGAAAAAAAAATCCTCATCATTTTACCAGAATAAAGATGAAATATTATGCTGAGTTTGTACTTTGACGACTTCATTCTGGTACAGAACATTTCAACTTCATCTCAATTGGGAAGGTTTTTTTTTTGTGTGGGGTGTGTAATATCACATCTTTATTCTCACTAGATGACAAAAACGTTTTGCATAAAACTTGAACCAATCTAGAAAACAGGAATAATATAGTAATACTTATGAGGAAAATAAATTAGGACAAAGAGAAAAATGTCATTTTTGCAGAATATAGTTGGAATATTATGTTTAAATTGTCGTATGACGACTCCCGCACACCAAGCGCCATCGGTGCCTCAGCAACAAAATAATCAAACCCGTTTGAAACACGGCTCCAAAAAAAATGCCAAACATTCCAACTATTTCGCATAAGATTTGGATTTTTTTTTTTAAATTACCATGCAGCTTTAGTAGATTTGGAAGTGAGCGGAGGTGGTCCCGTCCTTCCAGCATCGGAGTGTCTCCACGACGGTGGCGCGACACAGAGGGCACGCTCTCTCTCGGTCCAACCAGGAACTTAGACACTCCTCGCAGAAAACATGCTGGCGATGAACAAAAGTGACCCATCACGATTTGCAGACATATTTCTTTATTTAAACAGATTTGGAGTCTTACCGTACCTGACAAAGGAGGGCAACGGGCTCGCGAAAATCCGCCTGGCAAATAGCGCAGACGTCGCCGGCCTCGCTGCACTGCTGGCCGCCGGCCCGCACGCCGTAACTCTGCAAAACAGCGGTCAGTAGGAACACGCTCTTCATAAAATGCCAATTTGCTTTTGCGCAAGACTCAAAAGTTGCATGCAAACCGCGGTCATGATTGAAAATGTACTTTTTTGGGCCAAGTGTAATTTTTCAAAATAATCTTTTGGGGGGTGCGCAATGCCAGTCGGTATAAAAATGGGATTTCTCCCAAAGTGTAGTTTTCATTCACAAAATTAAAAGAGGGCAATTTCTAATTAATTCAATAACAGCATAATTGCTCCTCATTAATTAGTGACCTTTGATATTAAGCGGGGTGTAAACAACAGCTACAAGTCATAAAGCGGTCATGAAGCATCATCAATCAATCACTTTTGACATTGAGGAGGTGAACCCAAGTCAAACGACGGCTTGCAAATCCGTAAAATGTCATGGAGCATCATCAATCATCATTCATTCGTGACCTTTTGACCCCTAATGTCATTCAGGAGGTCATGCATTGAATTTTGACCGTTGCTACATTTTTATCATCTCACTAATGTGTAATGGCCAAGTGCTGTAAATTCTATTTTAAAAAAATCGAAATTTACCTGTCCATTGCTTTTCATTTCTCATGTGATTTCTTCCCGGTAACAGGAGCAGTTTCCTCTTTAAATTTGAGATTTTTTTTTTGTTTGTTTTAAATCTGAAAAAGGGGGTGTCCGACAATAAAAGAGTAATGGTTTCCTTCTACGGGGTGGGGAAAAAAATGTATGTGTCTCCCCCCAAAAAAAATTAAAAGCAGAAATTAATGAACCAAATTATACTTTTAATTGGAAAGAGGTGCGGGAGAATAAAAGTGTCCGTCGGGTAAATGAGTTTGATTTTCCCAATTCAATTTCTTGACAAAACAGAAAGATTACGGCAATTAAAAATTCGCTTTGAATTCAAAAGAGCCTCACCTGAGAGTGACAGAGCAGGACCAGCGCCTTGCGTAGGGCCGACGCTCGGCCGCAGATGTCAAGCGACTGCAGTCCACACACACAAATGATAAGAAGATAGCAGGCAATCGAGCGGGACTCATTTCAAGCATGTTGAGGTAGTTGTCACAAAAAGGAATGGGGGTGTGCGACGTGATTCACCCAAAATGCCATCTGGTCTAATAATTACATCTCTACATTCTTTTCCCGTTGCAGGAGTGATTTTGTTGTCACAAAGTAAATAAAATTTATGTACTTTCTTCTGTCAAGTTTCAAACTCTAAAGGGGGTGCGAAAATTTCAATGAATGGCAGCCTGATATGACCCCAAAAATTTCCAAACAGCCCCAATTCAATGTCTTTAAGTAATAGAATGATGAAATATGAGTATTTCCTTTACATTACATTGAAGAAGGGGTGCGCAAGATCAAATGTGTAAATGACACATTTACATCAATGATTAGCCGTGCAATTTCTTTATATCGGCGAAAAAGTTACGTATCTGCATATAAAAAGTCACTTTTAAACTAAAAATGGGGTGTGTGAGAGTTAAAGTGTAATGGCCATTTGGTATAAAAATTACACATTTACATAACGCAGCTCCCTATACAATTTTTTTCACAAAATAAAATTAAAAAGGAACATTTTCCTTTTTTTACAAAATGACATTTTAGACCAAAATGGGGTGTGCAAAATTAAAAATAATGGTCGTCTCCGATGAAAATTACACATGACACGTGCCCCCCATTTTTTAAAAAACAAATTAACATTAAACATGAGAAATGTCTTCTAAAATTACGATACCTTTTAATATTAAACATGCAAATGCCATATAATATAAAACCCACACATTTACAGTTTTGGCCCCTCCGTGTCTGTGTTCCCCCCACAAAATGACATTTGGAGTCAGACGGTGGTGTGCAAGATTATAAAACAAAACAACCCAAAAAAACCGCATTATTCAGACACTTTTCATTCCCTGTGCTATTCACACAGCAGTTATGTTGAATATTCCAATTTAGCCGGTGGGGTGGGGGGGGGGGGGGGGGGTGCGCAGGTGTTTTGAGAAGCATGTGAGCCTGTAGAATGCAACGCTTCCTCATGCGGTGCATCCACTCAGAGCAAAGTCATCGAGTGAGTTAACTTTTCCGGAAGAGTTATTTGCTGCGTCAACTTTGGCGCAGCTGCTCTCCTCTCGTGACAGTTCAATACAACTACATTGGCCATTGGCCGCCGCGCCAGATTCAGTTTCGCTCCGACCAACGTCCTCCCCTCATTCCGACGAATAAGCGCCTCACCGTGTATTAAAATATCTTTTTTTTTTTTTTTTTTTTAACTTCCCCAAAAAAGGAATTCCCCAGAAACTTCTCGTTTCTGGGGAATTCCTTCCTGCAGACGTTGTGAGAGAATTATGACTCAAGGGTGTTCGTGTGAATGGTCTCTTCACGATTTAGAAGTGTGAAGCGTTAGTATTATCATCATCATCATAATACGAGTTTCATTTTTAATTATTTCAAGAAAGCACCTTGCAGACGCTGTAGATGATAATGAGCGTGGCCCCCAGGAAGTAGCTGGCTGAGGGCTCTTCTCCCATGATGTACTTGTACCACAGCTGGATGGGAACCAGAGCTCGAAACAGCTGACTCAGCTCCTCGATCAGCAGGTAGAACTTGCCCTGCAAACAAAAATGATCAAAAACTAAAATGTACGTGGCTCAACATTTGCTATCAAAATGGGGGGGGGGAAAAGCAATACGAGTGTCCTTTAAATCCTTTTTTTCTTCCTAGTTTGTATTTTCAACATGTTCAGGAAAAAATTGTGAATACATTCATGCCATTCAGTTTAGTTTTACTGTTCACGGCAAGGCTGTAAATTCGTATTGTGAAAAGATAAAACTATATCAAAGGCAACATGGGAAGAAGTCATATTTTAACAAGGGAGTTTCTAAAATACAACTCTTCATGTACTACGATTTTCCTTTCGGAATATTCTTTTATTAATTTTTTTTTTAAACGACTATTCTCGAAAAAGTATGCCTCTGGTTCTCCAGCCAACCCCCCCAAAAATAAAATAAAAATCAGAACAATGATTATTATTATTATACGCCAATTATAATTACTACAGGTGTTTTTGGGGTTTTTTTAAATACAGAGTTAAAAAAAAAAAAAAACTTCACAGTCGGCACTAATCTAAGTTAGGGTTTGTTAGTGCTCAATAAGTGCTTTACAGTTTGTTTATATTGGTGTGCCGGTCCTCATATTAAGGTATGCCCTCATTTCAAATTATTTTTATGGACCCCCAAGCGACGGCTGCTGTACCCCAGTTTGGGACACACTTAATGACTTTGTGACAAAGATGGATGACTGTGGGTAAAGGCGCTGGCTGCCTGGTGGGTCGGGAAGGAAGACCTTCGCTCGCGGCTAATTCATCTTCCTTTCTTGTCCCCGCAGCCTCAGTTCCCAGTGCAGTCATCACGCCCACGCCAAAATTGTCAAATGGAAGATTTGGACATCAGCCAAGAGACAAACTTAATATGCTTCTGCTTTTTTTTTTCTGCTTTTTTTCAGCTTTCATTACTACGAGTCCATTCAGACACTAAACTTCCCTTTTAGGCCCTTTTCATATTGCTGCGCCACCAGTTTCGCTGAGCGGCATGATATTTGGTAAGCATGTCGATTAAGAGAAGGCCAACAAAAACACGCAAGAACTAAGGGCAGAAAAGGCACAGGTAGTCAGCCATTTTGGTTCGAAGCCCAAAACTTTCCATCGGCTCCGATGCTAACTGCTACAATGTCCGTGCTTTTGCAGAAATATGAGGGAAAAAAAATATGCAAGCTTTCTAGAACCGATGAGTAATCTCAGACTAAATTATTAACTTCGGTTCCACAGTGACTCACACTTCTTTTGAAGCCTGTCCTTTTCACCAGATAAAAAAACGTCAGTCATAAGACTGAGGCGGTTAGGCTTTCACCTCGGTTTGTTTGTTTGTTTCAGTTAGTTTAGTTTAGTTAGTTAGTATGCAAGCAGAGGTGAAATGTCAAACTCTTCCCAGTTTCTCGTGGCAGGTGCAAAGGGGGACTTCCGCGAACAATCAAGATGAGAAGACGCAAACAAAATGATCTGAATTGGCGCCAGTCATAAGAAGGAGTCATGCCTGACCGCCTCTGACAAAATAGTCACATCAACTTCCCCACTCACACGTGGTGGGCAGCTTCCCCCATCATATGCTTTTATTTTTGTTTTTCTCAGTATAAATAACACATACCCTGACTGTTCTACTCTTTGAATAAAACACTTCATTCAAGCGTTAGGGAGTGCAAGGGGTTATGATGGAGGGGTGTTGCAAATCATGAAGACCTGCCAAGTGGTATGATAGCATTGTTTTATACACGTCCTCGGCTAGGCCTCAGGTTAAAAATCAGTCCTTGGTCCTTGGCCTTGGCCTCGGAGGCAAGTCCTTGGTCCTTGGCCTTGGCCTCGGAGGCAAGTCCTTGGTCCTTGGCCTTGGCCTCGGAGGCAAGTCCTTGGTCCTTGGCCTTGGCCTCTGAAAATTTCTCAAGTCCTTGGCCTTGGCCTTGCCTCGGAAAATTTTCCAAGTCCTTGGCCTTGGCCTCGGAGTCAAGTCCTTGGCCTTGGCCTCGGGTTGCCGGTCCTTGGACACAACACTGTCTGTATCTTGTTTTATCTTCACACTTCTTCCGCTCTTGTATTGTTGGTCTCTTGACTGTCATTTTATTGAACTATTTGTAGGCCTTAGTAGTTCTGAGTCCTGCTCTGCTTCAGGGTCTTATGGGGTTTCACAGGGTACAATTTTAGGGCCCTTGTTTTTCACCTTTTATTTTCTCCCCCAGGGTTGCTTAATAAAGTTAATTATCGCATGTGTTATATATTGGTGGTTTGAGAACAATACAAAAAATATATACAGTATATATACAAATCCCAATGAAAACTGATGATTTCTTTTCCCCCAACACACTCCTACCTGTTTTCCACTCACAAATCACAACAAAGGAAGTTGTACTGAAGAGAAGAATGTCACAAAAGGCACATAGTCCCTTTTAGCATGAATCACACGTGCCGTAACTTCGACTGTCACCCTCCTACAGTCATTGTTTAGCAAATCGGAAACCGCATTTCCTCTTTTTTTTAAATTATTTTTTCCCACGCTCCTATTGTGAAGGCAAACTAATATCTCTGTTTAATACATCTAATACAGACATGAAATCGACGTTCATCAGCCTGTTCTTTTTGTTTCTTGAGTAAACCAGAAATGCTCCCGCTGCATGTTTAATTCTCCTTGTTATGTTGTGGGTCAAATCAAGCCATTAAAAAAAATTGAGAGAGAGATTCAAATTCACCCTGGAATACTACTGGTGTTCTTTCTTACTCAATCTCTGTCTAGATGAACTTGATTTTTGTGCAATTGTTATTATTAGAATATTGAGAAATCCCATTTAAGCCCCTTGCCCCTTCACGGCCTTGCAATGTTCAGTACAACGGAAGGCACAGAAGGAATGAAGGAAAAACAGTTTGATGACATATTTTAGGACGAAACGTGTTCTGTAATTCCATATGCTTTCTGTGTGTTGACAAAATTATAAACTTGAATGTGAACTCTCACCCTGGACTTGAAAGCCAAGAGGATGCCAGGTAGAAAGAGGACAAAGCATTTCAGTCCAATGGTGACGAACTTGAGGACAAAGTCAGTGACGCCCACCGCCCACATAAGGTCGAAGAAGTCAAAACCATCCAGATTGGGCTTGGAAAACATGAGGCTGGAAGGTGAAAAAAAAAAGACATTGTCCTCAGGAGTGTTGGGGTGACACACGCAGCAGCGCATGATGTGACAAATGATAATAATATGAGCAAAAACAAACTCATGACAATACTCACAGGACAAAAACCAGACGGGAGCTGTGCTAAAAGAAACAACACATAAAGTGGCTGACGTAATGGAAAAAAAACAACAAAAACCAAAGAAAAGGTGAACCTAATCAAAAGCGCAACTAAAAGTCACACCAGCTGACGTTCACTACCTGTTGTAGAGCTCCTCTTGGCTGAAGGCGTAGTAAATATATGCCACGTTGCCAGAGAGGAACACCCCGATCCAGAGGGCCACCAGCAACGAGCGCTCCTCCTGAAATGCACCCAAGCACGCGACACGAAAAAATTTTGCATGTAAGGCAAGAATTCTACCGGGGTTTTTTTTAAACACTTTTGGACCCTGGGGAATGGTCGGGAAACTTTATCTTACCCGCAGCGACACCTGATGCTTGAACGTGGCATTGGCATAAGCAAAGGTGCTGGCCATTCCCACGCAAACCGCGATACCTGTGGCACAAATGACATGGTCAGCATCATCTTCATCATCAGCAGAAGACATGGAAAAAAAAACTGATAGACAGCGATTAGGGCCAGGACAGAGCTTAGGTTGGAATCAGTGGGATGCGTGTGCAAGCAATCTTGCTAAGTACAGAGGCTAACGTGCTGGAATGCTTAACGATGCTAGGCATGGGAACAGTGTTGATTTATAGTATGAGGGGCTTAAAAAAAACAAAAACATCTGAAAACATGCGTTTCATGGGAATTGCACGGCAAACAATCTTATTAAACTATCTTATACCGAGCTTGTGCTGGAAGCAGATTTTGGCCAGCAAGATGAGGATGAACGGGAAGCCCCGCTGGAGCCAGGTGACCACCGCCTTCAGCTCGGAGAGGGCCGGTGCAGGAGTGGACGGGTCCTCTGGGCCCGCCTCTTCCCGGGGCCCGTGGTGGTGCCTCTCTGAGCCCGCCGCCGCTGCCACCGCCGTGGCCTGCTGGAGAAGAGAGGAGGCCCTGTGCTGCAGCGGCGGGTGGTGGAAATGGTGCTGAGGCTGAGGATGAGGGTGGTGATGGTGATGGGGAGGGCGAGGGAGGAAGGCTCCGCCCTCGGGCCGACGGGGGCCGCCTTCTTCCCGGGACGACGCCGTCATCTGGACAAAGACGTCCGGCGGCGAGCCCAGCACTAAACTGGCCGCCTGGAACTGGGCAGAAGAGACGGCGGCGGACGGGACGCCCACCAGGCCAGAAAAGATCTGGGGCGATGCGGGCGAGTCGGCTTTAAGGCAGTCGAACACGCCACCCTCGTCCAGACTGCTCTCTGATCCCAGAGTTTGGCTACGGCTCCTAAACAAGAAAACTGAACATCAGATTGAAGTACTACAGTGTTTCCCCACTGCTCTGTCATGAACGTTTTGAAAACCCTTACCCTGTCATAAAAACCTCAAGTTTGGTCAAAACGCCAACTTGAAACCCTGTATGCATGTGTCAGGACCCTTAAAAACCGTAACTTGGAACATATGCTTGAATGTCTCATTTTAAACCCTAACCCCCAACTGAAACCCTAACTCTGTCTTAAAACCCCCAAATTTGCTTGAAACCTTACTTTGAAAAACTCTGTATCGACACCCTAATTACAAACACGAATTCTGTCTTTAGAACCGTAATTTTTATAACCCCTACGCTGTCTTGAACCCCTACTGATGAACTGTACTTTCGTTTAGTGTACAAAAAAACAGGCGCATTTGTGGTTCGGTCGCTCGCCTTTCTGAGGGCATGCCATCCGTGTTGCTACTGTGTCTCCTCTGCATGGCACGGCGCTCGTCAACACACGAAGCGGCCCTGAGACCACCAAGTACACAGGCCCATATTAGACATGTTCACGTTTAGGGCCTTTTTTATCCATTGGGCAGGAGGAAGTTTGAAGCAGCGTTTACCTTAATGTTATCAATGAGTCCTCCTCCGGTGAATTTCATTTTTTATTTCAGGTGAGCTATCTTAATACCGGTCCGGAAAAGATGCTCGGCTTGCCGCAGTTAATTTTAGTCAATAACTTCCGGGGTGACGTCATCGTCTCGACGCATGTCGACCAATCGCATTTGACGTTTGCTTATTTTGCCGCCTCGGTGACTTGCAGTCAGGCCGCATTCGAGGAAGGTGGAAGTCAAGAGCAGTTGAATTTTTCTTTCTCGAATTTGGAAACCGCCTGAATAGCCTGAACTGGAAAAGGCTTTTTTCCTTTGCAGACTGAATGTTTTCAGAGATTAAGTAGGAACGCTACAGTTGTTTGTTTCATGTCAAATAAAATGATTTTTCTTCATACTATATACACGTATTTGCAATCGAAATATTTCTACTGCATTACATGTTCATGTTTTAACATGTATAAACGTTCATACTGCATTAGATATGCCGTACATCGGAGTTGGCATACACATGAATGTCAAAAGTGACGTCATTTGCCCGAGGCGAAATGACGTGTCAGATATCTGACATCCCGGGTTCACGAGGCAGAATTTAATTCCAGATATCTCTAATTTGCTTCGTCACACTTGTGTTCGGGATATCGTGAATGGAAACTCGATTGAAAATTGAATACGTTACGTCACCAGGTTGTCGTTAATCCTCGACCAATCGCATTTTGACGTTCACGGTTACGCCGCTTCCGTGTTGTGTCGTCAGGTTTTGTTTTGCTAACACCGGTGGATAAACACCACTCGGACTGCCACGTATTTCGGGAAATATAACTTTCTCTTTGCTGCGTATTGCGTTTCAGTTTGTCTCATTTTCACATACCCCCACCCAACTTGTTATATTTTTCTCGGTTATGTGTCCTCATGAATAAGCTAGTTTGCTCATGCTTCTCACGTCAAATTAAGCTATCAAGCTAACAAGGCAGGCCGACGAGTAAACGTGAATTGTTGCTGTCGTCACATTTAAGTCAATTTATCATGCAAAATGGGCTAATTGCAGAAGATGCGGAACGCTCTTTATTTGAGTAAATTTTTGTGTGTCTTGGCGGGAGCTAGCTAGCTTTAGCAGAGCCTCGTGCACGTTCACGCTTGCACAATTTAACGAAACGACAGGAGGTTGGATGTTTGTGGACCAAGTCAAGCTATGATGATGCTCCGGCGTCTCCTGAGGAAGCGCTGGGTGCTGGGAGTCGTCTTCGGGCTGTCGCTTATCTACTTCCTCACCAGCACGTTGAAACAGGTGCAGCATCGACACACAAGCGTAAAAATAAGTTAACCTTCACCGTTTTGAGCAGACAATACAACCGATGTGACAATAGTGTTGAATATAAGGAAGCTTGCGGATGATGAGTGGACTTTATAGATTTGTTTTTTTAAATTATCGTTTAAATGTAAAAAATAATGTGTGAGCGTGCAGGAGGAGCGAACCACTCGGGACCGCGCCCTTCTGGAGGTGAGGGACATGGAGCGTCGCGTCCCCTGGAAGTTGCGCTTTAACCTGGGCAACAGCAGCCGACAGATGGGGCACTGTCGTAACTCCATCCAGGGCAAAACGCTGCTCACCGATGAGCTGGGTGAGCAATGAGCTCTTTGCTCTTGTCATAGCCGTTGTCACGGTTGACGCCAAGGCACACCTGCAGTCGAGGGAGGCGGAACACACTGTGGATCATATCAATGTCAGCTGCAAAAAATAAAATCTTACGGCAATGACAAGGTCGAAGTTGTACATTTGCGAAAAATTCATTAAGAATTTGACCTTTTTTGATTAAAAGGAATCTTGAAAAATGAAGTCAGAAAATAAATTGGAGATTTGTTCATCTTAATTGACTGAAGATGTGTTGAAAATAGAATCTCTTTGAGAAAAGTCTTTTTTTTTCTTGAAACAAGTTGGGAGAATATATTTTTGCAAGAAAACGATATTATTCACAGGCCAGATGAGTCAGCAACAATCAGTTGCACGCTTAGTCGTCATCATGGCAATGCAAATCCCACCCTGCCTTTGAGGTGCTTGATTGATTATGTGGAGGTGCCTTTTTAAATGAGCGTAAAAAATGTCTTGTGTCTCCTTGCTATAGGTTACGTGTGCGAGCGCAAAGACTTGCTGGTGAACGGCTGCTGCAATGTCAACGCGCCTCGCAGCAGGCAACACGTCTGCAAAAGCTGCCTGCCCAACGGTTGCTGCAGCGTTTACGAATACTGCGTGTCTTGTTGCCTCCGGCCAGATAAGGTAGACGCTTTGTCCACACGCAATTGGGTTACCGTAAGAAGAAGAAAAAAAACAAGTCATTTCCAGATAAATTGCCAACTTCCATCAATCGAGAACATCTTGTAATATTACAAGAAAAAAGGTTGTCTTTTTTTCCTGATGAAATTTGTTTTTTGAGAATTTTGTCATGTTTTTCAAGAATGAGAAAAGACATGAGGAAAAAAAAGTCAGTTGGACAGAGGTAATTTTGGATGAATAAAGGAAAAGTCTCTTCAGTAGTTTTATATTTCAGACGTCGACATGGTAAGTCCTAACTTAAGAAATAAGTCATTTAATGTTGGAAATAAATCGATTTTCATCCTCAAGAAACTAAATTTTTTACAGGACTGATTGCGGGAGAAAATGCATCCTTTTCAAAAGTCAAAATATTTTTCCTCACATTTGTTTCCTCTTTGAAAAATAGATTGCCCTCCCCGACCCCCCAAAATCAGATGACGTCCTTTTGGAGGACAAAAGTCAGAGTCTTGAGCGAAGAGGTGTTGTTTGTTTCCTTTCCATGATTTTAGCAAGCTCACCTGGAGCGCTTTCTGAACCGCGCCGCCGAAGGCTTCCAGAACCTCTTCACCGCCGTGGAGGACCTCTTTGAGCTATGCCTGGCCAAGTGTCGCACCTCCTCGCAAGTACGTCCGTCCTAAATCTCCTTTTCTTTGTTGTGTCTTGTCACGTCGGCCTCCTGTCCTTTTCCGGAAATTATATTAGCGACGTACGAGCAAACTATGTCATTGAAGCGTGGGGGGATTTTGGTCTGGCTTCATCATCTCCAACTCAGGCTCTCTAAATATCTCCTGAATACACTGCTACTCCTTTTCGAACGGCCAAAACTGTGTTTGCGATTCATGCAGAGCGTCCAGCACGAGAACACATACCGGAACCCTCAAGCCAAGCACTGCTACGGCGAAAGTCCTCCAGAGCTCCTTCCCATCTGAACGCTGTCTCCGACCACAAGAAAGACTTTTGCTGCCTTTTTACCCTTAAAGCACACAAACAACAAATCCACGGTTTACACTTGAGAAGCGCATCCGGCCGTGATGTGACAGTTGTCAGTTCCAAGGCAGCGGCTGTGACCTCCGCCAAGGATGTGGCAGGCAGGTTACGGATTGATCAAAGTTAGTTTGTAGTTGAAGTGTGGCCTGCTTAGCAAGGAGTATTTGGGGCCACGGTGAAGGACGGACAGCAATTACACCATGCGGGTTGTCATGTTTTTGTGAAACAGCTTAGCGGACATTTAAAAAATAATAATAATGAGTGGGCTTTTTTTAAGGGGTGGGGGGCAATGTTTGTTTTTTTTATGCAAAGTGCATTTTTTGACAAAGTCACAGGAGTTTAAGGGGAAAAAATGGGGTGAGTTTCAGAAAAGCAGATTTTTATTTTTATTTTTTTGAATACTGGTCAGTAACAAATTTGTGCCCCAAGATTTTTTTAACTGATTTACAACAATTTCATTGTGCTGAATTCAAATCTTTTTTTTTTTTTTTGCTCAGTCAGGTCATCTTTTTGAACTATAGTCATGTGGTTTTTTTCTCCACACGTTTTGTTTACATGTACATTTATTTTTGATTGGCTATATTTTTATATTTGTGTATTTTTCTTTTGCTATATTTATTGACAGGTAGGCCTACTTTTAGAAGTGTCTGCTATTCAATTTACTCTCAGTAAATTTGTGAAATCTAATTAAACTGTTTCTCTTAAAACCTCTCACATTACAAAAATCAACAGATGATGTCACGAAATATATACATTGATCTGGTAAGAAAATCAGAATAATTTTTTTTTTAATTTGTAATGAAAACCTAACCTTAAGACAAACAGATGTCATTTTCGGAGTCAGTGATATAAAATTGTCCTAAATCAGATGAAAATCAGACAACCTAAAAAGAAATAACCCAGTGGAATGTAGAAATAAAGTTGAATTTAGAAAAGTTGGTTTCAAAGACCTTTTTTGGACTTGTGGTTGAAAGAAAATAATTACAGGAGTAAATGGTGCATTTTTTAAAATTGTTTTTTTAATCCCAAATTCATGATAATGAAGAAAAAGTCATGATCTGACAATAGTTCACTGATTAAAATGACCTTTTAGGGAGGAACAACTCGTTCATTGTAACATGAACGCTGACCCACAAAAAAAAAACGGTACCTCCATACATCAGCCGCATCATAGGAACGCCGTCTGCGAAGAAGGTGCTGCATTCTTAATTATATTCTTCTACTTTTGTGATCAGTCCCGCCATGCTGGAGGTCTGCGCTCCCCGAGTGCCGTCCTACAAGTCGTGTCACAGTGTCAAGTGTATCAATGCATGTTCATGAAATAAAAGTGACTGAAACCAAGAAAAGACTTTCAAAGCGTTAATTTACCAGAGTGCACGCATTTCTTCCGCAGCAAAAATAGTCTTGCGAGGCTGGATCTCCGGTCAAACAGAACAAATGTGCTCAAATGTCTGTCGAAGGAATAAAAATTCAGCAATCTCCAGTGGTTTGCGTTGAGTTGTAGCCTGTACAAAGCGGAACCATCGAAGTAATCTGTGTGCACAAATCCAAAAATTCATCCCCGACTACACAACGCCAATTGCATTATAAACAGTCAGATAATGGTCCAATTCATCATCAATATTGTACGATATAATTCCGTCAGATATGTCAATTCTTTTATCAACAGGCTACAACGTCCTATGTGAAGTTGTGCAAAATCATTACCTGTAGCATGACATGAATTTGATCACTAAAGTTGAGGCATTTTACAAATGGCCTAATAAATTGCAAAATACAATAGGTAGAGCACATTCCATTAAATTAAATAAATAGCAGCTTCATTGGTTAAAGTGCAAGCAATGCCAAAACTATTTTAAATACTCAATCATTATTCTGTTCTGGGAAAAAAAAACTCCATAACTACGAAGATCAATCGACGCGGTCTGGCACCGTCAGTCGGCTCTACAAAGTTAGGTATCAAGTAATCAGATTGTAGCAGCGGGATTTAGATTAATCCAAATCTTATAAAAACGCACCTGCAGCAGCAAAACAAACGTTTCTTCTCACGCGCCCTCCTTGACATCTTCCGCCTTGCAGTCACCTTATTGGAGCTCAGCGGTCACATGACCGAGGCAGGCACGCACTTAGGGCAATAGCAGACGGAAATTTCATGATGGTTAGTAAAACCAGCTTTAGGGGGCTGGCTTTTACAAAAAAAAAAAAATTAAACACCCTCACGGGAGTTTCCCCGCGTCCTGTTCGGACCGCTGAAAATGGTTTCAAAGCAAGATGGCGGACTTCCTGTCTGCTTTCAGGTGGTCCTTGGTGGGACTTTGTTCATGCCCACCAAATGTCATATTGATATTTTTTTCCTTTTGCATACGGGAAATTAGGATGAATAACAAAATAACAAAGCAAATTTAAGAGGGCCTTGGAAATAATTGGAGAAGTCCCAGGCTGTGTTAACCCTCGCCTCCTCCCATCTGTGCACACGATCAGCCACGATTGGAGTCAAGCGGCAAGCCGTCCGTGCGGTGCCTTCAAGGGACGGACTGACGGCACGGGACCATTAATCATCCTGTGGCCCTAACAAACCAAAATGTCCTAATTCGGGAAACATATCCGTCAGGCTTTTTTGCCAGCTTGATTAATGACCGTCGCGTGGGACCCATGACTTTGGGTGCTGGCGCCCGCTGCTTGGCCTTTTATTACAAATGAGATCCTTGACACTTGAAATTGTACTTTGACTTGAATATTAAAATACCATACAAAAACCACTTGATTACGATCCTGATGTTTCAGATCAAGTGCCTTGGCGGAAGGAAACATCTCAGAGGGGCCCTCGAGGACCGGACCTGGGTTGCCCCGTTTGAAACTTTTTAAACTGTGTATCTTCGACAATTTTGTGGTCGTTTTCTTTCGAGTATGATTTTGTTCACGTGTGGGGCCGACAATATTTACACAAGCAACAACAGCAAGATACTGAATAAAAACGTTATTTATAAACTTTGCACTTTAATTTAGAACAATAAATACAGCAATAACATACAGTAAGTAGAAACTTCCAATTATAAATAATCATAATACTGAACGGTGACTAAAGAACAACGGTGACCTCATCAGAGGAAAGTGCAAAATGCATGGCGGCTTGGTTGGGACCCGACGAAGCTTCTGGGTCTGCATTCTGGGACTGTGGCACATGTCTGTGCGCTCTTTGGGGGGGGGGGGGGGGGGGGGGTTGGCCCGTGGACCAAGGAAGACTTGTTGACAGCAAAATGAGTTCAAATCTTCTATCAAAAGTATCAGGGTGCATTCTCTGATTTCCCATCAAATCTGTCAGCACACAACAGTGAAGCTAGCGGTTAGCTTCTGGGTTTGTTTTGGTTTATCCACCCGCAGCTTGATCAGACCTTTTCACTTATTGCCCACGAACTGGCCAGAGAAGTAAACATTGGATTCTTGCGCCACCTGACACGCTCCCAGTTTTTCCCACAACCTGAGCAGAACTCTTCTCGTCATGCCTCCGGATTTTCTGTGCAAACAATGGTACCTCATAAATTCATCGCCGTGAAAGGACTGGCTACCTTCCGTGTTTTGATTCTGCTTGGTGGTCTGCGCCCGGCGCATATTGTATCTGGCCACCTTCTGGAAATGGACTCTGGTCAAATCTCTACATTGTAAGGGCAGTTTTTCCACAAAACTCAGAAGAACCGTTCGTGGCTAGTTTCAGTTCTGGTGTGAAAACATTTTTGTCCCACGAGCAGAGCAGAACTCTCCTCTCGGGAAGTTTTCAGTAAAGCACAGCGCGATAATCAGCAGCGAAAAACTTTATCGGCTCAGATCCAGTTCCCTTCTGGAGTTGGATTTCGGGGCCTGGCCCCCAAGAGTTCTTGATCCATCTCGTCGATGTGGTTGTCGCATGGCTCCTGAGCCGCCTTCAGGACCTCGTTGACCTCGGCGAGCCAGTCTTTCAGGCCGACGATGACTTTCCAGCCGTAGGACTTCTTGGCCCAACTGTGATTGTGGCTCTGGTGCGGAGGCTCTACCGTTGTCAGCGCCACCTCCGGGTAGACCCGCTGGGCCAAGAGCACCAACATATTCGTTTGGCTGAAAAGGCTCCATTTGACCTGGTTCAGAGGCTCGGCCACGTTGATCGGGTTGCCCCAGTCTCCAATTTGGTACTCTTTCACCTTCTCGATATGCAAGTTGAACACCACGTTATGGGCGTAGATGTCCTGAAGCTGCTCGGAGAAGTTGGAGCCCCTCACGGTGTAGTCAGGGACATTGGGAGGCACGCCGCTCAGCCCGTGAAAGGCCATCTGGGAGGGGAGGAAGGAGGACAGACGGGTGAGCGTGCATTCGTTAAAACAACGCTCATATTATAAGGGACCGTAGCCGTTTCCTGCAATAAGTGTTCGAAAATGCCCAATAAAACAAATAAAGTCTAGTTTTCCGAACCTTCAAACTTAACTTGCGTACGTTGGGGAACATACGTTTCGATTGCTTGATGATTTATGTTTTATTACGGTCTCATTTTCGAAGAGCCTCCGAGAGCCGAGGCGCCGATCGACTCGCTCGGCTTTCAAAAGAGTTTCCGACGGGACTTGAAAAACAGGAAGCTCGATCTTGTGGGATAACTACAACGAGCATCACCATTGTGAAATGACCAGTAACCCGATTACTAAACCGCAGCGTGTTCGGCAGTGCGAGACAGCAAAAACAGCTGTAGCGAGACGGTGACACAATCGTGGATTGTAAACGCTGTCACACAGTACTCGAGAACCGCTGGCATGGCCAAGAAGAACAAAGCGAGGTGACGTCGTTTCCCGTGACGTTTTGCGGCAGGCTCGCAATTTGGGCAAACGTCCTCTCCGAACCCTGACATCAAATGCAACAGGTAGCATCTCTCCTCTGACCGCCTGAAACATTTCCCAGTCTCGAAAACAAAAAAGGTCATCCAACACCTACCGCGCTTAAGTTAGAATTTAATGCAGCAAAAATGAGGACTATTAATAACAGTGTGGTGGTATTGAGTGGTAGAACCTGGTCAAAGCACTTAAACCACCAGCGTATATCACCGGAAGGCAGCATAGTACTCTGTGTCGGGGGGAGCGAGGTGGGACGGGAGAGCCTGAGTGGCGGCTAGTCATTTTAGAGGCAAAGGGGGTGCTGAATTTTTGTTGTTCAAATATTACATGTCAGATGATATGCTTCTTTTCCAGCGGGGTTTTAAAGGACATACACGAAAACAACTTTTTAAAAAAATCTCATAAATTTGCGGGCTGCCGGGATTCATTTTTGCGGGGTGCTCGAGCACCCACAAAAATGATCTAGAAAGGCCAAAGCAAGGACACTTACATATTCGTCGAGCAGGTGGTCCGTTTCAAGGCCGAGCGTGACGGTGATAAGCTTGAGTCTGGAGAAGGTGTCCTGGCAAGAGATGGCGGCGAGGAGCGCCGGGCGACATTGAAGCGCCACCAGCGTCACCAGCAGCGCTGCGCAAGAGAGCAAATTGGTTACTTCAGTCGTCAAGCGCTGGAGGCCATCCCACGCCAAGTGCAAAACCACTCAATCACGTACAAAAGAACAGGAGAGGCTTTTCGTCTTTTCATGTGCCAAATACGGTAGCCCCTTCCGAAAAAAATTCAAAAGCAAATTTAAATTCAAAAGTCTTAACAGCGGGTAACAGCTGAAGTAATTCACTGGGTGGCCAGCGACATCTTTGTGCAAAATTTCAATCAAAACACCCTGAATAGGGTCAATCAAAATTAGAAAATGTGGATAAAAAAATGTATTTACAGAAATATAATTTTAAAATAAAAATACCAGAGTGCAGCAGCAGTCTTTTGAGTGCGGGAGCCATGGCTTCTTCTGTCCTTCACGTTGCTCCTCACTGGTGTCTCGCGTCTTTTTATGAGGAAGCATCCTCATACCTTCATCATCATCATACTGGACTGAACACACCCACGGCTGACACACTCGGAAAAGTTCACCCTTGCAACACGTGTCAAGCGAACGTTTGACTGACACATCAGCGTCGTTCGCCCTCCCTCGCACAGGAGATCCCAAAATTCACTCTCAAATCTAAAAATATACCCAGCCATGCTTCAAATATTGTCTTTTGGGTTGCTGCATTCTTTTCTAATATTTTCGGATATTTGGGGGAGGGGGGGTATATTTTATATGTGGGTATCATTTTTTCCCCCAGTAATTTAAGCCCAAATTTTCTAATGTCGATTTTATTGATTCAATGTTTTATTTTACTCATATTGTCTTCATATAGTTGGGGGGGGGGGGGCTATATTTCCCCTTTATATTTTTTTCACCTTGAAAAGTGAAGTGTATTGTTTTCTGATATTTTATTTTTTGTTTAATCTTTTTTGGTAGTTTTTCCTTTCATTTCTGAGTTTTGTTTTCAAATGACAGTATATCCTTCCCTGAATTAATTTTTGGAATTCTTTATTGGAGACATTTTTTAATGTCCCTGATAAATTTTTTGGGGGGGGGGGGGGGGAAAGCCACCTCAATTTTTAATGTTTTTAAACATTTTATTTTTATGACCATGATGTTGTGTAACAGTCGCGCTAGTACAAAAAATGTACCCCAAAAGTATCCGAGGTGATATTCTCCAAACGTTTTTAGCAAGTTATTGACCAAGTAACAGGTGTTTCTGTTTCTTTTTTTTTTTAACTTCCTTACAAAACGCTGACCCATTCAAAAGACGCTTTGCCTCAGGGCGTTGAGGACGGTATCCGCATTTTCGGGAGGACCGCATCTAAAATGGCGGACAAAACAAAACGTCAGTGGGCAATGGCTGGAGTGAGAAGTCCTTGCGGCGTCCGAGGAGGCTTTGGGGGGCTCCGAGCTCAGCCGGTGGTCGGGTCCGTCCGTTGCTTGTGCAGCATGTCGCTCACACGAGCGATGTCCTCTTCGGGGACCTCAACAGACAAACACAAGCACACACCCAATGATTTCGTTTTGTTTTTGGGTCAAAACAGCAGAAGGGATTTTGGCATTGATTGGAATCCCAACTTTTGTTGGAAACCCGAGCCCCGGCTTGAAACCTTCATTTGAAACCCTAACCCTTGTTTCCAACCAAAACCCTGGTTTCAAACCCTGTTTTAAAAAAGCAAACCCTTTCTTTTAATCCAATCCCAGGCTCGAAATCAGAATTTTTGTTCACAATCTTAACTTTGGCTTCAAACCCTTCTTTGAAACAGTAACCCCGGCTTGAAACCCTAATCCTTAATTTAAAATCTGATTGGCAAAAATCAGCTATTTTTTGGGGCAGAATCAAAAAGCTTTTTTTTGGGGGGGGTGATAGTTTGAATGTAATTTTCTGTGTTTTATTTTGTAATATGTTCTTGTGAGGTTTTTGGGGGGTTTTGCTGATTTTTGCCGATTTTTAAAGCGTAATATTGGCCAATTCATATGCTGGGCTCATGTTAAAAATCAGATTATTCCAGGTCAAATGTTCACTTGAATATCATTTGGTTTGCATTCCATTGTAATGTGTTCCTGTTTAGAAATTAGAATAAACAAGAAATTGTAAATTCAAATTCTAAAATTTATTTTAAAAATTGGCCAATTTTTTGTTGTTGTTGTTACACATTCTTCCTGAATTTTAAAGACGTAATTTTGGCCAACTAATCCGTTGATCTGATGTTCGAAAGATGATTTTGGAGGAGAATGTTTGTTGGAATGTCACTTTTTTTATGTTGTAATGTGTTATTTGGTCATGAAAAAAAAATTGTCTTTTTTGTTGTTGTTGGAGGTTTGTGCCGATTTTAAACGAGTTAATAATATCAGCCGATTACTCCATGGGGCACGTGCTTCTGACCCAAATTTAAAACCCTAACCCGTGGGGACCCGTTAAGAGTTTTGAGTGACGCGAAACTCAGGACAAAACGAAGAACCGCGCCGCTCTGCAAGCAACATTTGCTTGGCGAATGCCGCCTTGGTGAAAACTTGTCTGCCTGGGACGAGAGTGAGTGGAAAAACACACCAACATGCACAAAGGGTCAAGGGTAACACATCACTTCACTCTTTAATTTCAGTGGAATTAAAAAAATACTCTTGACTAATCCGCTGATTTGACCCCTCCCGCTCGTGTCTGAATTGTAACCGGGGATGACGAGATAACGTGACTCACGCACGCTCATCGCTTTCTTCCACTTTGCGACTTTGTTGGAGCGCACGGTGAGGGGCAACCTCGACTTTGTTTCACCTCGGTCGTTGCGACAGACGGAAAACTGCAACGGCTTCCGCGGGGGAGGGGGTTCATCGCTTGTGTTTATGACTATGCGCTAAATGCGCTAAGATTAGCCGACTCGGTGGTAAAAATACGCACAGCGGCCCGCTTACTGTCATCGTACTGCTCAGGTCTTGCGACAGTCGCTTGGCTGGGAAAAAAAAAAAGAAAAAAATTGGGATCTTCCCTCAACGTAACACGCAGCAGAAAAAAAAACTGAAGAAGTAGGTCTTCTTGGCAGACATCAAAGACAATTTGGTCTTCAATGAACCACATGGTTTTGTCGTTTGCAAAAATATTGAAACTAAATTAACATGCGTTTCTGCCAACATCAAAGACAACTGACCAGACCTATTTCTATACATCAATTATCTGAATTGAATGTTAATGAGGTTAACAAACATGTTTTTTGTTTTTTGCAATCATCAAAATCTTCATAAATCCTAAAGTCCGAATGTCAATGCATGTGAACGTCAAAGACATGTTAGGCCTCCTTGAACACAGCAATTTTGTTGACATCAAAAACCATTTAGTCTTCAATGAGCGACGCTTGCTTTTTGAAAATGAGATTATGATCCGAGTTTTTGTGAACGTCAAAGACTTCAGTCTTCGATGACCCAACGTACATGATCAAAGACAAGCCTGTGTGGTGTTTGTCTTCCATGAACCAAACATGCACGGTTTTGTGAACATCAAAGGCGATTCAATGACCAGACCTATTCAGTTTTGTAAAAACAACAAAAACACCTAAGACAGTTTAGTCCCAATGAACTGAACATACGCGTTTGGTGAACATCAAAGACAATTTTGTTCTCAACATTTGTTAACTTCAACGAATGAGTCCAACCAATCTAACATGGCCTGTTTTTCAAACCAACGAAGCCAGCCAACTCCGACTTTTCAACAAGCACAATGCAAGTGTTTTTGTTCGCATCAAAAAATGATTTCAACTCAGATAACTCATCTCTTGTTATCAAAGACAATTTCATCCACAATGAGCCATATGCACATTTTTTCAGAAACATCAAAGACATCCATGGCTGGATCAAAGACAATGGAATCAACAAACCGCATGTACAACAAACGCGTTTCCCCCTAACTTACCTTTTTTTTTCACGATTCATCCTACTACACACCTAACTGATGTGTTTTTTGTAAACATCAAAGACAGCTGATGGTTTTTTTTTTTTGTTTGTTTGTTTTTTGCTCGGCGCCTGCTGCTGAGTCAATGCCGCGGAAGGATGACCGCTCCCAGATGACAAAGCGGAAGGAAGCCTTAAATAAGAGTGATCTGTGTTTTTGAGTCACATGACACAGGATTGGTCAGCGGTCGGCCGGCGGGCGGGGTATCGGCATCCACTCACCAGAGCGTGGTCGAAACTGAAGGTGCTGATGTAGTAGGCGGAGATGTCGCAGTCGGCCAGCGGCTGTGAGATCTGCGCCACGATGCCGCACTCGTCTGAAAGAAGCCGCGGCGCCACGTCTCGCTCGGGGGGCCATCTTGAAAACACCGATCGGAAAAGAGAGCGGTCGCTCACCAAATCCGAGCGGTTGGCCGCCAATGCGCACCATCCTCCACAGTTCCCCGGACGAGCTGGTGAAGAGGAGGTCGGCGGGGAAGCTGCGACATCAAAAACAACTTTGAGTCGAGTGGGCAAACCTACGCAAACGTCAAAGACCCTTTGGGAACATCTAAGACCATTTAGATGTTCAAACACATCACTTTGGATTTCTCTGGGTTTCTTTAAAGACAATTTTGAATCTTCCCTGACTAACATACATATTTATGTGAGCATCAAAGACACTTTAGAGTTTTCTGGAAAGCTAACGTGCATTTTAGGGAAACGCTCTATCAAAAAGCATGTCAGCATTAAACATCAAAGACAAACTGTAAATATCCAGAAACCATATGGCCCTTTAACTCATTCACTCCCAAAGACGTTTTTAAACGTCTTTTCAGACTTGGTCCAGAATTGGCTGGTACTGAATGAGTTAAATGCACATGCTTTTTTTTTTCCCCCCTTTAACTCATTCACTCCCAAAGACGTTTTTAAACGTCTTTTCAGACTTGGTCCAGAATTGGCTGGTACTGAATGAGTTAAATGCACATGCTTTTTTTTTTTTTTTCCTGAAACATCAAAAATTTCGAGTCGTCATTGAACCCGTTATATATCTTTGTTGGCACCAAAAACACAACAATTTTTCGTGAAAATCCGAATTCAACTTCAATTTTACATTTCATCACGGGCCTGAGACAGGACAGTATATATCTAAAAAAAAAAAAAAGTTCACGGCAGCAGACGGCAGTGGGAGGGTTTTTCAGCTTTGGCAGCTTTCAGGTAACAACAGCGACGGTCGCGCTCACCGTCTTTGAGCGTCCGTGTCCATGACCAGTGAGACGTAACCGTCAATGAGGGAGAAGGAGAAGAACTTGATCTGGTCCAAGTCTGTGCTGGGAGACGTTGCCTCATCTTGTTTGGGGCTAGGCAAACACAAAAGTCCCTTTGTATCGCTCTGCCAGCAAATACATTGGACTAGTTTCACTCCATCCATCCATCCATCCATCTTCTACCGCTTATCCGGGGCCGGGTCGCGGGGGCAACAGCTTTAGCAGGGAAGCCCAGACTTCCCTCTCCCTAGCTACTTCTTCCAGCTCTCCCCGGGGGATCCCGAGGCGTTCCCAGGCCAGCTGGGTGACATAGTCACTCCAGCGTGTCCTGGGTCTTCCTCCCGGTGGGACATGCCCGGAACACCTCACCAGGGAGGCGTTCAGGAGGCATCCGAATCAGATGCCCAAGCCACCTCATCTGGCTCCTCTCGATGTGGAGGAGAAGCGGCTCGAGACTGAGCCCCTCCCGGATGACCGAGCTTCTCACCTTATCTCTAAGGGAGAGCCCGGACACCCTGCGGAGAAAACTCATTTCGGCCGCTTGTATCCGGGATCTCGTTCTTTCGGTCACGACCCATAGCTCGTGACCATAGATGAGGGTTGGAACGTAGATCGACCGGTAAATTGAGAGCTTCGCCCTTTGGCTCAGCTCCTTCTTCACCACGACAGACCGATACAACGTCCGCATCACAGCAGACGCTGCACCGATCCGCCTGTCGATCTCTCGCTCCCTCCTGCCCTCACTCGTGAACAAGACCCCAAGATACTTAAACTCCTCCACTTGGGGCAAGATCTCTCCCCCGACCCGGAGGGGGCACTCCACCCTTTTCCGACTGAGGACCATGGTTTCAGATTTGGAGGTGCTGATTTTCATCCCAACCGCTTCACACTCGGCTGCGAAACGCTCCAGTGAGAGTTGGAGAGCCCCGTTTGAAGGAGCCAACAGCACCACATCATCTGCAAAAAGCAGGGATGCAATACTGAGGCCACCAAAACGGACGCCCTCAACGCTTCGGCTGCGCCTAGAAATTCTGTCCATAAAGATTACGAACAGAATCGGCGACAAAGGGCAGCCTTGGCGGAGTCCTACCCTCACTGGAAACGATTCCGACTTACTGCCGGCAATGCGAACCAAACTCTGACATCGGTGGTATAGTGACCGAATAGCCCGTATCAGGGGGTTCGGTACCCCATACCCACAAAGCACCCCCCACAGAACTCCCCGAGGGACACGGTCAAACGCCTTCTCCAAGTCCACAAAACACATGTAGACTGGTTGGGCGAATTCCCACATACCCTCGAGGACCCTGCTAAGGGTGTAGAGCTGGTCCACTGTTCCACGGCCGGGACGAAAATCACACTGCTCCTCCTCAATCTGAGGCTCGACTTCCTGACGGACCCTCCTCTCCAGCACCCCTGAATAGACCTTACCAGGGAGGCTGAGGAGTGTGATCCCTCTGTAGTTGGAACACACCCTCCGGTCCCCCTTTTTAAAAAGAGGGACTACCACCCCGGTCTGCCAATCCAGAGGCACTCTCCCCGTTGACCACGCGATGTTGCAGAGGCGTGTCAACCAGGACAGCCCCACAACATCCAGAGCCTTGAGGAACTCCGGGCGGATCTCATCCACCCCTGGGGCCCTGCCACCGAGGAGCTTTTTAACCACATCGGTGACTTCAACCACAGAGATAGGAGAGCCCACCTCAGGGTCCTCAGACTCTGCTTCCTCCAAGGAAGACGTGTTGGTGGAGTTGAGGAGGTCTTCGAAGTACTCTGCCCACCGGTTCACAACGTCCCGAGTCGAAGTCAGCAGTGCCCCATCCCCACTGTACACAGTGTTAGTGGTGCACTGCTTCCCCCTCCCGAGACGTCGGATGGTGGACCAGAATTTCCTCGAAGCCGTCCGGAAGTCGGCTTCCATGGCCTCACCGAACTCTTCCCACGCTCGGGTTTTTGCCTCGGCGACCACCGAAGCTGCGTTCCGCTTGGCCAGTCGATACCCGTCAGCTGCCTCTGGGGTCCCACAGGCCATAAAGGCTCGATAGGACTCCTTCTTCAGCTTGACGGCATCCCTTACTGCTGGTGTCCACCAGCGAGTACGAGGGTTGCCGCCACGACAGGCACCAACCACCTTACGGCCACAACTCAGATTGGCCGCCTCAACAATAGAGGCACGGAACATGGTCCACTCGGACTCAATGTCCCCCGTCTCCCCCGGAACATGGGAAAAGCTCTGTCGGAGGTGGGAGTTGAAACTCCTTCTGACAGGGGATTCCGCCAGACGCTCCCAACAAACCCTCACAATACGTTTGGGTCTGCCAGGACGGACCGGCATCTTCCCCCACCATCGGAGCCTACTCACCACCAGGTGGTGATCAGTTGACAGCTCCGCCCCTCTCTCCACCTGAGTGTCCAAAACATGCGGCCGCAAATCCGATGATACAACCACAAGGTCGATCATCGAACTACGGCCCAGGGTGTCCTGGTGCCAAGTGCACATATGGACACCCTTATGTTTGAACAAGGTGTTCGTTATGGACAGTCCGTGACGAGCACAGAAGTCCAATAACAAAACACCACTCGAGTTCTGATCGGGGGGGCCGTTCTCCCAATCACGCCCCTCCAGGTCTCACTGTCATTGCCCACGTGAGCATTGAAGTCCCCCAGCAGAACAAGGGAGTCCCCAGCAGGAGTACTCTCCAGCACACCCTCCAAGGACTCCAAAAAGGGTGGGTATGCTGAGCTGCCGTTTGGTGCATATGCACAAACAACAGTCAGGACCCGTCCCCCCACCCGAAGGCGGAGGGAAGCAACCCTCTCGTCTACCGGTGTGAACCCCAATGTACAGGCACTGAGCCGGGGGGCAATGAGTATGCCCACACCTGCTCTGCGCCTCTCACCATGAGCAACTCCAGAGTGGAAGAGAGTCCAACCCCTCTCGAGAGAACTAGTACCAGAACCCAGGCTGTGTGTGGAGGCAAGTCCGACTATATCCAGTCGGAACTTCTCTACCTCACACACCAGCTCGGGCTCCTTCCCTGACAGAGAGGTGACATTCCATGTCCCAAGAGCTAGCTTCTGCAGCCGAGGATCGGACCGCCAGGGTCCCCGCCTTTGGCTGCCGCCCAGCTCGCATTGCACCCGACCCCTTTGACCCCTCCCACGGGTGGTGAGACCATGAGAAGGGGGACCCACGTTGCCTCTTCGGGCTGAGCCCGGCCGGGCCCCATGGGTGTAGGCCCGGCCACCAGGCGCTCGCCAACGAGCCCCACCTCCAGGCCTGGCTCCAGAGGGGGGCCCCGGTGACCCGCGTCCGGGCAAGGGAAACTGAGTGCCATCGATTTTATCTATCATAAGGGGCTTTGTGAGCCGTGCTTTGTCTGGTCCCTCACCTAGGACCTGTTTGCCATGGGTGACCCTGCCAGGGGCATAAAGCCCCAGACAACTTAGCTCCTAGGATCATTGGGACACACAAACCCCTCCACCACGGTAAGGTGACGGCTCACGGAGAGGGTTTCACTCTGCGACATGAAATTTGGTGGCCATGTCCATCATGAGTAGACCCACAAAAAAAGGTCTCCTGAACTAAACCTTGGAACGACATATCAGGACTGCCATTTTGGTCCCAAGTGATTTCGGTTATGGACAAAATCCTTTTTGAATGAGTAGACCCACAAAAAAAGTTTCATGAAGCCAGGCCCAGAAGGACTCAGGAAGTCTGTCGTTTTGCTTTGGTCTTTTTTGGCTCAATTTAGCCATTTTGGGTACACGATTTCAAAAACAAACTTTTCCAAAAGATTTTCCTTTAATTCATCTCCTTGGCGGGTTTCCCTTAGCAACATCAAATTTGTAACCAACACGAGTAGGCGCACAAAAATAAAATAAAATAAAAATTATTGCCTTACAAAACACCGGGAAGTCTTCCATTTTGGTTTGAAGCGACCACCTCAACCAAAGACTGAATTTTTCAAATGTATACCCATCCCTTGAAATTTATTTCCTTAACTTAAGTCCCCTTGCCGTGAAACACAAATCTGATCCACGACCCAAACATTGTTTTGATTCGCACCCATAGCTACCAGCCACATTATTAGGAGCACATGCATTACCTCTGCCGCCACACGGAAGGCCTTGAGCTACAGCGCCACCGTGTGTTCTGACAACGGCATTGCAGTCCATCTATATCTGACCTTCCGGAGTAGAAGAGCACGTCGATGAGCGTGGTGGCAATGGACGGCAGCGTATCCGGGTCCAGGGACATGACGCAGAAGCGGTTCTGAGGGATGAGCACTGGTTGAAGGGTGGCCGGCACGCCTGCGAACGAAGCAAGACGTGGAGGTCGCTCACGTGGTCACTTTGCTTTCATTTCCGATCAGCATTTTTTGCCCAAATAACACAATGTCATCATCGAGCCCTTGAACTGCATCATGCTCTATTTACAATGGGCTGAAAAAAAAAGGAAAAAAAGAAAAAATGAAACAAATAAAACACCAAAAGTGGATTTTATTATTGTTCTTCGGCTCAGGGTAAAAAAAATTAAAAATGAAACAAAATGTTAAAATTAGAGGGGGTAAATTGGCTTTGTTTTTTGCAGGTCATGGTTTAAATATTAAATTGGTTGGGGTTTGTGTGCGACTCGCAAGCTTGGTGCTACCGAGCATTGCTGAAGCTGCATTGAGCTGCCATAAAATGACACTTTTTTTTGTTGTTGTTGTTGTTTATTGAACATAAAACATATACAGTAATAATTTGACAGAAAATAAGGTAGATAAAATAGTAAAAAGAAAGAAATCAGTCTTCATTCAACACAGTTATTATGTTCAAGGGAGTAGGAAGAAGTAAAAAACGTATCTAGTCCTACCCCGTTATGTGTTAATATCTAATAAATCATTTTTATATCAATCAGAAAAGAAAAAAAGTTACAAGAAAGAAGTCTCCATTAAGGCTCATACTTTACCCTTAACCGTGATATTTTTACAACTTTTGGTTTGTATCGGGATTATATACATCCACACCCTGGCACTCTTGTGTCAATTTTCTCTTGTATTCATAATGGATATTTCAATACCTTTCTCTATTTATCAATTTAGTTCTGATTTATCATTATATTTAATGTTTAGAATTTATCATTTTAACTCTGATTGATGTAGGTTGTTTGTACTGTTTTTTTGAATTTGTTTTTGAACTCAGCAAGCGATTTACTCATTTTCAGGTCCGTTTCGAAATTATTCCACAGATTAACACCTTTGATAGATACACTTCTTTGCTTGATGTTTGTTCTTGTTTTGAGTTTTTTGAATAAGTTGGTACCTCTTAAATCATAGCTGCTTTCTCGAATTTCGAAAAACTTATTTTTCCCCCCAAAATCAACCGAACAAAGTGGAGACTTGGAATGAATCGTTAACCTTCTTTGCCGTTATTGTGAAGGCCGTTGGCGATGTCATGGCCACGGACGAGGAGCGACTCTCCTCCGACTTCACGGAAGATGTTGAACTCCTCCAGAGTGCCCACCACCACCGGCAGGTCCTTCTCTCTCACCTGTGCAAAAAAATAAAATAAAATAAAAACACCAGACCGCAAATTGATTTTACTTCCGAGCGCAACAATGTTTGTTTTTTTTTCTCATTGGGAAAGTACACCAAGCTGCTTACCAAACGTTTGCCATGTTAGCTTTTGCAGGGAAATTTCACAATGAACCTAATTTGACTTTCTGCCAAGTTGAATGTGCACATTTAACTCTTCAATGTTTCGATACTTTCTTTAACACCGAAAAAATGTGGAATTCATTGTGGAAAAAAAGTGTTTTCTCACCATGACTTTGCTTTTTTTTTTTTTTTTTTTTTTAATGAAGTCAAGAATTTTCTGGAAAGAGAATTCTATTTTGGGATACAAAATGCCTAAAATAGTAACCTGACCCCCACTACAAAAGTGGGGGTCAGGCAATTGAAAAATTAAAAAAAAAAATTGAAAGTACTCTTCTCAAGATTTGTTTAGTTTCTTTAGTTTTCCTTCTAAAATATGCAACTTTTATTGAAAACAAATGTGTTTTTAATGCAAACTTTTCTGTAATATATAAACTACCCCAGCAAAAAAAAGAAAAAAAATATCGTTCTTAAAACTTTTTCATTGAAAAAAAATCTGACTCAAAAATGTATTTTTCTCTAAAAGAATTATGCTTTTTTTCCCCCTCTAAAACATCAAGATTTATTTCATACAAAGAATTGTTTTTTGTATACATCAACGGGCAATTAATTAGTTTTATTTTTTAAACAAAACCCCCCCCCCCCCCAAAAATACCAATTTAAAAAGAATGATGATTTCTAATTTCATCTTAAAAAATGTGAATGTTTGGGTAGTTTTTTTTTTTTTTGGGTGGGTAGGTTTTTTTTCCTTAATTGCATCTGTCTTTTATTTGCTTTCTCCCCTTGCTGCGGTCCCAACCCCATTTGGAGGCGCAAGCGCGGGCTGACCAGGATGAAGTCGGTCTGATAGGTGGACAGCATGAAGACGGAGACGTGCTGGCGGGCCAGCGGCGCGATGACCGACTCGGCGATCTTGGTGACGCCCACCGCCTGCAAGCCGAGCGAGGCGGTGGCGTCAGAGAGCACGTTGAGCGGCAGCCACACCGAGCCCTCCACCTGCAGCTGCGACGAGGCCTCCAGCTCTGCCCGCACAATCAAAAAAAGTCATCATTGATCTCATCGACTCCTAACCAGGCATATTACAAAGTACAGACATTTTCTTCTTCGTACCTTTGAAGCCTTCCTCATCCAACACGACGGTGTAGTTCTCGGGGGTCTCGGTCATACTGAAGAACTTGCATCTGAAAGCAGGGGGGGGGGGTTGTATTACAAAATGGCAATAAAAAATTGTGTCTATGGATACACACACATCCACACTTTAGCATTCCCTCAGTGAGATGTCCATGTCACCGTTTTTCAATGACATATTGTTCTCCATTTAAATTAAGATCATCTCAGAGCAGAACGTCAAAATGAACGAGCATAAATGAGAAGTTAGAGCGTCTGGAAATTTTCATGGTGTTTGGTTTTTTTTTTTGTACGTTATTTCCATTACCTGTCACTTCCGCACTGGCAATCACTGCCCACCGTCCGCAGTGATTGCAAGTGTTTCAAAATGTTCGACCAAAATGGGCTTTTAAGAACAAAAGATAAGACAAAAAATATTATTCAGACACTGTAACAGTGCGCCGATCCTTTGTGTTTTTTTTACAATCCAACAAACTTCACTGATCGTCTTACAATCAATAACATAATACTAAAGTACGATAACAGACATCACTTTCTGTTGGTGGAAAATGCAGGATTAAAGAGGATATCACTTTCAATATTCAGCAAAAAACGAGGCCAAATTCTATTTTCACTCGTCGCCCTTCCAAGTCAGTGTCAAACTAGTGTGTCACCATCTAGTGGGCAACAGGTGAATTACAGCCAAACTAACCAGAAGGTAGAACAATATAGTTGTTAAAAAAACGGTGATAGGGGAGAGAAGCATTTTCCACACATTTTTAAAGAAATATGTGAATAGATGAGTCCATGGCCACCAAATCCCAAGTATGCGAGGCTAAACTGTACCATTGAATCCAATTCAAAATGCTTGCTCATAAATGCATGACAGAGCGGGAAAAAAGTGAATAACGACATTGGCCTTCAGGCCTATCTGGGCCAGACAGCACGGCAGAAGGGATATCCACGAATTGTTGCAGGGTTTGACGCTGGAAACAGCCAAAAGAAAACATTTGTTGTGGCCTTTGTTTTTTTGGGGGGGGGGGGGGGGGTTCTACCCACCGAGATGAAAGGACGCCCTAGCCTCCTGTTCTTGCACAGCCCGAACGACTGCTGACTCGGCGAAGCCAAGTCATTGTCGTCGCCGTCGCCGTGCGACCGGACACACGACAGAGCGGCTGCGCTAGCTACGACACTGCATTGTGTTACTTCATGTTGACCCTTCACCTTCCTTTTGTGTCCAAGTGTGATGATAGCCATAGATCAGGAAATGGGACGGACTGCACTTGCACAATATGAGCAGTACAGGTCATACAGATCTGAATAAGATAGCCACATCATCTACCAAGTACAGTTGTTGGATGTTTTAGAATTACGGGAATAACTATGCTCATTTCCATTAGCCTGTCTGTGAAGTTTCAAATCTTATGTTAGCGTTCAGCCAGTTTGATTTGGTTGACCCTTTTGGTCTCACCAGGATAAACAAACCTGGAAAGTTTGGTGATTTTTCTTTTTTTAAACAACACAAAAGCTCTGAAATTGTGATTTGTCTTAACAAGGGAATTTCAGGAGGACCTTGGAGGACTCTCTTTTTTTTATGACACGTTACTCAACTTTTACTTTGTCAATATAACAACAAACAGCAGTTTGGTGACATCATCAGAAAAAAGATTACACATGAACATAATTACATTCAAGTATATAAATATATGGAGACATTATTGTCAGACTTGGGAGTACCGGATGTCAAAAATCTTTTGCCCTCATCTCCAAATTAGCGACTCGATGTAACAATCAATATGGGGTAAAAAAAGACAGCTTAAAACACAGGACGGTTTAAAAATGGCTCCGTGGATATAAAATCTCCACAATGGAATAAAAAGCCCAACAATATTTAAATTTGTGTAACTTGCGATCAAAACAAGTGACAAGCGTGAGCTCGTTACCGAATGGAGGCGCGTTCATTCCACCATCACGAGGCAGCGTGTCTGATTGGACCAACTGTTTGCCCAACGCCCACGTCAGCCAATGGCAATCAGGAGGCAGGGTCTCAACTACGATCAGGTGTGCAACGTGCTCAAACTACTGCATTCGCGTCTACTCAGTAGTTGGAACTTTCCAAATGCAGGCGGGGACAACACACAAGCCCGTCAGCCTCAGCAAGAACGTAAAGTGGACCCCCACCTCCGCAAAGTTTAACTTAGTGGGGAAAATAAAAAATACCTCGAAAATTCAACAAAACCTGGTCATCGTTGTGACTACACAGCGATGTGCAATTGACGAGCCGGTTCAGAGCGCAAATCGCCCAGGTATGGGGAACGCAGCCCGGGCGGTCCTTGCCTTATAAAAATAGAGGTTACCACATGTAAAACGCATTTAGATCACGGTGTTATCCGTTGTCAATCGAAATCGCTCCTTTTGGCAACATGTCACGGAGCAAAATGCATACTGACGCAATTTCCCCCAAACGAGGCAATGTTCCGAGTGGAGGATGTCAATGAGCCCCCGCTTACCGTGTCCGGTGGCGGAGGAATATCAGCTTGATCAGCGGATGCGTGAAATGCGCCAGGCCGCTTTTGGTGATGCTGGTGACCCGCAGCCGGTGGTCCAGAATGTGCAGCTCCATGTTCACTTGAAAGCGCTTGTTAGCACTTGACACCCACCACAACGACTAACTGTGCACACCCACACGCACACTCGTACTCCTCAGGACGAAAAACATCCGACAAGCCCAGCCCCGCGCAACAACTGTGTATTCAAATGAGTCAAAAAGCAGACACGCCCCCTTTTCTTAAAGCTACAGTGTAGCATTTGCGCGCTTGTTCAGCGTCACGAAATTTGCTGGCCCCTGACAGCCAAAGTTCAAGTTGTTTAGTGAAACATTCGGTCAAAATCTGACCCTCTAGAGGAAATCGGTAAAGATATGATGGCAACGTGGCCTGTCGCACAGCTTTTATTTTGACGGACACTCTCCAGCATTTGTAAACTCAGAAGTGGAATTCATTGTGGAAAAACAAATAGAAATACCATAATTAAGCTTTTAAAACAAACACACACACACACACAAATTACAGCCAAGTTTTCATTGAGACCACACAACCATTATACTAATGATTTCCCTGAAAGGCACCTATTTTGACATCAAGATACGTATAACAGGAGTGTGCCTGACTTGTGCAGATACATTCGCTTGTCACTTTTTTAAGTACACCCGCATAATGCAATGAGATCCAATGTGAGAGGTCACAAATAAAATGCTAATTTGAAAGGTATTAATTGACAGGATTTTTTTTTTGTAGACATCATAGCAGTAAGACAATTTTGACTTTTCACACACACTTCTCGATCATAATGTTGTTTTTGTGCTCAGGCCAAAGGTCTTCTTAATATAAAAGTATTGCTTGGGTGCCATCTTGTGGCACCAAAGAACTACGTTGACTTGAGGAGAGGAGCTTCATCGAGACAGGCAATTGCACTCTCACCTATAAAGGTAGTACTTTGTTAGCCTGTTAGTGGGTATCAATTACTCGTGGAACACTGTTTCTGTACGACTACTATTGGAAGTCATTAAATGGCGGAGGTGTACCTAATGTTGTGGCCCAACAGTGTGGAAACAGTGTTGTTGTTTCCTGCTACTGCTGTTGTCTTTGTTTTCAAGTTTATGTCGTTATTGTAATGGAGAACTGGAGGTGGGAATCATTATCCTGGACTCCATGCTCCTGATGAGAGGCACTGCAATAAACACACAATATCCATGCAAAAAGGGAAGCAGAGTTGCAGGATTAGCACAGATTCGTGTTAGCTTCTGATAAACGGCACATACTCGGTCGGATGCTCGGCAAAGTTGTCAATGATTCAGGAAATCATGTGGGGAATTTGTGTAAGGGACAATTTTAATTTGGTATCTTGCCGATGAAGTGATGATTCTACGAGGGAAAATACAAGCAAAAAGTTTACTGTGTTTAGATTCTGGATGGTTTGAGACTGCTTTGCATATGGTTGTCATGGTAACGGAAGCTTGCATTGGCCCGCTTGGCTAATTTTTACCACATTGGCTAATGGTGCTTCGCGCGTGCGGATTGTTCGATGCATGGCAGCAATCACTTTTCGACGCAAAAGTACATTGGCAGTGAGTCTCAGCTTAACAGCACAAACACAACAGGCTACTTCAAATGCATGTAGCTCGCCTGGCTGGCTAAGTTCGCTCGCACCTCAGATTGTATCGAGGCCTGACGATGCTAGCATGATGTCCGCATTATGAGATACGAACGCAAGGTCTCAGTGCATCGCAGTCCTACCCGTGTAGTATACGTTGGCGTCCCATCCCTCCTTGCGCCACGCAGAGTTCCTGGTTTCATCTCGAGACTGAAGGCTTTCATATGCTGCGACATGAACACAAAACAAAAATTTAAAAAAAAGCGCCGTCTCGAGTCCGGAAATAACCCTGCTAACTGTCGTTGACTTGACAAGTTGGCCAGCCAGGGGCACTGTGCTCAGCACCCCACCGTGACCCTAGCTACTGCATGTGTCCAACTTTGAATGAGAATTTATGCTTCAAAATGTGCCAGCCCCAAACCAGAAGAAATATTTGACAAAACCAGACAACAAAGATCGAACTAAACAGCTTTACTCATCATCAACCATATACCATTTATCCTGCTCGTTTAAAAACAGCAATCTCCGGTCGAAACAACAACTGTTCCTTCCCCGTGAGTCGTCCTCAGAGGGGCGAGTGGTCTTCCTTTAGTGTAGTTGTCCGCTCACCCCATAAGTGATGGACGACGTACAAGTCGCCGACCTGCGAGAAGAAACCACCCACGGCCTCGTTGTTCTCCTGCCGGTATTTGATGGCCCTCGCCCTGGTCACGACACAGATGAAGGCCAAACGGTGGTCATGGAGCAGGAGGTTTGTGTTGTGCTCACGTCAGGCAAGAATGAGGAGGGGTTGAGGGGGCGGGCGCTTACCAATGGTTGCCCCACTCGATCATGGTCCCTGGCTTGAAGCAGAAACAAATACTTAAAAAAAAACGAGATGTCAAATTGGACCTGTAAGAAGTGGCAACTTAAGCTTTAAGACTTTCTTTAAAGCCACCGCAATCAAATTTCAAGACCTCCCATTCCCAAAATGGGACCACTCGGAGTGAAAGTCATTTTTACAATGATGACACATTTTTTTCCCACCGCGACGAGATTGTGAGTCCAACAGAAGAAGTGAAGCTACCTTGAGGGAGTAGCTCCTCATTTCATAGATGTTGGGTCCTGGTCGAGGAAGGGGTTCATTCCAAAAACTGAATTCTAACAGCAGCTGATTCCTCCTGGCATGCAGCATTTTTGCTCTCTCTCTGCGGGATTCCAAATATTCCTGCCGACAAACAAGCGGGTGTGTTGTCATGGCAACAGCCAACACGCCACAGTTATCACCGATTGTAATCATTTTTTTTAAGCCCTGCCGTGGTGTTACCTTGTTGACTTTGAGCTTGTTGAGGCATTCCGTCAAGGCAGGGTAGCCCCCCCTGTAACGCCACAGGTGCACTGCAGAGAAGCCAAGAGACGATATTAACCAGCGCTGCAACACACACTCGCTTACCAAGATAAAACATGATCCTACGGAGAAAATGATTTCCAAATATATTGATGGCGTTTGGTCCCAGTGGCCCTTGTACGTCCCATCCTGCGGACTTATCTTAAGCCAACAGTCTTGAACTTGGGTCTTAAACTGGACAGTCATTTGAAATAGAACCGGCAAATTGGTGCCGCTGTTGAACCGGACATTCTTAGAGGTACCGAGAACGACGCGGAGGATCAAGGAGGAATCGGGGGGGGGGGGGGGGGGGGGGGGCGAGCCTTTATCGTTGCTGCCCCCCGCCCCTCTTTGGAATGACCTCCCGCTGAACGTTCGGCAAGCCTCCTCGCTGCCCATCTTTAAAACCGACTTAAAACTCATTTTTATCCTCTGGCTTTTGACTCAGCATGAGACTTGATTTTTAGTTTGACTGTTTTTGTGCTTTCTACTGTCTTTGTTATTCATTTACTGTTTGTTGTTGTTATAAATTATTTTTGCTGCAGGTACAGCACTTTGTATACGGCTGTGTTTCCCCCCCCCCCCCCCCCCCCCATAAGTGCTCCATAAATACAGTTGAGAATATCAAATAAAATGCCGGAGGGGCTTATCTGGGGCTCCACAGATGAGTGATGCAATAAATATGATGAGTTGACTAAACAGTGTACAAGGCGGAAAGGAGTCCGCATGCATTAATCCTCGGGGCTGATCAGTTCGTCTTACTCAAATGTAGCGAAGCGAACCATTTTCGCTCGTTAGGGTCGAAAAAGAAAACATCCAGACTTTCAATCTTGAGGCAACTTAATACTGCACAAATCAAGGAAGAGGTGGCTTTGTTTACAACATTTCTGAGACGGTTTGATCGTAGATGAATTCTCCAGCTATTTTCACCACAGCATTTTAGAAAGCGTAAGAATAACAGATGACGTGTCAAACTATTCAATTGATCCAATTGGCACGTTGCAAATATTTGCTCGGAAAAAGAGAAAAAAACTTGATTGCACTTCAATCCCAAAGAGACAATAATGAGGTCAAAGGGGAGCTGTTCTGTACCTGCTTGGTCCTGCTCACCATACCAGGTGTTCCAGCTTCCCACCACCTCACACGGATAATTCTCATCGCGATGGAGCCTCTTTTGCACCTCTGCCCTAAAAAAATAAAAATAAAAATCCAAATACCAACTGATACGCCTTCAGACTCAAATGAATCAAACAAACAAGAAAATGTCACGACTCACTCCAAGTTGTTGTAAGCTTCCAGGCACTCCGGTTTCACATTGTGAACTGAAAAGTATCGAAAAATGGTTGCATAAAAAGACTTGTATGCATTTTTTTTCAACACAATTGTCTCATGACTTTCAGACTAAACAATCAACAAAGAAGTAAACATGGCGCATTTAGACGCACCGCAGAACTTTGCCGTGTATGAGAGTCTGCTTGCTGAATGCTAAGAGACAATGCAAAACGGCATAAACAAAACAAGCATCAATCGTGCAACACGTGTAGCCAGAGAATATAACATTACTCACAGGCATATCTTCTTTATCCTCCCAAAAAACAACAACAACAAATATTGCTGCAGATTTGTTGTGACGGTCCGCTTCATATTAGGCACCCAAATCTTATGTGTATATTCTACCGATGTTTTTAATTCACTGCCCCCCTGTGGCCACAGTGCACACACACAAGTAGGAGGCCAATTTAATTCATTCTCGAAATCGTGATGGAAAAACTGTTTTAATTCTTTCCACTGTTTTGAATTATCTTCTTACTGGAATATTTTAAAAGGCACAAACGTGTAAAGTGGCATTTTTCCGATTTAAAAACACGAGTGTTTACGTGATCGTCTGGATGAAAGCTTTCTAGTCCTGTGGCTCCTTGCGAGTGTTCTCATTTTGTATTTGTCAGTTTCACTCTGCGTCCCGTTCGGATTTTTGTTTTTCCACGCTATTCGAGCGGCGGCGTGCCTGAAGCTCTCTGGTGGTGACGGTGCGCCGACCTACATTGGATTTTGTACAGGTTGGTGGTTTCCTTCTTGGAGAGCAGGTTGGAGTGGGCATCTTTCCTGGCGTCCACTTTGTGCACCGACGAGGAGGCAGAACGGAACCAGCGTCCAACGGCGCTCTCGGAAAACTTCCTACGTGCACGAACAACATGGGAGAAAGAAACATCTTGAGTTTTATTGCGCACAGTGCCAGCTATCATCATAAAAAATAATCTAATAAAAAATAAAAACAGCGAGAGGAGTCTTCATTTTCACTCTTTAAAAATAAGTCATCGTTGTTTGAAAACTTGTGGGACTCCCTCGTACGGGTTTAAGGATGACACACGTACTGGGGCTCACATTCGACATTCATCCATGTCGGTAACAACTCAAGTAAATATCATTCCACACACTGACTGACTCACCTGAGCCAACCTTCAAGTTTATAAGATTGTCCCACCTGCCCTTTCATCTGGAATGTTCTGTGAAATGTTGAAAAAATTTCACAGCCACAACACTAACAAAGCCAATGAAGAGGCAACGTTTGTTTCCCTTGGCGTTCAACCATAGTTACAAAGAACGCTGCAAAGCATGCTGGGAAGTGAATAACCTTGACATTATATACTGTCCTGTTAAAATAAGAATAATAATTCAATCTCGTGAATCCCACGTTTGAATCGAGGACTACAATTAGCCACATTTTCCATCGGGTGCGCTGCACGATAACAACCCAAAGCCAAAACAAAAACAAATATGGAGCATAATTGTAAAGTTAAGAGATAAGCGCCAGATGCTTTGGCGTCGCTATACAGGACAAAGTTCGCAAGTCCAGCAAATAATTAAAACGAGTTTGCTCTGCCCACGAAAAACAAATACCAATCAACTCTTTGCACGACATAACATTAGGACGTATCGGACTTGAGAAAAATGACACGTCGTATCTTTTTGGGGTTTTTTTGCATTTTTTTTCTCTAATCAAACGTCACCTGTGAAATTAATTTAAAATGACAAGTTGAGTTTGGAACACGACGAAACGAAGCGGGGAGCTCACCTGACCACGTGACTCCCAGCGAAGTAGCGGCACAACAACAGCCGTCCTCGGGACCGAACCGAGCCGGTCGTCGCCATGATGAGGATGAGGAACCAGTCAACGTTTTTTGGAGGCGTCTCGCAGTCGGACACGGTGTTGGTTAATGTTTAGTTTTGTTGTTATCAGC
Organism: Hippocampus guttulatus; assembly: GCF_054856545.1. Lineage (NCBI taxonomy): Eukaryota > Metazoa > Chordata > Actinopteri > Syngnathiformes > Syngnathidae > Hippocampus > Hippocampus guttulatus. Next base: position 21,112,251 of record NC_141265.1, read on the forward strand.
CGTTCGCCCGGGTGTGGGCGTGGCAGTGGTGGGCGTCTCGTGATGTGGATTGCGCCAGTCGCAATCGATGGTCGGTCGATCAGACGCGACTCATTGATCGCTGCGGTTGATTGTCTCGCCTTTTACTGGCCACGATGATTTGGAGATGAAACACTGGAGTCGCGATTGCTGTGTACACTCTGAGCTTGCACACGTCACCTTTTCATTTTTTGCATCGAATGAGTCTAAGACCAAGGGTGTCAAACACATGGGCCGCGGGCCGAAACTGCCCCGTCACGGAGTCCAATTCAGCCGGACAGGATGATTTTGGCAAAGTGCAAAACTTAAAAGAACACGTTCAACTGCAATTTTCCAAACATGTGTTGTTTCTAATTTTGTCCATTGGAGGTCACACAAGGACGCAAGATTTAGAAATATTTTAAAACAAGGGTATCACAAAACCTCCGTCAGAGGTTTCACTTTGAAAGAGCTTGCTTGGTGGGAGCCTTTTGTTTTGTTCATGCACTGCCGCAACTTGTATTTCAAAGTCGATGTTGGCAAGAAGCAATAAATGAGACCCACAAATTTGACAAAAAGTTGTGACAAAAGAATCCAACCTACCGAAGTCAAACCGCACTTGCTCTGAAGACAGCTGCGAGGGTTCTTTTCCATCTAGACCAACAGAGAAATCTCGTTAAACACATGCCGCTAATTGGTGCGAATGAACAATTCTTTGGACTCTTTCACGCAGTGGATGTTGACACGTTTTGTTGCGGACCAGCGCTCGTGGACAGCTGCGAATGAGAGCGGAAAATGCCTGTCAAGTAAATGTTTGAGATCCACTTTTAGTGAACTTGACACGATTTCTTGTTAGACCGTAACACGGCACAAAAAGTGTTGCATTCCAATATAGTCGCGTTGGGGGAAAAAAACAAAGTGTCTAGTTTACCACTGTAAAGTGGACCCCTTCCCACGTTGCTACACCGTCTTAAATTAAAGTCATGACACGAAGAACTCGATTGAATCTTTTTTTTTTAATTCAAACCATTTTAGTCACTAGTTCAGACTTTAATCATTGCACAGCTCATACAAAACAGCAGTCAAGCACAATAAATACTCTCACATCATTTTCAAGTAAATATAAAAAATAAATAAAAACAAGACCCACGTCGCCCTCTTCAACTCCAAACGGATTCAGCTCATCACAATCCACATTCGATGTACAAAGTGCTCAAAGGAACCGCCTTATTGTTCTATTAAGCATTTAAAAAGCGTATTCCATTTTTCATTCCCGCACATGCAAACTCCCCACCGTAAAATTCAGTTCCCTAACTATTCATCCGGGAGGTAGTGGCAACATTAGGTGCGCACTTCTCAGAAGCTTTAAAGCACGAATGCATTTCAGAGACCGTAAAGAACCGAACCACTTCTGCGGCCAACTTGAGCAATGGATTCACGTCTGAATGTTATTCATCCGGGCTCTGATTTCCTTGACCCTGGGACTCTCTTTTGTGGTAGCCACATCAATGCCGTAGAATGTCGTTTGGATGAACGTGTAGAAATTGAATAAGGCCTCGTCGTAGGAGGCGCAAAACACAAAGTGAACCTTGAACAGCTCGTCAAAGGAACCCACGGCGGTCTGCGCCGCGCAGGGAAGGGCCTTCCGGTCCAGGATGACGTAAAACTTCTGAATTCTGCTCTTCTTTTCGCCAACGCAGAGGAGGAAAGGTTGTGCTGATCCAACACCCTTTAGGAACGCTGTCATGCTTGTGCCGACCTAAGAGGGATGAGGCGGATATTAGGATTTCTCAGATGATTTTTTTTTTCTTGATAGTTCTTTTGTAACAAGAGCAGCGTGGTATGAGTATCGCTAAGTGGTTATAATGAGCGTGGCAAGTTAAGTACTGCAACGTACGAGCTCGACAAAGTGACGTCAAAACCCACAGTCGCAACTTGGCCGGTTAAAATCGCCCTTTTGAATAAGCCCGCTTTGTTCAAAAGTGATCAGTACGCGAACGGCGACTGGGTGTACAGAGTCATTTACGTCGAATCGATTGCCTTTGACGGCTGCCTGACAGCTCTCGCCAGCGTCGCTAGTGCGGCCGTGACTAAATGTTGGCGACAGGCGCCGTACAATACAATGTCGGTGGAGTGAAGTCGGTAAATTAGCCGTCGAATGTTATTTCCGGACGCCGTTGTGTCATTACACTTGGTAGCTAGGAGTATTTTGAAGTTGGCCTTCTTATTGCGTTGACGGCATGGGGCACGGGATGAAGTTTTGTTTGCTGCGGTGTCTGGGTACCCGTCTACGCACTGGTCAACGTCCAATCAAGCTACGGCGGTACTTTGAGAGACCAAAATGTTTTACGTTGGTACTAGGCGCACCAAGCTCAAGGAGCATCGGGGAAAAAAATAAATGGAAAGGTGTACTTGTGTCAATTCTTTGAATGAGATCAAGCAGCTGTTAAGTAGTGAGGAACAAAGCAGCAATGTCAGAGCAGACCTTCATGAACTTAAAAAGATGCTCAGCGGCTTCGGAGGCGCTGATTTTCCCGTGCCTTTTCCCTTTTGCGGTCGGAGGTAAGAGATGAACGAGCAAGAGGATCGCCGCCAAGTCGCTGTCCCATCCTAAGCGGAGTCACACGCATGCCAATAAATCAGCGGGCGCGGCACGAAAGAACGCCGTTTCAAGCGCACATTGGCCAAGACTTACCGGAATCGCTCGATTGTTCCTGAGCAGAGAGAAGCTCATCCGCTTGAGTGACGGGACGGAGGCTTTTGCAGACGGCGATGACCCTCGGCTTGTAGAAAGTCGGCCATTTTGCCACAAACTTGCCAGAGACGTCGTCTCCGAAGAGCGCGCTGAAGTCTTGCTCGATCTAACGCAGAAAAGGCCTGTCAAAAAGAGCTCTGCATTTCTCTCTCCGTTGCCATTTCAAGTTGAGCCCACATCAAGGGTCTTACAAGGCCCGGCGTATCCAGAAATCGCGGGAAGTGATCCAAGACAAGGGACGACTGGCCGAGGTCGCGTAACATCTTCTGCCTGTGCTCCAAGGTGGCCTTCATTTTCTCTCGGACGAGCGACGGCTCCGGCGAGTGCTTCATCGCGAATATCGCCTCCGTGCATTGGTCGCCCGAGAGCTGTCCGCACCTTGCGCCGAGTCGCGGAGTCTTTGGCCCGCCTTCGAAAGCGGGCCTGGCGCTCATCTTGGTTTGCTTTTCCAAAGCGGGCCTGGCGCTCGTCTTGGATTTGCTCGCACTGTTGCGCTGGACCGTTTTCAGCCTGTAGGCCAGGTAACCTTGCCCGCTGCGACAATCGTAGTAATGCTCCTGCCGTCCAAAACAAATGTGTGGCAGCCCCAAAAACAAAAAACCCCCAAAAATAAATTCAATAAATAAATGAAGATGACATCATCAAAGAAGAAAGCACCGGAGGAGCGCTTGGGACTCACAAAACCCGTTGGTGAGGAGTGGTCTTTGAGATTGGGGAAGAGGGTGACAATTCCAAGGGCGTAGGTCATGCGCACGTCAACGGGAGGGACCCTGCTACAACACGGCGCATTCCAGGAAACAGAAAACAGACAATTGACATTCCGTTGACGGATAGGCGAGCACTGAGCGGGACAATCTGGACAAAATCCCGCAAATGACCACTCATCGATGAGCAAATTAATCGATAGTTTGATTTCTGCGGACCTCCATGAAAGCGGACCGACTCGTTTCTTGCGTCATCCAAATCGGACATTTTCTGCTTTTCATTCGCAAATCACGGGCCCGAATTTTTGGCTGACCTTCTGACATGTTATGGATCAAAGCAGCAACTGAATCACACTTGATTTATCTTCTTGCGATTTCTGCTTTGTCACTTTGACGATAGATATGGTCATATTGCACAGTTCAAAATTGACGGGGAGAATCCATCTAATGAAAAAAAAAAAAGTTTGAACTCCTCATCTGGGGTCCCCGATTGGACGCAAAGTGACGCACCCATGAGCGTCCATCATGTCTTCCACCAAGATGTTGACAAGCTTCTTTCTCGTGCGATCCGACAGGCCCTGAGTTTTGTCGTACTCTTTGCAGATATCGTCGCCCCCTGCTTTGTGACAAAGAGCATTGTAAACCACCTGCAACACAAGTCCTGCGTCAGACAGCCTCTTTTGGTTAAAAAAATAAATAAATGATCAATAATACTAATATGGTACAGGGGCAAAACTCACATCTCTTGCACTGCCACTGTCAGGCGGTCCCTCGGCCAGGCTCCTTTTGCGTCTTTTGCCGTCTACAATTAAGGTGGAAGCCGAATTCTCCGTTGGGCTCCTCGATGAAGACGACGCGTCCGGCTTTGTTGGTGTGAATGAGCAGGAGCAGGCCTCGGCTGAGGGGGACGGCGGAAGAAATTCATTGCAGTGACTCAAGGCTCTCCGTGCCGGCGCGACTCTTTCGTCGTGACAATTTCTTACCGGCGTGCCCATTGAACACCTTGAACGACACCGGAGCAAATTTCAGTAGTTTGTCGAAGATATCCGCGTCCACGTCAACGCCCCAGGAATCCTTCAGCTCTACATGGGCTCCGTTGGGCAAATTGAATTTAGCTGAAACTAAAGACAAAAACAAGCTCACGTTCGATGAGGGCAATTTTACGGGGCGGGGCTAAGAATCACGCGGCGCGCGCTCAAGACTGCTGTGAAATTTTGATTTCTCGCATTTCGCAACAAAGACGACTTCCAGCACCACCCCCCCACAACCCCATCAACTTTTTTGCTGATTTACGGGACATGACTGACCTTCTTGAATGAATTTGGAATAATCATAGCAGTCCTCCTGGATTGGGACTTGAACCCATTTCTGGACACCCCCGTGCTCCACTTGGACCAGCATTCCTTTGAAATACAAAGAGCAACATGTTGCTTTTGCTGCAACCGGTGCACGCGTATGATTTTTCAGGTAACCGTGTCCGAAAAATAAATAAATAGATAAATATTGAGTGTCCTCGCGTTTCTAATCCTACCTGCCTCAGTAAAGTTTTGACCACAAATAAAATGTTCTTTGTGTATGTGAGCAGTCACTCCAGTTGTGTCTTTTTCAGAGCACTTGCGGTGTCTGTGGTCACCTTTGCAGTCGGCTTCGTTCACATCGGTGGTGTTGTCGCTGTGTGACTGTGGCGCGAAGACGTTTTCTGGAGGTGGTCCTCCAGCGCGGTCTCCACTTGGAACGAGATGCAGAGGAAGCTGTGAGCACTCTGGTGGTTTCTCTTCATCGTCATCGCTGGTCACAAGGACAGCAGTTGGTGGCAAATTGCTGACATCAGCCTCCTCCTCCTCTTCTTTAACGCGGGGGAGCCGGGAACACTCCATATTGGAACTCTCCCCCTGCGCCTCAGGGGGAAGTACATCCGGGCAAGCAATCGGGAGCTGACCATCTGCAGGATGACAACAAGGCAAATGGTTGAGCAGTTGAGCTCGCATGCAGATGCTGTCAGGCAGGGTACACTGGGAGCTGGGTGCCAGTCAATCGCAGGGCACACAGAGACAAACAATCATTCGCGCTCACGATCGCGCCTCGGGACAATTTTGGAGCGACCAATCAACCGACCATGCATGTCATCGCAAGATCGCAAGTAATTGTTGTCTTATAGTTCGGTTAGAGACATTCGAGTAAGCCTGTTTCGTCATGAATTGAATTCCGTAACGCTTCAGGGCAGAAGGAAGCGAGTCAGCCACAAAGGGAAGACTTGTAAAGATTCATAAGGCTGCTCGTCGTTTTATTTTGAGAATCAGTCAATCAGTCAAGAATCATTCAAATAAAAATTTGGGAAGATGACATCACCAGTCGCTTGCTTTAGTTATTAATTTTGTCAAGTCAGCGGTGGCTGACTTTGATGTGGACGTCTGGCGGCGTCTTATTTTTTTTTAAAACCACCACAGCGTAATGTAGCCACGATAGTCATTGAATATGATTTGGAAATGGAGATTCCTGCGCAACGACGCACGATTCGGATTGTTAGCTCAAGCAAGATGGCGTTGTTGTTTTTGTTTTGTAATTTCCGGTGGTCATTTTGGAATTACGAGGATTGCGCCCGGCAGCGATGATACGCTCAATGATTACGTTTAAGGAGTAAACCTTGGCGGTGTAGCAGCATGTGACTTTTGTAAACAGCTTCCAGTTGTCGTCGTTGTCCTTCGTTCTCTTCTCTCGCTCGACGAAGTTGCTCCTCGTACGACGCGATGGTGCTTTCAAACAGGCCAAAGATTTCGTCGGCGGCCGCAACGAGTCGCTCCCTTACCAATTCCTTCAACATTTTAGATGCTTTTTGTACGTGTCGTCTCCAAGCGACATTGACTACCCGCCTTTCTCTCTTCGGCAGAGGCGATACAATCCGAAATGCGCATGCGTAGTTTGCCCACACCACGCCGCCATATTTAAAAGTATCAACGGTATGCCTTTGGGACAAACTAATCAAAACCTAATTTTGCGCCTGTCAAACAATAGATGAATCAAATTTACTCAATTAAGCTTATAGCGAATGGTCCCCAGTGAGGTATAACATTTTACCTGCCTTAACATTAAAGGCATTAAAATAAAAGTTGAATAACAAATCTCCCTTTCAGTGCAAGAGCACTGAAAAAGAAGAAACAAGACAAACAAACATTAAAGGCATTAAAATAAAAGTCGAATAACAAACCTCCCTTTCAGTGCAAGAGCATTGAAAAAAAAGAAACAAGACTCTCAGAGAGGTCGGCAGAGAGACCAACACAAAACCAACTTTTGACGAGTTAAGGCTGTTCAGAAAAAAAAATACTATAATCCTTCTCAGAGAATAATACATGCAATAACATTGAAATGTGGAATTAAAAAAAAAACAAAACAAATAAACAACAATACCATAATGGCACTTAGCATAAAAACTGGGACATCTTGGGCAAGTCTAGTTTAGTGTGATTGGAAATTTGCCAGATTATGAAGTATTGCACTTGTTGGCCTTCGTTCGTCACACATTTCTTCTATTGTTAAGTTGGAACTGATTGATTACGACTCCCGATGCAGGAAAACATTTATTCGGCATCATGTTTGCGCATGTGTGCCATCAAGCTGGACTTCTTGAAATAGCTTTGACCACAAGCTGAGCAAGTAAAAGGTTTTTTCTCCGGTGTGCGTTCTCGTGTGCGCAACCAAGTGTGCCCTTTGAGAGAACATTTGATTGCAAACTGTACAACCGAAGGGTTTTTCTCCCGTGTGCGTCCGCATGTGGGCTACCATGTTTGCGTTCTGAGAGAAGATTTTGCCACAAACAGAGCAATGAAAGGGTTTCTCTCCCGTGTGTTTGTGCATGTGTATTCTCAAAGAGAAGCTGTGAGCAAATGTGTCGCCACACACCGAGCAACTAAAAGGTTTATCTCCCGTGTGTGTTCTCATGTGTTTGATCATGTTTTGCTTTTGTGGGAATGTTTTGGCGCACACTGAGCAGCTGAAGGGGGTTTCCCCCGTGTGCGTTCTCATGTGTGCGTTCAAACTGTGCTTGTAAGACAGACTTTCGCCACAAACTGTGCACGTATAAGGTTTTTCTCCCGTGTGTGTCGCTGTGTGTGCAATCAAGGCTGCTTTTTTTGCAAACGTAGAATGACAAACGGAACAACTGAAAGGCTTTTCCCCGGTGTGAGTTCTCATGTGCGTAATCACATGCGAGCCTTGAGAGAATCTTTTTCCACAAACTGAACACCTGAAGGGTTTCTCTCCCGTGTGTGTCCGCATGTGTACGTTCAAATGTCTCTTATTGGTAAATCTTTCACCACAGTCTGAGCAGCTAAAGAGGTTTTCTCCACTGTGCGTTCTTATGTGAACGTTCAAACTGTGCCTGTAAGGATAGCTCACGCCGCAAACGGAGCAAATGAAGAGTTTCCCCCCCGTGTACGTCTGCATGTGTCGAGTCAAGTTGTAATTGTACGTAAAGCTTTCGCCGCACTCTGAGCACCTGAAAGGCTTTTCCCCGGTGTGCGTTGCCGCGTGACCAATCAACGAGCCCTTGCGAGCAAATTTTTCACCACAAACTGGGTAACTGAAAGGTTTCTCTCCCGTGTGTGTTCTTATGTGTACATTCATGTTTTCTTTTCGGGCAAAACTTTCACCGCAAACTGAGCAGATAAACCGTTTTTTACCTACATCTGTTCTCTGCCGTTCAGAGCTTCTCAAGTGTCTGTCGTCACTTTCGGAGTCTGCATCACTCGTAAAGGGTTCTTTCGAGGTGTAACTATGCGACCTTGTTTGTTGGTGCTTGTCCACTTGACTGTTACCACTCAGGTGCTTGATTGTCATCTTCGCCCTTCACGACGACGACAGTCAGTGGCAACTTGCTGACGTCCACCTCCTCCTCTTCCTCCTTGACGTCGGGGCAGTGTGCCTCCTCGTTGTCCTCCTGATCCGCAACTGTGAGACACAGGCAACACAGCCGCGCTTTCGCTCAAACAAGTCAAAACCCTTTGTTAGTCTTGCTTGAGTTGTTTTTTTTAGTTCAGGTCAAAAAACACTAAAACACATTAGCGTAAAAGTCACTGTTCTGCTTGACATCTCAAAAAGAAACTACACTTTATTTATTTTTTTCATGAGCTGACCTCAAGACTTTTCAGACACTTGTGCAATAATTGTGCTGTCTAATCACCATGGAACCCCTGTGAGGTGTACAACTAAGTATACATATATATTACAATGCAAAATTATTTTCTACCATTGTTATTGTGACAATTTTTTTGCGTTGCGTTGTGGCGCCACTTGTTGCTTTGCGTTCATTGCCTGTGGGCAGACGTTTGTGGGGATGGAATTTTAAATAAACCTCTGTCTAGGTGGATATTTTCACCAGCATTAGCCATCGGTAATGGAAACACACCTTGGACGTGCCGCACAATCGCGTCTCGTTGTTTTTGGTTCGCTTGGTAAAAGAGCTGCTCGTAAGACGCCATTGTTCCTTGAAACAGTATCACGATGTCGTCAGTGACGACATCGTGATACTGTTTCAACTCGACTCGTCACTGGCCGCAATTTGATACTCGTTCACCAACGCGTTCGATATTTGATGCTTTTCACAATTTCATTTGAACCCAGTCGCGCTATTTTCGTGCCGCTTCGAAATAATGTTAACTTGCGCTTTTTCTTCTTCGGTGGTGTTTCACGGCAGCGAGGCCGCTATCTTGTGGCGGTAAAAAATATAAGCGAAAAAAAGAGAGAGTTCAAAATGACAAAACAGTGCTACAAAGAGGGCAAATTTGTTTTATTTGAAAGAACGTGAGCGACTTGATGAAACATGGATTCAACTTTTCTACAATTCCTAAGTGATCTCACAGTTTGGTCCGGAGGGATTTGAAAAATTACAAGAGCTAGATTCTTAGTATTGAACACTCCTCTGATGGATTGGAAATGAACCCGTGAGCACGTGAGAGATCTACACTTTTTCTTGACAAAAAATATATATTTGCAAGTGTAACTATCATTTTTAAAAGTATCTTCTTCATATTTGGTAGAGAGGGACTTGCTGTCTTGAGGAAGTTAAAAAAAAGCTCCTCTATTGCCTTAAGAATAATGCACTCATTTGAAGATGATTCCACTTTGTCTCCTTGGAAAAACTGGACATCACAGTTGCTCAGGGCTCAGCCTGCGAATGTCACATGACCAAACCCAGAAAAAAAGCTGGTCGGTCTATCTACAGACAATATAACAATACTCACAGGCATGTATTCTTTATGCTCTGCAAAAAATGACTCAAAGCAAGTGTCTCGATGTCATTATCTGTATTATAATGCCCCCTACTGGCCAAAAACCTCACAGCAGAAGGAGCATGTGGACTGGAGAAAATCAGTGGCATTTCCACTTACGTCTCCAAAACTGGGCAGGATTTTTTTCCTTCACTGTCCTTGATGTTTGCGCATGTGTGCGGTCAAACTGTACTTATAAGAAAAACTTTCGCCACAAACTGAGCACAGAAAGGGCTTTTGTCCCGTGTGTGTGGCCGTGTGCGCGATCAACGAAACGCGGTGAGCAAAGCGATCGCCACAAAGTGAACACTGGAAAGGTTTTTCACCCGTGTGCGTTCTCATGTGCGCGACCATATTGGCCCTCTGGTTGAATATTTTACCGCAAACGCAGCACGTGAAGGGCTTTTCTCCCGTGTGCGTGTGCATGTGTCGGGTCAAATTGTAATTATAAGCAAATCTTTCGCCGCAAACAGAGCAGGTGAAAGGTTTTTCTCCCGTGTGCGTGACGGTGTGTCCCGTCAAGGAGACCTTGCGCGCAAAAGTTTCGCCACAAACGGAACAACAAAAAGGTTTCTCCCCCGTGTGCGTTCGCATGTGCGTCGCCATGTTTGACTTGCGGGCGAACCTTTCGCCACAAACCGAGCAGACGAAACGCTTTGGCGCTTCCTTTCTTGAGCGTTTGTCATCGTCTTCGCAGTCCGTGCCGCTCCTCGATGATTCCTCGGTGTCTTCGCTATGTGAGAGCGGCGCTAAGTGGTTGTCCGCCGCCGCATTCGCTTCCGGTCCTACGCTTGGACTGCGATGGCGAATCTGCGACGACTCGGACGGCTTGTCCTCGTCGTCTTCATTCTTGACAGCGACAACAGTGGGCGGCAAGTTGCTGACATCCGCCTGCTCCTCTTCCTCTTTGAGGCAGGGAGGCTGCGGATCCTGGTCTGCAGGAAAGAAATCATAACCTCACGGTAGAGATGTGACACGTGGCTGTAATCGTTGTGGAATTTGATCATTTAAAAAATTTATAGAATGAGCATTTCGAACGCCTTGAAAATTCACACACACAAAAACAAACGTCTGGGGACCAGGTCAACAATTTTCACTGAACGTATGCTTCTGCAATAACAGTGATGTTGCTTTGAAGGCTTTTGACGCATCGTAACCAGGGGCGCCAATAATTATGGAGGGCTCTGAACCCCAGATGACTTTGGGTGACCGGTGGAAAAAAATACACCCTGGACCGGTCAGCCGCCAATTACAGGGGACATTAAGACAAACAGCCTTTACATCACCGACCATGCAGATAGAAAAAAATGAGAGTCAATCATTTGTCTTTGTAAAAGGCTTCGGGTTGACTAAAATGACCTTTTACAGTTGAGTCTTACCGTGTTTGATCACTAATAAAAAAGTTTATGAAACGTGTGCAGACCTTGGATGTGACTTTTTGGGGGAACGGCTTCCAGTTGGTGTTGGTGTCGCTCGTTCTCCTCTCTGGCGCGACAAAGTTGCTCCGCGTACGACGTGATGGTGCTTTCAAACAGTTCGATGATTTCGTCGGCGGCCGCCATGAGTCGCTCCCTTACAAACTCCTTCAACATTTTGACAGCAACTGTTTTTCGTCCGCTCGGCTATTTCACTGCCAAAACATGCAGCGGAATGAGAGGAGCCGCCACTGCGCATGCTCATATCAGTCGCCATCTTTGTTCATTTTGAATCAGTTCTTTATTGAATATATCCCATTAACAACAAACAAACGGAAAATGACTCGTCGCATTTGATTTTTACAGGAACCACATACTTCCGTTGCTTTGAAAACGTTGTTTCGGTTAATCACTTATCCATCTGTGAACAAGACTATCTTTTAAATCTCTTTTTTACCCACTTTACAAATGTGAAGGAATATAAAGCTTTGAGTTTGTGTTCTATACAGTGTAAGGAGTTCTTGTAATATAAAACTCCGTCTTTTTTCTTCTTTGTATTTCACCTCCTGGCCGTTCTTTTTTAACGTTCCGTTGTAAATAAAGATAAAATACTTGTAAAACTTGCCGCGGAGATTGTGCGGCAACAGTTTTTGGACAAACTACGTGTGACATTCTCAAGGACGCGACTGGGGGAACTTTTTAATTTTGTGTGGCTTTTAATCATTTCTTTTTCCTAAACACACGATATAGTAAGAGTCAACTCACCAAACGCGTGTCAATTACGGCCGTCAGTCATCCAACAAGGGTGCCTAGCGGCAGTACAGAAGACAGTCAACTCAGAGAGTCCGTGACTCGTGGCAAGTGCAATATCATCGCCTTTATTGCAACGAAGGTGACACACTACATTCAAAGAGCTCAGAATTTCTGCAGTAATGAAAATTCGATAATCCAATGCATATGGAAATGCGATGACATTACACTGTGCAGTAAAAGCATAACTATAAAAACCTCTAAGTGTCACACACAAGTGATAAAACTCTCTCACACAACTCTCATAATAGCCATTTACAATTAACAAATTGAATGGTGTTTTTTTTCCGGTGGAAACTCACTCCAGTATTGCATTGAAAACCACACCAATTTGCATTGTGTGTGTGTGTTTGTGAGCCAAGCTTTGTAAGTTAGGCGAGAGCTAAGTTTAGCCTGGGTTGAGTGGAAGTTATGGAGAGTCTTTGCTGCACTTGCTGTAAAAGTGTACCTGTAAGACATTTATTTTGAAGGGTAACGTTGGAAATGATGTGACACTGTTTCAGGGCCACAGTTTGTGGGATTTCTATGGTTTAAACTATAAATAGAACGATTCTAAAAACCTTTTTTAGATGGGGCCTTCCAAAACAGGGGAGGTTAAAGTCCAGTGCAGATTGCATGTAACCGTCATTTGAGGACAGACGCCAAGCCGCAAAGCATTTACTCGCCATTGTGTTTCCGCATGTGTGTCGTCAAGCTGCACTTCTTGAAGTAGCTTTTATCACAAAGGGAGCAGGTGAAGGGTTTTTCTCCAGTGTGAGTTCTCATGTGTGCGACCACGTGTGCCCTTTGGGAGAAGATTTTCCCGCAAACTGTACAACTGAAAGGTTTCTCCCCCGTGTGCGTCCGCATGTGCACATTTAAAGAGAACCTGTGGGCAAAGGTGTCGCCGCAAATGGAGCAGCGGAAAGGTTTCTCTCCCGTGTGTTTCCGCATGTGTACACTCAAGGAGAACTTGTGTGCAAACGCGTCGCCGCAAACGGCGCAACAAAAAGGTTTCTCTCCCGTGTGCGTCCTCATGTGCTTAATCATGTTTGGCTTTTGAGGGAATCTTTTCCCGCAAATGGAGCAACAGAAGGGTTTTTCTCCCGTGTGTGTCTGCATGTGTGCATTCAAACTGTGCTTATAAGAATAGGTTTCGCCGCAGAGTGAGCAGGCGAAAGGTTTTTCTCCTGTGTGTGTCGCCGTGTGCGCAGTCAAAGAGACTTTCTGAGTAAATTCCTCACCACAAACTGAGCAACGAAAGGGTTTTTCTCCGGTATGTGTTCTCATGTGTTTTTTCACATGTTCCTTTCGAGCAAATATTTTACCGCAAACCGAGCAGGTGAAACTTTTTTTACCTGTTGCACATCTCATATCAGTCGAGTCCTTTTCGGAGTGCGGGAAGCATTTGTCGTCATCTTCACAATCTGCATCACTCCTCAAAGATTGTTCTCCGTTCTCACCGTCCGACAGTGGAAGCAAGAGCTTATGTTGTTGTGATCCTCCGCGGCGCTCCCCACTTGGAAAGCGGAGGAGATCAACCTGGAATGAGCCGGGTTGTTGGTCGTCTTCACTCTTAACCACAACCACCACATTGAGCGGCAACTCGCTGACGTCAGCCTCCTCGTCCTCTTCCTTGACATGAGAGGACTGTGGCGTGTCCTCTTCCTCTTTGATGACAAGAGACAGCTGATCCGGGTCTGCGGGACACAATTACAATTGAGCTCGTTGGTCTCCTTACTTCTTTCACAGATAATGAATGGATGGATCACTAGTAGAATGAAATGATCCCAGACACGTCATATGCAGTGAGTTTAGTTTGGGAGTTTTGAATTCAAGTTCAAGAGTAAATCCATTTTCCATTTTCCTTGATTGAAATTCACCCACGACCGTTGGATATCTCTTTGGAATGATTTTTGGTTGAAATGACATAAGCACGCGAGCGAGGCGTGGGGTGTTGCAAGGGCTCTGCACATTTTCTTTATTTAGACTTTTCCAGCATTCTTGATAATTTAGTGATCGTTTGAAGCGCGCGAACCCGTTCTTAACTATTTACAGCGTTTTGGGTGAGGCATTTTTTCTTATCTCTTATTCTTTAGTGGGGAATATCGGGGCCAATTGTTGTTGTGTTACCCCGTGAGGCAACAGCCTGTTTGCCACAGGTCCGTCAACTTGATTTAAAAATTTCCCTCCTTGAGTTTTTTCCACTCACACTCAGCATTTCAGCTAGAAATGTTTATCTGTCTATCCATCCATCTATCTGAATTTAAGACAGTTGACTGAAGAAAGGCAAAAGTGCGACATCATGAGTATGTGACGATGTTCTGATCACATGTTGCTTTGCTGCTAAAGTCGAGTAGTCAACAATGATGGTCACCGCCAATTCACGAAGTGCGTTTTCCTGTGTTGACTGGTTCACGAAGGACAAGTCGAGTAAACGTGACCAGACCTTGAACGCGAGTTTTTGGCCAAACGTCGCCCAGTCGTCGTTGTCGCTCGTTCTCCTCTCTGGCGCGACAAAGTTGCTCCTCGTACGACGCGATGGTGCTTTCAAAAAGGCCGAAGATTTCGTCGGCGGCCGCAATAAGTCGCTTCCTCACCAACTCCTTCAACATTTTCATGTTGTTTGTCGCGTTGTTTAAACGCGTCCTGCGTTCAGACGAATCTGGTTGAAGCCCCTCCCCCCATCCCACTTCCTCAACGCCTGTGAATGCGCATGCGTAAGAAGGCAGCCATCTTTGAAAGGCGTCAACAGTGAGCCCGAAGAAACAAAACATACTCAATTTTATCTACCGTGTTAAATCTTTCAAATTTGAGTTTACACAAATATTTACTGTATTAAGGGCCGTTAAGTACAGGCATTGTTCTTATATTGTTATAATAATTACGTGCTATTTATCTGGAGGCATATTTTGAGTCACCAAAAGGAACGCTCATTTTGTTGATGTTGTCAGTCAGTCATTAATTCGATTCCTCGGATCATCTTTATTTCTGGTATCCACACAGTAGTCGTAAACTGTTGAAAGCCAGGAGTATACTCAACTCACCTCAACCTGGTATTACAGAGTACTTTAAAGCAACCACCACTGTATACAAAGTGCTGTTGAAAGCGCAAAAATAAGTCATACAACAACAAACAATCAAAGAATAGCAAAGACAGGAAAAAGCACAAAGAAAAACGAATACCAAGTCTTATGCCGAGTCAAAAGCCAAAGAATAAAAATGAGTTTGAAAGATGGGCCGCGAGGGGGCTTTCCAGAGGGACCGGCAATGGATAAGGCTTGAGAAATGCATGTGCACCACTTTTTTTCCCCCATAATTAAAAAAACCCCTCTGGAAATGGGTCAAATTTAGACAGCCAGGTTTCTTGAGCAAGTGTTGCACCGCATGTTGGAATTGTTGAGCAACTACATGAGAAGACAGTTGATAATAGCCAAGACCGATTTATCTTAACGGCAAATGCAAGCTTTTTTTTTTCCTGGGTGACGGATCAGGTCAACGTTTGGCACTTGAAAAGTTCTTTTGAAGACAAATGAAAAGTTGCAAAAATGTTGTCAGAATCTGAACAGACTCCGCTTTATTTTCAAGATTGTGATTTATTAACAAAACATTTGAGACATGACACTTCATGGAACGAAACACAGCAGCGACAAAGTAATACACAAATTGGATTCTGGCACACAAATACTACGCTAACATTGTAATGTTGGCTAAGGATAATTGAAAAAGTTTGAAGCCATTATTTTAAATGAAGGTATAAATACTGATCAGACCAAGGTTGCCCTGAGTGCCGCACGCTACTGTATTTACAAATGATCACTTCAATCGATTATGACGTCAATCCCACGTTTGACCGCAAATGCGACGGGAAAGCCTTCATTCTGCCTTATGTTTGCGCATGTGTGCCGTCAAACCGGCCCTCTTCAAAAACCTGTCGTCGCAAAGCGTGCACGTCAACGCTTTTTCATCGGTGTGGGCCCTCTGGTGTCTACTCATGGCCGACTTGTGAGAAAAGTTTTTCCCGCACAGCGAACACGTATAAGGCTTTTCTCCCGTGTGTCTTCTCATATGCGCGACCAGATTTTCTTTTCGGGCAAAGCTTTCGCCGCAAACTGAGCAAGTGAAGGGTTTTTCTCCGGTGTGTGTCCGCATGTGTGTGTTCAAACTGTGTCGATAGGAGAGGCTTTCACCGCAAACTGAACACGTGAAAGGTTTTTCCCCCGTGTGCGCCGCCGTGTGTGCAATCAACGAGACCTTGCGGGCAAACCTCTCGCCACAAACCGAGCAACTAAAGGGCTTTTCTCCCGTGTGTGTTCTCATGTGCTTAGTCAAGTCGGACTTATAAGAAAAGTTTTTATCGCAAACAGAGCAGGTGAAGGGTTTCTCTCCCGTGTGTGTCGCCGTGTGGGCGATCAAAGTGGCCTTGTGAGCAAACTTTTCCCCGCAAGCAGAGCAACTGTGTGGTTTTTCTCCCGTGTGCGTTTTCATGTGCTTATTCAAGTAGTCTTTAATCAAATACACTTTGCCGCAAACCGAGCAAGTGAACGGATTTTCTGCCGTGTGCGTTATTTTGTGCACGATCAGAGCAACCTTTTCTTTAAACGTCAGGCCGCAAACGGAACAGATGAAAAGTTTTTCTCTGCTGTGCGTTTTCATGTGGCGAAACCTGTCCGCCTCGATGAAGCTTTCCCCACAAACCGAGCAAATGAACTCGCTCTCATGTGTGTCCGCTCCCACGTCAGTTGTATCCTGTAGGGAGGGAGTGATGTCGTCGCTGCGCAAAGCTTCTTCGCCGTGTGACAGTGGATGCAAGCCCATGTCTGCTGGCGGGCCTCCACTTGGACTGTGTTGATGAAGCTGCGAGAAGTCAAACGCGTCGTCCTGGTCGTCCTCGCTCTTCACGACGACGACGTTCAGTGGCAACTGGCTGACGTCCATCTCCTCCTCTTCCTCCTTAACATGGAGCAGTTTAGGATCGGCCGCTACCCCAATGACGTTGGGGTGCTGCGGGCGCTCATGCGGCTGCGGGAAAAGTTCCTCTTGGCGATCTTGGACACACAAGAAACAAACAAAAAAAACAAACAAAATATACAACTCGGTGTCCAAAAAGTGATAGGAAGAAGAACCCTAATCTTATCAAGAAATACAGTTGAGACTCGGGGTGAAGCAAGTCCTCAAGCAATTCGAGTACCTCAATTAAAAAAAAAAAAAAAGCATGATTCATTTTTTTCCCTGCCTTTGGTACCCGTTTATTTTTGTGTACACTGTCAGGAAGAACTCAAGTCAATCGCAGTAACAACATGCTTGTAGCACACGGCCAACGTGGTGACAAAAGCCAACTTCATGGTCAAATCCTACCAAAGACTACATGGCCATTAACATACCTGTCAACTCATACGGTTTAGCCATAGTTCATACGGATTTTGTGGTGAATCTTACGTATATGGCCGTATCGTACAAATCATATGGAATCTGAAAATTTCCGTTTTTTTTTTTACCAACTCCAAATGATTTGAAGTTGGTGAAAAAAGTAACGCAGGAATACAACTCTGAACACAGTAATGCCACTAAGTAGAATGATGATTAGACATTAACCAGACATTGTATTATGGAGATCTACAATAAATATCATTGAAAATTTCGTGGGTTTTTTTTCTGCCGTTATTTTGACATATAAAATGCTTTGGTATGTTATAAGGATTTTTTGCTCTTTATAAGGATTTTTTGGGTAGTTTATACAGGTTGGCGCTCCGAAAAGTTGACAGGTATGCATTAATGCCGTGTTAGGCTTTTATTTTGAAAATGTTCCTGACACGGTGACTGACTTAACTCGTCTTCCCGACCGTTCATTTGAACGTTTTATTTTGCACTGAAAACTGCTTACATGTCTGCTGAAGACTAATTCAGTGAAAGTACTGATATGTTAAGTGCCATAAATTGCCGGCAACCAGTTCAGGGTGTACCCCGCCGAAGACAGTCGGGATAGGCTCCCTCGTGAAGATAAGTGGCTCGGACAATGGATGGATGGATAATAACTGCGATTACAATATTGGTTTAAAAAAATCGTAATTAGCATCCTAGCCATATCCGTGCAGCTCTAAAAAAAATAGGAACGAATCCGGCAGAACCTCCGGCCAGACGGCCAAAGGGTTGAAATGGTTCCTCTGGGTCTCCGGTGGCTCAATGCTGCCGTTTACAGGTCAATCCCGGTACTACGCCAGACTTTCCTTTGGACCACGACTAATAGTTTGTGTGCAGATCATTAAATGTTTGACGTTGAGCGTCTTTGTGTTGTGGAAGGAACAATACTGTAGCGTATGTTCCCTACCGCGTGTGGGGCACTGACCTTGGGTGTACAGCACGACCGGAGGCGAGAAAATGTCGTTCTGCTCTTGCTCGTTCTCTTCCGTCGCTCGACAAAGTCGCCCCTCGTAAGACGCCATCGTTTCTTTGCAAAGTACCCAAAGACTCAAACAAGTTCGATGCTTTCTTCGGCACAAATATCACGTCGATCTTTGGCTCTCGTCGACCCATTCGGCGAGTTCCACCTTCTACCTCTTTTCTCCCTTGTCTTCTTCGCTGGTGCTTTGTTGGCCAACAATTCACATTACAGCCCTCTTACGGCAGTAAGAGGAAGACGATTTAGAACATGCCCAAAAATAAGGGCGCTCTCGCTTCGATTCAGTGGAACGGATAGAATAAAAACAACGACATGGGTTCTTTACCTTTGACTCGGAAGTGAAGATAGCCCATCGATTTATGATCACATGCACACTACTCCCTGAACTGGTCGCCACTCAGTAGCTGCCAGCACACAAGTCAGGCTAGTGTAACATATAAATTGTGTTTTATTGAAATTATATCACAGATAAATAGTCCAGATTGTCAACCAAAATAAATTAAACACCAATCACACCGTGTTTACCAAACATAATTTTCCTTTGAAAAAACAAAACAAATAGAAGTGTGTCACTCACTCATTTTATCTGTGACTGCACACACATTTCTTCCAAGAATAAATACATCTTTACAGGAAGTGATATTAAAAGCCTCTAACAAATATTTAACCCAGCCATATTTCTTAATTTGTCCATTTTATTTTTTGATCCATTTCATGAAGTCCTCTGAGTATCAAGTCAAAGGCTAAAAAAAAAAAAAGGTTCCACATAGACGTTTATTCACCGTTTTGTTTCTACATGTGCGTCGCCCTGTGTAAAATCCATGTGATCTTGTGAGCAAACTTGTCACCGCAAACTGAACAACTAAAAGGTTTTTATTTTGCGTGCGTCGTCATGTGTCTCGTCATGTTGTACTTGTGGGAAAAGCGCTCGTGGCAAACGGAGCAAGCGAAAGGTTTTTCTCCCGTATGCGTTCTCATGTGCGGCGTCAAATTGTGCTTGTACCTGAAGCCTTCGCCGCAAATCGAGCAGCTGAAGCGCTTCTCCTCCCGGTGCGTCCACACGTGCTCTTTCAAATGGTGCCGGCGGGAAAAGCTTTTAGTGCAAACTGAGCACGTGAAAGGTTTTCCTCCCATGTGCATCGCCGCATGCGCAATCAAAGCCACGTTGTGATGGAATCTCTCACCGCAAACTGAACAACTCAAGGGGTTTGGGCTCCTCAAAGGTTCTGTCGTGTCGTCATCATGTGAGAGTGGATCCAAAAGGTCGTCCGGTGGTCGTCCCGTGTGTGTTGTCATGTGTCTACTCATGGTTCCTTTTTGGGCAAACGTTTTGGAACAAACTGAGCAAGTGAAGGGTTTTTCTCCCGTGTGTGTCCTGGCGTGTGATTCCATATGCACCTTTTGAGTAAATCTTTTCGCACAAACCAGGCAACTGAAGGGTTTTTCTCCCGTGTGCCTTCGCATGTGTCGGGTCAAAATGCACTTGTACAAAAAGCTTTTGACACAAACCGAGCACCTGAAACGTTCTTTACCCATCTTCTTTTCTGAGTCTTTGTCCTGATCATCGCAGTCCACATCGCTTGCATCTTCCCCTTCGTCACTGCAGGACATTGGAGCCGAGAGCTCGCCAAGTGGTGCTCCTCCACTTGGGCTGCGCCGATGAAGTTGTGACCACTCGGCCAATTCGTCTTTGTCGTCTTCACGCTTTACGATGACGACGTTCAGTGGCAAGTGGCTGACGTCAAACTCCTCCTCTTCCACTTTGACATGGGGGGGCTGTGGATGGTCATCTTCTTTAACTTGGGGGGGTAGTGGCTCCTCCGCTTCCTCTTTAACATGGAGGGGCTGCGGAAGCTCAGAACTAGAGGTTGTAGCCAGCAGCTGCTGGACATCTGCAGGACACAAGCAAAATTTACTATGCTTAATGAACAACAATTATTATGGATGAAATATGATTGAACAAAGGAGCACGTGACTCACTAAATGGGCGCGTGCCAGGTTTAAAAAGTGGTTAAGAATATAATATCTCACAATTTGTAAACCTTAAGGCTACATGTTTGGATCACTCCTATTCGAATCGTTTCCGGCTTCTCTCTCCAAGGATCATGTAACACTTCGATCATTTCTTCAAAACTAGAATCATCACCTTTGCACTCATGTCATTTTTTTCATCCACATACAAAAACCTTCCTGCATTTTGAACACGTTTCAACAAATGTGCCATTTACATCAAATCAACTAAACTGAACACTACCTTATTTATTGCTGAAGAAATGCATTCAAAGTGGATAACAGACCTTGAACGTACACAATTGGAGTAGAAAAAATGGCGCCCTGATGTTGTCGGTCGTTCTCCTCTCTTGCTTGACAAAGTTGCTCCTCACCAGACGCCATCATTCTTTCTTACAGTCCATCTATTACTTTCGATGACTTACAAACGCTTTCTCCAATTTGCTCCTTCGACAACCCCGAACTCCAAACCTCTCCGTGTCAACGTAAGCCTCAGCATCAACTTCCGCCTTTTTCTTCGATGGTGGAAGCCATGTTGCAGGGGTAGCACACAACGTGCACGGCCGCCATCTTGCGTTGGTATTGAAGATGGCTCAAAATGAGCCCAGGAAAAGAAGAGCCGCCAGAAAAACAAACTTGTTTATTGCAAAGATTGTGAGAAGACAAAATAGGTATCTTTTTATGACGGCAAAGCGAGCAGTCGGGCAACTTTCAAACTCAATAAAACCTCACAGGGGCTATTCTAAAAAGCCCAAAACATTTAACCCACAAATGACCATTATGGATGGTGTCTCTAAAGTCTGAAGACAATGGAAATATCATTATATATGACTTCTAACATCCAGGAATGAAACATGGAAATACTATTAAATATTCATTGTCATGCGGAGTAGTCTCCACATTTACCAGACTTAAGCCCCAATAAGATTGATTTCTTTAGTTTTATAGATGGTATTTGTTCAAGTTGTAAACTAATAAAATGTCTTGAAAATGTCATCCCTTGGAAACGTGTGACTTGAGGGACACTCTGTACACAATACGGATCTGTGTTTCTTTCTTTCTTATTTTTTCCAACCATTGTCTCATCATATTCTTACCTTTTTTCAATTTCACAAACCCCTGGCAAGACTGCAATAGCCGCAAATTGGACCGAGGGAGAAGGCCATGTTTTGTCAAAGACAAATGTTCATTTCCCGCTGTGTGTCCGCATGTGTGCATTCAAATTCTGCTTATAAGAAAAGCTTTTACCGCAAGCTGAGCAGGTGTAAGGTTTTTCTCCCCTGTGCGTTGCTGTGTGTGCAGTCAAGGAGGCCTTGTGTGCAAAGTTGTCGCCGCAAACTGAGCAACAATAAGGTTTCTCCCCAGTGTGCGTTCTCATGTGTCTGCTCATGTTGTCTTTGACCGCAAACCTTTTGCCACAAACTGAGCAAGTGAAAGGATTTTCTAAGTGGGTCATGCTGTGTGAATTCAAACTGGCCTTTTGTGCAAAGCTTTCACCGCAAACCGAACAACTAAAGCGTTTTTCTCTTGTGTGCGTCCTCTCGTGTCTCGTTAAATCATACTTATATGAAAAGCTGTCGCTACAAACAGAGCAGCTGAAGGGCTTTTCTCCCGTGTGCGTCCATAAGTGTGCTTTCCAACGGTGCTTATAAGAAAAGCTTTTATTACAAAATGCGCACGTGAAAAGCTTTTCTCCGGTGTGCCTTGCTGTGTGTGCAACCAAAGAGACCTTGTGACGGAATTTATCGCCACAAACCGAACAACGAAACTTTTTTTCCCCCGTGTGCGTCCTCATGTGTACGTCCATGTCAGACT
Source organism: Hippocampus guttulatus (assembly GCF_054856545.1). NCBI lineage: Eukaryota > Metazoa > Chordata > Actinopteri > Syngnathiformes > Syngnathidae > Hippocampus > Hippocampus guttulatus. The sequence continues at coordinate 21,134,399 of NC_141265.1, forward strand.
TTTTCATTAGTCTTCGACCACAAACTGAGCACGTTAACGATTCTTTGGGAGTGCGAGCGCTCGTGTGTGCCTGATGTGTTTTCTTGTTCAGGGTTGTCTGGTCACCTTTGCGGTCTGCCTGGCGCTTTACGGGTCCTTCCGCATGGAATCTATGTGACTGCGGCGGAGCTAATCGCGCATCTGCTGGGGCTCCTCCGCAACCTTCTCCACTCGGACTGCCATGATGAAGCCGCAAACACTCGGCTGCTTCGTCTTCGCTCTTCACCACGACCACAGTCAGTGGCATCTGGCTGACGTCCACCTCCTCCTCTTCCTCTTTCATGTGGGGCGGCTGCTGACAGTCCAAACCGGAGCTCCCTGCCTGCGGCTGATCAGGAAGTTCCTCTTGGCGACCAATCAGCTGATGGATGTCTGCAAGACAGGAGTGCAACAAACGGCGTTTTCCTCACGCGAGACATTCCTTCGGGCCCCATCCTCATGCTTGCCTACGGAGCGGAATCTTGCTTTTCCGTGATTATTTCAATCGTCATGAAAACGATTTAATTTCCCAGGATTCATTGTTGTGTGTGGAAAGGCTTTAAGGGCTGCCGCACACTCACCTCTAGTTGCCAATTATGCTGATGTACTTTAAGTTGATGGTCCCCAACCACCAGTCGGTGGACCGGTACTGGGCCACGGCCCATGTGGGACCGGGCCGGACAGGGACAGACCTGCGAGCTGTGAGCAAATTTACTCCATCGGACGTGGCGGAAATGTGCGCGACTCTAGCCAATCGGAGTACCCCTTCTACCATTGGTTTGCAAGTTGAAATGAAAAGAATCCGCCGATAAATGAAAGAAGAGGCGGCAAACAGAAAGTCAGAGGAACAAATTGAGCAATCGAACAGCTAAACGCCCAATTGAAGGGCAGCAGAGACTTCCGAAGATGAAGCTATTTTGACAAGAGAAGCTCCTCCCTAGTGGTAGCTCCAGAGCGACGTGGAGGAGGAAATTGTTGTGTTCTGGAGGGAATTGTTGTGCATGGTATGTCGTCAAAAACAAGGCAATGCAAAAAAACCTGCTGAATCATTTGAACAAGTCGCACCAAAGTTTGCAAGTAGCAATTATGCTCACGCCGTATGCAAGGTCATAACAAAAAATATGTTTACATTGTAAGGCGCATTTATTATTCCTGATTGGTCAATTTCTTTGTAGTTTACCGTTTTATTTTTTTTTCTACATCTGTTGTAGAGTACAATAACACTGTTTGAAATGAATGAAATACAATCGACAGCGAACCAAAAAAGGGTGGGGACCAGTCCTGTAAATGAGAATAAAAATGTGAAAGGCAGCCGAACGTGAACAGACCTTGAAAATGCAACACGATCGGAGCCAAGAAAATGTCGTCGTGTTGGCGCACGTTTTCTTCCTCCCCGGACGACGCCATCGTTTATTCAACAGCTTTATCGACGCTTCCGACGATTTACTGTCTTCGTTTAAAGACCACGTGTAGACAAACGGGCATTTTTGCCTCTCGTCGTCCTTACATCCAAATTTCCGCCCATTTCTTCCTCGTTGGTGGCTTTATGGTAGTTAACCATGCTGCCGCACGGTAGCCATCTTGCAACGGTATTGAAGACAAACAAGGAAAGAGACGTATAGAGGCCCGACTCTGTTTATGGAGGGTTTTATGACATAGATGTAACAATGACTTGTTGTGACTGTTGTACGTCCAGAGGCAGTATTTTAATCCACCCACCACGCAATTCTAAAACAAAAATAAACCATCACAATTGTTAAACGTCCAAAACAACGAACACACGAAGCTCAGAAGACTGGTCAACACACATTTGGATGACTAGCCTGTCAATGTTTTCGCACAAATAGACAGAAACCCTTTTTATTGTCTGTTGTGTGTCAGCATATGTGCGGTCAAACTGTACTTATAACAAAAGCTTTTACCACAAGTTGAGCAGGCGAAAGGTTTCTCCCCTGTGTGCGTCCTCGTGTGTCGGTTCAAATCGGACTTATTAGCAAAGCTCTTGTCACAATCGGAGCAACTGAAGGGTTTCCCTCCGGTGTGTGTTCTCATGTGTTTGTTCAAGTAGGTCTTGATAGAAAAGCTTTTGTCGCAAACGGAGCAAGTGAAATGTTTTTGTCCCGTGTGTGCCAATGTGTGCGCGAGCAGAGAGGCCCTTACAGCAAATGTGTCACCACAAATTGAGCAACTGAAAGGTTTCACTCCCGCATGTGATCGCGTGTGTCTGTTCAGGTCAGACTTATTGGTAAAGCTTTTCTCGCAAACGGAGCAGCTGAAAGGTTTTTCTCCCGTGTGCGTTCTCATGTGCTTGTTCAAGTACGTCTTAATGGAAAAGCTTTTGTCGCAAACGGAGCATGTGAAAGGTTTTTCTCCCGTGTGTGTTCTCAAGTGTTCGACCATGTTTATCTGTTGGGTGAACGTTTTAGTGCAAACCGTGCACCTGAAGGGCTTTTCTCCTCTGTGAGTTGTCCTCAGGTGTCGATTCATTTCTGACTTTTTAATGAACCTTTGTCCGCAAACTGAGCAACAGAAAGGTCTTTCTCCCGTGTGCTTCTGCATGTGTGCATTCAAAATACTCTCATACAAAAACATTTGACCACAAACAGAGCAGGCAAAATCCTCCTGACGCGTGTGATGTCTCCTGCGTGCTTGACTGCATGTCTTGATCGGGGTTGTCTCTTTTTCAGATTTATTTGAGTGTTTGCCGTCCCCTGCGTAGTCTGCGTCACTCTCGAAACACTCTTCGGCAGCGGCGCGATGAGACAGAGGGGCTGAGAGCGTACCAGGTGGCGCTCCTCCACACTGCTCTCCACCTGGACTGTGATGATGAAGTTGCGCGTCGTCGTCTCCGTCGTCTTCGATCTTCACAACGAAGACGGTCAGTGGCAGCTGGCTCACATGAACCTCCTCCTCTTCCTCTTTGACGTGGGCGGGCTGAGGTTCCTCCTCCTCGTCCTCCTCTTTGACATGGGGGGACTGTGGATGCTCCAAACAGGAGCTCTCCTTTCGCGTCTGTGGGGGAAGTTGTTCATGGTGAGCCATTACCTGCTGGACGTCTGTAGGACAGAAGCAGAACGGTTGAAGATGAGCACAAACATACAAAGATCGTCTGGATGAGTTTGCGCCCAATTCCGCCCTGTCGACTAAAGTCAGCAAAGACTTGAATGTCTGGAGGCTCTGAAGGTGATCGTAACGGATTCTACTGTGGTCTCCCTCCATTATCAAGCAACAGCACTTACATTAGAGACACTGGCCCATTCATTAATATTAACTGCGGTCCAATTTCTGCCTTTGTATTATCAATAAAGTTTAATTTCGGTTCTCCTTCCCTCTGCGTATGTACTGTAACTGCCGCCGTTTATATTCACTTTGCATCTCATTTGTTGCCGGTTCACGCTTTCTTGGATCCAGTCAGTGTTACATTACGACAAACCATGATCCCAAAACCGTTTAGGGTCATTTTAACCCCCCTCTACAGCACGGTAGTAGCTGTACGTCCCTGAAAACGTTCCCCAGAACAACATCAACATTGCAACAAAGAATCCCGGCATTCGCACTGGGAATTCTTCAGTCTCCGTTGTGTTTGAAATAACAACACGCCATGATAAGAAAATGACAGTATCTGCCCTGCAACCCGACCTGTTCTTGTGAACATTGAACATGTGAACGCTCATTATCGCACCTTCACCTTTCATGTGAGACAGCAAAATGGCGTCTTGCTGTTGCTCATTCTCCTCCGTCCCTCGACAAAGTTGGTCCCGGGACGCCATCGGTGAAAGACACCAAAATAAATTGTCCTCCAGTTGTTTCGATGTTTTCTTCAACGCAACTTAGACGTCGCGCTTTACTTATCGCCGTCGCCTTCCAAGCTTTACCTTGTTAGTGTTCCACTTCCGCCTTTTCCAACGTCGATGGTAGTTTTACGGCAGCCAAGCATCAATCACGTCGCACGGCTGCCATCTTGCGGCGGTACTAACGAAAGACTGCTGTCACGTTTGCAATCACAAACATTTGCAGACAAAAGAAACGACAACCTCACAAAGACCAAACTAATCGTACACAGTGTAATTAACACACCCCATTAACAATTCAATAGAATGAGCCTGTTCATTCCAAATCACTGACTTAAATGGTAAATTCAATTGTAACGGTGGAATTTCATTATAATGTAATAAGAGGTTTCACTGTCAAGGCTTTTGATTTTTAAACCAGACCGGTGCCCCCCGCCCTCATTCAGTATGAGAGTTATTTTGAAAAAGAAAAACTTTTTCGGGTATGTAGAATATTTCAATGCAATTTGAAGACATAATTCTCATGAGCATATATTTTATATAAAAGTATAAAACATAGATTACGATAAATAAATGGCCTACAATGAATGAAAAGAAAAATCCGAATAATTTAACCAACAAATCCATCAAACTAACTTCAATCACAGAAATTTGCAGTTGCACCAACCTCTAAATGCAAGCTTGCTCCAGTCAAGGGTTTGAAGGACTAAAATGGCCACAAATGGGAAAACAAACGTTTATTCTCTGCTGTGTTTCTTGCACGTATGCACTCAAATTGTTTTTTTTTTTGTAAGAAAATATTTCGCCACCGAAGGAATGTGATAAACATTTTTCTCCTTTCTGGGCACATTTATCACAATTTGAGCAAGAAAGGCTTTTCATCATGAGTCTTCAGACCATTCTTGTGACAAAAGCTTCTACCGCAAACCGAGTATGTAAAATCTGAGTCAAACCGCAGCCAAAACGTGTGCGCCCCCATGTGAGCAGGTAATATCTTGTTGTTGTTTTTTAACGTGTGCAACGTCTCCGCGTTTGAGAAATGCTCTATTTCAGAGAGGTCTCCTTTTCCAAGCCGTTCAGTGCTTGCCGTTACAGGCGCAGCTTGTGTCACTCGGTGCCGCTGCTGGGGAGCTCAGAGCTTGCCTGGCGCCGGGCCTCCGCCGTGCTTTCCATCTGATCGGACTCCGATGTTCAAGATTTATCGTCATTGCTTTCCCTCTTCAGAGACACAGCAGCCAGCGGCAACTTGCCGATGTCGACCTCTTCCTCCTCCTCTTTAGCGCAGGAGGGGGCGGGGGGTGGTAGGTCCTCCACTTCCTCCTTAACATAAGGAAGCCATGGATCCACCTTTTCTTCTTTAATGGGGAGTTGTGAATCCTCTTCTTGTTTCACGTCGGACGACTGTGGTTCCGTCTCTTCCACTTGGGGCAGCTGGACTTCTGCAGGACCCAAGGAACACGATGTCCAGGTGGTTTGTGGAGGCTTACCTCGCTTCCTTTATTCCCCCTCGATTGAAAATGATAGCCAAAAGCCGCGCAGTGTGGCATTTCCACTCCCTTTTCGCCGATGCCAGGAGTCGTGCGGAATTGCTTGGCTTCGCTCGGCAATTTGGGCAGCAACCAGAAGGCGTCATCGTCCCAGAATGCATTGCGCCCGCTGGTAGTTGGCGGCCAACGTGAATCCCTATTGTGAGTTTGCACCACACTCCAGCGTGTGATGCCCAATTCAGATTTTTGGTCAAATCTGTTCTTTTTATATACTCGGCCACATGACAAAAAGAAATGTGATTTTTAATCACTGTGATGTGACACATCGGTGTCCAAAGCATGACATCAAGTGGCATTGGGGGGAGAAAGACATCATGTCACACAGTGTTTACGGAAGTGAATATGTTCCTGCTAGTAGAGGCTCTTTTTAACATCTCATCACCAAAGTAGCGAGGCCGGAACAGGTCCAGGTAGAAATGTTTTGGGGATATGATGCAACGCTCCTCAATCTCATTGAATGGAGACATCTGCTAAAGATGATGTCACGTCTTTGCAGCGTGTACTAAATGAACCATATGCGTGGCTGAATTATGATTAACACCACATAATTCCACTGTCCACTTTTTGTTTAATATTTCGAGTGGGATTAAAGTCAGAAAAAAAGTCACATACGTGTCGCAATTGAGTTGCAGTGTGAACATATCCTGAGCATACAGAGGAGACCTTTGGGGGGGGGGGGGGGGGTCTGACTGGTTTATAGATGGATTGTGTGGTATTCACAACTCCCTGCCCTCGGGGTTGTGCAGCGGCCAGCTTTCACAAACGCATGCATCTGCACACAGCCATGTTTTTCCTTGGCGCAATCGAAAGGACAAAGGAATGCACATGTCTGTCTGATGTTCTTTGACAGGCAAGAAAGAATGTACATGCAGTACACTAACTGTAGGTTTTCCCATTGTCCGCCAAGCCTCCTCTGGCCCACCAGAGCCCCCCGCTAAAGTGAAAAAGTCGGATTTGCCCCCCCCCCCCTCCCACACCAGATATATATACATTTGTGTATGTGGGTACTGTACCAGCATTTTTAAAATATGTAAACAACATTTCTATTTTACATATTTGAGACGGGCCCGGTGGATCCGTGGTTAGCGCGTCATCACACCCATATGTGATTATTTTGGTTCGAGCTTTTAAACCTGATGTGTCCAATTGCTTCCAGCTTTTTGTCATCTAGGTATGACGTTCCCTGTGGATTTCCTGGCAAATGTCAGCCAGGCCGAGCTGGAAGCATCAGCACACAACTACCTGAACAACCTCCTTCACAGCAACACAGATTCTGCCGAGCATCTTATCCTCTCCGACTCCACCAAGGTTATACAGTCAGAAATGGCTCACCTCTCTGTTCTGTAATGGAAAATATCAAGTCAAAGTACAATATTCTTTATTTCATTATATTTTGGTTATTCCCTAAGAGAAAATTATTAGGGGTGTAAAGATACACAAAATTCATGGTTTGGTTTGGTACTTTAGTGTCACGGTTTGATACTTTTTTTTTTGGATGATTTTTTTTTTACTGTAGTTTGTTCATGTAAAATGTTCTTTATGTTTATTTATTTATTTATTTATTCATTTTAAACTTACCGGTACCACAAAGTGCTAACAGCCGATGACAAATTGTACATCCATGCCCATTTTCAGACAGAGGATGAAACACACTGAGTTTCAGAAATGTAAACAACTAGGTGAAAAATATGTGAAAAATCCCACAGCAGAACAGCCAATCTATAGAAATCCACTTTCAGTATAATTTGCCTGAATTTCCATGCATTTAACATTATGACAAGAACATTACTGTGGGATAGTTATTGCAGTATATTATGACATAGTGAAAAGATTATGCATACTGCTCAGTCAGACAACATAAGCATTGTTAATAAAAATATGTAATAGATTTTATATGCTAATACTTGTTCATTATATTATTAAATGTTATTCTTGTATTTAAAATGATATTTTATATTTTTATTGAGTGGAGATTGACACAAGGACAATTATGGGGGCTGTGCTTGTCCACAGTGGATTGGTTGTTTTTACTCAAAGCCCTGAATGACAAGCTCTGGCCCTGGGCTGAGCCGCCGATGATGTCACCAGTAGCCTGACAGGCAGCCAAAGTTTATAGAAACCTGGCATTGCAGGGGTATGAATGAGAAGAGACTACTCAAAGACACTTGAGTTGATGGACACTTGGAAGTGAGGTCTCCAGCAAAGGTGTGCACCCTTTGCTTACCCACATGCCCTAGTTCATGTGATTTTTAACACACAAACGAGTACCGGTATTTTGTGCGGCCTCAATATATCATGGCAACATGCAAGCATTTTGTGTCCATCTTTTATCTACATTGTGGCCACAAATTGAAATATACCAAAAAAAATCCCATGTAATGTCCTGAGCTCCATCGATTTTAGTGGATCTATTTTCTGTAGTTGTACTTCTTTTCTTTTCAATGAAACACGCACTTGAGAAAAATTTGATGTGAGAAGGCGGTCTAGCTCACTTTCACCATACTCAGCATAGTATTGCTTCTCTTCCCTCAATTACTTTGTGGACATATTTTTTCAAAACATTTAAGTGAGACACTCAACATTGAAGAACCTTCACTAGTACAAAATTTTTTTAAAATCTTATCCGTGTGTTCGTTACATTCCTGATCTCAACTGATTTTATTGAACCATTCTCATTCAGGGCAACATGCATTAAAAATGCACAACCGCTTCTAAAATAAAACCCAATGATAATAGTAAAAAGAATGCAAAAATAATGCTCTGCTCTCATCAGTCACACGTACTAAGGAATTATTTCGAATAAACTGATAATGTATATATTCATTTGTAGGTACGAATGTGGGTACATTAAAATCTTTTTTTTTCAATCTAAAACTGACCATTTTTTAAGACATAGCTGCTGACCGTAAAACCACAGGACGGTGAACAAGATGTTTAACCATTTATTGTTTACGATGTTGCTGCCGGTGATAACAAACACGCAACGTGAATGTCAAATCAGCAGGATCCAATTCATTTTAAAGGGTTAGAGGGGATTAAAGTGGAGTTACATAAAAGCACCACGGGATTGGTGACCCGAGCGGGGCATGCGCATTTCGTTCTATCCACAGCAGCTCGAGCAGTAGCCCTTTAAACCTTTTAAATCTGTGTTGGATGATTTCGGTTGTTTGACATTTAAAAGACGGAGGACGCTTGACGGTAAGTTTTGTGTCTGAGTGCTGCTCATCCAATGTTATTTTTGTGAGCGTCTGCTCTGCTGTCAGTCAAGCTGTATGAGACAGCGACCGACCGATAAGTGCGGTGAAAAGTAGCAGCAATTACTCATGCTATACTGTACTGCTCTGTGCCTGTCCGGCTCTGTGGGCGATTTTGCAGCCTCGTTATATTTATATTTCACGCCACTCCCGTCCCACCTTCTGTTTCTTGGACGCTATAAACATCAACAAAGTAAATGTTACTCTATTTTAACTGGGAACAAGGTTTTCTGAACAGACACGCAGCTGTTTCTATTTTACTAATCTATCTGTTCACCCCGAAGGCGAAATATTTGGTTCTGAAAACAAGTATTAATTCAATGGCCGAGTTAGCATTTCGACAATTTATTCAGTGATCGATTAATGTGAGCGTCCGTTTTCCCACTGTCAAAACAAATAAAATGGGACACATTTAAAACACGGTACAAACGTATGTTTTTATTTGTTAGATGGTGTTTTGCTCTATGAGGTGTCTTGTCCTCTGCAGTTGATGAATTTTTTACTTGCTGTCCAATGACATCGTGAGCACACACCCACTCGTACGTGTGCATCCCATTCCCCTTTCTATTCGCGAGAACTTTGTGTTCCTTTGAAATGATCCTCCGCTTCGTAAACCGAACAACTTTCTCTTAGATGTTTGTTGTTGTTGTTTCTCCCCTAAGTCCATTTTCACAACCTGCAGTCTTCACTGTGCCTGCCTGAACTGGAATGTTTCATATACCGATAATTCAAGGAAGGTAGAATAGCGCTGGCCTCAATATTGGTTTGTCCACATTTTTGTTTATTTATTTAAAAATTATTTAGTTTTAATTGTTTGACCAATCAAGACTATTGAGAACGGCTTGCTGTTTTGTGGTAGCAATAGAAATGATTTTACTGCATTTCCTGAAAATGTATACTTTTGGAGAATTCTATCTGATGCCAGTGATATGAAAATGTCACCAATTCTTGTCAATACACACAATGCCTTATCGGAGGGAAAAGTTGCAAACACTGGAAAAAAATTGTTAGTGCTATATTAATATTATTTAGTTCTTCTAATTAAATTGGAACTTTCTCACACCTTACTCCAAAACTGGACCAAGCAATGACGCAGGTGGGTTTTTGTCCGACAGTGTAATTGTCAAGTATCAATGGACCATCCTGTCCGTCACTGACGGACCCCCATTTTGATGCCGACTGATAGAAACATGCTTCGGCTGTCTCGTGTCTGTTCGCGGGGCTGAATACAAAGCAGGGTTGCTTCCATTGACTGTATATGGAAACACGTTGTGCTTCCTGTGCAGTAGGTGACAGTATGAACAAAAGAGCTGTAACCTGACAAATGAATCAAAAATAAGATGATGATGATGACGATCATAGACAGGAGTAGGATTGCAGGTTAGTTGGAGTGGATTCTACCCTTGGACAAATTGCGAAGGTTAAGGTAAGCCATTTTTAACTGTACAGAAAAACCTTTGCCATTTTAGGAGTTAAAACAGCTGCAGGCAGCCGCCAGCGTACTTCTGCTGTACTTAACAGTTCAATAGATTGGCAAATAACTTTTTGCGTGTGTAAAGCTCAATGGACCTAAACCGTTTGATGTCGATAGTGAGGATGTAATGATAATGGCATTGTCGCTGTATTAAATATCAAATGTCATCGTCATGTCACAATATTAAAAGGACCACATCTGTGTCTGACGTTCACACTCCAGCGTGTGATGCCCAATTCAGATTTTTGGTCAAATCTGTTCTTTTTATATACTCGGCCACATGACAAAAAGAAATGGGATTTTTAATCACTGTGATGTGACACATCGGTGTCCAAAGCATGACATCAAGTGGCATTGGGGGGAGAAAGACATCATACAATACAATACATGCTGATTTATATAGCGCTTTCACAACAGCGACAGCTGTAACAAAGCGCTTCACAAAACAGTTAACATAAAGTAAAATAATAAACACAACACATAACATAAAACACAGACATTCGTGCAGTCCTAACCACTTTTCCGTCACACGCTTTGTTGTTTGAAGCAGTTTCAGATGAAAGAGGAGAGAATCAAAGTGTCCTTTAACCAGTGGATCAGAGACGTCATGCTCAAAATGTGCACACGTCGGCTACAAGCTAAGTTTCAAAGTCAACAAGAAGCTGTAGCATCCATTGACGAAAAAAGAGATTGGTTCACTTCTCCTGTCCCATGGAAATCCATTTCAATTCCAAGCGGCGACTCTCAGTTCCAAATACGCACCGGCGCTCTGCGCCAACGCTCCTCTCTCCTCATCCTCAACTTCAGCAGCCATCCATCCAGCCGCACAAATGTCACACAGTGTTTACGGAAGTGAATATGTTCCTGCTAGTAGAGGCTCTTTTTAACATCTCATCACCAAAGTAGCGAGGCCGGAACAGGTCCAGGTAGAAATGTTTTGGGGATATGATGCAACGCTCCTCAATCTCATTGAATGGAGACGTCTGCTAAAGATGATGTCACGTCTTTGCAGCGTGTACTAAATGAACCATATGCGTGGCTGAATTATGATTAACACCACATAATTCCACTGTCCACTTTTTGTTTAATATTTCGAGTGGGATTAAAGTCAGAAAAAAAGTCACATACGTGTCGCAATTGAGTTGCAGTGTGAACATATCCTGAGCATACAGAGGAGACCTTTGGGGGGGGGGGGTCTGACTGGTTTATAGATGGATTGTGTGGTATTCACAACTCCCTGCCCTCGGGGTTGTGCAGCGGCCAGCTTTCACAAACGCATGCATCTGCACACAGCCATGTTTTTCCTTGGCGCAATCGAAAGGACAAAGGAATGCACATGTCTGTCTGATGTTCTTTGACAGGCAAGAAAGAATGTACATGCAGTACACTAACTGTAGGTTTTCCCATTGTCCGCCAAGCCTCCTCTGGCCCACCAGAGCCCCCCGCTAAAGTGAAAAAGTCGGATTTGCCCCCCCCCACCCCCACACCAGATATATATACATTTGTGTATGTGGGTACTGTACCAGCATTTTTAAAATATGTAAACAACATTTCTATTTTACATATTTGAGACGGGCCCGGTGGATCCGTGGTTAGCGCGTCATCACACCCATATGTGATTATTTTGGTTCGAGCTTTTAAACCTGATGTGTCCAATTGCTTCCAGCTTTTTGTCATCTAGGTATGACGTTCCCTGTGGATTTCCTGGCAAATGTCAGCCAGGCCGAGCTGGAAGCATCAGCACACAACTATCTGAACAACCTCCTTCACAGCAACACAGATTCTGCCGAGCATCTTATCCTCTCCGACTCCACCAAGGTTATACAGTCAGAAATGGCTCACCTCTCTGTTCTGTAATGGAAAATATCAAGTCAAAGTACAATATTCTTTATTTCATTATATTTTGGTTATTCCCTAAGAGAAAATTATTAGGGCTGTAGAGGTACACAAAATTCAGGGTTTGGTTTGGTACTTTAGTGTCACGGTTTGATACTTATTTTTTTGGATGATTTTTTTTTTACTGTAGTTTGTTCATGTAAAATGTGTATTTTTATTTTTTTATATTTTTTATTTATTTTCTATATTGTGGCCACAAATTGAAATATACCAAAAAAAATCCCATGTAATGTCCTGAGCTCCATCGATTTTAGTGGATCTATTTTCTGTAGTTGTACTTCTTTTCTTTTCAATGAAACACGCTTGAGAAAATTTTGATGTGAGAAGGGGGTCTAAGCTCACTTTCACCATACTCAGCATAGTATTGCTTCTCTTCCCTCAATTACTTTGTGGACATATTTTTTCAAAACATTTAAGTGAGACACTCAACATTGAAGAACCTTCACTAGTACAAAATTTTTTAAAAATCTTATCCGTGTGTTCGTTACATTCCTGCTCTCAACTGATTTTATTGAACCATTCTCATTCAGGGCAACATGCATTAAAAATGCACAACCGCTACTAAAATGAAACCCAATGATAATGAGGCCCCGGCTTCAAGATAATTTAATGCCCAATGGTTAAGAACAGCAAAAAAAAAAAATACATAACACCAAAAACATCATTGTTGCCATCAAGCTTATTGCACACAAAATGGAAAGGAATAAAAGTAACTGTTTTTTAAAATATTCTTTTAAAGTGGCCCTTGTACATCCCATTCTGTAGACTTGGGCCCCATGGCTCCTTATCTTAAGCCAACAGGCTTAAACTGGATGGTGATTTTAAATTGGACCGGCAAAACCAGCTTCTTTCATTTTTGGGAGCTGGCTAAAGTAAAGCCTCTCCTTTCTCATGAGCACTTTGAAACAGTAATTCAATGCCTTCGTCACATCCCGGTTGGATTACAGTCATGCACTTTACTTTGGAGTCAGACAATCCTCCATTCAGTGCCTTCAGTTGGTCCAGAATGCTGCTGCTCGCCTCTAGACTGGTACTCCGAAGAGGGAGCACATCACTCCTACTGTTAACATTGGCTCCCTATCCATTTTAGAGTTTTTTTAAGATCCTTTTATTTGTTTTCAGATCTTTAAATGGCCTCGCCGCCTTACCTCTTTGAGCTCCTCCACCCCTACGCACCTGCCCGGTACCTCAGGTCTGAGGACCAGATATTATTAGAGGTGCCAATAACTAAGCGGAGCTTTCCGTTGCTGCACCCTCTCTTTGGAATGACCTCCCACCGAATGGTCGACAAGCCCCCTCGCTGCCCATCCTTAAAACTCGTCTCAAAACTCAACATTTTTGTCTAAAAGTCAGTCCACAAACCACCTGACTATTATTAATTGACACCACGATGCCACAAGATGGTGCCAAAGTAATGGTTTAGCCTTCACATAGCCTTCACACAAAATCAGAGAATAGGTCTTTTTTTTTTTCAAGGAATACGAGCATAGTTTCCCAGAAAAAAAATAAATGAGTAGATCAAATATACATGGGTTCAATGTACAGTTCCTGCATGGAGTCTCGTTCGATTGTGGTCATCATGTTGCGGAATGGTTTGTATATTTATGACATATTAATAACATATACTCATTTCTGTGCTCTCCCCACTGTCTTCAGGTTAGTGTAGGCATTTCCAGGGTAGGCTATGTTCCTCTGTATGGTTCCGATGACAAAAAGAGGATGCTGGCCCTCTTTTCCCCTGCCAACCTGTTCACTGCTGTGGCTCTGTACCTGTTGGACCAGTGGTGGACTGTGGACGATATTCTCAAGACATGTGACCTTGCTCGAGATGGAGTTGTTGAGGTAAAAGCAAACTGTCAGCAGTTCGTGTAAAAATCAGCAGGTGGCTATCATCCATCATATGTGTGTACATAAGGTCACAGCACAAGATTCGGTGAGTGCAGCCTCCTGTGTGTTTGTGGATCTCAGGGAAAGCAAACAAACAAACAAAACTGTTTGTGTACTTTTGATATTAAGTCGGCCATGAGAGGTTGAAATCTTTCTTGGCTGATAGTGTCTTTAAAGATAACCAGGCATCCTGCTTTGCCCTTACTTTTTTCGTGTTCATATAATCTGCTTCTTAGATGACCAGAAAGACACAATCGAGTTACCTCTTATCGCTGTGTTCTCGGCAGGACCTTGTAATATGATTGGCAACGGCATCTGGCCTGTGTCCTCACTTCTTTTATATCCCCTTTTCCATTGTAAGGGTTCTACCGTAAAACAACCTGGTTCCGCCCCCCTCGTTTACATTACACGTTTGTAGCTGTGAGGTCACAGTGGAAGCATTCCTCAGAATCTCTTCCAACCTGCTTCGAGAACGCAAGCCGAGGAGGGTTGTGATTGTGACTGTCATCTAATTCAGCGGTCCCCAACCCCCGGGCCACGGACCAGTACCGGTCCGTGGGTCATTTGTGCCAGGCCACACAGAAAGGATAAATAACTTACATTTCTTGCATTTTATTCATTTTGAAATCTGAAAGATGTTTTATTTTGAAAAATTCACAGATTCTCTGTTACATCCGTCTACTGTATGTCACTCTTGACGCAGGTCAAGGCGCGCTTCTCGGTCATGTAATAGGTTACCGCTAAAATGAAACCCAGGAGCTCGCAAAATGAGTTAAAAAAAGGTGTTGGAAAGTTTTTTGGGGGGAAAGGGAAAAGGCACAGCCAGGAGAAAGAAGAGGAGCCTCTGACTTTCAAGAAAAAGAAGGCTACATTTAATAGACAGTATCAGGAATCCTACCTAAAATACGGATTTATCTCAACGGGAGATTCTCACGGACTAAGGTCGTATTTTTCATGCACTTTCTATCTGCGGTCTATCTTATTTTGAAGGCACACTTAAATGTTACCATAGCGACCAGAGAGTGTTGCAGCCTGATGGGAGGATCCTCGTGTCATCATTCGTCTTTACTTAGGTTGAGAAAATACTACAGTTTTCATGTAGGTCATATCATATTATTTCGTTGTATTTATCCGGCCTTAAAGGCCGGTCCCTAAAAATATTATCTGAAATTAAACCATTCCGTGGGGCAAAAAAAGTTGGGGACCGCTGATCTAATTGACTGAGCGATGGGGGTGTTTCTTAAATGATGCAAGTAATTCTACTGCAAACACCCGTTTCCTGGTTTTAGGCCAGCAAGACAGCCAAGTAAAAAAAAATTTTTTTTTTTATACCAAGGTCATTCAATAAATAAGATGAATTTTTTTGTATCAGGACTTCTACAGATACAGACAGAAGCTTCCTTTTTTTTTTTTTTTTGTCTTATTGTCTCCCAGCACTGTCACACCCTTTCCCATCGGTGCACCAGCTTCCGTATCCCCTCAGCGTAAAAATTGTTGGACTGTCGCTCACATTTTTGACTTTGTCACTTTCAAACTTCATGTTAACTACTGTGAACTGCTGAGGCATGTCAGGAAACATAAAGAACAAACACAGGGGTCATCATTCAGAAGGAGTTCTCTTGTATCATGACAACGCAAGGCCTCACACAGCAGTCCAAACGGTGCAGACCATCAACGAACTGGACTGGGAACTGCTCCCTCATCCCCCTTCCAGCCCAGACCTTGCCCCTTCAGACTTTCACCTGTTTGGCCCCTTAAATGCGTTCACGAGAGGACGAAGGACAGACCGGCCAAAATAGGGTAAAGTGTCCATCTCTGGTATATGCTGTATTTTTATGTCTTGGTGGTGGCCGGTGAGTGCCCGTGTGTTTCTCGCTTGAAGATGAAAATTGAATTTTTGTCAGTGTGAAAATTTATGTGCAATTAATGGGGTGTAATAAACAACATGGCCATTTGCAACAGTGATTCATATTTTAAATCGTCCCAAAACCAGTTACTGAGACTCATCACTCGTGTAATCTGTCGCAAGGCCCCAACACTAAGAGTGTGCAGTGGAGACTTGCACAGTTCAGATGATCCCACCCCAATTGATTGGTGCCTGTTGTAATGGAGAAGCAACAGAGGCCAGGCCAAGAGAGGCGGGGGCAGAGCGGGGCCAGGCCGTTCTTGAACCTGTAATAGAAAAATGCCATATGATGGAGAAGCCATGGTTGAAGCGCTAGTAATGGGCAATATCTGCCATCTAGTGGCGAACAGTGTTAGTACAACTTAAAACTAGTCAGGCTCTGTGGAGGAAACATTTTACAATTTTCAGTAACAATCTACTCTGAGTCCTATAAATTTGATGATTCTGTGTGTCCTCTAGGTGGAGACCGTTGGAGAGAGAATCGTGTTATATGTTTTGAATCGGGTGATCTACAGAGTAAGGGAGATGAACTCTGAAGAGGAACTTCCCTTCCTCAGCCATGGGGAGAAGGATTATGCAAAGATTTGCTGGAGTAATGGAGAGGCTATTGGCTTCTACTCAGTCAAACCCTCAGGTGACCTTCATTATGTTGTGAATTTACTTTTCTTTGACACTGATTGTCACTCATCCATCCATCCATCCATCATCTACCGCTTATCCGGGGCCGGGTCGCGGGGGGCAACAGCTTTAGCAGGGAAGCCCAGACTTCCCTCTCCCTAGCTACTTATTCCAGCTCTCCCCGGGGGATCCCGAGACGTTCCCAGGCCAGCTGGGTGACATAGTCTCTCCAGCGTGTCCTGGGTCTTCCTCGGGGTCTCCTCCCGGCGGGACATGCCCGGAACACCTCACCATGGAGGCGCTCAGGAGGCATCCGAATCAGATGCCCAAGCCACCTCATCTGGCTCCTCTCGATGTGGAGGAGAAGAGGCTCGACTCTGAGCCCCTCCAGGATGACCGAGCTTCTCACCTTATCGCTAAGGGAGAGCCCGGACACCCTGCGGAGAAAACTCATTTCGGCCGCTTGTAACCGGGATCTCGTTCTTTCGGTCACGACCCATAGCTCGTGACCATAGATGAGGGTTGGAACGTAGATCGACCGGTAAATTGTGAGCTTCGCCCTTTGGCTCAGCTCCTTCTTCACCACGACAGACCGATACAACATCCGCATCACAGCAGACGCTGCACCGATCTGCCTGTCGATCTCCCGCTCTCTCCTGCCCCCACTCGTGAACAAGACCCCAAGATACTTGAACTCCTCCACTTGGGGCAAGATCTCCTCCCCGACCCGGAGGGGGCACTCCACCCTTTTCCGACTGAGGACCATGGTTTCAGATTTGGAGGTGCTGATTTTCATCCCAACCGCTTCACACTCGGCTGCGAAATGCTCCAGTGAGAGTTGGAGAGCCCTGTTTGAAGGAGCCAATAGCACCACATCATCTGCAAAAAGCAGGGATGCAATACTGAGGCCCCCAAAATGGACCCCCTCAACGCTTCGGCTGCGCCTAGAAATTCTGTCCATAAAGGTTATGAACAGAATCGGCGACAAAGGGCAGCCTTGGCGGAGTCCTACCCCCACTGGAAACGATTCCGACTTACTGCCGGCAATGCGAACCAAACTCTGACATCGGTGGTATAGTGACCGAACAGCCCGTATCAGGGGGTTCGGTACCCCATACCCACGAAGCACCCCCCACAGAACTCCCCGAAGGACACGGTCTAACGCCTTCTCCAAGTCCACAAAACACATGTAGACTGGTTGGGCGAATTCCCACATACCCTCGAGGACCCTGCTAAGGGTGTAGAGCTGGTCCACTGTTCCACGGCCGGGACGAAAACCACACTGCTCCTCCTCAATCTGAGGCTCGACTTCCTGACGGACCCTCCTCTCCAGCACCCCTGAATAGACCTTACCAGGGAGGCTGAGGAGTGTGACTGATTGTCACTCACCAAAGTCCTATTTAAAAAAAAAAAAAAAAATTACCAAATAATTTGTTCCAGCGTCCAACTATTGTCATCATAAAAGTTTATTATGAAGGCAATTTTTTTTCACGTTCTTGTTGTACAAGTCTGAAAAAACAAAACATAACAAAAAGGTTTCACATACAGTATATCCAAGTCAAACATTTTCATGCATATTTACATTTTGCTTCCCTTTTAGGAAGCTTACATAATTATCTTTCAACAAGACGATATCAACTTCCTGTCATGGACTCTCTGTTTGTGAGAAAATGTCATCGGGGTAATGGCTTCGGACTACGCATGCTGGAGGATTTTGTGCTGAGTTTTCGAGATGGCTGTGTGGGATTGAGTTATCCGCTCACCAAAGCCATGTACAAAAGTATGTATGTCTTTCATATACAATTTTGAGGTTATATAGATGAGAGAGGGAAGGGCAATTTTAACGATTCGAGGGGACCACAATTTTTCATCAGCACGACTGAGGTGCTATGCAAGACTGCGCACTGCCTAATCAAATGTGTGACAACCCCATATTTAATAAGGGCTAAATATGTGCATCGATCCGATTTTATTATTGAACCAATGTCCTAGCATTTTCGCATTAAATCCATGACTTTAGTTAGGATGATGACAACTCCTCTCCTCGAGCACTTTCCAAGATGGCAAATACGCCCAATTCCTGATTGACAAACTCGTCCACAAGAACTACAGACATAGAGGTCATTGATGGCTGGGGCACACACATTCACCTTCTGTCGCTCTTTCCGGGCATACACTGCTGTATTCAGCTGGGCCTCCCCCATCTCGCAGGGCATGTAAGCAAATTGTCCTCCAAGCAGCTCACCAGTCAGATCTGAAAACCCCGATAACGATTCTGATCATTTGAATTAGGTGTGTTGGAGGAGGAAGACATTTAAAACATGCTGGATAGGGGTCCTTGAGGACCGGGGTTGGACATCCTTTCCTTACAGAAACATACTTTATTATTTAAACTGTAACTCGCACTTTGACTATATACTTGGTAGACAGCTGGAGTGACGTGGATGTTTGATGCTCTGCCTGCTCCCGGCTTCTAACACAATACAGGAGATGATCCTTATGGAGCCCCAGTCATGACATGGAGAGTTCTTTTTCATGGGGGGGCAAACAATATATAATATACACAGAAAATACTACAGTAATCCCTCGTTTATCGTGGTTAATGGGAATCGAAACCACCCGCGATAGACGAAAATCCGCGAAGTAGCGAACCTCCCCGTATAGGTATATGTACATGTGTATGAGTAGAAATAATATTTATAAGGCCAAATTTAATGGTATACATTCATGTTTGTAGTAATTAACATTACATAATGCTATATAATACACTTAAACAGTAGAAGTCTCTATAAAAACTTCACAAAAATCAAAGAATACCTGACTAAATTCAATAAATTTAAAATAATTGCCATATCAGAAACTTGGCTTGATGAAGATAAAACAACTGAAATGGAAATAGAAGGTTATGAAATGTTTTCAACTAATAGGGAAAACAAAAAAGGAGGGGGGGTTGCAATATATGTAGACAAAGCACTTAAATGCAGTAAAATCGAGAGATTGACAAACACAATAGAAAACCTAATGGAATGTCTAACCATTGAAATACATAATAAAAAGGCATCAAATATCATAAGTTGCATCTATAGGACACCAGGATCATGTATTGACACATTCAATAAAAAACTAACAGATATGCTCAGTTACAACAACGATAAGAAAACACGAATAATATGTGGTGACTTTAACATTGACTTATTAAACCCAAATGGACACAAAAAAACAACCGACTTCATAAATACTATGTACAGCAACAGCTTTTTCCCAGTAATCCTGAAACCTAGCAGAATAACAGTTGACACGGCCACATTAATAGATAACATATTTATAAATAAGATTGACCATAAAATGGAAAGTGGACTTCTCATTAATGACATAAGTGACCACCTACCTGTTTTTGCAGTTTTTCATAATTATTTTGATAGAAAAGCTAAGTCAACAACTCACATAACAGAAATAAGACTAAGAACCCAACGCTCCACCGACGCCTTTAAGCAAGACCTAGAAAAACAAAACTGGACCGAGGTCTACTCAAACGAAGACCCAAATACAGCGTTTGAAGTATTTCAGTCTACCATAATCTCTTTATATGATAAACATTTTCCATGAACTAAAGTCTCCAAAAAGTATAAAGACCCCAGTAAGCCATGGATAACGAAAGGCATAGAAAACGCATGTAAAAAGAAAAACAATTTATATAAATTGTTTTTAAAATTGAGAACTGAAGAAGCAGAAAAAAAATATAAGACCTATAAAAATAAACTAGTAAATATTATAAGAACCAGTAAAAGAGATCATTATCATGCACTATTAGAGCAGAATAAAAGTAACACACAAGAAATATGGAAGATACTTAACCAAGTAATCAGAAATAGTCCTAAAAAAATGGATTATCCAGAGTATTTTATCAAAGGCAAAAATACTATTTTGGAAAAAACTGCAGAAATAGCAACTGAATTTAATGAGTATTTTGTCAACATCGGCAGTAACCTAGCAAAACAAATTCCTGATCCAACAAACTTGTTTGAAATAGATAGATATGTAGAAAAAAACTCCTCCACGATGTTCCTTACTGCTGTAAAACAAGAAGAAGTATCAAATATTATAAAAACTTTTAAAAATAAAAAGTCAACTGATTGCTTTAGTATTGACATGACAATAATAAAGCAGATTATAGAATATGTAGTGCGACCTTTCACGCACATATGCAACCTGTCATTCAAAGCTGGTATCTTTCCATCAAAAATGAAAATTGCTAAAGTTATTCCAATCTATAAAAGTGGAGAAAGACATCGGTTTACAAATTATAGACCAATATCACTACTACCACAATTTTCAAAAATATTAGAAAAACTATTTTCTCGCAGACTTGATAGCTTTATACAAAAGCATGCGCTGTTAAGTGAGAATCAATATGGCTTCAGGGAAAAACGGACCACCTCAATGGCAGTTATGGAGTTTGTGGAAGCAATAGCCACTAATATAGACAACAAAGAATTTACTGTTGGGGTTTTCCTAGATCTAAAAAAAGCTTTTGACACAATAGATCACAGTATATTATTGAAAAAAATAGAAAGATATGGCATTAGAGGTGTAGCTTATAAATGGATAAAGTTATTTAGAAAACAGATATCAGTACGTGCAACTCAACAATAAAAAAACGAATCAACTAAAAATCACTCACGGAGTTCCTCAGGGGTCAGTGCTTGGTCCAAAACTATTCATCTTATATATAAATGATATCTGCAAGGTCTCAAAACAATTTAAATGTGTCCTATTTGCTGATGATACAACTTTCTACTGTTCTGGAATAAATCTGAAACAGCTCCTGACAACCATAGAAAACGAATTAAACAAATTAAAAAACTGGTTCGACAGAAATAAATTGTCACTTAACCTGAAAAAATCGAAGTTAATTGTTTTTGGCACAAGACCAATCAAACACCAAGCTAAAATTATGGTAAACTCAATTGAGATAGAAAGAGCGTATGAAACCAAGTTTCTCGGATTAGTAATAGACTCAAAACTATGTTGGAAGCCACATATCGATAACGTAAAAAGAAAAATAGCCAAAACCGTAGGGATCCTCTACAAAACCAAGGAAGTGCTAAATAAGAGATCTTTGTACACATTATACACTTCATTATTATTACCATATATGACCTACTGTGTGGAAATATATGGGGAAATGCCTGCAAAACAAACACACTCCCTATTCTCAACCTACAAAAAAAAAGCAATTCGAATTATTAATAGATCAAAATATACGGAACCCACAAATCCACTATTTATCAAATTAAATACGATGAAATTTTATGACCTGGTTGACTTTAAAATCGCCCAATTAATGTACAAAGCACACAATAACCTGCTCTGCCAAAACATTCAGAAGTTTTTCGAAATTCGAGAAAGCAGCTATGATTTAAGAGGTACCAACTTATTCAAAAAAACTCAAAACAAGAACAAACATCAAGCAAAGAAGTGTATCTATCAAAGGTGTTAATCTGTGGAATAATCTCGAAACGGACCTGAAAATGAGTAAATCGCTTGCTGAGTTCAAAAACAAATTCAAAAAAATAGTACAAACAACCTACATCAATTAGAGTTAAAATGATAAATTCAAAACATTAAATATAATGATAAATCAGAACTAAGTTGATAAATAGAGAAAGGTATATAAATATCCATTATGAATACAAGAGAAAATTGACACAAGAGTGTCAGGGTGTGGAAGTATATAATCCCGATACAAACCAAAAGTTGTAAAAATATCACGGTTAAGGGTAAAGTATGAGCCTTAATGGAGACTTCTTTCTTCTTACTTTTTTCTTTTCTGATTGATATAAAAATGATTTATTAGATACAATCACATAACGGGGTAGGACTAGATAAGTTTTTTACTTCTTCCTACTCCCTTGAACATAATAACTGTGTTGTATGAAGATTGATTTCTTTCTTTTTTTATCTACCTTATTTTCTGTCAAATTATTACTGTATATATGTTTTATGTTCAATAAACAAACAAACAAACAAATACATTACACGAACCCTAATAATCGACAAGATACATTTGGAGTGTGAAGAAATAAGGCAAACCACAGGGTTGCTCTCTAATGCAAATAATAATGTAGCTTCTTATTTTTACCATATGGTCGCCATAATTTGGTCAAGTCCAAATGAAGTCGAATTAACCCTTTCAGCTATGCAACTTGCACAAAAGTCTCGCGTCGTGTGTCCATCATGTCACTCCTTGTGTTTTGAGGATGAATAAAGAAAGCACTAGCTGCATTTTTATAACTCCTGGTCTTCTCGAAAATTCCAGTGATGTAATGGAAAATTCCAAGACCATAGGTCAAGGTGCATTGTACAATTGAATTCACGCAATGTGAAAATAAGGGCCTTTGTACTGCATGCAGAAGGCACCGTGTGTGTCCCTTTGTTACAACTGTCACTTGTTTAAACCCGATTGTATAGATGCATATCTTAAAAAGCTTCAACTGTAACCTTTCTCTACAGCAACCTTCATTTTCATTTACATACATATCACTACATCAGCTTCTCACATGTAGCAATAAGGCCTAACAGTTGTACAATCTTAACACGTCATGTTTGTGACCTGGGCAAAAAAAAAAAATCATATATATAATATATATGTAGCAGTTACTGAGTAAATATGTATAGCATTTTTCGACCTACTTGTAATAGTAAAGCATCAATTACATGAATCAAGTCATCGTAATGCATTGTCAAGGAACATCATAATACTTCTACTGCAAGCCAGATGACGACAGATCAGATCATGTGGTGCAATCATCATGACATATCACTTTTGTATAATCCATAGCATAACAAATCATTTAGATTTTTCCAAGATCACCAAGTCATCACATGCCTTTCTGGATGATTTATAAACTGTGGTCCACGCCCCCGCTTTAACTTGGGTTTGTCGCACTCCAGCGTTCAAATTGGAAATCACAATTTTAATCGATTCTCAATACAAATTGGAGGAACTACCTATTCCTGGGAGTTAACCCATTAAATGATGAATTTATTTCATAATAAAGCCATCACATGAACAACCCTTCATCTTGACATGGTGCGCCAGTTACATCATTTATACATCTTTTATCATCCACACCTCACTTATGGGCCCTTCGCCCTTGGCAAAACTAATCACCCCTTCCTTGGGTTAAGTACCAGGAACCTTTACAAGGTCCTCCTCCGCCAGGGCCCCCTCAAGGGGTTCTGGAGACGGTAAGGGAAGTCCTCCGATAGCACCCAGCAGGAGGTCCAGCACCTCAGCCCCGGAGAGTGGCTCACCCGAAGTCTGGCGGATGCGGAGACGAAGATGCAGGTGGAGGTGAGATGGGCGAGTATGCAGGCGATGAAACTTCCTCCACACCTCACTCATGGGCCCTTAGGCCTCGACACAACTCGTAAATCTACAAGAGTGATTAAATTATGCTATGGGTTTTACATAAGTGTCTTCAATTCTTCTACTATTCATTTGGCTTTTGTGTACTGTGATTCTCCTTCAAAGGAATCAAAATTAACCTACCGGTAATAAAGCCGAGCATCAGACCAACTTACGGCATACCTGTATCATTGCTTCTCTGCCGTATGTTAACAACATGAATCGATAGTTTTAGGGTCAGTCCATAGTGAAAAGGGTTGCTTCTATATTTGTTGTAATGAAAATAAAATGTAATGCATCTTTGATGTTTTTTTTTCTGAGCTATACAGTACTATACATAGATAATACTAATAATTTATTTCAATTCACATTGATAATGCGTTGTCACTTTTCTTCGCAGTGTGTAAGAAGTACCTGTGCCAGTACCCTGGAGACACAGACCTACTTTGGGAGGTGGAGGGTGTGGGTGGACCAAACCAGACGTTCAATATTAGCAAGAGGGTTCAGACCATAGATTTGAGGGGTAAGAACGAACAGCATACACAGGTCAGATGTACAGTAGTAAAAATATTCTGTTCAAGTGCTTTTCATCGTTAATTGTTTGTCTGCAATAATACCACAGTAACCATCCTCCGACCCATCTTATCAAAACCTTCCCACCAATCCTGCCAGCCTTGACAATCCACCCTACCATTCATAATTGGAAAAGGCAAACAAAGTACACAGGCACGTTTCCACCAATAAGAAGTTTGAAGAATTCCAGTCTGGTTTCCATCCAACGTACAGTGGTGCCTTGAGATACAAGTTACATTTGTTCCATCACCATGCTCTTAACTCATTTGCATTTAAAATCATCTACCTTTTTTTTTTTTTTTTTTACCTGCCCCGTTTGGCTGAATGGTCATGCAGAATGAAGAATCTGTATCCTTTTTATGCCAGAACAGTTATTCCATGCAAGAGGGTTTGTTTTTGTGTTTTTTTTTTTAATCCTGCCACCATGGCCGTTTATATGATGATATATACTGTATGTATTGAAGTCTGCAGTGGGAAAGAAAAGGTTTAAGAGGGGAGTGACAAAATAGAAGAGATAATAGAGAGAAAATAAAAGGGTAAAATGATCTGTTCTTCGGCGTCTCTTCTCGGTATTCACTTCCATGGTTATTTAGATGACATACAGCTCTACATCTCCTCTAAACCTGACAAGTCCCTTCCCCATTCTCCCTCTTTGTAAATACACAATCAGAATAACTGTTTACAGATTTAAAAGCTAATCTTCTGCCTATTGATTTATAATCTGTCTTCGCCAATTCGAACAGTTATTCACTCTCGATTGGCCGCTTTATTTTAGCCGCAACTGGGGCCCAAGAGCCCCGGCGTTCCCCCCTCGCGCCACTCGGAGGCATTCCACCACGCGAGGCCCCCTCCCACCCCCCCAAGTTAAGTGTCTGGGTGTCATCCTCAACAGCATACATGCCAACATACCAATGAAATGGTCAAAACGTAAGAATAACCACCCCCCACAAATAGCCGACCATCTTTGAGAAAGCCTTGGCCCCATCTCACCTTAGTTCCTATAATTCCTCTGTGGTGTACGCTCTGCTCTTCTTCCTAACTTGACTTCCTACTCTTCCGTGTCCAAAGTTTCAGCTATGCAGCTCCTCAGCTCCTCATCTCTGAAACCGTTTTTTCAGAATCCCTTCCGTGATAATAACTCTCTCACACCACACTTTTACTGTCTTTCAACTTGCATAGGCCATTCATTACGAATACTTTAAAAAAAAATTGTACATGTATTCCTAATTGCTCTTGTATTCATTAGTCTGCAAAGTGAACTTGAGTGCCAGTATGTCCAATTCTTTATTTGTAAGCATTCTTCAACGCTTACAAATAAAGTGTATTATTGTTCTTTATTGATTCTTTATTTACCAGTACCTACTGGTGTTATTTTATTTTTTTTACTGTCACTACCACTATTTTATGTATTATGTCAACATTTGTGTTGTCTGTTTCTCAGCGGTATCAACAAATTTATTACTTACTGCGAGACCACAAGAGGTCACGAGAGAGACAAAAAAGGAAGTGGCCAATGAGCCAATTGCCACCGAGCAGACAAAAGAAGCCGAATCTATGGCATATAAAGTTGAAACTGTGGTATGTTTCTTTAGTATTGTATTCCTGTTTGTGGTTCAGTAAGAAAGAGTGACCGATGATTTACACCCGGAAAAACATTTTTGAGTTGCAGGAAGAAGTGTTGGTGTCTAGCGTTTCTAGAGGTAAGCATTTCATTATTTTTCTTCAGTTAAAATGCTTCCACATGTTGCGCAAATGTTTCTGTGTTGAACTAAAGTTTATTTGAACTAATGTAATGATCTACACAGACACTAGTGACGAGCCTGTTGCAACTCGGACTACAAGCAGTGGCCAAAAGCAAGCAAAGACAGCTGATAAGATTGCAGAAGGCCACCCTAAAAAAGTTGTCCGGTAACCACACACTGCTTGACAAACTACATGTTAAAGCATTTCTTCGGTGCCATTTGGTCAAGTGG
Source organism: Hippocampus guttulatus (assembly GCF_054856545.1). Lineage (NCBI taxonomy): Eukaryota > Metazoa > Chordata > Actinopteri > Syngnathiformes > Syngnathidae > Hippocampus > Hippocampus guttulatus. The sequence goes on from NC_141265.1 coordinate 21,160,747, forward strand.
CGGCACACACGGCTGGGGTTTATACAGACTGCATAGATTTCATTTGCAGTCAGTGTGCTCTTCAACTGTCACAACGGGCTCTATTTTCATGGCCAGCGGGCATGTTCAGATGACTTTCAGCCACCAAACTGTCAGATCTGCTGTGCGCATATCAAAGGAAACACCCTTGGTAACACCAGAATGCCCACCGTGACATAGAGTGGTCTGTCAAATTTCCAAACAGGCTAAATGAGGCCTGCACTGGCAAATGCGTCAGTTTTTTCTTTTACGGTACATTCGACCGCAGCTATGCCATGAATGGATATGGAGGCCCGTGTGATTAACTGGTCATCAGAATGAAATTTAATATTTCAATCTTAAAAGTAATGCTCTCGTGTCTGTTAGAGTTGAAGATATTGAAGCAGAAACCCCAGAGGAACGTGTTTCTAGGAAAGAGAGGACTCCTCCTTTGTCTGATTTGGCGGTGACTGAGGTATGTGTGTGTAGTTAAAAACATCAAAGTTTTTTTTTTGGGGGGGGTTCAAAATGATTATTAATTCATACCAACCATGACCTAACTGTGAGTCTGTATGTTTTCAGGAAATATTTAGCACCCGTACTGAAGAAAAGAGAAAAGATTACGTTGGCATTGCCGTTGAAGAATTGGTGGAGGTAGCCACTACTTTAACTCCACAAGAACCTGAGGATGCGCCAGCACTTGCTGCAGAGTGTCGAGAAACAGAGACCGCGATGGATACTTGCCGTGATTCTCAAATGAGAATCGAAAATGTGTCAGAAATGGAAGGATTTGAAGAGGAGTCTCAGCAAGAGGACACAGCCGGAGAAGAATTGCATATGACTCTTGATGAAACATTTGAGGGAGAAGAGAATTGTCTTTCTGAGGGATATGATGACGAGCAACACGAGTCAACAGTTTTGCCTTTGAGAGGAAGATGCAAGGGCGCTCTTGAAGAAAGGAACCCATGTGGTCAAGTAAAACCTGACAATCTGATTATTAATGAAACAGAAGTAGAAAGACCAGTTGAGAAATTGAGTTCTCTGGGAAAAGGTGATGCTCTAAAGGCAGGGAAGGAAGAAGTCACATCTATGCCTGAAGTAAACCTGGAAGAGAGGCGGGAAGAACAGGAAGATGACAACAGTAACGGAATGGCAGAGGCTGTAACTGTGTCGAGAGATAATGCGAAAGATGCAGATCATTTGACGCTAGATCTTAACACAGTGGCTGTTGCCGTAGAAAAAGGCAAGGCGGGCGAAGACCAGAATGTCGCGTCGAAAACAGAATCATCTCAGAAAGAAGGCACTGAACTTCCCAAGCTCCAGAAAGCCACAGTGATCCTTGTGAATTTCAAAACAACACATCAACTTTGTGTGGAAAAAACAACAGCCCCTGGAGAGTATGCTGGATTACAAAAGGAGGAGACGGTTGAAGCAAGAGAGGAAAAGGACGATTCCAGTCCGGTTGGGGAGGAACCCGAGCCGGAAAAGCCTGAAACAGATTCAGAGGAAAACAGGACACGAGAATCAATCGGTCAAGTTTTTACAACTTCAGATACAGAGACTGTCAAACTAAAAGACGATATTGACAACAATCCAAATGAGGAAAGTGTAGATGAAATGGAAGAAGTGCCAGTCATTGAAATAAGAGTTCTTAGGAGTGGCAGGAAGAAGGTTGAAACGAGCTGCGAGCCAACAAGCAGAAGCAAAAAACATCAGGCAGAAGACAAATGTGATATTCCTGGAAAGGAATCCAATCGATCACGTGGCATTATGATGAAAGAAGAGTCTACGGCTCTAACAAAAGACACAGAGCCGGGCGAACAAGCTGCAATTTCGGAGACATCCGTAAATATAACGAAAGTCATCACGGAGACGATGACGACAATGGAAGATAATTTAGTGAGTATGATGGCGGATTCAAGTGATGTCGTCCAAGCAAAGAATCCCGCCCCCCCACTTGAGGAGGAAACGGAACTTACCGCACCACAACACCACAGTGTAGAAATGGTGTCAAAGATACGGGATCTGAAAGCCGTTGAAGTGGTTTTAGTCGACGACAGGGTGCAAGATCAAACGTCTGCTGAAAATGGAGATGAGAACGAGGAGCAGACAAACAAGGGAACCGCGGCGGAGAAAAATGTTACAAATTCACCTGTGGGTGTGGAAACTGAGCAGGAAGACCCGGTAATGGAAGAGTGCACAAAGGGAACACAAGTTCAAGTGATAGGTCACGAGGGAAAAGCTGAAGAAACAAATGCATTTATTCAGGATAATCAACAGATATGTGATGAGAAAGGGAGCCTTGAGGAGAAGGATGTTGATCTCCAAATGGAAACTACAGAACTAAAAACAGACATTGAGAAAGAAAACACTGTGTTGAAAGACTGTGTTGTGGAACAAGAGAAAGTTCAACGAGGGAAATGTGAGGCGAGTGAACCGGAGGTTGCAGCCAGAGACACTCCTGAGATGGCGAGCACCTCCAATGATCCTGCGCCAGAATCCATGACAACACAAGGCGCAGTCGAAGAGCATCAACAGACCCAACGTGCATTCGCCAACATTGAATCGGGGGACGGTGTGCAAGTGAAAAAGGTGGAACATTTGACAACTATGGGTGATCAAAGTACCGAAGCGACGAGCTCCGTGGAAAAGAAGGCAGATCTTGGTAAACCAGAAGCAGAAAGGGTTCAGAGTCAAGGAAAGAAGTCTGTTTCTGCTAGCAAGCAACGCAAATCCAAAAGAAGGCATAAGTCAGAAGGAGAAGAAGAAGAAACTGCTGCACTTGAAGAAATGCAGATTGAGCAAATGGGAGAGCTACTGAGAGAAGCGGAGGACCAAGCTGTTCGTAGGGGAATTGCAGAAAGGCACGGGGAGGAAGATATGACTCGGAGGGAAGAATACACCGAGCCAAAAGGTCAGATGGAAAAAGAAGAATCCAAGCCACATCCCGAGATACGGGAAGAGGGACATACGTCTATTGCAGAGATAGATCAAACCGATGAAAGGATAACCGTTTCAGTTGAGGAAAAGGTTGCTGATCCCGCAATAGAAACAAGAGTCCTGAGGAAAAGAAAAAAGTCTGCTTCCATCACCACTCTGTCAAGATCCAAAAGAGTCTGCACAAACTCTCAAATAGAGATGCCAAAGATTTAGAAGTTATTGGGCTACCAATGGGAGACCAGGGGTGTGAGGAGAAAAAAAGAGAACCAAACAAACAAAAAAAAGAGGAAACTCCAGGCTTAGAAATTGCACATACTGTCATTGATGAAGATTGAATTCTTGGAGATGGCACAGCTAGAAACTCCAGTAACAGTGCTCAGGGGCACAATAAAGCTCATACAAAGATCAGGAACAAGCAAAGACCTCATGGAAACTGACATCACGTCTCTGGATCATGAAACCAAAATGCTCATTCTGTTCACTGATGATACACCTGAAAACTGAGATGGAATCACAAAAGAAGAGCTTCTTACCAGCGTAAAGTTCGAGACCAGACCGAGGGAACACCTAAAATGATTGATGACAGCCTTATTGATCGGGCAACTGAAGAAATATAAGACAAAGCACAAAGAAAGTACTTAAGAAAGAGACCAAAGGTGGATCGTGATGAGATGGAGAAAGATGAAAAGACTGACAAGAAAAAAAACAATCATGGACGATAGATAAAGACTTAGACTAGAGGCACACAGATGTTACATGACCAATGTTTCAGTTTTTTGTTGTTGTTTTTTTTTTGAATCCCCATTTAATATTTTTACCTTGTCTGTTTTAATTGTGCATTTGGTTTCGTCTTCATGTTTTTTTGTTTTAGAGCCCCAAATTATATTTCTGTGAAAATAATGCACCGTCGTTGAAAGAAATAATTGTTATTCGTATACCCCAAACGGTCTTCCCAAAATTCTCCAACTTACTTTTGGGCCACAGTGATGAATCAAACTCAAGAGCAGTATATGCTGTCTATTTGCTATTCAACAAAGACAACAAAAGAAGTCAAATAAGCCATGCCAGTAAATGTGCACAAATGTATCGGCGTTGCTGTTAAAGCCATGCAGAAAATTTTGTGTGAGCGTGAGTGTTGTCACAGTATGAGAGCTCTTCTGCTCAAGTATAGATTTAAAAGGCCTAAAGTAACCCACCAAAAAGTTACCATTACATCTGATGTGCTCTCACCTATGGAATTTAAAATCTAAACAACTCAGCATTTTGGTTGAGAATAGAACATGTATGTTTATTCAGTAAATTGTTTTAATAGGGTAAAAGCGACAATTAACCAAGTAATGTTTGCAGGCCCGTATAATCTTATTTTCTCATAATCCAAGATGCATTGTGTTTTGTTTTTTTCTGAAATAAAATGTATTGCACTCATTTGCAGGATTTCTAGCTATATGACTTATACAGTAGTTATGTAACCTTGGCCTGAGCGACCTTAATCTACCTGTGTCACATGTGGTTGAAATGATCAGTTTCCTCTCAGGCATGGAGACACATGCACACTATTACACAGCATCAGATTGTTTCATCTGTGTTTTGTTTCACTGGCACTTTGTCTGCCACAATTTCCAGTTTCCGATTTATTTTTTTTCCCCAGACACGTTGACATTGTTCAGCAATTTGGTTAAGGTCGCTGTGAGTTCAATTGGGATGGTTTTTGATCATCTTCATCAATTTTCAGTGTACTATTATTATGTGTTGCAATTAGTATGACGAGATGGAAGTTGAGATTTGAGTGACATTTTGACAGAAGTGTTTACGACCGCGAGGCCATTGAAGACCTGATGTTAAAGGAAAAAAAGAAAAGCATTTCTGTTTTTGGTCTGACTGTAAAATAAAGATTCCATAAGACCTTTTCACTTTGGTGTCTTTTTAATGGTGGTAGTTGGAAGTGTCAAATTTTAATGACGATCGTTGTGTACACATAACGGTTCAATACCTACAATTTTACATCTTCTACAACACCAAATATTTCCACACGTGGACAGAAGATATAAGAAAAAAGTGCCTGCTTCAAGAACAATGGTCAAACTAGATACTAGCAAGTTATAATGAAGCTAACTATACTTACTAATTTTATTGACAATGACTAGTTTCTTGCAAGCAAGCTAAAATAAAGTTGAAGCAAAGTTGTCCGAGTAAGTTTTAACAAAGTAGCAACTAGCAAGATACAGTAGTTATCATAAAACTCACTTGTTTATAACTACGGTACCTTGTAATTTGTTATGTCACACAAACCATCCGTTATCTGATCTGCCTATCCTCACAAGGGTATCTCGTGCTGGAGCCTATCCCAGCTGTCTTTGGGCAGCAGGCGGGGCAAGCCCTGAACTGGTTGCCAGCCAATCGCAGGGCATACAGAAACAAACAAGCATCCATGCTCACACTCACACCTCAGGACAATTTAGAGTGTCTAGTCACCCTACCATGTGGGAGGAAATCAGAGTACCCAGAGAAAACCCACAAAGGCACGGGGAGAACATGCAAACTCCACACAGGAATCAGAAACCTGCAGCTCTGCACTGGGTGGCAGGCGTGCTAATCAGTCGCCCACCATGCTGCGTCATACTAAGCTCAAAGTGTTAACCTGTCACCTTTGACCACATCACCTGCCACCTTTCTTATTTTAAGAGGGCACTTTTGTGTTTTGGTGTGCCAGTGATGGCATGCCTCGATATTGCTGATTAATGAATGGGTATTTGTAAGTTTGCTCTTCTGATTAAGTAGCTATACTTGAGTGAACACAATCAGCAACAAGTTGGGGCTATAAAATTACATTGCAATCACAGAAATATGGTACCTAGCTCTCAGTGTTATTTCTGAGTTCATTCAACTTTGCAAAGTAGGAAATGCTCATTGTGTGCCATTGTGTCACCGTTGCCATTTGATCGTGCAATCACATAATGTCAAGTTGTCATTTGATTGTTGAACCAGACTTTATTTCTGTTTGACAGCATTGACAACAGCAGAAAAACCAATAATATTGTGTATTTGTTGGTAAACAAGGATTTGTGAATGACTGCAGTCAAATATCCACAGCATCCTTTCTTCAGAAGTCCTCTGTGGGAAGGATGCAAACTTGCAAAAGAATCTCATCTTCGATGCTCATTAATTGTGTTGCTTGAAGGTGTAGGCATAATGGAGGGTGCCACCTTTTGGCAGGAAGCAGTCGTGCTCGTGGGTTCCAGGTCGGATCTGTCTCTGGCACACTCCCAGCTGGTCATCAAAGACCAAATCCCTGTCATAAACCTCAAGCCTCAAGACGTCACGCTCTTGGGCGTTGAAATGGGAGAACTCCTCCTCCCACCAGGGGTTAACAGTGTCTTTCCGGACAGCTGTTTTGCCCAGAGTGGCGGAGCCACAAAACACCTTGATGTAGCCATCTGTGATCCCCAAAATGTCAGAGGGGAGGCCAGTGGCACGCAAGTTAAACACCTTGAGCTGGGCCTGCGTCACAGGCAGAGCACATAGCACCAGAAGAAGGAGGGACAGACTTGAGGCCATGACTGTGAAGGTGAATGGAGAATCGCATGTTAGTGGTAGGAAGGAGAGGAGGAGTAAATTAATGTTTCCTTTTGAGAATGATGACTGTTATGATTATAATTGAATGTGTAAAAAGCATGACATTCAGATTTCAAGAAGATACTCTTTTGCATGTACATCAACTCGAACTTATCTCGCACAATGACTGAAAATTCAACAGGTAAATACCAGTAACTCTTAAATTGTGTTTGGTTAACAACACTTCTCTCCAGAAATTAGTACACCTTTGAAAAGTACTGGTAAGCCTATTAAGTTTCTCAATAATCAGAACACCAATCTTCCAAATCACACTGATGGTTCGATTTAATCCTCAACTCATTGTATAAATTATAAATAGTTTAATTTGAGATTTTGATTACCCCAATTTTTCATTTTTTAAAAATCAAGATACATCCATCCATCCATTTTCTGATCCGCTTGATCCTCACTAGGGTCGCGGGGGGTGCCGGAGCCTATCCCAGGTGTCTTCGGGCAGTAGGCGGAGACACCCTGAACCGGTTGCCAGCCAATCGCAGGGCACACACACAGACGAACAACCAAACACACTCACACTCACACCTAGGGACAATTTAGAGTGTTCAATCAGTCTGCCACGCATGTTTTTGGAATGTGGGATGAAACCGGATTACCTGGAGAAAACCCACGCAGACACGGGGAGAACATGCAAACTTCACACAGGAAGGCCGAGGCTGGCCGGGATCGAACCCACAAGCTCTTCACTGTGAGGTCGACACGCTAACCACTGGACCACCGGGCCGCCTCAAGATACATTATTTCACAAATAAAATGAATCACACTTGTGTTTTAGTTGTGAAAGTAGGACCGGTACACAGCAATAATAACAGTGGTAAAAGCAGGCAGTATGACAAGGTGCTTGCCTTCATCTTACCTGTGTTCTTAGTGTCTGGTTTCTCACCTCTGTCAGAACTTCGATCTTTTTAAATGCCAGCAGGGCTCGTATCAGTCTGATAACGCTGTTCCAAAATTCCCAGAAAGCACAACCTGCGCCGTTCTCAGCATTTCGTAACGCAATGTGTGAGCAGGATGCATCCAGCCTGACATAACTGGGCCATGAACAGAAATTTTAGAAAATAGAAAAGAGGAGTGTGTGTGTGTGTATGTGTGCGTGTGTGTGTGTGTGTGTGTGCGCTAGTCACAGTAATGACCTAGAAACACAGGGAAGCTGGAACCAGAATCGAACCCGCGACCTCTGCATTGTGTGGCAGACGTGCGAACAAGTCGATCACTGTGCCACGCTAATATGGGTACACATAATAATAATACATTTTATATTACACAGAAATAAATGATTTTTAGAGGATTGGTTTGAGGCGGGGGTCGGCAACACGCGGCTCCAGAGCCGCATGCAGCTCTTTAGCGACATCTAGTGGCTCCCTGGAAATGTTTGAAAATAGAAAAAGATTTTCATTGTCGGCTAATATAGCTCAAATAGATATAGATACATGTTGCAGCCCCGAAAAAGGAGAGTTGTGGTGTTGTTTTTTTAAAGCATACACTTTATTTATGCTTTTAACAGTCTTGACAAACACAGACATGTCTGTGTCCGACTCCGTGCCTTCTCTCTTGTTGTTCGATTCGAGAGGCGTTCAAAGACAGCCTCAGAAAAACGGAAATTAATGGTCATTTCATGACACTAAGAAAAGCGAAAATAATGCACCAAAACAATAAATCAAGCGAAGAAATTATAAAATAAATTCTATGGGGGCGTTTATGAACACACAACAAAGGAATGAATAACAAACAATTCTGAGACAGCCCAGTCTCCTACATACATACAGCATGTGTTTCCTTCATTGTAAGTTTTATAGAAGGCTTTTATTTTTTTGCGGCTCCAGACATATTTGTTTTTTGTTTTGTCCTGGCTATTTCAACATTTTTGGTTGCCGACCCGTGGTTTGAGGGGAACATAGGGGGGTCTTTGTCACAACTGATGGATGACAATGGTGCCTTATTGATTTATGATAATTTTAGGTGCAAACGTAATTTCAGGCCATCAAGACGTAACTGTAATTAATTCTTAATTGTCCTTCCACAGCAATTTGTGCCCCCATCTCTGTCTTCCAAAAATTATATTTCATAAAAATAATATTCAACCCAACTTTGATGAGGCTACACTAAACAAGTTAAGAACTATCTATTTTAATCTTCCAGTACCCCCAAAATGAAGGAAATGCAGTACATTTTTCAATTTTGAATAACATTTAACCCATGCTGAAAAATTACCGAGATCACACTTTATTATTGAAGACTTTACATGATCTGGCGACCCGGTAGTCCAGTGGTTGGCACGTCGACTTCACAGTGCAGAGGTACCGGGTTCAATTCCAGCTCCGGCCTCCCTGTGTGGAGTTTGCATGTTCTCCCCGGGCCTGCGTGGGTTTTCTCCGGGTGCTCCGGTTTCCTCCCACATTCCAAAAACATACATGGCAGGCTGATTGATACCTCTAGATTGCCCCTAGGTGTGAGTGTGGGCGTGCATGGTTGTTCGTCTGTGTGTGCCCTGCGATTGGCTGGCAACCAATTCGGGGTGTCCCCGCCTACTGCCTGGAGACAGCTGGGATAGGCTCCAGCGCCCCCCGCGACCCTAGTGAGGATAAAGCGGTTCGGAAAATGTATGTATGTATGTACTTTACATGATCTTTCTGAAACAATGACAATGAAACTACTGACCATGTTTTTCGCTTGCCCAATTATCCAATTTTTCTGGAAGGCTGGACACCTCCCACGATCGCATCTTTTCCTGCCTCATTATGAAGAAATTATACAACTATTACATACAACTAAAATTTTATCTCACTGGTCAAAAATGAATAAGGAGATCTCTACAAATCGAATTTTATGTGGTAAGGTTCATCCACAAGAAGGAATATAACAAAATCGAACCCTTTTTATGTTCATAACGTCATAAACGTATTTGGTATTTACACGAATGTTAATTAAAAGGCCAAGGCCACAGGAAATACATAGAATCAGTCACATTTTGGTCTCTCTCATGTGGTTGAGAGGAAAGAAATTTCATCCGTGCTGTATGTTGCATATAGAGCACATTTGACAATAAAGTTGACTTGACTTAACTTGACTTGTGTACCTAAATAAAGCTGAAAAACGCCATGAGTTTCCGTACGGTCGGAGTGACACATCACTCAAAAAACAAAAGAAAAAGAACCAGGGCGCTGTGAGAGTTACCGAACGCTTTTAGTCACTTATCTCTTTCCGTCTTCCGGTAGGACTGAATCATTTGGGAGCGCGAGGAGGGACGTGTGAGTTATTTAAACGTTTAACCAGCAAAGACGATATCATAGTGACTTATTATTCCACGGGTGAAACGTATGCAGCACGGTCATTATTATTAATGTGATACTTATCTTACGTATGTCCTTATTTTTGCGTCTCATGTCAGTCGTGCGTAGCCAGTGGAATCGTCCTAAACACTGTTCATAAGCAGCGCGAATTTAATTTAATTGTATAATTTGCTGTCAAAAGATGTGTGAACAGCTGGTGGAGTATTTTCAGGGTCAGATACAAAAGAAAGACGCTGCTGAAGTGAGATGGTCACACGCAGCGAACAGCAGGAGCAAACTGGCCAAGGCTCTTCAAGGTGAGGCGTATGTTTTCTCTTAACGGATTATAGCAAACTCAGGCCATGTATTTTAAGAGTTTGAGATCAATGTCCAGGAGCGGCTGCTTTAACACCTCAAACTTCCGTTCTGTAATCAAACCATCCTCCATTTATTATCTGCCAGCAGTGAAAACACCAGACATACTAGCTCAATAAAAGGTACGATTTGATTATCGCAATACAAATTCGAATAATGCCTGAAACGAAAGTAATTTTCACTCTGCTGTCTGTATGTCATTGTAAATGTGATACATCAAAGCCTCCTCATTCTGAAGGCTGCCTCGCAACCCTCAAACAACTACATGCAACATATCCATATCGACATCTCTCTCTCTCTCTTTCTCTCTCTCTCTCTCTCTCTCTCTCTCTCTCTCTCTCTCTCTCTCTATATATATATATACACACACACACTGTATGTATACGCATGCATGGGTGCTCATAATCACACCTATATATACTGTATATTGTCCTGCACGGACAATAATTTATTGCCAATAAGCCAATCTCCTTTTTCTCTCAGGTACCGCTCATATGATTGAGGCTGACATAATCGTAAGAGGCCATGACCCTAAGGAGCCAATCATGGGCCACCCTCCTGACACTGACAGTGACATAACACTGAAGGAATGGCTTGAATGTGTCAAATTGCATGACAAGGGGATCAAACTCGACTTCAAGAGGTGAGACGTAATCAGATTATGTTCTTTCAAAGTGGTGAGAGCTGACATGATGCTAGCTAACCCATTTTGGTGCTTCCTAACAGCCTGGAGGCGGTGTCTATTTCTGTGGCCCTGTTGAAAGAAGTGCTGGCTCAAATGACCTCTCCTGTGTGGATCAATGCTGACATCCTTCCTGGACCTGGAAGTCAGAGCAAACCATTGGAGCCTCACGCATTCCTGGCTGCTGTAAAGACTCTTCCCACTAACATTGTACTCTCCCTTGGCTGGACCACAAAGTGGACTGCAGGGATTGATAATCCAAGTGAGTGTGCATTAGAGGGTGACACGGGAGGAGATTTACATTCCTCTCCCATCCCGCTCCCACAAGAAATGTGTCCTGTCCTGGAGTTAAAAAAAAAAAAAAAAGATCCTTTCTAGTCTGTGTGAAAAAAAACTCCCATCCTGTCCTGCTCCCGTTCAGAATGACTGGGAGTCTGTACCGCTCCCATTTTGGAAGTCAGCTACATTACAAAAAGGAGGGAAAAAATAAAAGCTTATCACCCCCTTTTCCTCATTAACTCTCCGAAGTATATATATTTTTCCTACTACTGGATAATACCACTCCCATCTGACTCCCATCCAGCAGGATTCCTAAAAAAATGTCTCTAAGTGGTTAGTGCTAGTCTCTTGGCTGTTTGGATTTATGGTATGCATATTTGCACGACTTTTATATTGCCTACTATGACATTGGAGACTGATATTTATCAGAAATAGGTCATATAAGCAGAACAAATATTCACCGTGGAGGCTTTCCTTGTACTTTATATGATGTTTGATGTATTATTTATTCATTTTCAGTCAATGGATTTTTTTTTTACATTCATTGGTGTTTCAATGCCGTAATTCTCTTGCAAGTTTGGCGCGCACTTTCTCACATGCAGTCAAGGGCGTTGTAAACAAGTCATTTTAATGTGTTTTTTGGAAGATTGAACAGTTAAGCACTTGAACAATTTTGATCTAGCTTGAGACCAGACAAAAAAAAACTAAGTGGCCAAAATGACTTGGACCTCACAAAAATAAAAGGTTGGGGCTAGTAACAAAAAAAAAGAAGTCAAAATAATCTAAAAAATTAGGTTGGGGTATAATTAAGACAAATTGAAGAGTATACAGTTGAGTTTAACGTCTATCCATCTATCTCAATGGTGGGCATTAAGTTTTGGACCTGAGCCTTCAATGGGCATTTAGTGATCTAATCCACCTCTTAATAACGCCATAACGTGACAATATGTAAACATTAAATTGTTGTTACCGGTTAAACTTGTCTCGGTGCATGTTAAAGCTTAGCTAAATTAGCTTAGCATTGTTTGTTCCATCCATCATTAAACAGTCATCGAGTGTGATTATTGTGGCAAATCCATCCATCCATTTTCTGATCCGCGTGGCGGGGTCGATTACACGAGGAATTGATGGAATAATCAATGCCATCATTGATTTTAAAAGGATTGGTTCGTGGCATCCCTTGCATAACATAAATACTGTCATCTTTTTCAGGTTACAGTTGGGAAATGGTGCATGAGATGCAGGACATATGTCAAAGCCTGGAACATCTTGTCACCTTCCCAGTACGGGCGGCCCTTTTGGCCCAGTCTGTCTCTGAGCTCTCATGGCTGCTGCAACAGTCGGACAGGTGACTGGCTCTCACACACACTTCATTTGTTGTTGTTGTAATGTTTATTAAATAGTCACTTGAGATTAGGGCTGCCACAAATGATTATTTTGCGAGTTGACTAATCATCAACAGTAGTCGCGGTTAGCGGTAGCCGACTAATCGAATCATATACAAAACGAGGCATAGCATTAGACAGCATGAATACTTTTAGGTATCTACAAATTAATAATTGACAATTAAGGTGAGAGTACATTCAACTTTGATTAAACCCTGCAGCTTTCCTGACATGATTATAAATGATGGAGCAAGTTAAATTTAAGGCAATACTGTGGCCTTAATTCTTTTTTTAAATTTATTTATTTTTTGCTGTAAATGAAAAGTGGATTTTAAAATGGACCCAAAAACTATGAAGAAAACTCTACAATAAACTGTTGGTATTTAAATTGTATCCAAATTGTTTTGTTTTTCCTTCATTGTATGCATCATTTAAAAGTAGTACATTGACCTACACAATCAAAAGGTAGTATGCACCTGAAATGAAAAAAAAACAGTTATAGATTAGGGGGAAAGATATTTTTTTTTCTTTTTTAAGCACTATAAATTCGTATATTGTAACGAACTGGGTTATGTTGGCGTCCCAACTAGGACATCGTCTGACAATGTTATATCAAAACACACGCCATAACATGTGTGTGCTACCTCGGGCTAGCTTCCAGACACGACCTGTCAGAAATGAAATCGGGCATCATTCACAACGTGCTTCTTTTCAGATGGTCAAGCACCACTCACTAATGCTTCCGTCATCCATAAGTAGACACGACAATATATCGGCGTACTAAATGGGCATTGCATTACATCAAACACACACGGTAGCGTGTGTGTGCTAATGCTAGCTTCTTAACACGACTGTCCCGGTGTCAGAGATGAAATTGGGTATTAGCCATAACGTGCTTCCTTTTTATAGGCGTTTCCCCTATTTCCACACAGTATGTCATTATGGTTATAATAATGAACAATATAATGTATATAATGTCTTCTTATTAAGATTAAGATATCCTTTATTTGTCCCACACTGGGGAAATTTACGGTCTACAGCAGCAAGATTGTGGGTAGAAAGAAGGGAAAAACCCCCCATTATGCAGCACATCCTTGGTTTTGTACAGGATGCCGATGATTTTTTACCTTTTTCCAAATCAAACCCATTGAGGTTAGGCCATTTGAGAAGCTTAATTCTATCCAGTAGTATCCATTTCAAAACTATTCTTAACCCTTTCATACACCCTGTAACCTGATAACATGATAAGCTGTCCACTGCAGAAACCGCTGTCCCTGAAAGGCTTAATATGTGTTTTGGAACACCAATGGTGTCTGAGTTTTAACAGTCGAGGTAATTGTCCTTCTTTTGGGTGAGAATGTCCAAGAACCCACCATCAATGCTTTTGACAGAACAGAGTTGAATGTTCCAACCGACGGTGATCCCAAACACATCTTAAAACTGGTTTTGGAATGCATGAAGCAGCTTCTGGAATGGTATCCCCAAAATGCCGACATCAGCCCTATTTTAAGTACCGTATGTCGATAGACTGTGCTTCAAAAGCGGGGACAGTGCCCGAAAACCAAGTACTAGAAATGGGTTCGACCGATTCTGCTGAGAAGAATAGTCAAATGGCAATACTTTATTCAAACTGTGTGTTGTGTTATCATTCCACTGTGGCAAAAATGATCAAATCAGCCATTCAAATTCCTTAATAATTTGCCAGATTTATGCCGATGATGATGAGTTGAGTCTAATGTCACCTTTGCAATGCAATGGTGCAAACTGGTATTACCTGTTTGGTGTTGAAATAAAGTAGGCACAGACACTTTGCCCACATGTAGCCTTGACAAACTAGTTAGCATGTGGAACAACAAGGCGATGTGTTCTTTGGCCCACAGACTGTGTGGGTGGCTCAAACCGCGCCTCCCATTGTGATTTACGTGAGTAGTGCGGTACAAAGTGGAAAAGGTGAATGTAGATAAGAGGATGTGATGATTCATTCAATCAGTCACGGTGCATAAACGGCTTCGTTTTGCCCACTGAAGCGAATACAGCTCATATGAATGTGTCCTTTATGTACGTGCACTATAATAACTGTCGCTCCGTCACTATTAGTCATTCTGCATCCGTGTAGATGGTTCAGACATCAACGCACCTTTGTTCACAAGGATATTCTTTCTCCAAAATTGTTTTCCAAGAGAAATTTTACCAAAACATCACCTGCAAGCCGTCCTGAGAATCAAAGCAAATATGGTCACGCTGACAACATAACTGCTTCACTCATTTTTCCTTTTGCCAAAATCTGATTTTTGCGGGAGGTGACTATCAATAGATAGCCCAAAAATGCCTACAAACACTTGTATCAGCTGAAAACAAAAATATGTTTGTTGTTAGGACTTTTTGCGACATTTACATTGGATAATGAATTGTCTTGTTGCTGCAAAAATCGAAAAGAAAGTTTATTTATAATTCTTTGAATTTAACATTAACTGTAAAGCTACATTTTCATATTTTCAGGGGGGTTTTGTTCATATTTTGAATTTGTATAATTTTGACATTTTTATGCAAAGTAAACATCTTAAGTCAAGTTTTCTCAATTTATTTGGGAAATAGTGTTTACTCTTTTCAATTACCGGTAATCTGCTCTGCAATGTCCTTCCACGGGGCAGTGCTGAAAGCACCCAAGACACCTTTTGCGGAAGCACCAGACGAAAATGGATACCATCAAACGTCATTAGTGATCTCAGGTAACGCAGAGCCAATAAAAGCCCGCGGAAGACCGTCTTTCAGAACCTTTTTGCATGAAGGCCACTGGTTTTCGCTTTTCCCTCATGAGTGCTCTGTGATCACTTGGTCGGAGCTGCGTTTTTCTTTCCCACCCTCCTACGGCTGCGACGGCTTTGTTTGTGTTCGCCAAGGTGAACGTCTGTGTGTTACTTGGCATTACGTGGCTCTGCAAGCGTTTTCCTTCTTGTCTGGGAAACACGGGTCCAGGCACGTTGCCAAGTTTGGTTGGCGCAGTCACTTTTTATAAGAACCCTCTAGAAGAGCTCTCTGGAGTGTTCCTGTGCTTCCTGGGAAACTTTTCGGTTCGGCTGCAGTGGGGAGCGGTGGAACGGTTGGTTCGGGCTTGCAAAACCAGGAGACAGTTTTTGAGGCGTCCTAGGACCTTCGTCTCCCATAGTGTTGCCGGGGGTACCGCTGCTATTGACCGTTCTCGACCTCTGCAGCAGTTTTGCCCTACTGGGTCATTCGGTGGCTAGTGGCCACCACAGAGGTTGTGAGTTTGACACCCTTGCATAGAGAACAGTGAAAATTGTTGTCAGGTACATGTACCCTGATATTAGAAGAGTGTGCGCCCCGGTTTGTGTTTGTGAGAAAGCCAGGCATTTAAATGAAATAAAAATATATAAATACAAAAAAAAAAAACCCACACAAAAGGTCAAATTTTTCTTTCTTTAAAATGTCGAAAGCCTTTGCTTTCGTACTTTTATCTTTTTGATGAAAGAACACAAGGACATTCATTTTATTTTGTTGTTATAATTATTAATAATACTCACAGTTGTAAACATCATCACTGAGTAAGAGTAGAATAACTGGGCCCCATCAATTACTTGAGCAACAGTGGGGAAGCCTGCTTCCATCATACTTGAGGAATTTCAAGTGACACTTTAATAGCCCATTGATGTGCTCAAAAATGATTATACACTTTTGTTGTTTGCAGGTATTCTCTAACAGTGTGGACTGGCCAGAACGATAAACTAAAAGTGGAGGACCTGCTGCCTTACAGAACATGTTTTGATGTCAACAGGATCTGCTATGACCTACCAGAAGCCCTAAGGACAGAGCTGACAAAGACTTTACAAAGATGAGACATCAGCAATCAATAGTCAGGCTGAAAATGAGAACCTTCAAACCTCTGGACGTGTATCGTAATACTTTTCAATTAATTAATTAGTTAATTTTTACTTTTCAAGCGGTGTTGTGATAGTTACCGAGATGGGAGTCCTGCCCTTCCACTGCCTGATGGGAGGTTTCTCATCATCTTTGAAGAGTGCTGTTTCGGAGCCTTGGAAGGCAAAACTGGGATCCATCTTCATTTTTGCGTAACTGTTCACAAGGTTTATGAAAAAGGAGAATGGTGGATAATGGACAAAGTTCTCTCTCTTGTATTTGGTCCCTTGAATGACCCATGTTTCCTGGTGGTTGTTTGGAAGCTTCCCAACAATTGAATTTATGCCTCTAGCTGAGTCAAGGAAACTGAGGCCAGGCAGGTAACCTTCGTTCTTTGCAGTTTCTACTTCCAGAAGGTCTGCAAGCTCTTAAAGACGTCGACTGTCTTTGGGAGAGATTTTAGGTACATTGTTGAATCGTTTGAATAGTGAAGCTTTGCTAACCTCTGGAAACATGAGCGCATGGTTAGGGCAGAAGAGTAAAAAGATTGTGCCTCAACTTGTCGAAAGAGGATGGAAGTGGATGTGATCACACCTCTCCACTGTTATGAATCCAAATGGCTACCCCACTGACTTTTTGGGTGGTTTTAACTACTTCCGCCACTAGGGGCACTTTATTGTACTGTAATGCAATTTTGGGTGGTTTTAACTACTTCCACCACTAGGGGCACTGCACTGCATTGTAATACAATCACTGGGGACAGAATAGTGATAGTTACCTTGAAAAAAAACCAGGTCCTTTCTTGATTACTTGATATAAAAAGTCACATAGTTACTTTACTGATGACTTGCTTGAAAAAGTAACTTAGATTACAATACTTTGATCGTTGTAGTCAGCAGATATCGACTACGCTGCTTAACAAAAAGTGATGCTGTTTTGCCACTTGGAGGTGCGTTTTTAACTACGACTGTGAATAGTTTGTTTTTATTAAAAATGATATGAAGACAACCTTTTTGACTGACCAGAATTATTTTAATTAAAAGGAATAATACATCTTTTCAGGACTTCACATAATAATCAATACTGTAATAATAATTCCAGACTTCACATTACAAAAATAACATTTTCAATATTTCTAATTGATTTTTTAGTTAACATGTGTAACTATTAATGGAATGTCAAACCCCAACATTTATAATGTACATTGTTTATAAATATAACTATTAAATTAGGGGCCCTTCTGCAGTCATCCAATCTGGTGTGACTTTGAAGGCATATTGCCCTGAGATCCTTTTTTTTTTTGTAAAGTTTAATGTTTTTTGAAGTGACATACTGTAGGTAAGACTGTTGGCAACAAACCTTAACATTTTTTGTTTTTGGCTGACACAAATTCAAAATAGATTGAAAATTTGATAAATTCAATCACTGCAGTCTTGAAAACGCGACTCTCCTTCCTTCTTGCTGTTTATGTACATGCGAGTCCCACTCTCTCAATTAGGGATGGGTGGATCAATACAAAATATTGACTATTTCGATCCAGAGTGCCCAATAAGAAGTATCAATATTTACAAAAAAATAATTCTTGATCAAGCGGCAATGGTGGTCGACTGGTTAGCATGTGTTGAGTTTGCATATTTTTCCTGTGCCTGTGTGGGTTTTCTGCGGGTACTCCAGTTCACCCCCAAATTCCAAAACATGCATGGCAAGTTAATGGAACACTCTAAATTGTCCCTCGGTGTCAATGTGAGCGTGAATGGTTGTTCGTCTATGTTTGCCCTGCGATTGACTAGCAACAAATTCAGGGTGTCCCTCCCCTACTGCCCGAAGAATGAAACAAAGTGATGTGATAAAGCTACTGATTTGTTTGCAATATTCTTGTAATCGGCCATTATGTTTGTGCTCGGGCTCGGTGATATGACTAAAAAGTATATCACGATATCCAGGTTCTGCACAGATTATAGAAAGGTTAATGCTGTGACTGAACCTGAGTGATTCATTTCCACTGACCAGGATGGAGGATTGTATGGATGCAGTGAGATTTGCTCTTCTGTTGAAGGGATACTGGAAGGTTCCACTGATTTCTTGTGCTCAAGAGATTTCTGCCTTTTTCACCCCATCAGGTCTTGATGCTTATAAGGTCATGAATTTTAGACTCCGAATTGCACCTGCAACCTTTCAGCGGTTAATAAATATCGAGTGGTTTCAGGGTTGAAGGGCGTTGCAGTTTACTTGGACGACGTTGTTAAATTGCTCCATGTACAGCACTTTGTATGCAGCGATGGCTGTTTGAAAGTGCTCTATAAATACAGTTGACTTGACGTGGTTGTACATAGAGAAACCTGGCAGCAGCCTGTGAAACGTATTGGTAACATGTTTTAGAGAGGCTAACCTTAGCGTTAACTTGGCAAAATGTGATTTTGCATAGGCCACTGTTACATATTTGGGAAAGATAGTGGGCCAAGGGCTAGTCCAGCCAGTGAGAGCCAAAGTTCGAGCAGTTCCCACTTCCTGTCACCAAGACAGAGTGGATTTGCGTTTTTTTGGGGAACGGTGGGTTATTATAGAAACCTTTGCTCCAGCTTTTCTACAGTGGTTGCCTCGTTTACCCACCTACTCAAGCTTAAGGTTAAGTTTGAATGGTCCCTTGCTTGTTAGCATCTTGACCAGGTAAAGATGCTGCTGAGCAATGCTTCTGTCCTGGCAGCTCCTTGACTTGATCAGCTATTCCAAGTCGAAGTAGATGCTAGCCTATTGGGGCTGGGAGCGTCCTACTGCAGAATGATGACTGGGGGTTAATTAGACCACTGTGTTACTTTGAAATTTCACACCCATCAACTAAACTACAATCAAAAAGGAGGCATTGGCATTGATAAGGGGGCTTCAGTTACTTTGACGTCTATGTAGGTGGGGGAGCTCATCCAGTGGTTGTGTACTCAGACCACAACCCTCTTACTCTTCTCCATTCACCGCAGAGTCCAAGTCAACGTTTGATGAGGTGGACCCTGTTCCTGCAACCATATAACCTTACAATTTGCCATATTAAGGGAATGGATAACATAATTGCTGATGCTCCAGACGATTCCCGGTGAACCTATCCTGTTTTGGCTTTCTTGACTGTCCCATGACCAGTTATCCTTCCTTAAGCGTGCTTTCCAGGTACCGGGAGTTGCTGGACGGGTGAGCCGGGAAGTGTGGGTAGTCTCAAATTAGTCTAGCAGGCTGAATCGCCACTTGAATCCTTCATACATGACCACAGGTTGAAAAGCATACTATGAGAAAATATTCTTATTGTAACAGTTGCACATTTTGTAAATTTAGTTTGAATGGATACATGTGTGTGTGTGTGTATACTGTATATATATATAATTTAATTATTATTATTATTTTTTGGGTGGTGGTCCGGCAACTCTAATTCAGAGTTAGTTAACAACTGCAACACAGGTTTTGTGATCCAGCTTTCGCATTATTGTAGAAGAGCTTTTCACTTCGGAAAAGCCTTTTATCCAAATTGCCCTTCAGTAAGCTTGCATCCTTAAAGTATTGTAGGAAAGCAGGTTGCCAGTGGCAACACTCATACTCGACCTTCAACATTCATTTCTTAGCTGTACAGCATTACGTCACATTGTGATGGACACACTCAACTGTTTTAAGACCATATAAGACTTGTGAATTATTGAGTTGCCATGGTGAATAATCCACAGTGTCGACTGTGAGTGTGTGAGAGGAGAATAGTTTGGCTAGTGATGGAAAAAAGCGCAACGGGGCGTGGCCTGGATGGGGTGACCAATCACAACAAGTAAGACATCATGCACGTCCAATCGCAGGGCTGTTTACAATCGGAAGATGGAAAGACTGATCGGGAGAGCTTGTGAAAACTCGACGATAAGGTACCTGACCCCCCCTAAGATTTTCTCAACGGATTTAGACGATTCACAAAAATGATCAATTTAAGAAATAAAACGGCGGATTTCCGCGTATCCGCGGAAAATTGCCATCCCTGTGAACATTTTACTGAAATCTGAAGTTTTATCATCCATTCAGTCCAAATAATATTTGACAAAAAAATTATTTTACTGTGAGGCAGATGGATGTGTGACACGGTCATTGCAAATGCATCTAGCCATGCCTCCAACTGTCACATATGAAGTTTTTATCAATTCTCCTTCACCACCATAGAATGTATTTAAAAAATAATAATTAAATCAAATCCTCAGTGTATTCTAGTCCACCATCCGACGTCTCAGTAGGGGGAAGCAGTGCACCACAAACGCTGTGTACAGTGGGGATGGGGCGCTGCTGACTTCGACTTGGGACGTTGTGAACCGGTGGGCAGAGTACTTCGAAGACCTCCTCAACTCCACCTACACGCCTTCCTTGGAGGAAGCAGAGTCTGAGGACCCTGAGGTGGGCTCTCCTATCTCTGTGGTTGAAGTCACCGAGGTGGTTAAAAAGCTCCTCGATGGCAAGGCCCCAGGGGTGGATGAGATCCGCCCGGAGTTCCTCAAGGCTCTGGATGCTGTGGGGCTGTCCTGGTTGACACGCCTCTGCAGCATCGCGTGGTCATCGGGGAGAGTGTCTCTGGATTGGCAGACCGGGGTGGTGGTCCCTCTTTTTAAAAAGGGGGACCGGAGGGTGTGCTCCAACTACAGAGGGATCACACTCCTCAGCCTCCCTGGTAAGGTCTATTCAGGGGTGCTGGAGAGGAGGGTACGACAGGAAGTCGAGCCTCAGATTGAGGAGGGGCAGTGTGGTTTTCGTCCTGGCCGTGGAACTGTGGACCAGCTCTACACCCTTAGCAGGGTCCTCGAGGGTATGTGGGAACTTGCCCAACCAGTCTACACGAGTTTTGTGGACTTGAAGAAGGCGTTTGACCGTGTCCCTCGGGGAGTTCTGTGGGGGGTGCTTCGTGGGCATGGGGTCCCGAACCCCCTGATACGGGCTGTTTGGTCACTATACCACCGATGTCAGAGTTTGGTTCGCATTGCCGGCAATGAGTCGATTCTGTTCATCACCTTTATGGACAGAATTTCGAGGTGCAGCCAAAGCGCTGAGGGGGTCCGTTTTGGTGGCCTCAGTATTGCATCTCTGCTTTTTGCAGATGATGTGGTACTGTTGGCTCCTTCAAGCAGGGCTCTCCAACTCTCACTGGAGCGTTTCGCAGCCGAGTGTGAAGCGGTTGGGATGAAGATCAGCACCTCTAAATCTGAAACAATGGTCCTCAGTCGGAAAAGGGTTGAGTGCCCCCTCCGGGTCGGGGAGGAGATCTTGCCCCAAGTGGAGGAGTTTAAGTATCTTGGGGTCTTGTTCACGAGTGAGGCCAGAAGGGAGCTAGAGATCGACAGGCGGATCGGTGCAGCGTCTGCTGTGATGCGGACGTTGTATCGGTCTGTCGTGGTAAAGAAGGAGCTGAGTGAAAGGACAAAGCTCTCAATTTACCGGTCGATCTACGTCCCAACCCTCATCTATGGTCACAAGCTATGGGTCGTGACCGAAAGAACGATATCCCGGATACAAGCGGCCGAAATGAGTTTTCTCTGCAGGGTGTCCGGGCTCTCCCTTAGAGATAAGGTGAGAAGCTCGGTCATCCGGGAGAGGCTCAGAGTAGAGTCGCTTCTCCTCCACATCGAGAGGAGCCAGATGAGGTGGCTCGGGCAACTAATTAGGATGCCTCCTGGACGCCTCCCTGGTGAGGTGTTCCGGGCATGTCCCACTGGCAGGAGACCCCGGGGATGACCCAGGATACGCTGGAGAGACTGTCACCCAGCTGGCATGGGAATGCCTCGGGATCCGCCAGGAAGAGCTCAAAGAAGTGGCTGGGGAGAGGGAAGTCTGGGCTTGCCTCCTAAAGCTGCTGCCCCCGCGACCCGAAAGCGGTGGAAAATGGATGGATGGATGAAATACTCGGTGTATTCCAGATTCCATAACGTGGACCTTTGGTTCTCTAACATTAGTTATTTTTGTCAGTCAAATGCCAATTCCATTGAAATACAACAAACCACTGTGGTGTACAAATTCAGTCAGTTTTTTAAAATACACTTTTTGCCTAAATTGTATAAAATACATAAAGATCAGCTGCAAAATGTTTAAATGTGTCCACTGGAAAGACTTTAAGTCTTTGAAACTTAACTAATATTTTGGCAGTCTTTCAACACTTGTTAATAACTACTATTGAACTAAATTCACCTTTTAATGCCCAAATTTGAGATGCTTCACAGGGATTCCTTGAGAAGGCAGAAATGAATCAAGCAACCACTGAAAACTATTTTATATATATATATATATATAAATCACCAAGACAGGCTATGGATACCGCCTCAGAAATGGAGCTACAATCAGTCACCTCCTCTACATGGATGACATAAAGCTGTATGCTAAGAGCGAAAGGGACATAGACTCCCTGATCCACACAACCAGGATCTACAGCAGCGACATCGGGATGTCATTCGGGCTTGAGAAATGTAGTCGGATGGTGACTAAGAGAGGAAAGGTAGTCCGCACTGAAGGGGTCTCACTCCCTGAAGGAACAATAGCAGACATTGAGGACAGCTACAAGTACCTCGGTATACCACAAGCCAATGGCAACCTCGAACTGGCAACAAGGAAAGCGGCTACGGCCAAATACCTCCAGCGAGTGAGGCAAGTCCTAAGAAGCCAGCTCAATGGCAAGAATAAGACCCGGGCAATAAACAGCTATGCCCTGCCAGTGATCAGATACCCTGCAGGAATAATAAGGTGGCCAAAGGAAGAGATTCAGACCACGGACGTTAAGACCCGAAAGCTCCTAACCGTGCATGGAGGGTTCCATCCCAAATCCAGCACCCTGAGACTGTACGCAAGCCGAAAGGAAGGAGGCCGGGGACTAGTGAGTGTGAGAGCCACTGTCCAGGATGAAACATCCAAGCTCCATGAATACATCAAGGAGAAGGCTCCAACGGATGACGTACTCAGAGAATGTCTCAGACAATGGGGAACAGAGAATGAGATGCTGGAAGAGGGACCATCATGGGAGGACAAGCCACTACACGGGATGTACCACCGGACCCTAACTGAAGTGGCCGATCTCAAGAAGTCCTATCAGTGGCTAGAGAGGGCTGGCCTGAAGGACAGCACAGAGGCACTCATCATGGCTGCTCAGGAGCAGGCCCTGAGCACCAGAGCCATTGAGGCCCAGATATACGACACCAGACAAGACCCAAGGTGTAGGTTGTGCAAAGAGGCACCTGAGACGATCCAACACATAACTGCAGGGTGTAAGATGCTGGCAGGGAAAGCCTACATGGAACGCCATAACCAGGTGGCTGGCATAGTCTACCGAAACATCTGTGCGGAGTATGGACTGGAAACCCCAAGGTCAAAATGGGAAACACCTCCGAAGGTGTTGGAGAATGACAGAGCGAAGATCCTGTGGGACTTCCAGATCCAGACTGACCAGATGGTAATGGCGAACCAACCAGATATCGTGATCATAGATAAAGGGCAGAGGAAAGCCGTTGTAGTGGATGTAGCGGTCCCAAGTGATGGAAACATCGGAAAGAAGGAACACGAGAAACTCGAGAAATACCAAGGGCTCAGGGAGGAGCTGGAGAGAGCCTGGAAGGTAAAGGTGACAATCGTGCCTGTGGTGGTCGGAGCACTCGGGGCAGTGACCCCCAAACTAGATGAGAGGTTGCAACAGATCCCGGGAACAACATCGGACATCTCAGTCCAGAAATGTGCAGTGCTGGGAACAGCAAGGATACTGCGCAGAACCCTCAAGCTTCCTGGCCTCTGGTAGAGGACCCGAGCTGAATGAGGGACGGACACCACCCGAGGGGGGGTGAGACGAGGAATTTTTATATATATAATAATCATTAGCTCAACAGTTAAAAATAATTCAGAAAAAAAATCTCTTAATAGCAAAAAAACCTATACACTGACCAGCCACAACTTTCTAACCATTTGTATTATATGATCTTACCCAATACAAGAGCAGAATTAAACATTGCACCTGCACAAAAGTACCAGATTTTGTTATTTTTTACTTCAAAATGGCGCCGCGAGAGTGGCTGCCTTTCCAGCAGCTCCTATATTTTGTTGTTCTACTTCTTCCTTTCATAACTTTGCTGCTGTGAATTGGGAATTTCTCCATTGCGAGAATAATAAAGGTTTTCTTATCTTATAAGCATTCATTTTACCCTTTCAGAGACAGCAGTTAATACAGTGGACAGCTTATCATGTTATCAGGTTACAGGGTGCATGAAAGGGTTAAGAGGTTACCGGTAGTTTTTTTTGTTGTTGTTTTTTAGCTGAGCAAATTATTGAAACAGACAAAAGTCCGCTTTGCAGTCCTTAGTTGCTTATACTTTGAGCTTGCAGTAACTGCATCAAACCTGTGACCCATTGCCATCAACAAAAGTTTGGCATTCTTTTGTGGTTCTTTTCCATGCAATCACGCAGCCTCTTTCTAGTTTTTCTTTCCGTCTCCCCTTCTGGTGTGTAACAAAAGCACACTCTATCCGCTTCAAGTCAGGAGACTATTTCTGTATATTTACATCTGGACAATGACAAGATGATGGCACTCTTTGTTTTGAGCCCATTTATGTCATCAAAATCAATGTGGCATTTGACTGACAGGTCACGGGTGCCTTTTGTTGCCCAGGTGTGTGCAATTGCATTGATTTATTGAAACTATGACTCGCTTTGAACATAAGGTCAGTTTGAGGTGGGGTTTGGCCCGTGCAGACGAGGTATCGCCAGAGAGCTGCAGATGGGTGAAAAACAAGGAATACAGAAGCTGAGAGAAAAGTGAAAGACCAATCAGAGCAATTGCACAACCAAACTAAAAACTGCTTAGTGGTCCAGTTTTTCTTCAAAGTTGGACAGCTGCTTAATCTGCTCACTCTGCATGGAGTGGCGCCTCCAAAGTATTGGACTGGCTTTCATGACCTGTGCGAAAATAGGCGCACAGGCCATAACAGGCTTCGATCCTTTGGAAAGAGTATTGAATGTTTTGCTAGTTGTAGTCAGTGGGCACACAGTGACAGAGTTGCCACCGATATCTGGAATGGGAGCATGCATGTTCAGAGGGGGGAGATAGCCTGGCCGAGTGGAGGAGATGTGATCCTGGAGAAGGGCCCCCGAGCCTCTTCGTTCGAGGCCAGCGGCGATTCGTTTTTGGACAGAACTATCCAGAGACTCTCTGGATCCTGAAAGAGTGGAGGACCTGCTGTTTGTCAACTTGGGCCTGTCCGGTCCCTTTGTCAGGTAGTTTGAGCTTTTGTCTTTGTTGCTAAACTGTGGCAACTGAGAATCTGAACTGTAATGGTCCACGCCAATGTTACGGCAATGAATAACGTTTTGCAGACTGGAAATATTGAACTGGCGGAGACCATCGGGTGTATCTTCATCGGCGGGATTGGATTCATGGGTAAACGGGAGATTGTTTTCTTGATGCAAGTTAGGGTGCGAAGTGGAATGCTTTGCGCTTGCAGCACTGTCATAGGACATCTTTCGAGCAAAGCCTCTGACACCTTGCCCTTTGTTGTCATTCCCCGACATGTTGTCCAGTGCTTTCAGGAGTCCATCTTTCATGTCCATGCTATGGTGGTGCGAAACAGCCGGAGGCTGATGGAAGTTGAGGCCTCTTAAAGATGAGACCTCCTCCGGTGGCAAATGTACTTGCTCCTCTGCCAGCAACGAAGTCTGGTCCTTCGGAAGAAGCAGGGGTGCATTTTTCACCCATTGCTGTGAGTGTAATCTCTGGAGATGAAGACGCTTGTCCACATTGCGAACAATGAATGGACTAGGATGAGGACCACGTTGTCGGATGTCAAACGGAGACGGGCAGGTTGGTGCGCAATGCGGTTGCTCCTCCAGGTCGGAGGGTGGAGGGACATTTAGGTACTGCTTTGTTTTCTGATGGCCTGATGGTAGCTTGGTGGTGGTGATGATGATGACCTCCTTTCCTTTAGCTTTACAAGCATCCAGGAGGATCTTGAGGACTCCTCTGTTACCTGAATTAACGGCATAAATGAGCGCGGACAAACCGGAGTGGTCCTCCAGAGTTGGATCGGCACCGCTGCTCAGCAGGAGGGACAGGACTTCAGTTCCATCCTGTCCAAGGCACGCATGGATCAAAGCAGTTTTCCCACTCTTGTCTTGAATGTTTGGATCGGCACCGTTTTCCAGGAGGTATCTGTTGTTTTCAAAGACAACGGTGAACAATAATGCATGCATTTAGAATTAGGATTTCGCGGATAACAGGTACTTACTGGACCATTTTGTGTCTGGGCACACTCTGCGTATCAGAGTGACGTGTCTTGCAAGCCACCATGAGTGGTGTCTCGCCATTTTCATTGCTCTCGTTGACGTAAGCCCCTCCCTCCAGAAGCAGCCGAGTCAGACGCAGGCGACTCAGATAGACGGCCTTCAGCAGAGAATTGCAATCTGTTCGTACCTCTGTTGACTCATCCATTGTTCTGCTGCCTAAAATTTACAGTCAGCATCCTTAACAACAGGTCGTTCACTCATCCATAGGTGCTCACAGCACAGGATAATCTGCAAAAAAATAATAATAAAGCTGTAAGGTTGTTTTCATTTACCGTATTGGCCCGAATATAAGACGGGGTTTTTTGCATTGAAATAAGACCGAAAAAGTGGGGTCGTCTTATATTCGGGGTCTAGACAGTATACCCATTCACGACGCTAGATGGCAAAGGGGGGAATCCAAAGTCGAGAATGGCTATTACCATATTGGCCCGAATATAAGACGGTGTTTTTTGCATTGACGCTAGATGACGCCAGATATCAATGAAGCGAATGCTGAACTTGACTCCCCATGCCAAAGTGAACCCCTGCCACGAAGAATAAAAATATAAATAGCGGTAGCATGAAGAAGAAAAATAAAAAAATAGCGGTAAGAAGGAAAAGAGAAGAAAATAATTGAAGAGATAACAGAAAATGGAGAAACGTAGTGACAATCTGGAGAAAAGTGGGTCGAAGATCAGCCAGGTTAACCGGCAGCTGAGGAGAAGTAATGATGTAATTTAAATTTCAAAAACCAGAAGCCATTAATTTACGAATGTGATTGCACTTTAGATTTGAATGAGGCAAAATAACATGCTTTTTCTCTCAAATATATTGTTATAATCATTTGTTTCAGATGTGCTGTAATTATTTTCTGTATAAAAATGAATTTGGTGTTCAAAAAGTCTTTTTTCAAACTTGAGTCTTGAAAAAGAGGGGGTCGTCTTATAATCAGGGCCGTCTTATATTCGGGCCAATACGGTATGTCTTCTGGGTAGCAAGTAAGTTGCTATATCCCCTACTCCTCTCTTGCAATTACCGGTACTATAATCTTGTATTTACCACACCCGTAAATAAGAACCAAGTTAATTAGTTACTTGTGTGGTCGTGCATTAACTATTCTCCACAAAGTCTGACTAGGACTAAAACCTGCCCATGCCCTGAATTGGTCACCAGTCAATCAGACGCACATAAGGTCAGACAACTGCTGACATTCTCATCCACACACTATATGGTCGCGGGATTTAATCACATGTGAGAGACAGCAACGTGAACCACTATATGACCCATACCTTGAAAGCTATTCTTTAAAGCTGTCAACATGTATAAATCAATCAAAATACAGATGTTGGAAATGAAGTGATACTATTATTGATACTTAACGAAAAGATTGTCTTGGTTCTTGAAAGACATCAAATGTTTCATGATGTCAAATGTTTGATCAAAGTTACTATACAGTACTGTCATCAAAATGCACATATCCATGCAAGGTTCTGTTAATGACATTTGATCTCAACATGAAACAAGCCTTTCACTGATGCATTTTGAAGGACCGGAGCTTTTTTTTGTTTTGTGCAGGATGACATTCATGCCCCCATCCATGTTTCATTGAAGGGGCCAGGCCAGGCCTTGATCCACCCCTGACACAAACAGCATACCTAATGATCGAGGGAGGCAATAGTGAAATGTCGTTCCCGAACTTTTTATCACTTCAATGAAACAAATATAAATACCGTTGCCTCGTCTATTCTTAGAGCTGCGGTGTGAAGCAGGTAAAATGATGTGATGAGAAAATGTCCGTGCTGATGATTCATAGCAGAAAAAGTGGATACACTTGGATGAAGTGATCACTGACAATAAATAGAACACAGATGTAACACACAATTGTGAGAGTCCGCTACTGCTTTAGACCTACCGTACCTTCAAGAACATCATTCTTGAATGTGATCAATGCGGGTTGCCTCTCACTGGCTCAGGTAGTTGTCAGCATCGGATCTCAGGAGAATCCAGCAGGGTGAGCAGCGACCCAGGCATCGGAGAAACTGCTGAAAGGAGGCAGCCGAGAGTGATATATGTCACAGAGTGGGAGGCGTGCAGCCAATGACAGCACATCGCATTGTGAACAAAACACGGTAATGAAATTGGTCTTTGGTAAAGCATGTGCGCACGTACAACTCACTTCTCTCCACCTCCAGCTGTTCACACTGACGATTGTGAGGTAGAACAAAAGGCGCCTCTCACGTCACAGGAAAGTTCAAGGCTTGTTTCAGTCAAGTCTTGCGGAGCACGTCATCCGTGACTGTTACCATGTTAAAAAAGCTAATGTTAAAAACAGGAACAGCTAGAAAAGGAATATCTTTTTCAAAAAATATCCTCTCTCAAGTCCTTATCAAAGTGTGTATTCCAGACTTGACAATGAGTGGGTGTACATATTGCATGATTAATTTACTGGAACGACCTAAATGCAACAATAAGGTAAAGAATAGGAAAGGTGGTGGGGGCTTTGGTGCCTTGCTCAAATGCACCTGGATGGTCCTGAGGAAGCCATCCACTGCTGCCTCTTGAGCTCATTCTTGTCTTTACAACATGGTCAGTCTCTCACTTTGTAAACGTGCCTTTACAATGTTGCTTCCGTCCATTGAAACCGGCAGGCGTTTGCTGACACACTGCGCCCATCATCACACCACAGGATTTCATTAGTTTGAGGTCAGCACTCACACTGAAAAATCTTCTTTGTTTCCTTTTCTCCCGTCAGCAACTCTGTTGTAGATTTGCTGGTATGCTTTGGGTTGTTGTTCATTGGCTGGACAAATGGGTTTACGTTTATATCTGTGAATACTCTGGTCGAGGGAAGTGGTTATTCATTCATGCATTCATTTTCCGACCCGCTTGATCCTAACTAGGGTCGCGGGGGGTGCCGGAGCCGATCCCAGCTGTCTTCGGGCAGTTGGTGGGGACACCCTGAATCGGTTGCCAGCCAATCGCAAGGCACACAGAAACGAACGACCATTCGCGCCACACTCACACCTAGGGACAATTTTGAGTGTTCAATCAGCCTGCCATGCATGTTTTTGGAATGTGGGGGACCTGGAGAAAACCCACGCAATCACGGAGAGAACATGCAAACTCCACACAGGAAGGCCATAGCTGGAATTGAACCCGGGATCTCTGCACTGTGAAGTCAACGTGCTAACCACTCGACCACCGGGCCGCCCGGAAGTGGTTATGTCTTTTTTTTAATTGTACAGTCCTGATATCTAAAAATTAACATGCCAACCAACGTTTTTGTGGTCCTTGAACTGTCCAACCGTCCATTTTCCGAACCGCTTAATCCTCACTAGGGTCGCGGGGGGTGTCGGAGCCTATCCCAGCCGTCTTCGGGCAGTAGGCGGGGGACACCCTGAACCAGTTGCCAGCCAATCGCAGGGCGTCCTTGAACTAAGCACTCTAAATTATCCCTCATGACAGATGAGGTGACCTTCCCCAAAACTGCTGTAAGAACATTATGTATAAATATTGACTATTTATTGTTTTCGTTTGACCATCTAGAGGCCAGAATGTTTAAATCGTTCAAGTTTCATTCAAAAAACATGTGCATCAAATACATTTCAGGAACATTAACAAGTCATTGGGATGTCAAGTATGGACCATATGAACACACCACTTAGGCATTTGGCTACGGAGGTGTGCTAACTTCTGGTCGCTATTGGAACACATGGCGACAGCATCAAACTCTTTAAAATACATTCGCAATCTGCTGAAACGCCATGACATTGTTACCATAAATGATGTATTACCTTATTTGCTCCAGTTCTCCGAGTGTCTCTTTGAATTAAACATTTGCTGTTTCACAATACATGCAGGTCGGTGTGAACATTGACTTACACATCTTATTTTGAAATGCCCCAGGAGGGCAAAGACAACCACAAATAGAATACGAAGTTTTTATTGTCACGTTGTATGGTGCAGATTCTGTTTGTTCAGTCTGTCAAGTGGGTTGGCTGCAGGGATTTTGAAGGTCCAGCAGGTGGCAGTGGTCAGCGACACAGTATCAGTACAGTATCAACACAGTGTGTCATTATGTCGACACAAAAAAATGACATAGTAGTTACTACTATGTCGTTTTCTTTTGGGCTAATAACGCCATACTATACTATGTCGTTTTTTTTCTGCTAAAAACGCCATCCTATACTATGTCATTATTTTCGGGCTAAAAACGCCTTACTATACCATGTCGTATTTTTCAGCTAAAAACGCCATACTATACCATGTCGTATTTTTCGGCTAAAAACGCCATACTATACTATGTCGTTTTTTTTGGGCTAAAAACGCCATACTATACTATGTTGTTTTTTTCGGGCTAAAATGCCTTACGAACATGGTCGTTTTTTTTTCAGCTAAAAACGCCATACTATACCATGTCGTATTTTTCGGCTAAAAACGCCTTACTATACTATGTCGGGGTTTTTTTTGGGCTAAAAACGTCATACTATACTAAGTCGTTTTTTTCAGGCTAAAAACGCCTTACTATACTATGTCAGAGACAGTGCCCCCCCTCGCCCAAAAAAAGCACACAGTTCTTTGATCTGGAAATGAGTTTATTGTGCTGCTGGAATTGCACGTCAACAAGTGTTCGTAACATGTCAAACAGATGTACAGGATATGAGCATCCTTCCTTTTCCAAGCAGGGGTTGTGCTACTTCCAGCATTGAATGTAGCACCTAGGCAAGACAAAAGGGCAGCAAGACCAACTTCTTCAAGGAAAACAATTCCAATTCCAACATGGGATGCATTAAGATTAGAACCATGTTTACCACTTATAACAGCCTTCTTTCATCCATTTGAGATTATACACGCAATTCCCTATTTTAGATGTGTTACGTGGCCAGATTAATACGTCGCA
The DNA here is from genome assembly GCF_054856545.1 of Hippocampus guttulatus. Lineage (NCBI taxonomy): Eukaryota > Metazoa > Chordata > Actinopteri > Syngnathiformes > Syngnathidae > Hippocampus > Hippocampus guttulatus. The sequence continues at coordinate 21,192,364 of NC_141265.1, forward strand.
GCAGCAAAAAACACATCTTGGAACAAAACGAACAATAGAGTAAACCATATTATTTCTCCACCAAACCAAAAGCAAGCGAGGAAAGTAACAACGGATTGTTAAGAAAGCCAATGTCACCGACACTTGACAATATCACAAAATGTAATAATTTAACTTTTTAAGGTTAAAAAAAAAAAAACAGGGTGAACCCAACAATTAAGAAAGCTACAACTAAAACCAATACACAACCACTGTTTTGTTTCTCTATTACAAGTGAGGCTGCAAATACACTGGCGCATCTATAGCTTAATAACAAAAACTACAAAAAGAAAGCTTGACGTTGGAGCAAAGCCATGACGCACAGGTGATGGTGGACTCCAATCTAAACCGGTGAGTACGGCTTTTGTCTTCTCGCCGGTTTCGACTGACGCTTACAAAGTCTCGTAATCCTTCTTATCCTTTTTGCCTTCGCCCTCAAAGCTATCTGCCCCGTCGCTGTTCTCGTGGCGACGCTTGCGGCTGCTGTTGTTGACAGCGAAACGAGGGTTCGTCTGCGGAAGAGGGTCCATGCCCAAAACTTTATGAATATGACGGAATGCCAACAGCCTCAGTGCAAACTGTAGAGACAGAGACAAGAAGACACATACACCCATTTAGGACTTTGAGTTTGTTTAGCATGCCGGCTCTCCTATCTGTTTGATGTTATTCTGAGAGCAGTTTCAACAGTTGCGCTGAAAGGAAAATGACTCGGCAGTCACTTCACATTGGCGAGCTGGCCATAAGTGTTCATGGATAAATTGGATTGGATACAACTTTATTGTCAAATGTGCTGTATGTGTGTTTGAGGAATCTATGAGCAAAATTGTATCATGTTTAAAGTTTCATTTAATTCGGGCACGTATCCAGCACCCCCAAATGCCTGTGCACAAAGGCGCCGGCCACCTGGCTGGAGGGCTGTTGAAGTCCACAATTAGCACGTCACCGTAGGTGGGCGATCAGAGGAGAGAGGGCTAGACGCGGTCACAAAGGGGAATGAATAATTCGGGAACAGCGGTTGAACAACAAAAGACGATTCGAGAACACCCGTTGCGCCCAGGCGACATTGGCCATCCGCAGTCTGCAACATGTTGATTCGATGTCGACCAGACAGAAAGGCGCCAACGTACTGGTGGTTCAAAGCTTAAACACACGTAACCAATCACGACCGAGGGGCCGGACCGGGTGTGCGGCATGCAACTATCGGGGGCAGTGTTTTGCATCTGTTACAATAAAAGGTCGAACTCGCGGAGGGCGGGGCTCTGAGTGTGATCGTGGAGCAACTAAACCGTCGTTCGCTCTCAGAGATCCGCTTCCGTCGATATTGAAGACAATTTTCCCTGCGTGCCGAGACATTTCTTTAACTTTGTCCGAGAAAAACTCTGACAATGTGTAACATCAGGAAAAAGAAGGCCCCGCCCCTCCATTACAAGCATTAAAATTGCCGAGTGCCTTTTCGAAAGGAAGAAAAACAATGCCAATATAAAATAGAGCCAAGTATAATCATGTTACAAATGGGTACGCCTTAAGGGAGGCAATGGAGTTTGTTCTGGTAAAAATACATCTAAAAAGGTAAATGCATCATAATAAAGAGAGCAACGGTTGAAAAGCCACTGAAGAGCAGTCAGAAGGTAACTGAAGTCTCTGGAGTGCCAAGAACCTCGCAAAAGTAGGACATTCAAAGGGGGGGGGGGGGGGGGGGGCCCAAACCCAATGTTGCCAATTTTTGAATGCAGTGCCACTCGCTGGCTTGGAGATTGATTTTCAGCCTTGCCGTTTGCCTCCAAAGATTTCTCAGAATCTTTTGATATTATGGACCGCAAACGATGAAATTGCCAAATTCCTTGTACTGTACGTTGAGAAAAGCTGTTGCTAAACTGTATGATTATTTGCTCAATCAGGTGTTCAAAGTGGTGCACCTTTCCCCATCAAATTAAAAATGAGAATTTTCTGGGAAAAACTCAATAACATTAAAATATCTTGTATCATTGCAAATGACTGTATTCGGTTTTTAGTTACGCTTTACAAGCCATCCCACCTTCACTGGAATTTGAGTATGTACTACATGGTTGGTTTGAACATTCGGCAAGCCCCCTCGCTGCCCATCTTTAAAACCTGCCTCAAAACTCACTTGTATTCTTTGGCATTTGACTCAGCATGACTCAGATTTGATCTTAGTTTTACTGTTTGGTGCCTACTACCATCTTTGTTACTGATTATTGCTTTATTGTTGTATATATGTTAGTTGCACTTTGTAAGCAGCAATGGCTGTTTGAATGTGCTCTAGAAATACAGTTGAGTTGAAGAGGATTCATCACTTCGCCCTAATTTCAAGCGTTTTACACATGTGCCATTTTGCAACGTCAGAAAATGTACAGAAGAATAATTAAGAGCTTGTACTTGGGCACTTAGTGTTATGTCCTCTCTCTCCTGCTCTCCAATAGCTGTCAGGGTGTCGACAGTACTCTTTTCACAGGGATCCATCAGTCCAGGCCCACCTGTTGAAACAAACACATCACACGTCTTTATCAATGTGAATTTACTAAGATGCCGGACGAAAGTTAAAAGCTGGAACTAAGCCAACCCATTTATTTGATGATTATTTCACATGTTAAACGACTTCAAGGAAACAACTACTGCAAAAGCAACTTCTGGCAGCGTTTGAAAAGCCTCTCCAGATCAAACCAAAGCTAGAACAAAAGCAATTGTTTTTTTTTTTTTATGACAATTACAGTATAGAAACCATTTTTGCTGCACTATTTAGTTCTTTGATGCTGGGTGTTGTTCAATAAAAGATGTTATACTATTTCGTACGTATGTTTTATTCTGTTCATTTAAGTAATGGAGTGGGTGTCAGTATCTGTAACCTGTGATATTATTATTGTGTATTTCTGGGTCAGTACCATTTGGTACACTCTGCATGATACAACATGCCCTTATGGACCGCACCTTTCAAGCGACAATTGGGACGAGCGAAATAAAAGAAAACACGGCTTTTAGGCAGTTGCTGGCTTATGTTACACAATGTAACACTTTGTTTTTCAGTTGGCGGTGCATTTGCCACCAACCACACGGCTACCTGTCGTGGACGGCGCCTCCAAGCTTTTGAGGTTGTCCGCAACCAGTTAAGAAATAAGCGGCACTGTGATAGTTGTGTCAGCAAAATGTTTCCATTTCTAACAGTTAGGACAAGCTGGGGAACCCCCCCCCCCCACCCAAACAAAAAGTCTGCATGGACCAGAGTGCAAATCCTGCTTTAAAATATGCCACAGGTGGACAAGACAAAATGTATATATAATAAATATTGGGAGATGCCAAATAAGCATCGAGAATAATCCCATTAAAGAAATATATATCAAAAGAAATAAAATCATGAAATCTTACCAGAAAGTAAAATCCCAGATGAAATACATTCAAAGACGCGCCTCAATGCATCGCCCGGGCTAAGCGGTACAGAGGCGCTACTGATGGCCTTTTCCACGAGCAGCTCCATGGCCTAAAAGGGGCGGAGAAAAGCTTCCAGCTTTAGATACCCAACATTACTATAAACTGTTTTGACAACTGACAGTGTTGATTATAGTAAGTGTATGACACACCCTTAAGCGCTCCATGTCCCTTTCCAGCTTGGAGTTTATGAATCTATTCCAGGTAATACCATACAAGCTCAAGGTTCAACCACACTTGATATCAATAATAATTTGAAGTTCGTTTAAAAAAAAAAAAGTCAAAAAAACTCAAGCCTAGAATGAAAATAAATTCAGCAAGCCTCCTCCAATTGCTTGTCATGCCACGACTTTTTACCGTTTTTCATTGAACCAGACTGAGCAAAATTGCATCTGCCGCTAATGCTAGTTCTGTTCAACTACGGGAGGAGCGTAGACCCTGAAGAGAGGAGGAAACATGGCTCGTAAAACTAATATCACTGAAATTGCAGAGCCTCCCAACTCGTTTAGGTGAGCAGTGTGAGAGCAGTTCTGCTACCTGCTTGAGAACAGAAATGGAAATTGTGTACTGGACAAAACCATATTTGCCCCATGTGCTTCAGAGAAAACTTTCCCCAAGTCACAACGAACATGTCCATCCCGGAATTATTTCAATTTAAGTGGTGCAACGAAAGAAAATAAAAGTAACAGTCTACTTTGACAAATGCATATATATATATATATATATATATATATATATATAAGTGGTTCTTAACCTTGTGAGAGGTACCGAACCCAACCAGTTCATATGCACATTGACTGAACCCTTACTGAAAATTTAAAATCGGATTCAAGACGAGTTCCTTCAGTTTTGCCGGTGTGAGACGAGAGTTGCTCAACTTGGCATGACAAATCATGCAGATAGGACGCCGAGTCCCATCCCGTTGTGTGATGCATGTTGTACATATTCGTCTGACTACTTTTTTTTTTTATGCTCGACATAGCGTGTATTAAAACATTCTTAAAAAATAAAAATTAAAAATAATAAATCACCGAGGTACAATCACTACCGTCACACATTGACGACTGAGCGAACTGAATTTTCTGCAGCACTGATTGGACAAGCAATGTAATAGGATTGTCTGCAACCAGTGATGGCCAAGCGGGCGTGTCCTAACTACCGGTAATTGACATGTTGAATCTTAACCTCCATGGCAGAGGCTCTGTCGAAGCCCTGGGGTTCGATCGAACCCAGGTATACAGTATATAACCACATTATATGTACATGAAATATATTATCCATCTGTCATCCATTTTCTGTATGGTTTATCCTCACTCGTGTCGCAGGTGAGGTTGATTATGTGTGTATTGGATTTCTTTGCAAAAAAAAATAAAAATGGATTGTCAGTTGAAGCGTGGGTCAGAAATTGAGAGCATAAATTATTCCTAAGAGTATTTCCACAGACCTAACAGTGCCCGATTAGTCACAGCTATGGACAAGACCGTTGTAGGATTTTTGTGATTGTCATCATTTTGTCACGCAAGTCATCATCCTAAGAAGGGGGGACACTCACCCATCCTGGGAAGGACGACCAGGTTGGAGTTCGCTGACAGAGGTCTCTGAGTATCCGAATGATAATCACGCACGACTGCAGTCCATTTGCTCTAGCCTTGTGATATAATAAAGTTATCCATTCATGTGGTAAATCAAGAAAGAGTTGTGGAATTCATTCTTAGCGGTCCAACAACTACTGTGCATAATGGAAGCTTGAGTATGGTTTAAGGCGTTAATGAGCCATCAAAACTTGCAATCAGCTGCCATTGCCAGTAGTCTTGTACCTCCACAGTTAGTAAGAGAGTTCAAAGTTTGCAAGATGCACAAGAAATGAGGACTTTCCTTGCCATCTTCTAAACCGTGACCCCAAGGTTCATCAAGGAAACCCACAAACATGTCTTTCAAAATACAAGAATTCATCTGAGAGAGAATGGAGACTGAAGGAGCGCAGGAAGTCTGAAATAATTTACCTGTGATTTAGCACGGGAAGTGGCATCACAGGAAACTAATCAGACTTTCCTTTGTCTCTCAATCCCCATTTCGTACATAAATCGAATAAAAGATACAAACTCTGTCGCACAACTTGGTGCAAGTTATCGTGCAGCCTTATGGAATCCTTTGCAAATACAATTGAAAAGACAAAAAGTAGGATGCCAATTTTCAGACAGCATTCATATTTAGGACAGAAAATGGTCACGAATCAAATTCATCAAAGGCATCTTTTTTTTTTAAGTGCATATTTTCCTCAGTAATAGGAGATTCAAATGTGTACAATCAAAAGAAACTCAACAAATAATGCATCTCATAAGGCTACAATAATAAAGTAAAATGATGTTCCGAACCTGGAACCACTTAGCGTGGCGCAGAGCAGCCAGAGCGTCAAGGCATTTTTGCCTGTCCAAGACGTCCGCTGGGTCTTTCACCAAACCCGAAGTTACATCTAAAAATGGATTTGAAGTGTCAAAAATGTTGATGAGGAATGGGTGTTTGACCAGGTCAGCAAGGCTGGCAAAGAGCAAACACATTGCCACACATACCAACGATTCTTTACAAAGCAACCCACATTTTGTTTTCTTCAACATTAATACTATGAACAACAATAACACCATTAACAATCTGACTTACTGGGTAACTTCACACTAAGACTGGATGCAAATTAATTTGATTTAGATTTTGACTCAATATCGTAGATTGCTTTATTTTGAAACCACCATAGTCGAGCAACTGAGTCCACGCTACTTTAGACTGACGCTATTTGCAGCCATTACCATTTTATCAGGTAATAAGAGTTGTTGAAAATTTACTTTTCTTCACTGATCAAGAGAACAAGTAGACGTTCAGTTCAACACAGGGAAAGATGATGGATCTGGATGACCATTAAAATGTGTTGTAAAGAGAAAAGTAAAGGCCGAGACCTATGACAGCGACCTGATAAAAAGCGGCATGGCAATGGTAGGTGTGGCAACATTTTTGGGGTGTGGGAAAACCTTGGTCAAAAATCCTTCCGGAACTGTTGGGCCCTACTAAATCTCTGATGGGAGAAATCAATGGAAAATTTTCTTTTTATTTTGGTCAAAGCAAAAGCAAACAAACAAACAAACAAAAAAAAAAACGGGTCATTTTGCTCAACATATGAATACTATGAAAAATGACCAAAATGAAGTAGCGATGAGTGCTGAAGGAGAGAAAAACAATGCCAGCAATCAAGAGGTTAGGATATCACTGCATGCATACCTGGCATCAGTGGGCTTGAATAAGACCTCAACAGACAATGGTTGTCAGAGGCTGTACACAGGTCCTACCAACCAGTCTACCAAAGCCTTCATACCTTAGCCTCAATAATACTCCCCTAAGAAAACAATTATTCGTCTCATTTCCAAGATTAGAGCTCATGGCTAAGGTGCTAAGACGTGTGAATCTGGCATTGCTGGAGGTACGTATCCCTTACATTTTGAATTCAAAACATGTCAGATCTACTCAGGGGAGCACTTTGAATCAAGAGACAGCATGGTGAACTGGCCACCAGAACACAAGAATACGATTTGTTTCCTGTGGAAAGTAGATTTTCTCCTCATTTGCAGTGGAGGGGATTCTGATCTGCCATGAGCCAAATGCTGGTTTGAATGCTGGGTTGCAAAAAAACAAAACAAACAAACAAAAGAAACACCCTACACTTTGCATGACACAATGAAGGATTATATCTTACATTTAAAAACAAAAGTTTGTTACTGTTGATTCCTGAAAAAAAATATTAAGAAAATCCTTGAATATTTTTAATTAAAAATATATTCTAATTAAAATACAGCCAGAATCCCTGAGAACACAGGAAACAAAATTTCTCCAAGGTAGAACTATTTATCACAATGCAAACACTGATCATGCTCTGCTTGAAAGGGATAGCATCTGAGAAGAGTTAAAGAGCGGAAAGACTCAAGAGCAATACTGCTGGCACCCTCTTTTGCTTTACATCCCAAAAGTGATCTCTCCAGCAATTGCAATAGAGTACAAGTTAAAGGGGGGGGGGGGTCTTTTAGCCTCCCACCTTACTTTGAATATGTCCAAGAAAATTATTTGAACCCTTTGCAGTTTTACAAGAATTTATACAAACAAAGCCTGAAAGAAAGAGGCTCGTTTTCTTCTTTTTTTTTACTTTAGAAGCCAGATGTTTCTGGCATGAAAGAACAAGGTGCCAGGTTGCTTCTTTAAGGCCCAACATATTTTTGTGGCATGCCAGCAGCACAGAGCTCTCAGTGTGAACCAACATACTGGAAATGATTTCTTCGGGAAATAGCAACGACAATATCAGGAGGAATAAGATAAGCCGTTATGGCTTGCCAGACCTCCGTCCCAGTCATTTTCCTCTCTGATGACAGGTGAAGTCAAAGTGATGGTCACTTGCATCTTTGGCTCTGTACAGGATGTAAGAATGATGGCTGCTTCTTGGAGAGACCCTTGGACATCATATTTTTCTGGTGCTACTATCTGGAAAGATACACGTACATGTAAAGGAATCAAAACAACAAGCATATGGAGTGCTAGGGAACCATAGTGATTTTTGACTGCCTGTATGAAGTCCACGGTTATATATTTATAAACAGCTAACACAGACAGACTAAAGCCTAAAGCTAACTCGGGCACTAAGTACCTTCGATTGGGCACAAATCATAATTATTGTTGCAAAAAACAAAAACAAAACAAAAAAAAAATTTGGGTTTGTCAAATCTGAAGATTTTTTTTTTTTGGTTGAAATTATTGAGCTGCAAGCACCAATTAATTAATAACCCTTTCATGCAACCTGTAAACACGAAAAGCTGTCCACTGTAGTAACTGCTGTCCCTGAAAGGCTTAAATTGGTCAGTTGAGAAATCAATGAAATGGGAATTAAAAAGACAGTACTGTTAGTTGTTTAGGGAGGAGCTCCACAATTCGTGTAAGGAGACTCTTGGTGGGCTTCTCTGAGCAGAGCAGGACTAAGTTGACATTCTTGTCGCCACGAAGAAGCAAACCTTTTGCCAAGACTCCCACCCTCATCACACCTTTCAAGGCTCTATATAGATACAAAACAAAGATTGTAAGTGAAACAGCAATCATAACGACAACATTGAGATAAGTTTAAATCAAATACAAAAATATTTCCTCCTTCATTTACTTCAAGGGAAACAAAATATTTTTCTGCAAGAATGCATTCCCTGCACCAATCTGATTAATATGGTATTTGTTGAACAGGAATTAAACAGGATGATTAAAACTAGTCACATTTTGCCTTGTGAAATATTTGAGTAAGACTGAATTGTTAAAAATAGATCAGTAGGAACTGCAACGAGTTGGGTGTCCATTACAGTTTTCCGCAAAAGAAAAGTAACATTAAAAAAATAAAATAATAAAATCTACTTGTCGGGGTTTCCATTGAAAAATGTTTGGCTTCTGAGGCCTAATTCTCATAACGTCCCGCCTCGCGAGATTCCATAATTCTCATAAAATATTGTTGTGGGAGATTTGTTTTTGGATGGATGGATGCCCACAGTGGTTTGCGAAACCTCCAAGCTGTGATGATTACTTTGCCTTGACTGTTTTAAACAGAAGAGGAAGGAAGCGGATGATCGTTCCAAGACAAAGTATTTAGGTATGGCAGTGGCCACGTGTCAGGGATTTCTGGGTGAGGATCGCAAACAAGGAATTCACCAAAGAGGTACGGATTCAGAATGTCCCGAGCAACATAATATTGAACCTCTCGTGCGGGGTGACATGACGAGTAGAAACACTTTTGCAAAAGACTTCCACATTGACACGGCACAAAAACCAACTCATAAGAGAGTAAAACCTATATATTTTTTTTTTTTTTTGCAATATTCAAGAGGTTTTCCAAAATGCTGTTTCCATTGCCAGTTTGCTATTGTGCAGTTTGCATTTTGTACATTTCAGAAGGAAATGGAAAAAGAGTTTGTGTCCGGTTGTCAGAACCTAAGGTAAGAGTACACTACTGTACTCATTCATTCATTCATTCATCTTCCGTACCGCTTGATCCTCACGAGGGTCGCGGGGGGTGCTGGAGCCTATCCCAGCTGTCTCCGGGCAGTAGGCAGGGGACACCCTGAATCGGTTGCCAGCCAATCGCAGGGCACACAGAGACGAACAACCATCCGCGCTCACACTCACACCTAGGGACAATTTAGAGTGTTCAAACAGCCTGCCACGCATGTTTTTGGAATGTGGGAGGAAACCGGAGCACCCGGGGAAAACCCACGCAGGCCCGGGGAGAACATGCAAACTCCACACAGGGAGGCCGGAGCTGGAATCGAACTCATTTTCACCTATTAAAACTGCCTTTTGAAAAAGCAACATGTCAGCTGTCGTGAGCCTACCTGGCCTACAAGTGTGTGTGTGTGTGTGTGGGGGGGGGGGGGGGGGGGGCAAACAGCCCCCCGGCAACAGCTGGTTGCTAGCTACAAGCCACTCATGTGAGCTGGTGGATTATTTTATACAATTTTAATCAGCGTAATTTATTAGTGATTTTATACGATTTATATGCTTCTGGGTCACACACATTTAGAGGATACGAACTCCCAGATGACTTTTGACCTTCTCTTCTTCTGGGTAACAGCCACGCAGTAATACCGAAAAGAATCCATTTCAAAATCAAACCACAAAGGCTCGTGTGTGAAATTAATTCTGCGGGAACCCTTTATGAATGCAATTGTACCGCATTGAAGAAAAATGGCATTTTATCAATCAAAAACAACATACCGGTACTCATTAAATGCAACGTTGCAAGGTTTACAGTTACTGTACATTTGAATACAATCAAAAATTATATTTGCTTGCATACCTGTCGATGTCACACCTATCTTTTGGTGGTTCTTTCTTTTCTTTGTCTTCTTCCTTGTCCTTGTCGTTGTCCTCATCTGTTATTATGTCTGAAACCAGTTTGAGGGCACGCTCTGTGATTGACACAATCTTCTGAATAGACTGCAGTTCCTCCTCTGAGGGATAGATTGAAGCATGCTTGGTCATGACATAGCGGTCATCTGACGAGTCGGGTCGGCGCAGGGGCTGCTGAGCACAAAGGTCTTAAGTTCAATAAAATTCATCTCTTAAGGTTTAGTCAAGTGCAGTCGAGTTATGTGTTTGATGGCAAATCCTAAAACTAAGTTGAAGCTTGAACATCCAATCGGGGTCGACCATATAATTTTCTGCTGATCATATGGAAGTGAAAATGGTCACCCGTCTCAAATTAAAAATGTATGGCACGTTATGAAGCGTGAAATATGACAACGCAGACCCCAGACTGTTTAACAGTGGAAGCTGTGCATCACGTTACATCGTCACATCCAGTCTGTCACTGACGGATGCCTGACTTTCTGACGAATGACGATACACCGTTTGTTCGAGGGGGTTAAAACAGGCAACAGCAGGCTTCATCTGCTTGCTTGAAAATGCTGCATTAACTATATATGTACAGTAGGTGGCGGTAGTATATACCAAAGAAACAAAACGGCATGTATTAGATCAGGGGCGGCCATGACATCGAGTAGTAGATCGCGGCCTGGTCCCAAGTCGATTGCGAGGGGGTGTAGAGGAGAAAAAAAAGCCATTTGTGTGTCTTTGTGCATGTTAGGAAGATATTTTTTGTGTTGATGTACACTGCACCCAAATCATTCAATCAGTCTCACATTCACAAAAAAGTATTTAAAAAAAGAAAATAAAGCAGGTCATCTTTAACCTACAGTTGCGCGTGACCTGCGTCACCGTAAGTTGTTAGCGCTCAGGAGTCTGAAATTGTATCTTGTGATCAGAGCTGTTGCGCTATATGTTTTATCATTAGCATTATTCTCATTCAGAGTTTGTTTTGTGTACAATTCACCGAGGGCACGGGCAAAGAATAGGAATCTAGAGGGTAATGAGTAATATGTATATATTTTTTACGATTATGCCAATGTTGTAAACGCGGAGTTATCAAAAAAAAGTTGGATGGGAAAAGGGGGCAGCTTATAGTCCGGAAAATATGCAAGCACCAAAAGAGACTAATATTAGGTTTCCTCATTTCAAAATGGAATAAAGTAGCGGTCTATAGTGACTTTCTCCATTGTAGCATTTGCGTGACACGAGTGTGCATTTCCCTCTATACTCATATGCACTTCGTGACATGTGAAGTAAAGTGCCACTGAAGCAATAAAAATGCGACGCAAGAATCGCGCGACACGAATTGCTTATCGAATTCATTGCCAACACTTTTCAATATCAGTTTTTATCAATATTAGATTTTTTTTGCAGCCCTCTAGTATTTATGTAAAAAACTGCTGCACTAGACATAGCTAAAAATTGTCATGTTGGGATATTTTCATGCAAAAAAATAACAGTTTAATTATTTTTATATTTATTCTTTGGTTACCCAGGGAAGGCAATTCTTTCTCATGACCAACGCCCACCTGGAGGCAATCTGGGCTTCAGATTGTGGCATATTGTACTAAATGATGGCCGGCTAGTTTATTTATCCACAAGGGAAATGCACTTGACCTTACCAGAGGACCCTGTGGCTGCAAACCTGGGATACCAGGTCGGACTCCAAGTAGACCAGGAGGGCCAGGTGGACCCTGTGGATACCCTCCATCAGGTCCACGACGGCGCTCATCCCAGTGGTGCTGTTCTTCCTCCACACGTCTCCAGTACATGTCCTCTTCATATCGCCTGAAAATCAGTTGCAGCTGAATTTCTACCGTTGTCTTTTACCAGCCTTTCCAAAGGTCGCAACATAAAACTGATCTGAAGTCTGTTTTCAGTAGGTCTCAGATTGTCAGGACGCATTGCTGGTATGCTGACTGAATGAAGCGCTGTCTGAATGTTACAGTATAATCTTTTAAACTTGTTGAATTATATCATGAATATCCAGGTTGAGTGCTTGTTCTGGCAGGGCCACCACCCAAAAGGCTTAATGGAGGACCCTGGTGAGATCCACAAACAAAGTGTCATAGTCATGGAAAAGCTGAGCAGCCAGCTGTCTCATTACTGCTGGTCCTTGAAAGCGGGATGCACATATCTAAACTGTTGTACTTCCCTACACTGTTTATCTGACTTGAATGTCAACACCCTCGAATTGAAGCTGAATGCTGTTCGGGCCAAAAATATGAACTGTCAAACTGCGTGATATTTTCATTTGCTTGTGTGCTGAGATTTTTCGCGGGGGGAAAAATACTGCTCTAGGTAATGTAGCTACATCAAACTCCTTACTGTCCACTCCATATTCTTGCCATTAAAAAGGAGAAATCACAGCAACCATACCGCATTTCCATTCTCCAACGTTCCTCTTCCTCTCGTCTTCTCCAGTATTCCTCTTTTTGCATCTGCTTTCTCATCTTTTCTTCTTGAATTTTCCTCGCTCTGATGCTAGGCTTTACCTCCACCTGCAGATCTGGGTTCACCTTTTTCTGAACGTTTGGACAAAGACAACAAAAAGTGGTCGATTGGCATCATTACTGACCATGAACGTAATTCATAACTTCATAAAGCGCAGAATGTGAAATGTTAATTCATCACTATTCCTGAGGACATATACAGTGTACCTTCGATGGCCCGTTTCAATGTTTTGTTGGGGAAACTGAACAATAATGAGTAGTTTGATAAATATCTGGTGTTCCCATTTTATTGTGGCTCGTGTTTTACAATACATTTTTGTTTGGAGAGTGCTTTCACAACAGCTGCAAGATTTGCCAAAAGAGCGCCCCCGCAATGCTCCTGGTTAATTTCAATGCAAGGCGTCACGTTAGGAACCGAAGCGATGTCACGTCATTGACTGCGTGTTTCCTTGCACACACCAGTTTCCTATTGCGTGACATGCCAGATTGTCATTGTTGCTATATTGCTGCGGATAAAATGGAGTGTTCTGAGGAAAGTCAAGAAGAAATGGGCAAACAATACGAGTCAGCAGGATCCTCAGATTCAAATTCCAGTAATGAATAAAAACCTTTATAAAGTTACCTTTTAGATTCCCATTGAGTGAGAGATGGACTTCATCTTTCAATGCTTGCCTTTGGATGTAAATCTGCCTCTTTTTTTCACCTCGGTAGAGGACTCTAATAAGTCACCATAGAAAAGGGCTTCCCAAACTGGGGGGATCCACCCGGTTGGTTTATGTATTTTAACGGAAAGGATATAACCGTACCCACGTCACAAGCAGGCTTCCGCCTACTGTGCAGCATCTGATATGCTGCCTTTATCTGACAGTCACGCTTCCCCAATGTTTTTCCATCAATTGCCTAGAATGTTTAATGCCTCTGGGTATGGGTATCATATTTAATGCATTTTAATTTTCACAAAAATCCATGTAACGACTACAAGTGTTTTTTTAATGACCCTAGGAAAAATCTTTTGCGGCATTTTAATTTATTTACATGCATTTGGGTAATATGTATTTTGTTTGTGAAATTGGGGATGGTGTATATTTGTTTTGTATTATTTTATTAACACACTGCAATACTGTGTCTGAGTAAATGTACTTTCTATCCTGTCTTTCTACCTCTTCGAATTGCTTGGTTACAGGGCATTTGATTACCACAGAGGAAAAAAATGAGGGAGGTGTATAAGAGCAAGTTCATCTTGGAAGAAGTAAGCAATACGGGTGTCCGTCAGTGACGGATTGAAGGACCGCTGGCATCTTGCAGAGATGGCTTTCGATATACGCTACGTCACAGCTCTGCTTCCTGCAGGCCAAGAAGGAACAAGTATATCTGCGTGCATAAACTACCATGGTGCCAGAAAAGTCCCACGAGCGAGTCTCAGCTTGCTTTAAAACAACCAGTGTAATCAAAACGCACTTGGATGCAATTTTTCTTAATGAACCATATATATTTTTCGCGATGACCACCACAGCTACACTTTAATGAATCCCGAACGGGAATACACCGTTATAGAAACACGTAGTGGAATTAGGTAATACAGTAAGCCGGTTACAAAAAAGGATGTGGAATAGCTCAATCCAAAAGTATGTGAATAAGAGTCCACAAAATATAACCAACTAATAAGTTCAATTAGCTCATGCTTCTATCTTACGTGTAAACATGCTGGTCAACATTTTTTTTGTCATCAGTCTTGATAAGAATCAACAGAATGTTCTGTAAGAAACTGGACCAAGTACACAATAGCGGATTGGGTCATCATGTCAAACATCAGTTAAAACAGGTGGACAAACATTTCAAAGTGAAGTAAGTCTCAGATCCTGAGCCATTGTTGGAAATAGATGCCTTCTCCCATGTTATTTATACATTTGCAGGGTTTAAGGATGATAAATGAAGGTGAAGAAACAAACCTTGTATTGCAGGCGATGTCTACGTCCCTTTAGATGCATTTCTTTTGCATTGGGATCATTGAAACTACATTCACAGAGCTTGCAATGGAAGCGGATCACTTTGCCTTCATCATTTCGGACCTAGAAATCAGGTTCACATATTCCAGTTGATACAGTTGAAATCAGATGTTTACATACACTCATACACAAGGCACACATGCTTCTCCCTCCCACGGTCTAATCAAAACAGACAAACCACTTTTTGTGCACTTTACTTTGGAATGAGCCAATCCTCCATCAAGCTGGTCCAGAATGCTGCTGCTCACCTCTTGACTGGCAACTCGTAAGTGGGAGCACATAACTACTACTCTGGGATCCCTATATATTTTAGAGTTCTTTTTTAGATCCTATTTGTTTTGAAATCTTTAAATGGCCTCAGCCCAGATTACTTTTCTGAGCTCCTCCGCCCCTACGTATTTGCCCAGTGCTTCAGGTCTGCGGACCAGACACTATTAGAGGCACAGAGAACTAAGCAGAGAGGAATTGAGCCTTTGCCGTTGATGGTGCCTCTCTTTGGAATGTCCTCCTGCTGAAGGTTAGGCAAGCTTCCTATCTGCCCATCTTTAAAACTCATCTTAAAATTCTTTTTTAATCTTTGGCTTTTGACTCAGCGTGAGACTTGATTTTTAGTTTGACCGTTTTTGTGCCTTCTACTGTCTGTTTTTGTGAATTAATTTCGCTCCATGTACAGTACTTTGTATTCAGTGGTGGTGGTTTTAAAGTGACCTATAAATACAGTTGAGTTGAATTATTCTGGAATTTGGCAAATGGAAATGATTTTGGTAATCGAAATTTAAAAAACCTATAATTCACGATTTCATGTCGGACAGAGAGAACCAAAAAATACACGTCTTTTAATATCGTGTTTTTAAAACATCTTTCGTTATTAAACGTGACCTTAACTGGGCATGCACAGGTGCAACAAAGCTGACCTCTTCAACATAGTCGTGGCCAACAGGTTGGACATCACTCTGCAGTGCAGCCAGGGTCGATGCAGACAGAGATTCTGAAATCTCTGTTTTGACATCGACAGCACTTGAGGACATTGCAATCTTGGGGGCTTCGCCTTTGCACTCTTCGGACTTCGAGGTAGTTTGCAATTTACTCCCACCTGCAATGAAACCATGTAAATGTGATTTATATGGATTGTTGTTGTTTATTGAACATAAAACATATACAGTAATAATTTGACAGAAAATAAGGTAGATAAAATAGTAAAAAAAGAAATCAGTCTTCATTCAACACAGTTATTATGTTCAAGGGAGTAGGATTGCAGGCTTAACTGGCAGGCACGTGTATCAAATGTCTGTTTGAAGATCCATTAGCGCCTTCATTTTTTGCCACGTCTGAGGATATTTGGAGTTGGCAGAAGCATTGTTAATCTTTTATAGAGCAACCATCGAATCAGTCCTGCGCTTAGGTTCCCAAACCAACTGGTTATTCCGAACTGTTAAATCTAAGGCTCAGATAACCAGCTTGGTTAAGACAGCAGGGAAGGTAATCGGGCAGCCCCCACCCCCTGCTTCCAGGACATATATGTGCAGTCCGTTATTCAACAGGCAAACAACATTTTAAACAATCTACATTCCAGCATATGACTGAAATGTAGTGTCCAATGTGTGTAGAGTATATACTGTCTTGTATTGTATGTAATTGTCCTAATTATGTTGTGCTGTGTATGTGTATGTTTTTTGCTCAATGTATGTAGCAGCACAGAGGGCCTGTCATCCGAGACAAGTTTCTCCTACGGGAGACCTAATAAAAAGTCAAATCAAAAATGCAAAAAAATACAACAAAAACCACACACACAAAAAAAAACAACACGCATCCAATTTATCCTCAAATTATTTTTGAAATATACAGGTGTATTCATGCTTTTTATATACATTTAGATTCTATGGAGCATTCAACCAAATCAGTGCCAATTGTTATTTGTAATACCGGTAACTCAAAAGTTCTATATTTCCACCCCCTCACCCCTTTTTTTTAATTGACAAAATTTGATGATTCACATATTGAACACTTCAATGTGTATTGGTTCACCACAGAACTTGTTTTATCATGTCAGTTTTTATACTGAAACTCTTAGTGGGTTTTTAGAATAAAAGTAGCAGATACCTATACTACAGCGATGACATTGTGTGTGTGCAGTCTGACATCGAAAAGGAGGAGATAGGACAGTATATCGAGCAATCACTGCTGTGTGCCTGCCCAGATATATAGGTCCTATTCAGTGTGACTCTACTTTGCTGAGCGGTGGAGGCAGTGGGTTAACATTCGCATGGACAAATATCATCCGCCACATAGCATAATTATCATCATCTTTTTTTTTTTAAACTCACCAACAAAATTAATCTTAGGTGTGTTGACTTTCTTTCCGGGTATGGTAGAATTGGCAGCAGACAAACTGCTCGCTAATTGATTCTTGACACCACTTGCACTACTGCTGACCAGGTTGACAGGTTTTAGGTAGGGAGTACTGGACGAGGAGGCAGCCACACCAAGAGAGCTGCTGGCAGAGGAGCTGCTCAAGGTTGAAGTGATGGTTTTGCTTGGGGCAGATGTGCTTGAAGACAAAGTCTGAGTCACCATGCTGGGTTCAGTAGAGGGAATGGGCTTTCCAAGTTTGGTATGAAGCTTCAAAACCTGTAAGAAATAAAAATGAGCTCAGAAACACTTTTTTGGCAAGTAAACACCCAACATCAAATCAGCTTGAACTAGTTGGCTGCTTCAATCAAGAGAATTAGTTCATACCCCAACAACCAAAATAAACCAACACAATCTTATTTAATCTAAAAAGAAGCAATAACATCACAAACAACATTTGAACACTACCTAAACAAAACTGACCGATGTTCTATTCACACAAAAACCATCTATGTTGCATATACTGATGTAATGCAATGATCGAATTATTCCCGTACCTTCTGATGTTTGGCTCCTCGAATATGGGCAGCATAAGCATCTGCACCGGTGCAGGAAACATCACAAAGTTCGCAGCGGAGTTGGTTCTGAGAACTTCGGGCCAATAACCCACCGCCACTACCGCTGCTGCTGTTACTGTTCTGCGAAACCTTTAGTGCTGCTTCCTTCTTCTTGTGTTTCTGGCCTTCTAGATGCTCTTTGTAGGTCTGTAACATTCATGGAAATTCAAAAAATATTTCCTTCAGACACTTTTTACCATTTGCTGATTGAATAAACAGGTTTGGCTTGGGATGTTGCAATTAGGGCTTTAATGGGGATTGCCTGTAAAATGTTCATTTTTAGAGCAACAATCACCAATTTTTCTTCAATAAACATTTGATCTGTTGATTTATTTCACTTAATTGATTAATCAGATTCAAAATGTGACATTTATATATTATTCAAAACCAAACATTGCTTCAAATAGACAGTGCAGAAAATGCGCAAACAAATTGGTATTCAATTACTATTTTGGTCTGTGACGTCAGAAAATAGGGAGAAATGTGGCTGTTTGCACGTCCTATATGGAGTAAACACAAAGATAATCTTGTATTACAAATCGAATGAAACCAAATGACCAAATGGAATGACATGCAGTTTGCGCTGCTGCGTACACGCCAGAAATGTAACCACTGTCTTAATATCCAACTGTATAAGTACACAAAATACTTTTTTGCCAATTCCCTTTTACAACTCACCTGCGGGCCAGCACAGCTGATCTTACAAACGTCACAATAGTGAATTTGGGGGGGTTTTGGTGGCTGCTTGGGCCGGAGCTGCTTATTCTCAAAGGGAGGTTTCTTTGTGAAAGTGTTTCCAGTCCATGCTGCTGTCGCAGCCGCAGCTGCCACCGCCTGTTTCTGGTGTTGCTGCTGCTGTTGGTAATAATTTGATGCTGCTGAATAGACCGCTGCTTCATAGCCTGTATATGAGGTTCCTACAAAATAAACAGATATTTCGCAAGGTGTCATTGTGATCTTTCCATCATTTCATTGAAGGCTGTCCCATCTTAGATTAGGAAAGTGGTGGGGTAGACTGAACACAATAGCAAGGTCGATAGAGTCCTGCGGACTTTAATCGAAATGGCACAAGATGTGCATTTATCTGACTAAAAGTGAACTGTAAAAATAATGCTACATATAAATAACCTATTACAGACTGTAAATGTAGATGCATTTGTCTTTCTGTTCTATTACCGTAATTACAGTCTAGTCAACTGTATTTATAGAGCACTTTCAAACAGCCATCGCTGCATACAAAGTGCTGTACATGGAGCAATTTAACATGCAGAATAAACAGTAAGACAAATCGGTAATAAAGGCGGTAGAAAGCACCAAACAGTAAAACCAAGATCAAATCTAAGTCATGCTGAGTCGAATGCCAAAGAATACAAGTGAGTTTTGAGGAGGGTTTTGAAGATGGGCAGCGAGGAGGCTTGCCGAATGTTTGGTGGGAGGTCATTCCAGAGAGAGGGACCAGCCACAGAAAAGGCTCGATCCCCTCTGAGCCTCAGTTTAGTTCTTGGTACTTCTAATAATGTCTGGTCTGCAGACCTGAGGCGGCGGGCAGGTGCGGATGAGCTCAGAGAGGTAAGGTGGTGCGAGGTCATTTAGAGATTTGAAAACAAATAAGAGGATCTTGAAAATAACTCTAAAATGTATGGGGAGCCAGTGAAGGGATGCCAGAGTAGGAGTTATGTGCTCCCTCTTACGAGTACCAGTCAAGAGGCGAGCAGCGGCATTCTGGACCAGCTGAAGGCGCTTAATGGAGGACTGGCGGACTCCAAAGTAAAGGGCATTGCGGTAATCGAGCCGGGATGTGACAAAGGCATGAATTACTGTCTCAAAGTGTTCATGTGAGAGGAGAGGTTTTATTTTGGCCAGCTGTCTAAGGTGAAAGAAGCTGGATTTGACAACTGCACCAATTTGCCGATCAAGTTTGAAATCAGGCACAAGAGAATATCTTTTTGAAGGGGGGAATCCAAAGTCGAGAATGGCTATTACCGTATTGGCCCGAATATAAGACGGTGTTTTTTGCATTGATGCTATATGGCGCCAGATATCATTGAAGTGAATGCTGAACTTGACTCCACGAAGAATAAAAATAAAAATAGCAGTAGCACAAAGAAGAAAAATAAAAAATAGCATTAAGAAAGAAAAGGGAAGAAAATAAAAGAAAATGGAGAAACATAGTGACAATCTGGAGAAAAGTGAGTCGAAGATCGGCCAGGTTAACCGGCAGCTGAGGAGAAGTTATGATGTAATTTACATTTCAAAAACCAGAAGCCATTCATTTACGAATGTGATTGCATTTTAGTTTACATATTTAAATGTTCAGATATTAAGATTTGAATGAGGCAAAATAACATGATGTTTCTCTCAAATATATTATAATTAGAGCTGTCAGTTTAGCGCGTTTTTATTGGGATTCATTTAAATGAATTTTAACGGGATTCAATTTTTTCTCGCGAGATTAACGCGGCAGACGTCACAGCGGATGTTACGTTGCTCTATAAATAAACCAGAAACAAAACAACAAGCGCGGTGCACATGTCCATGCACGTTTGTTTTGCCAGCCACGGCAGCGCGAGACACCGAAAATGGATACTTAAAGAGTTTATGAATGGAAAGTTTACTTTTAAAAAGTTGCCAGATTGTTCCACTGACAAGACCAAAGTTACCTGTATGTTTTGCAGTCGTAAACTGAGCTATCATCATTGCACGTCGAGTCTGAAATACCACTTAATGGCCAAGCACACCTGACGCGAGTACTCCGCCCCCTCGTCTCAGACAGACAGCTATGGATCACTTCAAAGCGAAGAAAATGCCGAACACGACGAAGAACAAATTTGCTGAAGCCATAGTATGCTAAATGTATGGCTACTGCATGCAAGCCTGTCAACATTGTCCACAGCTCGACTCAAACTGAAACTGACGCGATTGTTACTTGTTTGGGACTATTTTGTGTGGAAGGTTACAGTGTTCCGTGGCCATATAAATAAAGCGGGTGGAGCTTCTCTGTGTTCGTCTGACAGCGACAGTGCGCTGCGGCACCTTGAGAGTTCAGCGGTGCAGTGGTAGCGACCTAGCGAACACACTGAAAATAAAACGTCTCCAGTGTTGTCATCTAACCAAGTGTAGTCATCCGAAATGATGTCTACACAAAACCGTAGAGAGACTTCCGAGCAAGAAGGACCAACAGAATCAACATAGCCTGACTGCTGAGTTCAAAGTAAACTTGAGAAAAACGAAGTATGCAACCATGTCTTAAATCCCCTATAGGCTGAGTACTAGTTTACCTTAGATGTGCACTTTGTTACATTGCTCAGTTTTGGTTCCATAAAAAGAGCTGTTAAAGCAGCTGTTGTGTGACAAAACATTTCTTTCACTGTTGTTGATGGACAGTAATATTGTGAGAGATTATGTGTGAAGAACTGCTCCAAGTGAAAAATGTTCATGTAAAATTGAAAATCGAAATTGTTATTTCAGTAAATATTTGCATTTTGCACATAGAAAACTGATTCATGATTCCATGTTGATGAGAGCATTAAAATGGGGAAATAATAGGACAAAAAAATATAAAAGGAAATTCAGAAACGATAAAAAATGCGTGAGTAATCACGATTAATTTTTTGGTTCATTATGACAGTTGCATTTTTAATTAGATTAAATATTTTAATCGTTTGACAACTTTAATTATAATTATTTGTTTCAGATGTACTGTAATTATTTTCTGTATAAAAATTTATTTAATCTTAATCTGAATATAATCAGGCCAATATTCGAGCCAATATGGTATGTGATTTTGGGGGAGAATTGTCACATTGGATAGACGTTTGCTGGAAAAGTATACGTTTACTCCAACATGATATTTAATGCCGAATATTAATTTATATATAATCATGTAGTGGTTTTGACATAAACCCCACAAGGAATTAAGGACAGATAAACATGTTCGACGGGTGTGCATTTGGCTCTGAGCCACACATCATTTCGAGAAGTACCAGTAAAACATTTACTACTCAATGTGAATCACAGAGCATGGCAAGTAGCGCCGTTTGATAGCTGTTATTGTAACATACGTTGCTAATAGAGCTGTGCCATACGGCTAAAATTTAACCAATATTTTTGTCAACAATCTTGATAATGATATGACTATGGGTTCTGTGAAAAGTACGCAATTAAAAAAAAAAAAATCAATCCAAAAGGATGTGGAAAGTGCAGTTGTTTTTCCAAGAACTTATTGACAGTCATCAACACTGACAAAGTCAGCAATAAATTCAAAGTAATTAAATTATTGTACTGCAAATGGGCTTTAATGATAAATAATTTTATGTTACAACAGATGTTTGTTTTGTTTGCGTGCATGCGTTAACTGCACCGACGGGTGTGGTGTCCTGAACCAATCTGTCCATGATACACAGACATAATTTTGATGCAAAAGGAGTGTCCGCGTTTCGAACATCGCAGCAGCTACCTTCTTGTGATGTGGCATAAAAAGTGTGCAGAAACCCACACTTACCAGAGTAGGTGACAGCATTTGTGCTGTAAGTTGGACTCTGAGAATATGACGGGACTACAGAAGCGGCAGCAGCCACAGGATGGACAGTGGTGGTCACAGGGTAGATGGAGAAAGAGGACGTAGCAGGACTGGGTGCAGCTGGCTTTATCACAGTCACCTGACGAGTTTGCTGGGTCTGGGTGTATGATGTTACCCCCTGAGTATAACCTGGTTTGGGGGCTGATGAACCGAAAAGTAGACATTCGTAGGCCTGATTATCATGACAATTGAAACATTTAACTGTCATATGTCACATTTGTTCATCATGCCCAAGGGGCAACATTACAAATGTTTAGGTTGGTTACAAGTTTACATATGCCATTTTTTGTGATGTCATGCAGGAAAAAATATTTCATGTCTTAGCCCAGTCATTAAATTTCACACAAAGCCATTTACTTTACCATCAATTATGAGCTAGAAAACATAAGCTGTGTTCGATAGTAGTATAAAATGAGAACAGTGATGTGGAATTATTTTTTAATCAACTTAATTGAACCTACAGACAGCTAAAAATGTATTGATTATTCAAGAGAGCATTTCCTTATACCTGTTTGATAGTAGGACTCTGCAACAGTAGGTTGTGGCTGAGCAGCAGCCGCCACCACTGCAGTTGCAGTTGGCTGCTGGTAGTACTGCTTGCTGTCGTATGGCACTGCAGAAGCGGTGGACCGGACATACGAGTAGGAGTCCTGAAAATTCAACCAATGTCAGTCATATTCCTGTGTTGTTGTTTTTTTTAGGAATTCCCAAATCTTTAATACAAAGGCCTTCACAGTGCAGTGCATTCTGACCAGAAGGACAAAACCCGCGCAACAGAAAGTATTCCTTTCATTCATTCTATATCATTTGACTCAAGAAATTGAGTGACGGTTGGACTGACCCCGACCTAACTATCACTTCGCATTTCATTGAGAGTAAAGAAATATTAAGTTTACATGCACTTCACTTTCATTACAGTGCTGTAATGTTTTTTACTTTTGTACTCTACATCGACAATTACATTTTTGTTGTCCATTTACTTTATTTTGATTACAAATTTCAAGAGTAGATAAACACTTAACTTGACATGCACTTTTCTTTTTCTACATGACATATGGGACGTGGCATGACATGTTTTCATTGAGGAATTAAACATTTCAAAATTGTCAAAAGGCAAGTCAAGTACAACTTTATTGTCAAAACTTGCCCCTATTTGGGCATTTTTACTTCTTACTGAATTGATATCAGCAATTCATTTATCTTTATCACAAACAATATCAGATCTATGATAGATGATCGGAGATTAAGATACAAGCGAATGAATCATGAATTGCAAAGAGCTTACTTCTCTACTAGAATTACAGGTTCAAACTTATAAATCAACATGACAACATAATTTTGCCACACAAAAGTGATGTATTACAAGTATATTATACTGTAAATTGGTCAAATATCAATCTAAAGCCCAGGTTATAACAATGCAAGAAAAATCTGTGGCTTTAGCCACTTCAACATAACCAACTTTTCATGAATCTTATTCTTGATACATAAACAAGGTAATTTAAAAAAAAAGCTTTGGCAATCACGAGATCATGTTGTCTGGAATCATAATTTTGATGAAAAAAAAGTTTGACTTTTCTTGTTAATTATTTCTTTCTTCTTTAATCCTCTTGCACTTCATGGCATGTAGAGCCAACCATGTTCATTAAGTATGTTAATTATTTACAGATAATCTGAAATGGATTAAGAAAGTACAACTGCCTTTTTTTAAATTTATTTAAATGTGCATGGACAAACGCAGTTTGGTGGTCCTGTTATAACAAATACATAGTTGTCATTAGCTGCTAAATGTTCAACATCAAAATACGCCGTCCTAGTTTACAAACACCACATCGGTCTTTTTGGCAATGTGTAGTAGCTAAGCAGTCAATTTTAAAGAGAGGCAGTGCAGCAGATTTTGTAGGGAAAAAATGTGGGCATTTTGAATTATAACAAAAGAATGCTGACCCCTCAAGGGGTTCAGAGAGTACAGGTGCAATCAGGCTAGGCCAGTTCAATGTCGTGTTGTGCTCCTGCCTAGTTCCCTCCGACAGATATGACCAAAAAAATCAACTTGTGTACCTGGTAGTTTTGTGAGGTGACTGGTGGTGGTGGTGGAGGAACTTCAGGCTGCCGCTGAGTGTAGCCATAATCAGCTGCAGCATGGGTTGGCTGGTAACCACCATATGCTGCAGCAGTAGCAGCAGCCACTGCGACAGGTGCAGGCCGAGCAACGGCTACGGTCGCTGCTGTGGGAGCGTACGCTGCTGCCACAGTGTGAGCTGCCACAGGTGCTTGATGAACTGTGTAACTGGCCACCGTGGTGGGATGGGTGTATGCTACCCCGGCAGCTGGCTGCTGACTGGCAGGAGAAAACACAAAAGCAGTGTTTAGTAGTGTGTTGCATCTTATGGCGTCATAAACATTCACTGCAACAAAAGAGCTCTATTATTTCTCCAAGTACAATAAAGACACCCCATTACAACTATTGCAGAAGCCAGCCTGTGGTCTTTTCTCAGGGAGACAGAATGAATACTTTCTACAAAATGTAAAAAAACGGAGAAATTTAGAGCCTACATTGATGACATATAGGAAATAAAGATGGGGCGGACACAAGTAGTAACAGATCTGCTGAATGACAAAGACATTACTGGAAACATTCAATTCACACACGAAGAAGAAACCCCGGACAATAGATTTTCTGGACCTAAACATTCACACCACCGAAAACGGCAGCATAAAAATTACAATCTACAGGAAGCCCACACATACTGACAGTACCTCCTCTGTATGTCAGAACATCCCATGGCATACAAACATTCAGTAGTCAGGACATTTTACAAGATAACATCATAACAGGCAATACGGATGGATAGACAGGAGAAAGAAAACTTATACAACACGCTCTCACACTCTAACAATACACCAAATGGGCCACCATCAAAGGAAAACAGCAAGACAGACAAAACCAACAACAGGAAAAAAAAGCAATAAAAACAAAACCTAAACAGGAACACGACACTTCCGGGTGTCGGACAAATTACACTACTGATTCAACACATCATGAAAAAAACATCAAACCCATACTGGAGGAAACTATACCTGAAAATATGACAACAACTTCCATCCATCCATTTTCTAATCCATTTATCCTCACAAGGGCCGCAAAAGTGCTGGAGCCTATCCCAGCAGTCTTCGGGCAGTAGGCGGGGTACACCCTGAACTGGTAGCCAGCCAATCGCAGCGACAACATGTGCACCCAAAAGATACCATAACACCGGACAAGAAATGCAACATAATCTATGAAATTCCATGGAAATCATGGACAAACATTCAGCAGCCACAAAAAAAAAAAAAAAAGAGCATCAAACAGAATGCGAAAAAGAAATGACAGGACATTACACTAGAAGACGACGTCATAAAGCAGAGCAAGAAATCAGCCATAACAGACCACTGCAGAAGATATATTCACATTATGGACTGGGAGAAAAGGAAAGCCATGACATCAGAAACCAATAAATTCCAAAGATGGATCAAGGAGGCAATTGAAATAAGGAAGCAAGACTCGGGACTGATTTGTATACTGTGCATTTAGTTGAACTGCATGTTGGCCTGTACAACCGCCGCTTCTTCCGTTTGTCCTTGCCTTTCCTTGGAAAGTGGACTCAGGTGAAGATAACCCAATTGAACGTTGCAGTGCGGACTCTGCACCGGCTATCTGTAAAAGATCTGAGGTGGACCACCTCGTTGGAGGCATTGCTAGGAAGATTTCTTTCTTGAAATGCGTCAGATTTTGAGGAGGGCCAACCTCTTCCTGCAGCATTTCATCTTATTAAATGGACGTTCATGTTATAACAACTAACATGAATCTGAATTGTGTAGCACCATATTGTGTAAAAGGTTGCCCACTCGGCATCCGTTGCAGCCTGGTCATCCTGAAAGAGGCATTCTCCCATCAAAGTTTCTGAATTTTACTCGGCCGGGGTTTTTTTTTTGGGGGGGGGGGTCCCCTTGCCCTCCTGGGGCTTAAGATCAGGGGATGTAGTTAATATTTGTCAACTGTGGGCATGTGAAGCCCTTTGAGACAGTTTTGGGATTAAGGGCTAAATAAATAAGCTTGACTTGACCTTGTGTCACCGTTTCATCAAGCAATAGCAAGAACTCTACTTAAGGCTTTTTACAGCAGAGTTGAATGAACAATATCGGTATCCATAACCAAATATGACATTGTATGCACAGGCGCACACCGTTTTGTTTTTTCTATCCCTGAGAGAGAACCTTATTTTAAAAATAAAATCAATACAAAAAAGGTGTGTCTGAAGAATAAACCGATGATAAATTCAGTGTCGTAAGGTGACAAACAAGTGAACATCGCTTATCCCTGAGGAAGAACAAACATTACTCCCACCCTCAACTCTGTTGCTCAGTGTATTGATGACTTTGCAAGCTGGCTTCAAAAGTTGTGCAAAACAAAGAACTAAATATTCCTTCACTCTGGGCTGGGATTATAGGAATACAACAGCCTAAAAATGTCAAGTCCATGAAATTGAAGACCGTTTTATGATCACATTCTTATTTCTTGGAAATTCTGAGATTTTTCTGTTAAAACAAACAAACAAAAAAAAGAATCTGATCCACATGTGGAGTGAGGCAGCTGCTTTTTGCTGAGACACCTTGACTGATGATTCATCGTGTTGGCAGGGTGTTTTGGATAATTCCCCTGTTGCATGATGAAGCTTCTCACGATTTGTTTGGATGGATTTTTATGTAAATTGACAGTCTTTGTAGACTTCAGAATTTATTCTGCTGCTACCACTATGAGTTACATCAATAAAGAAAAGTGAACCCGCTTGAGAAGCAGCCATGCAAGTGCAAGCCATGAGATCATCTCCACCATGCTTCCCAGATGAGTATGTGCATTTTGGACCATAAGCAGGTCCTTTCTTCATACTTGGCAGAGGTTACTCTTGGTCTCATCAATCCATAAATCGTTCTTCCAACAGTTTTGTAGCTCATCTCGGGAAATTTTGCAAAATTCAAGGTTGTAATCCGATTCTTTTCACCGATGAGTAGTTCGCATCATGTGTTATGGCCTTGTTATGATCTTTTAGGTAATCGGATCACATGTAAAGCATAGCATATTGCACAGTTTACATTCTTAACAGGTAAATGCAAACTAAAAATAAGCTTAACTTGTTAAACTTTGCAGATTGCAGTTGTTTATACATTTCTGACATGTTTATAAATAATGGTGCATCTTAAAAGAAGGTGATACAGTACAGTGGCCTTAACGTTTTTAGCTGTAAATGTTTAATGCATTTCAAAATGGATCCAAAAACTGCACACAAAGATGCACTATGACTACAATAAAAGTATTGACAAACGCAAAAAGAAAGACTTCAATGTATTTCACTCTTCTCAGGAATCAAGCATCGTTTTCAAGCAACCAGATCAGTAAAATTAGGCACTGTGCTAAAGAGAACAAAATAAAAACGAATATTGGCTTTTATTCTTTTTTTATTCAACCAAATCCTTTCATTTTGTTTCACTTGTATACAGTATATAATTTAAAATGTCACGTACGGCTGCCACAAACAATTATTTTGCTCATCGACTAATCACTAATTGTAGTCATGATTAGTCTGCTTCTCTGAAATAACCATAATTATCTTACAGTTTGAATTCTTAAATGTATGGACAAATTAATATGAAAGACAACTAAGTTCTAACTACATTCAACTTCGCAGTAAGTACCGGCAACACTGACACATTCATAATGATGGAGCAAATTAAATTAAAGTTGACTGTGGCCTTAAAATATTTAGATGTAAATGTTTTAGTGTATTTTAAAAACTGGAGCCAAAAACTATGCAAGCAGAGTGCACTAATACTATGAAGCCATCTAAAAATACATTTTACATATACAAACATTTCACTCTTCTTGGGCCAAGCCTTTTTAAATATAGATGGTAGTGAAATCATGAGAGTGTAATTTGGAAAATTCACTGTGCTAAATACTGCTAAAATGAACACTTGTATTGGCGTTTTATTTTGTTTGACGATATGAGGTCCCCGGAATCATAGATGTTGCAGAGTGTGTCTGATATGATTCACGTTTACTACAAGCTGATATTCTGTAACACGCAGTCTATGATGCTGTACCAATGCAGTTCACTGAATTGATTATTTAAATTATCTTTTTGTGCCTTTGTGATGATGTACCTTTGATGAGGACGCATGTACCCACCGTAAAATTTCACTATGGTGCATGTTTTTCACATGTGCTCTGGCAGCAAACGACCATTACATGGACAGCTACGGGATATGAAAACTATTACTCACTCCTAAATGACCTTTGGTTTAAGGTAAGTCTGGAAATGCCGTTTTCACAGAAGTGTTATGTCGCATGTTGATCATTTACTTTGGGTTCAAATTGACTTTGTATCACCTGCTTGTGATTGAAATAATTCATTTGTCCTAAGGGAAAATCAATGCTGCTACGAAACCCAGCTTTGTAGTTAGAGCTCTTCAATGCATTGTGAAATTCTGGTAGACAGGCAATATAAATTGTCACAACCCGCTGCGGGAAATAATATGCCGACGATCCGTGCTTCTCTGACCGAGTACACTGGATGAATTCCTCTGAATGCCTGCTCACATCCGAATGGAGCAGGGGGATACTCTCACCTCCCCCCGACATGAACAATGGCAGCAGCGGAAAGCATTCAACTATAACGTAAACTGGATCGTCACATGCAGTGAGCGACGACCTCCTCGATCATAAGAACGCTCACTGAGATGTGATCGCCTTACCTATACTGTGCGGCAGCGCCATGAGTGAATCCAAAGTAATTGCCGGTAGCCATTTTGGCATCTTCACCAAGCCGGCTGGGCACTGCGGAGGACAGACATACAGGGTTACGCTAAGCTAACTGCTAGCAACAAGCTACACGGAAAGCTCCAACGACAAATTAACTTCTTATGTCGATGCTGTAGCTACAGCGTCGTTAACAGAAAACATGAATGCTGTAAAGACACGTACCATAGGTGAAGGATACAACAGGACATATAGGAATCATTGGTTTCGTATGTTCTATCGACGATCGAGTAGGTCAGCGTATTTATATTACATGTCGTACCCGGAAATGGCGTTCTTGCGCCTGCGCAAAAGCCAGACAGACGTACGGGTGGACGGACGTGCGGACAGTCAGACAGACCGACAGACAGACAGAAAGAAAGAAAGAACCCCCCCCCCCCCCCCCCCCCGGTTTCATGTACATATTGAGATTGTTTTTAGGGAACAATATCACAAACGTGTCTTTAGTGTCCTCAACAGAATCAGTGAAAATCATGAAAACATAGCAGAATAAATTAAAAAATAAATAAAAATAGGCCTTATAATTGGCCAAACATTTGCACACACACGAGGAATGTAATAACTCTCTTACAGCATGTTTTCTTCATTTTGTAACATTTCTCGCATTGATTTCTTTTTTTGAGGGGGGGGGGGGGGGTGGTTGCATGTCCAAAACACTCCTCAGATAAGCGGTTACATGAATCAAAACATTTTTTCATGTACATGGTTTTCCAGGCGGCCTGGTGGGCAAGTGGTTAGCACGTCGACCTCACAGTGCAGAGGTACTGGGTTCAAATCCAGCTCCGGCATCACTCTGTGGAGTTTGCATGTTCTCCCCCGGGTTGCGTGGGCTTTCTCCGGGTACTGCGGTTTCCTCCCACATTACAAAAACATGCATGACAGGCTGATTGAACACTCTAAATTGTCCCAAGATGTGAGTGTGAGTGTGGATGGTTGTTTTCTGTGCGATTGGCTGGCAACTGGTTCAGGGTGTCCCCCGCCTACTGCCCAAAGACAGCTGGGATAGGCTCCAGTACTCCCCGCGACCCTTGTGAAGATAAGAGGATCGGAAGATGGATTTACAGTCAACAAGAAAATTACTTGGTGAAACGAGTGATTTTGTATATTTTCATAATCACATTTTGAGTGTGCCAGAATTCACTGTCCATCCTGTCATCATGAGTAACTGTTACATTCAAAGACAACAACAAAATGTTTTCAGTTAGCATTTTGCCTTTCTTCAATGGATGCTAAAAAACTGATTAATTGCAGGACATAGTTTTAACAATATTGTGTGTGTCGTTGGATGTCTGTCATAGTGAAATATCTACATGTAGAAACCTTTCAGAAATTTGTTTAACAGTAGGACACGCAGTCATCTTGCGAACTGAATCCTGCTGTTATGTGAAGGTTCACCATGTGCTCATCAAATGCTAACATTAGACAAAGATGTTGTCCATAGGTCACATATGTGTTGTGTGCCCCATCATTATCTGTATGGCTCTAGTTAAGCCCCACCAGCATTTTATTCGATATTCTAAAATTTATTTATAAATTATTTCTGTCAACCCTCCTTGGCCACATTTTAGCCCTGGGACTGAAAAAATCCCAGAGCTATCCCTGCTGCTTTTCCAGTTTATTATATACAGTGCCTTGTGAACTTTTTAACCTTATGCCAAATTTCAGGTTTCAAACATATGATTTAAGGTTGTGTGTGTGTGTGTGTGTGTCTGTGTGTATGAAGAATCAACACCAAGTGGGACACAATTGTGACGTGAAACAACATTTCTAAGACATTTCAAACTGTTTTTTTTAAACAATTCAAATAAATAACTAAAAAGTGGCTCGTGTGAAATTATTCAACCCCCTGAGTTAATACTGACCACCTTTTGCTGCAATTACAGATACAAGTCCTTTGGGGTATGCCTCTAACTGTTTTGTGTATTGACAGACTAATTTTTTTGGACTATTCTTCCTGGAAAAAACAGCTCCAGCTCAGGTACATTACATGGAGAGCGTCTGTGAACAGCAGTTTTCAAATCTTTTTTTCAAATTCTCACTTGGATTCAGGTCTGGACTTTGACTTGGTCATTCTAACACCTGGATATGTTCAGTTTAGAACCATTGCATTGTCAAAGAAGGTAAACCTGCATCCCAATCTCAGGTCTTTTGCAACCTCCAACAGGTTTTCTTCGGATGTGGCCCTGGATTTGGGTCCATCCATCTTCCCATGAAGTCTATCTTCCTTGTCTCTGCTGAAGAAAAGTAGCCACACACCACGGTGCAACTGAACATCTGGAGGTGACAGGGAGTCTCAAAGTAAAAGACATGTCACATGTCACTTTTGGAAAGAATAATGGTTCAATAGCTCTGAAAGTTGCACTGCTGGAAGTCAAAGTAGGCTGCACTTCCAATGTTTTAAATGTTAAAAAATACAAGCATTAAAAAACAAATCATGTTTGCTATGGACGTCAGCTTCACAGTGCAGAGGTACCGGGTTCGATTCCAGCTCCGGCCTCCCTGTGTGGAGTTTGCATGTTCTCCCCGGGCCTGCGTGGGTTTTCTCCGGGTGCTCCGGTTTCCTCCCACATTCCAAAAACATGCATGGCAGGCTGATTGGACGCTGTAAATTGTCCCTAGGTGTGAGTGTGGGCGTGGATGGTTGTTCGTCTCTGTGTGCCCTGCGATTGGCTGGCAACTGATTCAGGGTGTCCCCCGCCTACTGCCCGGAGACGGCTGGGATAGGCTCCAGCACCCCCCGCGACCCTAGTGAGGATCAAGCGGTTCGGAAAATGGATGGATGGATGTTTGCTATGGGTAGTCTTCTTTTGTGCAGTTTGTCGAGCCAACATTAAAAAAAAAAATCGGTGTCAATGATTGTTATAATTGTGGGGGGCAAATGACTTTCGGTATCAGCTTCCTCTTTTGTGAAACAATCTTCCAGGGGTCGCAAACTGTTAAAACCCTCCCCATTGACAAAGATAGGTCAGGTCTGACTCAGAGATTGACTATTTTTATTGAACATTTCATTGGCAGGACTGTATTTTTTTTAAGCGAGCAACATATACAAACACTTATGTCAATTACAGTTCTGTAGTGACAGTACTCTAAAGTATATCATATAATGCAGAAATATTCAACCGTATCCTGTAGTACGAGTATTCAAAGTGATACCACATTTGAATGTAATGTAATTCAACACTTCAACTTGACAGACACGAAGACAGACTATCGCAGCTGTCTTCGGGCAGGAGGTAGGGGACACCCTGAACCAGTTGCCAGCCAATCGCAGGGCACATAGAGCCGAACGACCATTCACGCTCACACTCACAC
Source organism: Hippocampus guttulatus (assembly GCF_054856545.1). Classification (NCBI taxonomy): domain Eukaryota; kingdom Metazoa; phylum Chordata; class Actinopteri; order Syngnathiformes; family Syngnathidae; genus Hippocampus; species Hippocampus guttulatus. Next base: position 21,224,925 of record NC_141265.1, read on the forward strand.
CTAGGGACAATTTAGTTGTTGTCCGAGGAAGGCCAGAGCTGGAATCGAACCCGGTACCTCTGCACTGTGAGGTCGACACACTAACCACTGGACCACCGGGCTGCCCAATTGTGAAACTGAACAATGGAATATCAGTTAGAGACTGCGGGCAAACCGTCATCGCCAATGCAACCATTTTAAATGTCCCAAAAAAAGAAAGAAACCACGAGCGCAAATAACAACAACAGCAGTTGAGAAGAGAATCATTGAAGAAGATGTCATGAAAGACCCTACAAGTGCCATAACCTTTATCTAGAAGATAATACCTATCTCTCAAAGATATCATACAAGTGAAGGTCATGAACATCATCAAAGGTACAGGCCCAGCTAGAATTTTATAAATCGATGAAACAAAGAAAACCCTTTGCCACCATGATGGAAATGCTCAAACTTTGAGGAAAAACCCCCCATATCCTCCAAGTGTCAATATTCCACAGTTACATCAGAATCAGAATCATCTTTATTGGCCAAGTATGAAGAACACACAAGGAATTTGTCTCCGGTATAACACGCTGCATTAGTATCATCATAAACAAGGACATGACAAATTGGTATGGAAGGACATTTCGTAATGTAAGTGAACCGTAGTGCGGTGGTACCACCCAGTGACAACTGTGAGACAATGTACAAAGTATCAAGCAGAGCTAAAGTGATCAGTGGTAGAATACAATACTATGACAGTCACAGACATTCACACATTACACAAGTACGTCTGTGAAATTTAGTAGAGGTACACGTCATGGCTTGGCCTAGCATAGCTTCATCTGGGACTGACAAGTAAATCTTGACCAAACGACATGATCGCAGCAGCAAAATTAACACTCAAATTTAAAGAAACATACTGTCTGACAATGTAAAGAAATATGCAAATTAGTTCGGTGAAACTTTATCATGCAGTTAGATGATTACTCAAAAATTGCCAAAATAACTAAAAAGTCAATGAACTGAAATAAGTGCAAGGTTTTAAAAAGGGCCAAGTCAGTCTCCACACTTCAACTCTACTGACCATTCACCGTAGTTGCAAAAGAGGCGAGTGATGGGAGTGACCCCTGAAAACAACAATTGAAAGGGGCCTGCGATGAAAGCCTGCAAAATAATCACCAAGGAAGTACAGTATGCCTAAGGATCAGAGACTTAATGAAGTTATTGCAGCCATACAATTTCGAACTAACCATTTTGCCTGATCCACTTCAGCTCTTTTTAACAGTGTGTTCCAGCACTTTTGCTCACTTAATAACGTGACATTTTTGTTAGAAATAATTCAAGATAAATTGTCTCAGATTCCTGGATGTAAATGCCTGAAAATAAAACCTCTATCTTTTTGTTTCGGGCGGCTCGGTGATCCAGTGGATAGTGTGTCGACCTCACAGTGCAGAGTTCGTGGGTTCGATCCTGGCTCCGGCCTCCCTGTGTGGAGTTTGCATATTGTCCCCAGGCCCGCGTGGGTTTTCTCTGGGTACTCCGGTTTCCTCCCACATTCCAAAACCATGCATGGCAGGCTGATTGAACACTCCAAATTGTCCTAAGGTGTGAGTGTGAGTGCGGATGGTTGTTCGTCTCTGTGTGCCCTGCAATTGGCTAGCAACCGGTTCAGGGTGTCCCCCCGCCTACTGCCCGACGACAGCTGGGATAGGCTCCAGCATCCCCCGCGACCCTTGTGAGGATCAAGCGTATCGGGATGGAATTATATTTTGTTTCATCATAGTCATCTTGTCAGGTCAATCCCAAATGTTCTCAGTCTACAAGCAAAAATAAAACACTGAGTTAACAAATATCAGATTTCCTTCTCTTTTTACATAGCACTGGAGAAGAGGAGGGCCTCCTTTAGTAGATAAAATTGAAGGCACAGTATACTGAACTTATGAACACACACACACACACACACACACACACACACACACACACACACACACACACACACACACACACGCACGCACAATTATGAAATGCACCTCATGAGGTATATGCAGGAAACTGTTCCAAAAAGTGACACTGCCCAACATACTCCGTACATCGTATCATATTGTGACGATGCTTGCCATATCCGATGGATAGCATAATCCGAGTTCATTGACCAACTGAAATCATGGTTGTCCACAGAAATCTTACCAAAGAAATAAAAATGTAGCAGCAAACAGTTTGTATAGTTTTCTTCCTAAATTAAAACTTTGCTGATGGAAGAGTTTTTCAGTCACTGAATGTGCCATTCAGTCAATATATTTTTCCAGTTATGAAAGAAAGTCATTTGTAGACCATAAGTTTATCAGTATTGAAAATTGGGTGAATTTTCCCCAAGAAATAATGTGCTGAAAATGTATCGTGGGCAGCAGTCCTGACAGACATTTCTGATGTTTGATGGACATTAGAGTTGATGACTTTCTTGTGAATGATTCGCCCAGTGACGCATTCTGACTTGAATTTCCTCATCCTGTGGATTAAAAACAAAAACAAAAAAAAATTAGAATACTGCTTCGAAGTCGACTGTTTTCCCTTTATCTAGACATTTTGATTTGATTCTGATAAGCTTTAAAAGGCAGATAATTTTTTTTTGTTTTAAAACTACAGTTATTGATATCAATATCTAAGGAGGAAAGGAGCATTGTATTTGTTCTGCTTTCTGTATTGAAGCATTCTAGGAATTACTTGTGTTTTACTGACTTGCATTTTAATGACAGGATGTGTTCACAGATTGATACTTTTACTTTTTTTTTTGGACTAATTTAATCCATTTCGCTCTTAGACCACAGCAGAAACACAGTAAAACGTTTCAGGGGCAGAGATGAATGAATACAGAGTACTCAAGTAAAACTTTAGGGAAAATATGGATGCATGCTCCCATCTTGCGCAATGTACAACAACAATATTTCTTTTGTTGAAAATTGCACTTGGAAAGTTCACCGTAGCCTTTACCGGTAAGTACAATGGTTTGAGATACTACCCTCGAGTTCAGTGGTCCTAAAATTGATGAACCATGACAAAATATTATGGTTCTGTGAAAACGCGGCAGAAACATCTCAAAACATACCTAATCCCTTTTACACAATAAAAAAAACAAGGACATGCTGATGCCAAAGGTATATTTTGGCCTTGACAATATCACACTCTTCAACTTGACATAATTTCCACAGCATCACATGGGACAAGATTAACTTGGATCTCCCAAAATAAAAATCATCATCCTGATAATATTGCAATTACTTCTGAACGGCACAAGGTGATTTACTTCATTAGACTTCATTCTTCAATCAAGTTTGACATCATCATCATCATTATCATATGTTTAAAGCCATACTTGGAATCACCGAGAAAGAAAATTCGAATTGTGTGCAAATCGACAAACGGTATTTGAATTTCATTGCCGGAGCTTTGACTTGTTTGTTAGGACGTACCGTTTCGGCGGTATCGACTGTCTCCTCTCCCTCTGTATATTCGCCGCCAGGCATGAACGTCTCAAAGTCGGACAGAGGGCTCTCTACCGCCTCCTCATCATAGTCAGTCTGGTAGTCTTCCGATAGTTCCTCTGAAAAAAAAAATGTTTTGTGGATCATTTAGATTGTGTTTTTACAAGGTTACAAAATGTGTTTTAAAAATGATTTAAAAAGGAAACCTTCAATCAACGCATTCTTGACAGGCTCGATCCGTGACACGATCTCGGCCAAGTCAGTGAAGGAGGCATTTGGACATGTGACCACCTAGCAGACAAAAAACATATCAGCGTCTGTTCTCATACCATCGCTTTCTCAACCTAAACCCATCCGCTCATCTATTTTTTCATACAATCGGTGCTCATTTTTTGCCGCAGGTGAGCTGGAGTCTATTCCAGCAGACAAAACAAGTCTTCCCCTTCAAAGTAATATCTCTCTGAAGTTCTCTCTGCCATGCCCTTCTGGAAGTATTCTTCCTGATGAGATTGCTGTGGTCCACAACTTCAAAATAGGTCTCTTGATGACTCCATTGAGTTTGCAAAGAGGAGAAATTTACGGAGAGCCAGGTCAATTGAGTCTAAGGGAGTTGCTACACAACGGCAATGTCCTTCTCAACCAAGAACTGTTGGATGGTGAAGCACTCAACCATTTGTCCTGCCACAACTTTCACCTCTTCTTCATGCGCCGACAGAAGAAAACGCAGCAGGATCTCTTTGATTGATCGTGTGACTCACATCGTAGGGGGAACCTTGGAGTTACCGTATGTGCAGTGTGTTTGAACCGCACCTTGTGACTCCAGTCCTGTAACTTTTCTGACACACCTCATATCAAAAATGTGTTAATTGCGGTAGCCATTAGAAGAGGATCTTGTATCATCAACAAACTTGCATGACACCAAGTTCATTAACAAACTTGCATTACAGGAAGTCAAACACACAAAATTACACCCACGTACGCATACTGCATATGCACGCGCGCACACGCACCCACAAATTGTGCTCACATGACTACTTTTGGTCTTATGGAACTCCTCCTGATGTCTGTCTTTAAGCATGCTGTCCACCACATTGCTCCGTCGCCAAACATCAAACAGTGTCTTCCCATGCTGGTATCCCACTTCCTGTAGCGCAGTAAAAGATCAATATGTGATTTTCAGCCCATTGGTGAAAGATCAGTGGAGGACAAGAATACTTACAGCAATTTCATCAAACTTGCCAAACTCCAGTGTGCCATAGCGATCGATGGGAGGCCGGATGTATTCACAGTACTCACTGTCTTTAACCAACTCCAGTTGTCGGACGCAACAAACATAAGCAAGCCGCGTTTGGATCTCGGCCATATTAAGGACCTGGAGGAAGGGGTCAGGAGATTAGAGAATATCATTGTATGCAGTATACGAGAGTATAGAGCTGTGGTTCTGAAATGGGGGTTTGCGTACGAGAAGGCACCTCCGGGGATATTTTAAAATATATTTGTAACGTAGCATCCATGCAACATAAGAGCTTGGTCACAGTAGTTGACTCCCTGCCACCAAGAATGACTAAGTGAAGCACAAGCTCAAGTGTCTCACTAAAAACCAAGTTCACAATGACATGGCAATATTCGGTGTTGACAGTTGGTAATGTTGTCAGTCTTGTTTTCAATTCATGAGCTGATTGTTTTTCCAACAGTCTCTGATTTTGTTTCAAATCAAGTGAATGATTGATTTGAAACTTTGTGCGAACAGATCTGTACTACAATCCCAAAAGAAGGCACTTTATATTGATTACTATTTTGATGTGCACAAATATTTATTTTTATTTATTTATTATTATTTAAGTTAATACTTGCTTTCTTTTTTAGTCACGGGTTATTGTCAGGGAATTCCCCCGACCATCTTGAACTTTGAATGAAAAGACTCAGGAACAGATTGTCTTTTGCTGATCATCAAAGGGGACGAAGTTCCTCGAAGGCAACACAAGTCGTGTTTCCTCTCAGATGGAAACCCCACCTTCGCACCCCCGCTGACCACTTTTTATTCACAGGATATGCAAAATACAAGTAACATATCAGAAAAACATTCCTCCTCATTTGCATGTCGCGCTTCCCAGCCCAGCCCACCGATATGCCCCTCCCTCAGTGGACACCTGGAGGCTAAAACATCTTCCGGTGCAAACCATGGATACCTTGTTAATACAATGGGTAGATTTCACATGAATTGAGACACTGTAACAAACTGGAGGACATCTGGTCATGCTGCCCTCCCGAAGTTGAACCTTCCTGCCTGTCTTATCAGTTAATGAGGCCCTGGCTTCCTTCAGCTCAAGTTGGCCCTTTTTTCTGTGTGCTCCATTGTGTACAAATTGTGAGAACATAGCGTTCGAGGTCAATTAAGCATATACTGAAGTGAAACTTTGAAACATGATAATATTAAGTTTGTCTTTCTCCATCATTGGTACGTCTTTTTTTTCCGTCTTCAAATAGTTCTATAGAAGCCACTACAAATGGAGTTTAAAAAAAAAAACCGACACTGATGGCACAGCACTCGGTTGTTTTTTTTGTGCAAAAATGCTTCCCGTTGGTTAAGAGGTACTTGGTGAATATTTGACCAGGGTTACATCATTGAAAAAGGTTGAAAACCAATGATAATACAGCATATGGAATATACTATATTGTTTTGCGTCCACACACCTCAATGGATTTGAAACAAACCAAACAAAGCACCCTTATGAAGGTCATTTGAATACTATAATCCGGTAATGATTCACATACCTTGACTTTCTCAGCTAGAGGGTTGAATCGTTTCCAGAGAAGCCACCACCCATTCAGGGAATCACCATAATTGGTCAAGTTGGTTTCATTTCGGCTTCCAACATCGACAGCAATCACAACTTTGGCACCCATCGAGCGAGCCACGTCAGCTGCAAAGAAAGAAAAGACAAAGGACGATTTTGGAAATTCATTGATTTGGGATGGACAGAAAAGCCAAATCTAAATAATGAAGGGCATGAAACAATAATAAAAGAAAAGGTCCAGGGATACCAAGACAACAAGTATTAAAAAAAATGAGATTTATTTGAGAAAGAAAAAAAAACACGGAGAGACACCATTCACAGATCTGTCAAGGGAGCCTTGCGCCAACCCCCCACCCCACGTCTTACGCTCTCTTTTGATATTGTTTTCTTCTCTTTGGGAGGGGTTAAGGTCAGCACAATCAGCATTTTGAGCAGCTACACAGAATGCAGTCTAGTGCATGAGCAGGCAACTTTGCTTATCTGCAAAATAACTGGTCAGCATTCAATGGTACGGACGGTTACTTACATTTTAGCACTGTTAGATGTCAAATTCCCATTACAGTAATATAGCCCCAATAAAAATCCGTCCATCCGTCCATCCATTTTCCGATCCGCCTATCCTCACAAGGGTCGCAGGGGGTGCTGGAGCCTAACCCAGCCATCTTCAGACAGTAGGAAGCGGACACCCTGAACCGGTGGCCAGCCAATCGCAGGGCACACAGAGACAAACAACCATCCATGCTCACACTCACGCCTAGGGACAGTTTGGAGTGTTCAGTCAGCATGCCATGCATGTTTTTGTTATGTGGGAGGAAACCGGAGTACCCGGAGAAAACTCACGCGGGCCCGGGGAGAACATGCAAACTCCACACAGGGATGCCGGAGCCGGAATCGAACCCTGTACCCCCCCAATAATAATTAAAAAAATAATAATTTTCCTTGTTGTCATATCCTGTGTTTGTTTTGTTCCCGATGAACTGAAGGGCGGTTCCCTCCAGCAGGCGCACCTGTTCCTTGTTATTAATCAAAGCCTTGCCCCGTATTTAAGGACTGCTAAATTGCCTAGTATCTAAGATAAGATAAAATAAGAACCTTTATTAGTCTTGCAATGGAGAAATTCCCAATTCACAGCAGCAAAGTTATGAAAGGAAGAAGTAGAACAACAAAATATAGGAGCTGCTGGAAAGGCAGCCACTCTCGCGGCGCCATCTTGAAGTCAAAATAACAAAAATAACACAACACATAAAACACAGACAGTAGTGTATCAATAATCTTGTCAGATTATTGACCTTGCTCGCTGTCTCAAGTGTTATTTCCGAGACCGTTTTGCTCATGTTCCTTGACACTCTTATCCGTTTAGATTCCAGTTTTTAAAGCACTTAAAGGAAGAACACACGACAAACAAAAATAAATAAATAAAATAACAAAAACACACAAATACTAACACTGGGAAAATTCCACCCGTAATATACTGTATGGTACTCTCTATCACTAATGTCGGGTGAAAATTACCCAAACGCATGCCTCATGAAAAAAAACACAGATGTGAGCAGCCTGAAGGTACCCAAGGACCCACGTAACTCAGAGAGCAGCAACAGCCCAATTCGGGAACGACCTCCAAGCGGTGTTGGGCGTGCCTTCGGGCTACGAACAGTTCCCAGTCAACAGCCGACAACTGGGTCTGCAGGTACCCGGGTCGCTGCGGCTTTAGGAGCCGCTTTGGGACCCAGTTGGAGGTTGCTCAACAGCAACAGCAAAAGCAGCAACACAATGAAAATCATATGACAACAATTGTGTGGGTGAGTTCTCGGGTTATAAGCAGACAGGTGGAACCAGGTTAATCAGGTGCAACTGCTGGTGTCGCCAAAAGTGAAATCTTTTACTAATTGGACTAAATTTAGGGTGTTGTTATCCTATTTCTGATTGGTCTTACCAGGCAGATTGTTGATGTAACCCCCATCCATCAGAAGGTGTCCATCTTTGGGATCACAAAGAGGAGGGAGGTAACCAGACAGTGACATGCTGGCACGGACATAACGCCACAGTGAACCTGCCAGGAAAAGTTTAAACATTGAAAATAAATGGAAGCAGTTCAAACATTCCATTAGTCATGGATTCCAATTTTCAGTTCATGCAACATCAACATTGTCGCTTCATGCCATACTTATTTTTTGGGGAGCAAGTGGAGGAGGTTTGGGGTGTGGGGTTGTAATTAGAAATTTAGACTAACCATCAGTGTGAACTCTCATGGAGGAAGCTGTGATATCTGTTGTAATGTTGAAGTATGGTAGCCACAAGTCCTGGAAGGTGACAAGTGATCAAAGCTGTTTTTGTTAAATTATCCCGTATTTTAGCAGGTTACAAATGTTGTCACCAAATGTCACCATACCTCTATTTGTTTGCCTTTAAAAACAGAGCTAATGCCAGAGTTAAAAGAAGCCCCAGAAAACATAGACGTGACAGGGTAGGTTAGGTCCACAATCTTCTTAAAGAGCGATGTCATATCCTGAAAAAAAAAGAATGAAAATGCAGCAAAAATTAAGTTATTTGCTTTGAATAGTAGTATGTGAGCAACAAGAACAACATAATTGTGATTCTGAGACATTTGATTGTTTCCTCATGAACCTACCATAGCCCATTCACGAGCCCTGACCCTCATTCGACTGTTGCTTTTCTCCTCTGCATACAGCGCTCCCATGAAGGACCCGATGGAGGTGCCACCGACAATGTCCACAGGGATCCCTGCCTCATTCAGTGCCCGGATAATACCAACCTGGGAGCAACCCCTGAAAAGGACACCACATAGGAAGTAAGCATAATCACGGAGGGCACAGATCGCCTCCGAGGTGTGACTGATATATTCGTCAGATAGCTTAAATTAAGGAAAAGTTTGGAAGAAATTACAAATCTGGACAAAAATGTAACCACAGACAATAAAAATGCAACAAATTGCACGCAATGGATATAGAACCATCCACCATTGTGCTCAATATTCAGCCCTACGCCCAGGCCGGGCTCCCGCTCCAACTTAGCGTCTTAACTAGAACACGTGAAGCTCTCTAAACAAAGGCAACAGCTCAAAGATCGGGATATATACAAAAAACATAAGCCAATTTAAAAAAAAACTTCTTGATTAAGGGCACCAAATATACTGTAATACGACTGGTAAAAAGTTAATTTTACAACAGATTTGTATGCCTTGTCCTGAAAGGCACAGGCGGCCCGGTGGTCCAGTGGCTAGTGCGTCGACCTCACAATGCAGAGGTAATGAGTTCAAATCCAGCTCAGGCCTCCCTGCGTGGAGTTTGCATGTTCTTACGGGGCCTGCGTGGGTTTCCTCCGGGTACTCTGGTTTCCTCCCACATTACAAAACCATGCATGGCAGGCTGATTGAACGCTCTAAATTGTCCCTAGGTGTGAGTGTGAGGGTGGATGGTTGTTCGTCTCTATGTGCCCTGCGATTGGCTGGCAACCGGTTCAGGGTGTCCCCCGCCTACTGCCTGAAGACAGCTAGGATAGGCTCCAGCACCTCCCGCGACCCTTGTGAGGATAAGCAGATCGGAAAATTTAGATGGATAAACATATTCTCTTTAACTCATCAATCATCCGTCATATGAAATGTTGGGTATGTTTTTGAACGCATGAACTGGCATTTTAAAAGTCCACAACTTTTTGGTCAATCGCGATGGTTGCACCGTCAGACTACCGGATAAATATCATTCTGTGTCTTGGACTGAGCGATATGTCACACGACAAGACCCTGGCTAATTAGTTCAATGACATCGGGTCTGTTAATCAGCAATAAGCTTTGCAGTTAGCAAACGTAGCTTGAGTTTTAAAATGCTACGTTTACTTTCTAATGTTTCCCCTTTTGTTCAAGTCGCTGTTTAAATACTGTATACCACAGGGGTGCCCACTACGTCGATCGCGATCGACCGGTAGCTGACGGAATGGTCCCAAGTTGATCACCAGGGGTGTAGAGGACCAAAAAAACCCCCAAAACATTTGTGTATCTCTGTGAATGTTAGTCATATACTTTTTGTGTAAATGCACACTGCACCTTGATCATCTTATCAGTGTCACTTTCACAAAAATCATTAAGATATAAATAAATACATAAATAAATAAATAAGGCTGGTCACCTTTAACCTACGGTGGTGCGTGACCTGTGTCACCGGAAGTTCTTAGCGCTCAGCAGTCTGCAATTGCAGTAGGCGATCAGAGCTGTTGCGATACAGCTTTTATTATTATTATTTATTATTATCAGTCAAAGTTCATTTTGTGTACATTTCACCAATGTCACTTGCAAAGAATGGCATTCTGGTCAATCTGCCTACTGTGTCACGGTATGCGTGAGCTACGATAGGTAACAGGCTGTAAAAGTGTGTCGTATGCATCTGCGGTCAGGTCTCCCACAAAGGTAGGCAGGAAATCCTTTCCACAAACTCATTAACGCTTGTGTTTACTTTATGCTTCTATTTCGTTCATCTTAGGGGCCGTTATGGCTGTTGTTCATCAAGGCATGCATTTGCAAGTGCGTGCGTATGCGTGCGTGCACGGTAACGTGTTGATCGCGGCAAGTTGGTTGATCGAAAAGTAGATCTTAGGTTAAAAAAAAAGGGCACCTCTGGTATACCACATTGTGACTGTGTGCGCCACGTCCAGTCTCTCGTCATAAGTAGGAGGGGACTGTCTTCCTATTGGTCAATGCCGAAGAACCAATCAAAGGACAACGGAGGATATGTCACATTGTGCAGCAAGATGACCAAAACTTCTGACATGCCAGAATCATCGTCATGGTCCTGAAATGTCCCAGATGCCTCACGACCAATCATTGAGTACATCACACTACACGGGCTACGACGTGTCAAGACAACTCAAAACCGGCTATGAGAAACTACGTCCAAAATCAGACTACATTTGTGTAGACTGACGTCGGCAGATCTCTAGCTATGTTATAAATGGAGTGTTTGCAATTGGATTATCTTAAAGGCACAGTACCTAGCACCTCCTCCACCTAGCACAACAGCAATGCTATTTCCTGTTAGAATCCTGGCCAGGCGGGAGAAGTCCGAGTGACGATCTGGACACTTTTCAAACACACGCTGATACAGCTCTCTCTGGTCACAAAGCAAAGAGATAACACTCAGAAACGATTCATGCTCACACTGAGAGATGAAGCACCAAAACTGCCGCAAATCCATTTCTCTCAAAATATAAATTTGGAAAGTGTCAACTAGTCTAGTGAACAGAAGAGTTAATTGCTAAGTCCTTGTGCCAGTGTTGGTGTGAACTTGAAGTACCAATTTAGGCAAACTCCTCCTGGAGAAAACTCTGCGAGGACAGGACAGGTGATGGTGTCTGGAGATCCAGCTTCGCATGTTCAGCCACTCAGCAGTCCCTTTGGGTGGGGGCCCATCCTCCTTGTGCAGCAACACAAGTTGCTTCTGGGCTCTAACAGCACTACTCTCCAACATTTGCTCCAACTACAGGGTGACAAGCAGTGAAAATAGATTATCATGCAATGTAATTCATTCATTGCTGGAGTACTTTCCTTCATTTACTTTTTTTGGGGGAGGGGGCTCTTCTTTGTGGAAAATAGTGGTATAGCCCCACTTTGTGAAGAATTTCTGTGATTAAAAAATAATAATACATACATTCACATCGATATTGTTTCTCCGATTTTCAAATCATTTTATTCTGTTTTGAATTGTGTGTAACACAACATCCCAATTTCATCGGAATGGGTGTGTATATGGGTGATTCTCAGAAAGTGTGGTCCACCAGGATGGGCAAACGCTGACCCATTTTGATAGTTATCATTTTCTTGCCTTTACAACCAATCAACAGATTTCACTGGTTACAATTGCAGACATACTGCAGTGATATGACACACAAATTCACTGAGATCTGTGCTGTCGTTTGTGAGTGTATATAGTTGTGTGTGGAAACAAAGAGTCGACGCGGCCACTTCCTACAGTATTCGTGACTTGACAACAAAATTCATGCAAGCAATAACTTGACAAAATGTAAATACAACACAATACCCTTTAATCAAGTCCCAAGCGGTCTATAATGTCTGTGTGTGTGTGTGTGCAATTATAATGAAAGTCAATTATTTGCAGATTCGCAAGCCGTTCCGGTTTCTATCCAATGTCCAACCTACATATTTGTGTTTTACTTTACAGGTATTTTAAATGATTTTATTAGAATATTTAATGATTTATTTGCATGTTACTTTATTAATAGATATGATGTAGTTAAAAAGCTACAAGAATGAGACAAAAAAAAAACAAAGGTCACCTTCACAGTGCATATTGAAAACCTTATTTAAGTCTTGTACTGTGAAAACGTTTTTTTTTTTGGTTTGTTTTTTTAAATAAGGATAATCAAACTAAAATGTGAGAAGTGTCTGGCGTTAAAGGTCAAAACAGAATAAGATTAAAATTTTTAGTTCGGTCTGGGGGACATCAACTGCAAAGAATAATACAGTAGTGTAAATAGCTGCAGGTTGTTTTTTTCAATTCAAGGAAAAAAACAAGGTCAATCATGTCTAGCAGTCAAGTCCAGCCCAGGAGCCAATTATGGCCTGTTTTCTAATTTCCACTGGCCTGCAGTCTCTGGATTAAGATTAATAATGTGTGGCCCATCAGTACTGTTGACCACAGTTGAAGAGATACATGAACAAAAAAGTTATTCGATATTTAACCAGAAGACTGCAGCAGACCTGAGGTTATGCTCTAAGGCAGGGGTCTCCAACTCCGGGCCTGGAGGGCTACTGTCCTGCCTGTTTGCCGACTCTCCCAGCTGCAACATACCTGACCTGATCTAGACGATCAGCTCATCAGCCAGCTCTGAAGCAGCATTAGAATGATCCTGATTATTTGAATCAGGTGTGTTGCTCCTGGGAGAGCTGCAAAACAGGCAGGACAGTAGCCCTCCAGGCCCGGAGTTGGAGACCCCTGCACTAGGGTGCGTTATGAAAATTTCTCAAAGCGCAATCTGTGTCTCCAAGCACACCCTTCTCAGAGTTGTGTTGTGTTGAATTATTGTTGAATTTCTGCACACACCCCTCGAGAAGTTATCCTTATGTGATCCTTTCTAGCCCTATAACGGAGACTGTAGCGGAGAAAAGGAAAATTAACAGAGCTGGCCATCGTTTTCAAATAGAAATGGACATATGAAATATGAAATAAAGGTCTGCCTAATAGGGCGGCCCGGTAGTCCAGTGGTTAGCACGTCGGCTTCACAGTGCAGAGGTACCGGGTTCGATTCCAGCTCCGGCCTCCCTGTGTGGAGTTTGCATGTTCTCCCCGGGGCCTGCGTGGGTTTTCTCCGGGTGCTCCGGTTTCCTCCCACATTCCAAAAACATGCATGGCAGGCTGATTGGACGCTCTAAATTGTCCCTAGGTGTGAGTGTGGGCGTGGATGGTTGTTCGTCTCTGTGTGCCCTGCGATTGGCTGGCAACCGATTCAGGGTGTCCCCCGCCTACTGCCCGAAGACGGCTGGGATAGGCTCCAGCACCCCCCGCGACCCTAGTGAGGATCAAGCGGTTCGGAATATGGATGGAAATGGATGGTCTGCCTAATATGCCAAGAGACTGTAGCTGTTCAAGAAATCCAATGCCAGGTCAAGTCATTCAATATCAAGAGCCTCTATCAGACAAAACATGCAAACTACCACAAGTTGACGGGGAACGGAGGGCGTGAAAAATTAAAGCAACTTGAAGTTGAATGGTCGGCCCCCCACAGATTTTCACCTCAGCAAATCTGGACGCTCTTTGGTAAAAGTCTGGGCATCCCTGATGTTACAGTATTTAAAAAACAAAAACAAAAAAACAATGTACTTCAGACCTCTCCCACTGTTGGCTCCTGTTCGCCAAGTCCCACAATAATGATGCAATCAGCCTGGCGGATGCAGCGCTGCGACCAAGGAGTAAGGCCCGAGTCAGATTGATAAAGGACGATGCGGTGGATGTCTTCCTGCTGGCCAAGCCAGCTGGACAAACGGTACTCATGGACACTACCAAGGGAAGGAACAAAATTCAAGTTTATGGCATGCACTATGAGGTAATTTCTTGTCTTCTGTCAGATGTGATTATTGGTTAATTTAAAATTTATGACACAAATCCATGTGTTTTGCATTTCTGCAGTTAGTTCGGTGCTACTTGCACTGGGCTATTTGAACCAAGGCAAACATGATCGATTTTTTTTCTCCCCTCCATCTCCTGTCTCTTTTTTTTTTTTCAGCATTTGGGCTTCAGCCAATTTAGGGGTGTCATCACTCCAATTTATAATGCTGCAATTTTTTTATACACTATCTACTCTGGGAGGTGCCCATAAAAATAACTGTCGAGCGATCACAATAATCATGATACATGCAAGCCATGGATGTATTTTTTTATATATTTTTTAAAACTCTGAACTTTTAGTCATTCATTTCTATTGTCCTTGTGGTGGTTATGATGAATAGCTAGCCAGAGAGGAGATCAAACCTCTGGCCAGTTATTTATTGACTATAACCTCGCAGCACACTAGAAATGAACAAAAAACTAAACAACCTCAGCCCTCTCAATCATGGATGAGCACAATGTACGTCAAGGTTAATTCTATTGGCCAGTAATTTATGATTGCAGCCACTTTGTGCAATTGAAATAAACAGAACGCAGCATGGCTTACTTTGGGTGACAACAAACCTAAACAGACTGAAGTTACAGTTCTCTGTTGTACCTGTCCAAAGCAGCAGAGCCCAGGTGCTGTTTAATGATGTCACTTGTCAGGAGTAATGTAGGGCCTACGGAAAACAAGGATAGATAATACAAGTTTAAAACTGCAGCTATGGGTTCATCCACTTCCTCAGCTAATGGATGTTGCAGTTGCAGCAGTGTGAGCAGGGATGCCGAGATTTCATTAGCATATGAATATGCTGTATTTTGTTTTGTTTGTTAATTGAAAATAAGTACAGAACTTTAATCAAACATATTTTCGTTTCATGATAGAGATAAACTGTTTCCTATCCCTCGTTTTCTTACATGCTGAAATTGTAGGGTTTTTGTCTTTTTTCTTGGACTTGAGCTATTGCTGTACCTTTCTAAGTTTTATCGACTATGGGGATGTTTGAAACACTGATATGTATCAATAATGTCTACAATGGGATGGCCTGACTTGGAAAAACTGTGTAATTTCAGATCACAATGCAAAAAGCACAATTGCAGTGGCTCCAAAAGTCATTACGGCCACTCTTGTTCCATCCTGTGTTGCATTTCCAATTATCTTTGTGATGTCATTGGGAAAATGTATTCAAAGACCAAAATCTAAAAATCCACTCGGGTGAATTAGGCTACCTTATTTTTTGCACGATAAGCTTTGGAGTATAAGGATCTCTTCCAATTAATGGCCTATTTTCATATATAGGGCGCACAGCATTATAGGGCATCGAATAGAAGCTTCAATAGTGGCTGCGGTTACGTTATGGATCCACTAGATGGAGCTATGCTAAAATGAATACAATACAATACAACACAACACAGCTTGATTTAGATAAGAGTTTTCACAACCGCTGCAGCTGTAATAAAGCACTTTACAGAGCATTTAAAATACTAGAAATCAAGAAATCTGAATATTGATCATACATAATGCACATCCGATTATAAAGTGCACTTTCGGGTTTTGAGAAAATTTAATGCTGTTAGGTGCACCCGATAGTGCGGAAAATACGGTATATTAGGGATTTTTTTTTTTAATGATACTCATAAAATGGGGGGAAAGCAAAAACGTGTATATAATTAATGAGTTTTGTTCAACACTGTCTTATGTGTACAGTAAGTGATGTTTAGCAATGGATTCAAAAGAAAAGAAATAACACATGGATGAACGTACCGATACCACTAAGTGCATGCTGCAGCTCCAAGGTGAAGGCCATGAGAGGAATCTCATCAGACACAGGGAGAATGGCCACAGTGGACAGGTTGGAGGCAGGATTCCCAGCATCCCACTTACTGTTTGGAGTGTGGAGGGGAAGACTTCTACCTACAAGTCAAAATAGGATTGCTCTTAAGGAAAGCGAAAAAAAATCACATTAAAATAATCTTCAGCATTTTACGCCACGAATTATTTTAACCTAAGCCATACAATCAGTTTCTTTTCCGGGCAATGCCATTGAATCTTCGAGCAATGCACCGCAAGTTTGAAAGGTGATACGACCTTGACAGTACATACCAACCAGGGGTCCATTGACCTGCTGCATATTGCCCAAGATCTTCTGTCCCAGCAAATGAATCAGCCTCGTGACGACCTGAGGATACCTCCTCTTAATGGAGTTGAGAGCTCCTTCAGGCAGCTTAGCCAGCTCAGAGTCCCTCACAGCATGGACCGTAGTGGCTCGGTTCATGTGGGTCAGGGCCTCGACCTAGATAATTCAGATTTAACCGCAACTTGACATTGTCCACTTCAATGCTTCAATCCAAGGACCTAAAAATGTTTTTAACACCCACCACGCCAATTAGGTCCCCGCGGCCATACTCTCCTGCAAGCTCCTTCTTCCCGTTATCCTTTGCAATGACAGAGCGCAAACGGCCACTGAGGACAATGAAGGTGCTGTCGGACTTGTCTCCCTGTCTACATGCAATCAGAAAAGATTTCAAATACAGTTCCTCCATCCACATTAATAATTATAATGGCATTTGTATTCTTAAGCATCAACATGATCATGAGAGGAACTAATGCAATTGTTTGCTCACAGTATATTATTCATCACCGTTAATTGATATTTTCTTAAATCTGTTTCAGCATCGGGTTTTGGAACACTTTGAGAGACCGCTGCTGGCATCAAAAGCACAAAGGTGAGAGAGAGCGAGAGATAGTGCGAGAGAGAGAGAGAGAGAGAGAGAGAGAGAGAGAGAGAGAGAGAGAGAGAGAGAGAGAGAGAGAAAGAGAGAGAGATTGCTCTATGCTTGACCATTTCTTTCCAACACTGAAAATCTAATTTGACAGGGTTATTAACAACGGCCTTCATTGTGCTGTGTCAGATTTACAAGATGTTTGCTACCCCTTTGCAGGGACTTTATATGGTGCCTGGGAAGTGCAAAACAAACTACCAAACTATGAAACACTTTTACATTGCATGAAACAAATTTACACTTCGGAAAACAATTAAAATAAGTCATCCCAACCGTGCGCAGTTAATAGCACGGCACAACATCAAATTGCAAAAAATAATGCTAGGTTAATAACCGTTTAATAACCGTTAATAACCCAACTCCGGGCCTGGAGGGCTACTGTCCTGCCTGTTTTGCAGCTCTCCCAGGAGCAACACACCTGATTCAAATAATCTGCTGCTTCAGAGCTGGCTGATGAGCTGATCGTCTAAATCAGGTGTGTTGCAGCTGGGAGAGCCGGAAAACAGGCAGGACAGTGGCCCTCCAGGTCCGGAGTTGGAGACCTCTGCTATATAGTTTGCAGTTCTTCCAATCCCAATGGGTCTCGCCTCCACTCTGGTCGTTTCAGGAACAACATTTTCTGCATCCTGAGCATCTGGTTTGTACATTTACGGTCCAACTTACATACATCATGCCAACAACCTTCTCTTCCTCCAACTCTTCAAACATTTGAATCCCCTCAGATAAGTTTGAAATGATGCTTTCCAAATCGATTTCTGACTGGCTCTGTAAACTTTCCATCTATTGTTGTCTTGCAGTGATATCACACTTGTGGGTTTGACCTTCGTCAGTGTCTCACTTCAGGAAAACGATTACTTTGCCAAATTTCCAAAATAGAAAAGATTTTTTTTCTCCATGCTTTATTTAATATATTACCGGTATGTTTAATTACTTGACCTGTGACATAAGAATACTGTAATTTGTTTTGAATTTTCTAAAATTACTTCACAGTTGACCTTTAAATGTCAGTGTTTTGGCTTTTGTTAATTCGTTTCGCCTAATTTGTTTCGCCTTTTTTGGGGTTTATTTTCTTAAATGTAAATTTTGGGAGGCTTGTGTTAATTTGTTTTCTAAAATTTGTTTCATGCAGTGTAAAAGTGTTTGACAGTCTGGAATTTTGTTTTGTACTTGTCAGCCGCCGTAACTTTAAGATGTTCAAAATGTAATCTTAAATGACACATTTTGCTAATTGTGATAGCAGAAGGCTTACTTCAACTTTAGCCAAATAGTGGTGGATGTAATTTAACCCTTTCAGGGACAGTGGTTAATCCAGTGGACAGTTTATCATGTTTATCAGGTTCCAGGGTGCATGAAAGAGTTACAAAAAACATGCCCCCTCTATCCATTTCCAGATAATCAGTGCTTCTCAGCTATTTTTACAGACACCAGCCAGATCGTCAGAGACACAGACTTGTGAACATGAAACATACAGCAACAATAAATCATACACCAAGGCTAAATAAATGATCCGAAAGCGTAATCCGCCCGTCGCTGTCTTCAAAGAGTACCTGTAGACAGCACGGCCAGCCTCCAAAGCCATCCAGTCCAAGGCGAAGTCAATCTGCCTGACAAAGGGTGACACCCTCCTCACTACAGTGTGAGCTACATTCAACACCACTCTGGGCTCCTCGCGCATTATCCTGTAAAGCAAAAAAACATACATACTGTATATACTGTATTCTGTTTGCAACATAAAGCTTCAGGGAGCATAACGCCATTTATGAACATAGCAAGGAAGTGGTGTGCATACTCATAAAAGTGAGCCTTTGATATGGAGAGGAATGTGCAGTCTTTATGAGCACGTGTGGTGAAGATAAGAGGTTCCCCGGTGAGCACAGCAAGGTGTCCCACCATCTCTCCCGGGTGGGTCACAAAAAGCAGAGTCTCGTCCTCACGGTCAATCATCCGCTGGTAAACATGGAGTGAACCTGAGATGACAAATGCCACGCTCACATCCTGTAAGTAAGGAGAAAGGAAAGCGATAAGAAAACCACTCCCTGCATTTTGGTATGTTGTAAACTTGACAATACAGTTATTTTTAAGGGTATTAATTATTTTCGGTACTACAGTTTGGATGTGAAAACCTGGTCTCCTTGGTGGGCCACGACTGAATTGGCTTTGACCTGGCGAAAAGTCACCCTACCCTCCAGCAGACCGGGGTTCTGAGAACATTTAAGAGACATAATTAGAATAAATACTGTGATAGTAAATGATGTTTCAACATATCAAATCTAACATATATTATTATGAGGTTTTTTTTTCAAAGGGAAACAATGAACCACAACTGAAAAGAGACAATTCAAACACTTTTTTACTGTATTAACGATGCAGATGCCAGTGATTATTCTTATCCTTCTTACTTATTTATCTCATTCTTTCAGTGTGTCAATGAATCTTTACCAAGTTTGCCTGGCAGTTACTTGGCTGTGATGGTTGAATTTCTCTCCAAGATTGACGTACGTCCTCCTTCAGAGTTTTGACATATTGATTTGTATTTATAAGTGAAGGATTGATGAAAAGGGTGAGAGAGGATTCCTCTGTGATCAGAATGGCTTTAATCATAATGGAGCGCTCATACAGATGGGCCAGTGGAATTTGTGGTCAAGCAATCATTTTGCCAGCTTGCCTTGTCTTGTGTGACCGTTTTGTGTTCTCTTTGCTGGTGAGAAAATTGTTTGAGGATTTTATTTTGAAGGTGGAATTGGAATACATGAGTGACATGGTAGACCAACATCAAAATATTTTGGAATGACAATTATTTACCTATAATTTGTTACTGCTTAACTTACAAGTATCACTTAAAATTCCTCAACTTCTGAAAAAAATGGAGGTGTTGGAGTCATTTCTTGTAAATTATGTTCATAAAATCATCAAAATTGTCGAAAAGAACACTACTGATTGCTCTGGACCATCTCAATCTATTGTCTTTCATCGTCTTCATGAATTTATTCACTGTTAATTTTATTTTATACTCAGCAGTTCCAGCAAGACCACGAAAAGTAAAGTTGGAGATGCTGCAACCCATGTGTGTGCTTGTGGATATTCTTATTCTAACAAGTCATTTCTTTTTCACACCACTGAATCTATTGCAACTGGACTGCTGTGGTTGTCTTAGAAGAGGTTTCACCTCTCATCCGAGAAGACTTCATCACTTCATGTGAGGGGGCGAGGCCCCACCACCACGATTGATATCGTTCTTTTGGGATGCAAAACGACCATCGTGAAGATGCCTTGCAGAGAGGGCTTTTCGTTGGGTGGAAACTAATGAGTCAATTCAAATTTTTTATTATTATTATTATTTTTTACAAATAATATTTTTGTTGAGGAAATAGAACTTGTGGTTTGGCTCACACGCACACACTTGTCTGTTCAAGTGTGATCTGATGTCGACACATCCTACATCGCCATAATATGATATGACGGCCATTTGTTATTTTTTATTTTTTGTCATTTGCCTTGTTGAGTGAAACTGCATTATAACATCCATCCATCCATCTATTTTCTGAACCGCTTTTTCCTCACAAGGGTCACGTGGGGTGCTGGAGCCTATCCCAGCTGTCGTCAGGCAGTAGGCGGGGGGGACACCCTGAACCGGTTGCCAGCCAATCGCAGGGCACACAGAGACGAACAACCATACGTGCTCACACTCACACCTAGGGACAATTTGGAGTGTTCAATCAGCCTGTCGTGCATGGTTTTGGAATGTGGGAGGAAACTGGAGTACCCGGGGAAAAGCCACGCAGGCACGGGGAGAACATGCAAACTTCACACAGGAAGGCCGGAGCCGGGATCGAACCCAAAACCTCTGCACTGTGAGTTCGACGCACGAACCACCGGGCCGCTACATTAAAACATCCATCCATCCATTTTCCGAACCGCTTGATCCTCACTAGGGTCGCGGGGGGTGCTGGAGCCTATCCCAGCCATCTCCGGGCAGTAGGCGGGGGACACCCTGAATCAGTTGCCAGCCAATCGCAGGGCACACAGAGACGAACAACCATTCACGCCCACACTCACACCTAGGGACAATTCAGAGCGTCCAATCAGCCTGCCATGCATGTTTTTGGAATGTGGGAGGAAACCGGACCACCCGGAGAAAACCCACGCAGGCCCGGGGAGAACATGCAAACTCCACACAGGGAGGCCGGAGCTGGAATCGAACCCGGTACCTCTGCACTGTGAAGCCGACGTGCTAACCACTGGACTACCGGGCCGCCACATTAAAACATGTTTTAACCTATTTTTTGTCTCAAACCGCTTGTAATCCTGAGAGTCAATCACTTTGTGACATATTACAAACAACATGATAAGGTTACTTTGTGGGTTACCTGGAGCTGGATGACCTGCAGCAGGTCCTTTTTGGCAGCTTGGAAAATGGCATTGACTTTATTATGGTGGTAGTTTCCTGTTCCAGCGTCACTGTAATGGTAAACTGCTGAAGGACTCTGCTGCATTGTCACAGTCTTCTTTAAAATAGACTGCAAAAAACAGACACTCTGAATGAATGAAAAAGTATGACGTCCAATTTCAGTATTTACTGTGTCAGTATTATTCCTTATTTTTCTCGAGTACTCAGCCCGACAAAAGCATCCCTCTGAATGATGTAAATTGACTGGCCTCCACTCGAGGGCACACCCTGCCTCTCGCCCAGAGTCAGTTGTGTAGGCTCCATGAAGCCACCCCTGACACTCATGAAGGCACATTTTCATGAAAATCTACTAACTTTTTTACTGATTATCTTCATTTTGAGCTTGCAGCAGTCACCCAAAAGTTAAGTGGTGAAAACCATCACAACTAACATGCATCAAAAGCTCAACAGCATCTTTGAAATATGGCGGTCCCCAACAAATTTTACACTTGTTGCCAACAGAGCATGCACCTTGTCCGGCTAATTAACAAGTATATTAGCGCCCGCCAGTTGTGATCTGATTAAAATCAAGACCTTGGTGAACAAAACGTTAAGCCAAGCCAAGCTGCCAAACACGAAGAAGAAGGAAGACATACAGTACCTTTACTGGACTAGAGGGCCCAGCCTCCTCAACTCTAGCCCGTTCAGAAACTCTGTTGAGATCCACTGACATATCACCTGCATGGCAAACAGACACATGTAACAGAAAAGCAATTGGCTACACTTCTCCAGCACAAATATTTTCTGCAGTGTTAAGGTGTAAAGAATTAGACAAAAAGACATGCCCTTTTTTTCTGTTGGTTGCTCATTGTTTTTCCTGGAATAATTCACTGTAATTTGGAAAAGCCTCGATCCGCATTGTTTTAATGACCTCTCATTGCGTAAAGTGGACACAGATAAAGTTGTCAACAAGAGGTGTTGGTCAAGGAGGAACCGATTACATTTTGTGAGGGTCCGGATAAAGCTGCAGATAGTCATTTATTTCCATCAATTGAATTCCTATGGCACGAATGGAATTGTCCACCCCGTAAAATAATCATGGCACCACCCAACTCATCGTCATCTATAAAGGAGGACGCAGCATGCTTACTAGTCCATTATTTTTTTCAACCTTTGGTAAAGCTGCTCGATTGACTGACACAGTCGTTATCCACTCCCCTCCAAAAATAACTGGAACAGTTCCTTCATTTTTGCTGGAGAGTGAAAACATTTCAGTTTGAAAGAAGAAAGCTGAGTATGGGACATGAACAGAGATTTCCAGGTATTAATTGGATCAGATACATTCGTTTTGAAGCACCCAGGGGCAGCCCGGTGGGCAACTGGT
Organism: Hippocampus guttulatus; assembly: GCF_054856545.1. Classification (NCBI taxonomy): domain Eukaryota; kingdom Metazoa; phylum Chordata; class Actinopteri; order Syngnathiformes; family Syngnathidae; genus Hippocampus; species Hippocampus guttulatus. The sequence goes on from NC_141265.1 coordinate 21,247,832, forward strand.
TAGCATGTCGACCTCACGGTGCAGAAGTGCAGGGTTCCAATACTTTTGGAGGAAATTTTGAATCAGGTTATTAAAAATAAATAGGTTAGGGTGCCAGAGACGTTTTCCCAGTTCTGCACATCTGTATTGTCATGTTTCCTTTCCGTTTTTGACGCGTACAAGTATTTTTGTTCTGAAGCTTGAAGCAAACTACAGTACAGTATTCCTGTTCTAAAATAATTTGAAAAATGACAACGCATTAACAAACCCGCCTTTTCAATATTTAAACGTCATTGGACTGGAAGTCGAATGAAAACTTTAGAATGCAGCAGGTCTGTTTTCCAAGAATTGGTTTCAACCAAATAAAAACTGAACTGCATGTCACGATTGTAGAAAAGAATGAATGAGGCACACGGTTACCTGAAACAGCAATTGGAGTTGAGAGTGAGCGGGATTTCTTATATTTTGAACTTGAATTTTCGGAACTGATGTTCTTTTCTGTTTCAACAACAACAATAACACATTAGGAAATAAAATATCCCACCATAAACAAAATTGCATGTTGTGTTCGCTGACCGCGGTCTGCTTTTTCAGCCCCTGACTCATCAGAGTGGGAAGCCTGCCTGCGGAGACCTCTGTGTGGATGAACCTCTCCTAAGACATTCGCCACTGACACCAAGGAGATGGCTTGGCTATCCTGAAAGATGTCAATTTTAGTCAAAACAGGACTGTATAGTGAGCCTTTGTCACTTAAAGTAAATGTGAGATGAGGGGGTGTACTGTACCATAACATGATTATCATGAAGTGAACAATGAACTATGATAGCACTGAAATTTTTAATTAAACCAGGACTGTCACGGTTGATTTGTTTGGGACCAACAGGTGGCTGTGTAGGGCTCCTCCTGTTGGTCATCATGTCATTAGTAGGTTTTCTGTTAAAAGGACTCCCAGCCCGACCACTCGGTGTCGGGTCATTGTTGCTGTTTCTGACACTGCTTCTGTTGGTTTGTGTTTATCACATCACATCATATATATATATATTTTGCTTATGCCATGGGTTTTGCGGTTACCGGTACTTTGAATTGTTGTTGTTTTCAGGACTTTGCTTGTTTTGGATTTGGTTTTCTTAGTGTTTGATTAATAAATTTTGTCAAGCCCACCCTGCTCCTCCCTCTTGCCTGCTTTTTGGGGTCTTCCATCCACCACGCTTGCGACAAGGACATTGTTTTGAATGGATAACAACTGGACTGTACAGATTGCATGAGAACATTGGATGGGCAATTTTAATGATGGAGGGGGCCACAATTTTTCCATCTGTGCTACGGGGGAGGAGGGGCACACACTTGCAAACAAGATGTTTGACAAAAAATGGACAAAATATGTGCAAGCGAGCAATCCTCTTCATTATCGCATGATCCACGGTTCAACAACAAAAGCTTAGATTTTTTTTTTTTAGCAGTGCAAAGGGCTCTCTGACATAAAAATTAACAGTAAAGGAAGGCACAAAACTACTGAACAGCAAACCAACATTTATTCTAAGAACTCACCTTGAGCATTTTTTCACACACACAAAAATGTAATAAAATTGTTTTTGTCCTACATGTCATTCTAAATCAGCAAAACTAAAAAAAAAAAAAAAAAAAAGAAAATGTAAAAAAAAATGGTGAAAGGTGGCGTTACAACTGAAAACTATACAGTGGAACCCCACTATGTGCGGGAGATAGGAATCGGGTCGGCCCGTGAATAGCGAAAAGTTGCGTATAATTGATTGATATGAGGGTGCTACAATTGGAAAATAACCTGGCCTTTTTAACAGACGCGATTCCTTTAAATATCATGACAGGACGACAACAGAGCTGAACCAAATTTCCAAAACGAATGCATCGGGGCTTGCACCCGCACAAAAATCAGGATTCACCAGTTTTCCTGCTCAAGCGCAGCAACACTGTCCACGAATATTGAGCCCTGAATGCAAAATTTACAGCCAAACATTGAAGAGAAAACATTCATTCAATCAAAATCATCATCACGTGGACTGTCATCCAAAAGTAATGAAAACATCTTAAAAAAACCAACACTCGCTTATTTATCTAAAAAAGTAAACACGAGGTTACAATCAAGCAAACAAACTTCATGGAAATGAAAATAACATCATTGTGACAAGAGTCTGGTGAGCAGTTGGGTAACGTACCGTGTTGAAGAGCTCAGTGGTGAGGCCTAGATAGTTGTGTAAGGCAAGGAAGGTCACTCTCTGAAGACGCACCATGATGATCTGCACATGACCGAGGAGCATGTGTAACATCTGTTGCCTAAGTCTGCCAATGTATTGCTTGTAAATCACGGAAATACTTTATGTGACATTGCTCTCTTTACCTGGATGACACGGACCAGTGTTTCAGGATATTTGTCAAAGACTGACTGAAATGCTACCGCTGGAAGTCGCAGGATAGCGGAGGGGACAGCAGCCCTCGCAGATACCGTCTTGTACGGAGCTGGGTAGCCCTTAAATTGACAATGAAACAACTGTGTTGAGAAAGACATGCTTTGAATGGGAGTTAAACTATCCAGAATAATTTGTAAATCTGTCATGTTTTTGGGCTCGTTTTTATGAAACAGCAATATGCTAGTATCCCACTGAAGACATTCTAGATATAAATGTCAAATATCTAAACATCCATCTTTGCTCTTTGATGTTGAACGACAAATATGGTCACATTCAAAAACCCACACGGCCTCCTGGATGTAGTGCATCAGTGGTCTTAGTCATTGAGTCATGGTAATCCGCAGAGGTTGAATCGAGGCCACTGGTCTGTTTGTTTGTTTCACCTTTAATACAAAGGCTTCTCCAAATATACATTTTTAAGTTTGGAGTATTCATATCTATTAGGGGTGCAACGATATGTGTATTCATATAAAATCTTTCAATATTCAAAATCGATCCGAGAAGACAATCTGTGAAGCAGGGGAGCCCTGCTCAGTGCCAAATTGTACAATATATCCCGCAACGTACGTACGTATGAAGTATCAATGGTGAATCTCCATGAGTTCTCGCAGGTATGGGAGGCTTTATTCATCAACGCATGAGTCACTAATCAAACATTGGCTGTATCAGGCTTTATGTGACATCATCACCGGCTCACCCTTGGGTCGAAGCTAGCGTTTTTTTTTTAACAATCATAAGCCCCCAACGCATTGAAAAATGTCTTGCATGGCTTGGTGACTTGTTGCGTTGTGCGCGGTTGTACTAACAAACAAGAGCGATGTTGTGAAGTAGCTCCTCGAACAAGGACGAGAGAATGTTGTCGTGATAAACGGTTTTCAGCACCTTCCCGGGGATGAGGATCACAGAAGAAAATAGTTTGAGAGTCTTCGTTTGAAAAGACCACCGCAATGTTGTAACCGTGCTCCTTTACATTTTGTGGGCAAAGAAAGTAAGTACATAAAGTACAAGTACCGGTATATTGAGCTTTGTGCAAATATACTTCCATTGTCAACATGATTCGCCAGGTGCCAAGTGTCACAAGAAATTCTGATATGTTTTTTATGTGTTGAAAAATTTGTCAAACCTTGACACTTAAGTATCGAATCAAACCCAACTGGGAATTTTGTGTGTTGTTGCACCCAAACGGTTCATGACTGGCTGGGTGTGTCCCCTGGAGGTGGTCCCTTCAACAATCAAGAAGAGTCCAGTTGCCTCGAATCAAGCTTTGTGAAGCAGCGTTAGGTGTCATCCATGAAATAAAGTCTGCTAAATAAAACTAAACAAAACTAACAAGATTGTATTGCCTATATGTTAAAATACAGCAAAGTACTTAGAATTAAGACACAGCTGGACTGAGACTTACAGTGATAACATCTAAGATACTGAGCAAACTGTGGACACTGTCTCCTTGTAAAACCTCCTTCACCACAGCATCTGTACCGTCCTGCAGCAAAAGCACACATATCATATTGTCATATCACACTGATTCACAAAAACTGTTATGGGCCAAGCAAACAAAATAATCGACTCTGCTGTGGTCTTACATTCTCGCGGATGCACAGCTCGAGGCGGCCGTCTTGTACAACATATATACTGTCATCTGTATCACCTGGGCGGAATAGAGCCTCTCCCTGGTGCAGCTGGATCAGGACCATGTGACGGCATAGCTCAAGGAAGAGTGGCTTCTCAAAGTGGCCGAGAACCCTACAGAAAATGGCCATTAACTTTTCTTGTCGTTATTATATGCAGTAGTCATTATATACAGCATACATGCATCTACAGTATGTGTATGTAGATACATGTGTATAGACAGAGAGAGCGAGAGAGAGAGGCGCTGTCACAGTGGTTGGCTGGTTAACACGTACGCCTCACAGTTCAGTGGTCATTGGTTCAAATCTGGGCTGCGGCCTCACTGTATGGACTTTGCATGTTCTCCCCGTGCCTGTGTAGATTTTCTCCGGTTTCCTCCCACTTTCCAAAAACACGCATGGTAGGTTGACTGGACACTCTAAATTGTCCCCAGGTCTGACTGTGAGCGCGAATAGTTATTTGTCTATGTGTGCCCTGTGATTTGCTGGCAACCAGTTGTAGAGTGTTCAAGTGACCTACCATGCATATTTTTGGAATGTGGGAGGAAACACAAGTACCCGAAGAAAACTCACGCAGGCACGGGGAGAACATGCAAACACCACACACATAGGTCGGAGCCGCAATCAAAACCAAGACTTCTGAACTATGAGGTGAGCATGCTAACCAGTCGATCCCCGTGACGCAGTAATATGTACTGTAGCAGAAAAAAAATATATATCTATATATCAAACACTAGGAAGAAAAAGCAAAGTTTAATACTACATTCCTGATGAGGCACAGGGATAAGGATGACCCAAAATTATTGGACCAGCAACATAAAAAAATTAAGACATTGAAAAAACATGCAGACAAAATACCAAGATTGCAAAACTTAATCATGGTATGGGTTTACTCAACTCTATTCAGTAGTTATGTGCTGGTACTTTTTGGGATGGAATTTTATCAAAAGTTTTTACTTTTCAAAGACAAAGGAACAGAGGTGCCAGCCAATACTGCAGTCTGACGCGATCATAGGGGTCAAATTGGTTTTGAGAATGAATATGTTTCCAATGTTGACACGCATTTGCCAGGGGACCAGAACTTACCCCTAACGCACAAATGATGCGTGCATAGAATGCATTGTGAAAGACAATTGAACATCATGTTTTCTTTTTACTTCACAATTATGTGACTGTTTTTGTTGTTCTTTCCCCATGAAATCCCAATAAGATAAGAGGTTGTAACATGGCAAAAAGTAAAAAAGGTTTTGATATTTATGTTTTTACTGTACAGTAATCCCTCGTTTATCACGGTTAATGGGGACAAAAACCACCGGCGATAAACGAAAATCTGTGAAGTAGCGACCAATTAACATATACAGGTTAAAAAAAAAAATAGAATAAAAATTTAAGTCCGCAAACAGTCCGTGAGAAGCTGCAAAACAACAGCGAGTCACATGGAGCAATATACACAGTACTGTACTCCATGTATATGAAGATTTTTTTTTTTATGAATATGTTTGAAAAAATCCGCGATGCACCAAATCCACGAAATGGCGAGGGATCACTGTATTTATTTGTTTATGAGAAGAAAGTGAATAAAGCAAATATTTAACTGCTGTTTAAACACATTTGTTTGCCACGTATATTTCATTATTTTTTATTCGTTTATTGTTCTACTACTGTCAAAGTGTTCTTGTTTTATTGTGGACTGTACAATACTTTGTAACTCGTTCAGAAATGCACTATACAAGTAGAGTCAACATTGGTCTACTTACCTGACATTTTTAAGCATGTACAGCACCTCAGATGGTAAGTGGGAGTTCTGCACATCAAATTCTGTCAAGTCTGCCTCCAGCAAACTGGGAGGGGGCTCCTTGGGCTGCAAGGAGGGGGGCTCCCTTTGAAATCGGAGAATCCTAAAACATTTATGCGCATGGACAGACAGGTGTGTTTTGCGTATGCGTGTGGTTGTACACACGCATACGCAGAACACACACACACACACACAAAATAAATAAATAACAGTTTTGTTTTTTTTTAACGCTGCATGTTTGGAAACAACATCCTTTTGAAAAATTTCCCTGACACAACAATTTGTGACAATTGATCCCTGAATGGGTTAAAGATTGGAATGCAACAATTTGGACCTTTATCAGCAGAAATTAGTAATGGTAACCTTTGGCCAAGCAACACACTGCAGATGAGGCACATCAAATACCATATTTTCCGAACTATAAGGCACACCAAAAAACATTTAATGTTCTCAAAAGCCGACAGTGTGCCTCATAATCCGATGCGCCGTATATATATGGATCAATATTCTGATTTCTTGGACGTGGTATTCTAAATGTTCTGCAAAGCGCTTTGTTACAGCTGCAGCGGTTGTGAAAACGCTATATAAATAAAGTTGTTTTGTATTGCATTGTATTCCCTTTAGTGTAGCTCCATCAAGTGGATGCATAACACAACCACAGCCACTATTGTAGCTTCTATTATATGTGCCTAATAATGCGGTGCACCCTATATTTGTAAACAATTTTGAAATAGACCATTCATTGAAGGCGTGCCTTATGCTCCGAAACGTCTTATCATGCGGAAAATACGGTACCTCCAAAAATCTACAAAGTAAAACTTATGGCCCACTATTTCGATGACTGTATTGCGTCAACTGCAACTTCAACTACTGGCACTGATCCTTTTTTTCAACATTTAATGTGATATAATGTTGATGTTCGACGGTCATTGTAGTGGGGTAACATATACAGCCATTGGGCAGTCATTGAGCGTATATGGGGCAGGTGTACCCGCTCGTGCCCCGTCCGCACAGCATCATGAATCAGTCGAGTCTGCCGTTGAGTGCTGACTGAGCAGCCAAAATAAGCGCACAGCAGCACACATTTTCAGCCTTGAGCACCCGGGAGAATATGCCCCAATGTGCTTTGTGCCCGTGCGTGGGTCACAACTACAGTGAACCTTGAACATTTGGACGAACGTTATATTCAGTCAGATTTTGCTTTTGGAAGTTGGTTGGTAGGATCTCTGAGAAGATGGGGAAAATGCTATGCTGCACTGACAGAGTAAAACCTTTGGGTGAAACTTGGTTGTGCTGGAGTGAGCAACACAACAACAAAACCTGGCTTGCGACCTCCTTTGTGAAGGAGGAGAATGACATCTCCCAGAGGTTTGTGACTAGACCGGTGATCAGCATGAGGAGGCGGTGCCAGGTTTTTGAGGCTATGTTGCGTCTTCAACATACTACTGACGGTCTTTTTTGGAATAAATTGTAAAATTCCCAATATGAGTTTTCTTCTTCCTTGTAACACTTCAAATTCAATCATCCAATCCACCATACATGCATGCGTATTTATGGGGATCGGATCACTGTTTAGCGTATTCTCTTTGAGTTGTAAATAAAGTGACTTCTTCAAAAAGAAAAAAACAAAACAAAAACAAAGCAACATGTGACTCACTTGCGAGCTATAGACAGGACTTTGGTCCTTTTCCGCACCCTCTGCCGGGAACTGGAGTTGGAGGAGGTGGTGGGAGAGGATAATGTCTGGACCTTTAAAAGCCATTATAAATTAAAAAAATACTGTACATGAATAAATAACTAAATTGATAAATACACAGCTGTCTGGACTTTAAAAAAAACCAAGATTGATAGCAAAAATAATTAGCATATGTATACAGCACATTTTATATATTGATATATGATCAGTCACTGATCATTGAGTCTTTTCAAAAAAAGTTCTTAAGATGAATGCAAGAACATTTATACTCCACTTTTACTTCAGAGCTGATTCTGACATTAAGCCATGAGTATCATCATCAATCCGAAGTGTCGTCTCATTCTGTGCATATGAGTGATGCACTTCCTGGCCTAAAAGTATATCAAAGAGAAGATCTCGTTGCTAAAATGTCTTTCATGCCAACAACAATGGCATTAAAGTATGGTATTATTTATTATTGTATGCGATGAAAAGGTGAAGAGCCTGGAGAGACACATTGTCGAGGCAAGAAATTGTCAAACCATTTTTTTTTATAACTCTCGAGAAATGATCGGCTTGTACAGATATAAAAAACAAGAATACAAGATCACTGAAATTATTAAAACATTCTTGGGTTGCTTTGAAAGTTTCACTGAAACATTTGGGGTTTTAAACCATCAACTATAAGGAAGAGATGTTATATGAACAGAAGGTGTTCTCAATCGACGTATTAAAAATGTGATGATGGTTTATTGTTCATTCTTCTAGCACATAAAAAAAAAGAAAAGAAACAAATAGAACATTCCTTGACTGTTTGGTTTGGAAAACTTTGTGACTCCATAGCAAGAAGAATATGTCCGGAAATAGGCATCCATAAATAAATATACGAACCTTTCTCATAATCTTTCGGCCGTAGAACATAACCTTGTCTCTTTTTCGAAAGCGATAATGTGGTACGCCTGTCTCCTCCTCTGAAACACACCAGCAATCCCTGTTAAGACTTTCACAATTGTTTTGTTTTCTGACGGCCGCTGGTCCAGATATTTGTGCTATACTCACGCGTCACATGATGAGATTCCACATCCCAAAACTTTAACAAGAACAAAATGACTTGCTGTTGTGTGCCATTCGTATTCTCACATGCAAAGAGGAATATAAAACTCACATCGGCCACTTCTGAGAACTTTAAGGAGACATTCTGTATTTTTTTTATTCACAATTTGAAACAGTTCCTGTGTGTCCCAAAAACATTGATGTGACTTGAACAAGATTTATAGCACACCTGGCACCCTCATTTTTCGTCTCTAACTGAACTCGTCCTGTTGTGAGGGGGCAATCCTGTTTAATGCAAATAATAATAATAATAATAATAGATTTTATTTATAAGCGCCTTTCAAGACACCCAAGGACACTTTACAATAACAAATAACACAAAACAATACGGGTTGAGCAGCGGCAGCCAAAACGCGCCAGCGTTCACTCAACCCGAAAGTCAGAAAGAAACAAGGGAGGGAGAGGGGGAGAAAGTTTACTATATATTCGTAGTTAAACCGGGATCCATTGTGGGGGGGGGGGTTACACAAAGAAGAGTTCTGGACCTATTGAAGCTTAGGCAGCCGTCGGCAAGTGCTCTCATGAGCCTTGCTTTTTTTGTTGTAATAAGATACTCCTAAGCCCATACGTCTCAACTGCAGGGCCAATGCTTGTTACGATGACAACCGGGGCAGAGGCAAGCAATTGGCCTGGAGTATTAAGAAGAACCCCCCCCCCCCCCAAAAAAAACAAAAAAGAAAACAAGCTGCCCTTAAGATGGTTATCATAAATCATTGTATTTTCACTTGAGGAGGAAACACAAGACAAGACAATGTTCAACTGTTCTGGTTATCAAAGCTAACGCTGTTCGCTAATGGCAAGTTGTTTTTACACTTCAGCTCTGCTTAAATGCTGTCTTTGACATGGTAGTGCTTCCATGTCGTCTGCTGGCTAGACTCCAACCATCGCTTGAAAATGGCAGATTTTTGCCCATTTTAACTGCCAAGTGCTATGTAAATTAGTCCCACTGTTCCGCCAAATTCAGAACAACCTTTACTTAGAGGGGTTGGCAAGCACTGCGTAGTGTCAACTATTTGTGTGCTTGCAATTAAAAAGTCAACTTTCCATGAAATGTCTCCTTTTGGGTAAAGAAAACATGTTATGTGTGAATAATTCATAAGGTCAAATTATTTCCATGATATATCTTCCACCCCCTCCAGTCCGCCCTGACAGCACTGGGCAGCTCCTTCAGCCAGAGACTGTTAGACCCGCGCTGCAAGAAGGAGAGATCATTCCTACCGACTGCTGTCAGGCTGCTAAATAAACAATAAAATACGTGAAAAAACAGTAACAATTGTAAATAGCACAGCCACCTTATACCAGTTGCATATATGCTTATATATACAGTATCTATATCTATATTTATATTGCACTTATATTGAACTGTGTACAGCTCTCTATATCTACCGGTACATTTATTTTTGTGCTTGCAAACACTTGGTTTTTCTTCTTTCTACCCCCCAAATTTGCTGCTGTAGACTGTACATTTCCCCAGTGTGGGACAAATTAAGGATATCTTGATATAAATGAATGTCTGTGACATATTTTGTTAGAAAAAACTCAGTATACATCACCGTTTTATTTAATTTATTTGCTTGTTTGTTTTTTATACCGGTTTGCAGATGGTTTTGTGGATGTCTCATATGAGCTCATCCTGCTTCGCACTCCCCTGATGATCAAGAGAAGGGCTCTTTTGAATCTGAATTTTACATTGAAAGAAACGTAACCTAACCATACATGTGGCAAGTACCTGAAATGTCTCACTTAAGAAGGGGCCGCAAAGTCAACTTATGTGGTGGCCGTAGGAGAGTCTGGGTGGTGGGTGTGTGTTGGGCTGCATTCAGAAATCCACAAATATGGGCTTCAAGTACCGGTACTTTAAAAAAAAGGGCAACTAATCCAATCATTAAGAGTAACAATTCATAGCATTGATAGCTCTTCAGAACGTTAAGATTGGTGACACGGTCCTCTCTCTTACCCTGGTACTTTGCATACGATTCAGCGTGTCAAGTTGAGTAATGCCGTCTTTCTCTGTGCGGACTGGACCTTTCTCTGTGCGCTCAAGATATGTCGGGATCCCTCTCTGCTCATCAAAAAAAAAAAAAAAAAAAAAACAATATTCCATCTTCTATTTTTCTTGAAATTGGCTGATCTTGTCATCAAACTTTTTCTTCACAGCAGGTTTTGAGAAACATGACTGGGACTGGGTGTAGGGATAGCTTTTCCTTTCATTTGGTGACACTCCAGAATTACAATTTGGTGAAAGCTGTCATGAGCCTGAGCTATAATCACCATTAGTGATTTACAAAAAAAATAATAATAAGTTGTGGGCTGCACTAACATTAAACTTTGATGTCAAGTCAAGAGCTGCAAAATATCATCCTGTGGTGCTGAAAATGGTCCTTGAGCCGCGAGTTTAAGACCCCTCCACTACTGTCTCAAAGTCCCCAATATTGTCACAGTCAGGCCAAATTCGGAATGGCTTGCAATACAGCTTTGCCTCAATAAATTTTTGCTCGTTGTGTCAAAACCCCCAACTCATCACAGATGATAGTTCTAATATTTCTCCACTAAGATGTACATTGGTAAACGAATGTGAATGTCTTCAAATATTGAGCTTTCAATTGACATTGATTGAAACAGAAAAGGAGGCAAGGTATACTGACTTGACAGCCTGTATCTTCTGTAGAGAAGGAACACGACACCTCCCACAAGGGAAACAACAGTCACAGCTCCAATGAGAAGAGCCGTCCACTAGAAGTAAACACATTCCAAAGAGACATTCAAATTTAAAGGGGAAGTCAACTCTCAGATTTTCTTAACAAAAATATTTTCTATGCAATCCCACTATTCTCAACACCGCATTTGCTCAGGTAACGACCAAACTCTGCTCAGCTTGAAAACATCACATAACCAAACTCAGAAAACAGGTGAGCTGGATAAGCATTTTACTTCTGCAAAATAAGTATTGGATTGACTGACAGGAGCAGGGACGTCTCTAAAAAGTCCAGTGAGACAAGAACAAAACTTGCAACACGCTCTGTGAGTGTTTACCATGTTGGCCTCTGTGCGTTCCTCTATAATCTGCTGCATCTTGGCCTTGAGCTCACTTCCAAAAGGAGCCAGGCTCTGAAACAAAAAGCACAAGAGGAAATTGTAGGACATTTGTGAATAAATGAATATCAAAAGATGCGTCTCGGCCTGACTCGGTTGATTTTTTTTCTTTCAGAATTGCGTGTTATCATGGCAACACAATTCCCCAAAAACTACACCAAAAAAAGTTGTATTGAAAATGAGTGGGAAGCAGTGTCAAAAGCGACCACATGACTCCCTTTTTATAAGACACGTTGCTCTCACATATAGGAACCAGACACGAGATTGTCATCTCATTTTGTTGACACTCTTGCCATCTTTATTTCGGTGTCTATTTTTTTTTCTGAAAATGTACACTGGCCAAACAGTGTATGTTTAAAGCGGGTGAGTGAAATATCACCCCCCCCCCCCAAAACACACACACAATTAATATTATTGTGCATTGCGCTGGTCAGACTGAGACCAAGTATGACATCTCCAAATGTTTTAGTAAAGGAAAACCGATAATTTAGCAGAGATGGCAAAGCTTGACTCCGTTCGGCTTATTGATATATCGAGATTTTTTTCCAAATTTCAAAATAAAGCCACAAATTTAGATTATTTTATATATTTATATTTCGTGGTCGTTTGTAATTAGTTGAGTGAAAGAGTTTCCTTTTCATTGACAACAAAGCCTTTGCAAATGAGGCGTTCGGACTTGAAGAGGCAGCAGTCCTATTCAAAATGTCCATGGACATTTTCCAGTTTCATTAAACAGCCATGAAGTAACATAATCTTGAAATATGAATTGGACATATGAAAGGAGGGCACTGGCTGTGTATTTACAGATATATGTGATCAGAACTTTGCAACACAATTCATCACAAAGACAGTGAAGACAATGACAAGAAATCAACAGGGCGCTGACGGACCTACCATATTTAAACTGCAAGTCTCGTCTTGATTGTTGTTTTCCATGTCTGATTGAAGTTTAGACAACAGCACAAGGAAACCCCTAGGCTTGATATAATTGGGAAATATCAGGATGTTGAATTAATATTTGATCTTTGATCCACTGGTGAAAAGGACACTTTGATTCGCTCCTCTTTCATCGATAACTGCTCCAAACAACAAGGTGTATGCAGGGAAAGTGGTTAAGATTGCACGACTGTCTGTGTCTTATGTGTTGTGTTGTATTATTTTGTCATTTTATGTTAACTGTTCTTTTGATGGCGGCGCGGGCACCCGCAGCGGCTCCTCTTGTTTTCTGTTGTCTGTTGAGAGGGAAGAAATACAGCACATTTGACAATAAAGTTGTACTTGACTTGACTTGAAAACATGATTGTATGTATGTATGGGTTTTTTTTGTAAGCGAGAAGAAGCATTATAAATATCAGGATCATTTTAAGTCAGGTAAACAATCCAATGTGCGCTAAAGATCACCTTTCCTAAGGAAAAAATAGGTCAACCATTATCTCAGCCCACTGCGAGTAACCATATACAGTACTCTACTCCAGAGACACTGACACCCTCTACTGGACTGTTGTACGAGCTGTAACCACTCTGAAATTGGTCAAAGGGCAAACAGAATTTCCAAACATTGCTTATCTGTTGTTCGTTTAGACTTCATTGGGACAGTCCTTTCGCATTTAAGTCCATTTCAAAACTTGAAAAAATTGGATTGTTTTATTGAAGAAGAGAAGAGAAAAAATATCCTAATTGTGATGATTTCATTTTTCGTGTCATGACCTTGCTATATTAAGAATAATAATAAAAATAAACAGCATAGACCAGCATGATTTTGTTGTATTTTCGTGCTGGCCACAAGCCAGAGCAAAACAAAAGAGTCAAGATGAGAACAGCTGAACCATCGGACACTGTTCAGCCTGCTCTATGAGCTGAGCTTCAGCCGCCCAACAAGAGGAGCATGTTGATGTGGCTCGGCCAGGTGCTGGTGACCTGCTTGCTGGTGTCACCCAGTTTCCAGCAGGGCAAAAACAGCGAGAGATCTAACATTTAAGGTGGACTTTTGTGAATCAGAAAATTAATCCGATTTGGTTGCGGACAAATACTCAGTAGAGAGCCCGTTGTGACCTTTTGAACTGACAAATACACTGCAGGGTGCCCGTTGTGAACTTTTGAATACTGTACTACAAATAACGTCAAGAACTCAATTCAAATATTCAGTTCAGTTATGAATTGCACGCAAACGGGACAGTGTTGTATTTAGAAATCCGCGAAAATATTTCGCCTGTTGAAGTCAACAGTTAATTTCAAGGCATGCCAATGCCTCAGTTTACTCTTTGTGGATTCCGCCCGTGATATGCAACAAAATCAGACATAAAAGTATTTGAAAAGAGAAAAGTTAAAAACACCAGCCCGCTATTAATAATAACATATACGTAGACGCAGAAGTTATTTTCTCACGTACCCGTTTCTGCTTCGTGAATGCATGTGTTAAACAATGTTAAAACTAATTCGTGATGACAATTGGCATATCCTGCATTACCTATCAAAATAAAAACCATCTTTGCAAAACGACCCTCATTAGATGGTCCAAACTTGAATACAAATAAATAAAATTACATTTACTGTTCTTTGTGTTCGCAATACTGTTAATGAACAATGGGCTCCTTTATTTTTTTTTTGCTCAAAATTATGTAAAATGCATTATTTTTAAGGTAGATGTGCCGAATGATGTGGTTCTTTACACGTTCCTAAATATGGCGCCTGGACAAACACTGCTGTACCAGTATCGTGGATTCTAATTGGACCACAGTGTCACCTTTCAGCCAATAGACATATGCCTTGTTTGACTGCCGTTCACATTATTTTCAGAGAAACCCGTGTTCAAGGTGAGATGAGTCAATTGTTTTATACTTTGATTAAAACGCTTACAGTATTGAGATACAATCTTTAGATACACTGTGTACTGTGTCATCCATTATTAGAGTAAATGACCAGCAAGTAATACAACCCATATTTCTGCAAAGCGGCATCCTATCAAGCTAGCCAGATAAAGACAGCAGCGGTTTGAACGATAAGGCAAACCAACATTTGTTTACCGCGTCTGCATGCATCGTTTTTAGTCCGAGATTGGCGTTAATTTCCAGTTTAAATATTCTGATTAATAAAAGATTATAAATTAAATGACCATGCTTTTGCAGTTACACCTGTGCTGGTCTGTCTATTCTACACGGACCACTAGTATAGCTGAATTTTTGTGAGCAGTGAATATTGTTTTTGCATCTCGTCCATTCGCTGCACACCTGTGGTCGTGAGAGATCATCGGGGCCGATGGAAGTGATCACATTTTACTGAATTGGTCGTGTGCATTACCAATTACAAATTATATTTTAGTTAATTTGTCTATGCCAGTAACGTGGAGTGAGAGGCCGAACGCTCAGTAAAATGGCTTTTAATAAATTGTAATTCACACAACAAAATAAGTCATGCCTTCCTACGCCTATATCAACGTTCACATCGAGTTCGTCAATATTTGAAAACTAAAATGAGATCCTTTAGTATTGATATTTTTTTGTTTGTCGGTGTGCCAGAAGATTTTTCTTAAGTAAAATTGGTGCCTTGACTCAAAGTTTGTGAAGCACTACTTGTAAGATGTCTCCTATAGTCGTTGATTTCTTCCATTTTTCTAGGTTTGCTAGAAAAGAATATACCGTTGTGGCACAATGGGCGTCTTGTCTACACTGATAAGAGGCCTGACCAGAGGAGCGGATAGAATGTCGGAATTCACCAGCAAGCGAGGTTCAAGGACTCACAATAAAGGCAGAGGTGCAAGACCAGCTGGAGTGATGCTCTCCAGCAGAAAGTTTCTGGCAAGACAGGCCATGATTCCTGAGTTTGTGGTACCCGCTCTGGATGGGTTTAAACTCAAACCCTATGTATCATACCGCTGCCCAGCAGGAACTGAACCTCCAGTGACTGCAGAGAGCCTATTTGCTGAAGTGGTGGCTCCCCAGATCAAGAAAGACTTTAATGAAGGGATTTTTGACAAAGAGCGACTGGAGAAATATGGATATGAATCCACACAGGAGGGAAAGTTGTTTAAATTGTATCCCAAGAACTATGTGCGTTAAAATGAACTTAACATCTGTGATAAATCTATTTGCAAGGGAAGACTTCTGATGTGCACTGGCAACAGTGGCTGGAGAACCTTTGAAGTGACACCATGTTGCAAGCTGGACGTAATATTTTTATAATCGCTCTCTCTCTCTCTCTCTCTCCTAATCAAGTACAATAAAATGAACTGAACAGTTTGGTACGATAAGTACTAGATAAGTGTCATGAACCTACTGCATTTGATCGCACTTTGTCACCAATTACAAATACTACATTTGTGTGCCTCTGTTACAGCTGCCAGGTAATCAGACACATTTTAAAACACTCATAATTGGTAAACCTGCTGAGCTATGTCATTCTGAAATGTGTTTGTGAGTTGCAAGTTAGTTATAGGCTATGGCATTGGCACTTTGGTGATGTCCATATGTGAGGTAAGCAATTTGCAGTTCAAGTTTCCTTTGAAACACCCTGCATTCTTTATTTTTGGGCTCTCTAATTGCAAAACTAGCATTTTGCAAACTTCCTCCAGCTACAAATGTACAAGCAGGTCACGTGCAAAATTACACTCAAATTTGTCTGTTGTGAATGACTATATGAATCAAATTATTTCTATTGCCCTATGTTCATGTTTTTTATTTAAAATTAATTCTGGTAGAACAAAGGGTGAAATTGTGTACAGAAATTTCTTGCAATGCCATTAAAGAGCATTTCACAGAACAGTACTCCAGTTGTGATCAGACAAGTACCCATGAAAAAGTCAGTCGACAGGGATCCAAATTGTCCATGTTATTGTGGAACTGTACATTATACACCATATATATCCAAATAATAGTCAGCTCAATTCTCATAGTATGGTCAACACTGATCTTTTGCTACCTGTGCCTCAACTGGCGCCCAGTCCCACCGCCACAAGTGAAGCATATGATCATAAAATGAGCAACTTGCAAGAAGAAATGACAATGAAGAGGCATCATCATCCGGTGTGACTGTGTCGCCTGCATGAGAGGTGGTCGATGGTGGCGCAATGCCCTCTGGGATGTATTGACCACAATCGTCCTCGAGGGAAGTGTCAAAGCTGGCAGTGGGGGATTCGTACTGGATCCGCAAGTGTCCTCCGCTGTCTGTGAGGCATTCCGTTGGTTCTGCTGTAGGAGGGGAGAGGGGAGCAGGTTCCTCCAGGGACAGTCGAGACCAGTCGGCCCCATAGGCCAGTGAGTTGTGGAGGATGTAGGATGCGACAACTGGACAAGCTCCTTCAGTGGACTCTGGAAGAAAACGAGGCACAAGGTTTTTCAGAGAATGTCAATTTCTCACAAAGCCATTTCATGTACTGCGTGAACATTAACCAATGTTTTTGCAAGACTTGCTCTCATATTCTTCACCACTTAAAGTGGTTACCTACTTGTAGATTGAACAGTTTCGGTGGAAACAATCAACACAACCAAGACTTGCGCGACAGCTCATGTCTATGACTACAATTTGAGTAGCAGCAACAAAACGGCAAAGCTGAATACTAACCTGTCATCAACAATTAAATTTTTTTTTTCTTTGCTACTAGGGCAGCAACTTTCAAATATTTTATCGATCATTCCAATGAATACTCGGATAGAAAAAAATGAGCAAATGTAGTGCAAACTTTATTTTCTGATTACTGTTTTTTTATTTGGTATTGTTTAAGGTCAATTACTGGTTATTCATACTACAGCCGCAAATAACTTTTTGTAACAGATTACCAAATCGATTTATTTTTTCTCGTGAATTGATTATCATTTGGGTGCTGACTTGGTCAGTAAACCTATCAGGAAATAGGAAGAAACATTGATCATTGTTTTACAAAGTAAAAGTAGATATTTGCAAAAACAAACAATCTGCTTTCACGGGGGACTACAGAAATCAGAGAATTTACTTTTGAGAGGCTGAAATCAGCAGATTTGGCCATTTTCAATTCTATCGATGATTTAGAAATAAAGTCAAGAATGTGTTCCATCCCCTTGGCTCCTGTGGTGCGGAACGTACACTTCTACTCACCCACGGCCTGTTGACAATGAAGAATGTGAAAGTCATTGTGCATGCACGCTGCCAGCAGCAGATGCTGGTGAGTCGGATGCCACTTGAGCCGCCACACCCCGCCGCCTAACAGACTCTCACTGAAAGGCTCATGCATATTTCTGCCATCCCACAGCAGAACCTTCTCATCATAGCTGTGGGAGAAAAAAAATACAAGTCAAAACCAACCCAGAATGCAAACCTATGCTATGACCTGATTATTAACTGAAGTTTACCTGCCAGTAGCCAGAATGTATTCCCGATGTGGGTTGCTGTGAATGCTACACACACCCATCGAGTGCCTTTGTGAAAAATGACATGTAAATGTTGGGTTTTTGCTTCATCAAAACGGACAGGGAGATTAATTACCTTTTACTGATAAAAGTGGGTTTGGAGGGACCGATCCTGAGGTCCCAGCCTTTAAGCTTACAGTCATCTCCACCTGGCAACACACACGCATACGGGATTCAATTTAAGTCACATAACTTCACAACTCTGCAGATGCAAAATCGTGACTGGCCCATCCCAAGCCCGTCTCCCCCACTTCTTCCACCCCTTCTTCCATATGCACATGCATATTTGGAATGCTTGTAAATATTGCTTATGTATTATGTTGAATGTGGAAAAAGTGTGTAGATCCAGCAAAATGTCAATATTGTCTTCAAGTGACCAAATGGATTTGAGAAATCTGAAAACAAACTTAAAAAACAGGCGGTTGGTTAGCTGTACTAAATATGAGTCAATGTAATCAAGTCATTTTGGTATCAAATACTGCCCCAAATAGACCACACTCAGCAAAACACTGAGTGTATATTCACTACACTGCTAGCCCGTGGAAACTCAATACTCGGTCCTTGGACCTTGATGCGTGTTTACACCAGTTAAGACACTCCTTAAAAACGGAGCCGTGAGAACAACCTCTGGGTCGCTTTCGATGCTTTGAGGAGCGAGGAACATTGCAACACTGTTTTCTTTTCCATTTTTACAATTTTACTTACCTTTATTTCCTGTCAATAACATGGGAGATGAGCCCATCAGGTCAATTTGGGGTGTGTCAGAAAGGTTCCAGGACCAGCCGGTGGCTCAAAAGATACATTTCAAGTCCAAACTATGCTAGAACCATCTTGAGGTCATCCATGTCTTCAAAACAGGTCACGATAATGATGACCTCCTTTTCACTCAGATGGAGCCATGTCAGTCGAGTGGAGTAGTTGGACTAACACGACGATGTTCATGTCAGCCAGAAGCTGTCAGCAAACAGGGCATCGACAGCAGGCACGTTGTCGAGGTGAAGCAGCCACGAGTTGTCCGGCCACAACTCTTCACCTCTTGTGCAATGAATGAAACAAACACGGCAGGATCTCTTATTGAACTGGTTGTTCGTTTGGCCCACATTGAAGGGGAAAACTCATTTTGGCTTTGAAATGTGTCATCAGTCCTGGAACTTATCTGACACACCGCAAATGGCATATTCATTTGACGATATTGGAATATAATTCTCCTGCAGGAGAACAGCTCTCTATGTTTTCAGCAAGTGCAGAATTTGAAATGACATGGTAGTTTAGATTAACACTGGGTCATTCAAAAATGACACCTTACGTGCTTGCCAGTTGCCACTCATTCCTGACCAAAAATTGGCCTTTAGTTTACACACGCACGCACGCACACACACACACACACGCACACACACACGCACACACACACACACACACACACACACACACACACACACACACACACACACACACACACACACACACACACACACACACACACACACACACACACACACACACACACACACACACACACACACACAAAGCTGAAACAACTGCAACATTTCTAGTCATTGGTGGTGCAATGGCTACCAGTAGGGGGTAGTAATTGTGTTCTGAAGCAAGACATGCAGTGGTGTGGGGGGGGGGGGGGGGGGGGGGTAGAACTAAATTGCAAGTACTGGTATATGTGTGCAACCGTGAGAGAGAAAATTTCAGAAAAGGGTGTCATTACCTGAGTAAACCAACTGCGTGTCCCAGTAGGAGAAGGCTGAGATCCAAGCCTCAAAGTCGTGGGCCTTCCACTGTGACAAAGTCACCAGAGCACCTTCAGCCAAAGACAGCACACTGACACAACCCGCAGAGTCGCTGCACACCACCCGCACATCGCTGCTGCTCAAATAAGACAAGGGCGAGAAAAAGTAACCTGGGGATTTATCTGCCTACTGTACCATTCATTACCTGTCATATTCAGGAAAGTTAAGATGGCTGTGCAGGAGACAGGGTCTCTTTACCTGTCCATTCTTCCAGTAGACCAATCTAAAGACAGCGCCAGCTGGTCTGCCCCCAGTTCCGCGTTGCACAGAGTCTGCAGATTGCTGCTGCCTTCCTACTTATGAGTGTTGATAACCAACCACGTCATCGGATTAAAAAAAAAAAGCCCAGAGAAATGGAAAAGGAAATCGACAGCATGTTTCAAATGATTTTGTATACCGCATCTATAATTGTGCTCATTGACAGTCTGTCATATTAGACCACCACGATGATGTGGATGCAGAAACTTGATTCCTCAAGTGCCACATTTCTCACCTGGCAGGCTGCAAGTGCATACAGCTGCAGTTCTCCAGTGGCAGCAGCCAGTCCCAGAATGACTTTTTCTGACACAGGCACATGACACCTGAGGAGATAAGGATTGCGTCATAAATTTATAAAAGAAAAAAAAATCTTGACAAGAGGACCTCGAAAAAATAATCACACATTAAATTGCAAATCACAATATTAAGGGGAAGAAAAACAGCCCTTTAAAGAGAAGATACAAAATGATTGTCAACGACAGGCTGCTATTTATTAATGGAAGTCTTTCAGGTTCTTACCACTTCAAATCTAAAATGGCAGGTGTGTCTATACGCTGTAGCTCAGTGAGAGGAGGACCCAAAGCCTCTCGCTGATATTCAAAAAGGTACAAACGACCAGTCCGGCTTGGGGCGCCATCTTCTTCCCCTTTCTACAGCAGTAATATAAAAATGCAAATGTTCATCAACGTTCAGAAAAATGCAATACACTGCTTATGCTAGTCAGTCAGGACTAAGAATGTTCTAGCTGACCAGAAACAAATAACTTTAGCTAATAATACAAATGACTGAATTATTCAATTAGTCAATGGTCCAAACATCTCCATTATTGCTGAAGTGAAAGGCCAGAAGTGAGAAAACAGACATGCTGTCTGTTTTTTAGCAATGACTGCAATGGTCATTCCCAAACCGCGGCACACTTGGTACAGTAATCTCTCACGGCACACGAATTAATGATAGCTCACGGAATACTCATTTTATCAAATAAAAATATTAAAATTTCAAAAAATTATTTAGTACAAATCATTTCTTTGTTGTCATCTGTACTCTATATGCCAGTGATGTCTATTGACAGACAGAACAAATAATGCTGTTCCACAACATGGCAAAAAGTGATTCCCATGTGCACCTGTTGCCATTAATGCAACAGAACATGATCAACTTTGTGTTCAACTAAACAGACATTTCAGAGAGTAATTGACTTAAAACAAGAACAGTATTATTTCATTATTCATATTTTAGGTGACATTTTGTTTGGTAGTATTTTGTGAGATTTGTCCAAAGTTCAATGAGGGTTGTAAAAAAAAGGTTGGACTCAAAGACAGAAGACAGTGCTAGAGGCAGAGTTAAAGATGTTAAGATTTGCTTTGGGAGTGAGGAGGATGAACAGGATCAAGATGAATAGCTCATCAGAGAGGCCGCACAGACTGAAAGTGTTCTAAACAAAGCTAGAGAGGTCAGATTGAGATGATTTGGAGAATGTGTGGAGGAGCAGGGATATGTAGATGATTGCTGGAAGCAGAGCGACCGGGTGGGAGGTAAAAAGGAAGACCAAAGAGGAGATTTGTGGTTGTGGTGATAGAAGACATGCACAGAGCTGAAGTAAGAGCAGAGGATGCAGAGGACACATCTTGATGACTCGCAGTGGTCAGTGGTCGGTCGCCCTGGAAAAGACTCAAGTCGAAAGGAAACAAGACGACATCGACCCCATTGTTTTTCTTCCATTTAAACGGTGAGTAGAAGAGCCGGTAACACTGATGGCGTTATCTACATCAAACTTAGTCCAGTCCAAAAAAGAGAATTTGAATTGTTTCTTCTGACTACCCAACATGTATCATTTGCAACTTTCAAAACCAAAAGAATGGATGACGATTTGCTCGACTGGAACCAAACCAATACCATTAAAGGGCATTGACACTCACCCCCTTTTGGAGCTGGTAAGTCCCGCAGGCCAAGAATCGGTGGCAGTTCGAGACAGGGCACCATTCCACGGTGTCAGCACTCAACTCTGTGTCAAACACTTGCAAACTGCGGGTTCGTGACTTCCAAGCCATGCCCAACTTTTCCGCATAACGTTATGGCACTGATCCAAAAGCTGGAAAGCGGTTTAATGTAAACTTTATTATAATACGTCTCAAAAAGAAAGGCACATAAAAAAGGCATCATTTGGCGAACTAATCTCATAAATCGCTAGCTAGCTTGAAAGCTAAAGTTAGCTTGACTGCAATGCCAGTAGTATATTACTCTATCCGACAGCAATGACCAGGCTATATGCGACACAAGTGTGCGACAATCGACAGACTTATAAAAGGAATATAAATGGATTTCGGATAAACTCACGTTACAAGTCTCTTCCAGGCATTAAAGATGCTGGGGTGCAGGTTGATTAGCGCCACCTTGCTTTCCGGTGTATGCACCACCCCATTACTTAAAAAACAAAAAACAAACCAAAAAAAAAAGCCATTAAAAACAGCCATAACGCTCCTCTGGCCATTTTACTGATGCCCCCCAAAAATAAACACATATTAATAGTTTTCAAGATGCAACGAATACACAACTTCAACATCCTGTTCAAAAATTAGTTTCACATTTTTAATATATGCTGCAAATAAGTTGTGAACCTTAAACGAAAAGTGAGTTTTCTCTTTCGCATCCCTAACCAAGAACATTGTTTTAAATGTGTCCTATGAAGAAAAAAAATGAAAATCAGTGTTGTTTTCGTGACGTAGGACTCGCAGCGGTTCCAAACCGTGACGTCTCCTGTCCGGTATGGAACACACCCCTCCTCTCGAGCCTTGATCGGATATCAGGACGCGATGGATTTCAGCGTTAAAAAGCTTGCCACGGGGGCTGGATTGCTTTTTTCACGGGCTGTGCAGGTATGAAATGCCCCCATATCAAGCTCGTGCATAGCACTGTCGTACACCGACACTGAATTCTACCATACGTTTCGAATCTACAGTCCCCGTCTAATGCTGCTGTGGGAGATGGCTAACGCTACCGTAAATTGACATATTGAAGATAAAAACAAACCACATAATACGTTGGTTCACGTTTGGCCTTAAATTGTTTTTCAAGTTAGCATTGTTTTTAAGCCTGTTTATACTGTATTGATGCAGAGATGTTGATGGTGACAGTCTGACAGAAGAATGACGTATGTTACCTGTAAATTTTATAAATATCAAAAATTAGTTGTTTTGAAGATGCAAATTATGTACATTACATAGGTATGAATCGTGTTGTCTGCTGCTTCAGTTTACAGGAGAGAAGCTGGGCCAGGCGGAGAAAACCGAGTTGGATGCTCACGATGAAAACCTAATGATTCGCGCAGACTGCACCAAAAACTGGACTGAGAAAATCTACAGACAAGCAGTGGTCTTGCTGCAGCCCAATCCAAGTAAGACATCAATATCTAATATTGAAATCTCAAAATAAGAGTCATATGAACAACAAAGTCTCGGCATAGCCAAATTAGAAGAAGTGACGGGTCCTTTTTATATCATTTTAGTAAAATACACAATTGTTAAAATAGAAAGCCACATAATTTAGTACAACTCGATACCATGCCACACAAAATTGATAAATATGATTGACACAAACAACAGTTGTAATGTTTACAAAATTGTGGCATTATTCAGGAAACTGAGGAGTCTGCTCTTTTATAGGCTTCACTACACACAGTACATCCTCTGAACTGACATGACTGTAAACTTGTAACTAACCTTGCAGTATATTTACAACTATAGTACAAGAGGCATCCAATCTTGTGTTTCCTCTCAGACTATTGAAAAGCAGAATTCTACAGAATCCGTTTAATTGGAAGAAACAAACAAGATTGAGGGTTTAACCCACTAGCGCATTTGTTTTTGATTTGTTTTGTATGGACACTCATCAACATACCACACCGTATACTTTAGCTTGTATTTGCTAGGTTAGAAACCAAACTCAGAGGCCCAATGCTAAAATGTGCAAGTAATAGACGACCCCCATAAAAATCTTGAGAATTGCCTCTAATGATAGGTCATAGGTTTCAACCGTAAATTTATCACAATCTACAATACCAAAATACTTGAATATAATTTTCAACTCATCTAAAAACATTACCATCGATCCATCCATGTTTTTTTGTCGAGCTCATCCTCATTAAAGTCACAGTTGAGCTGAAGCCTATCCCAGTTGATGTTGAAGGAGAAGTGGTGTTCACCCTGGACTAGTTGCCCACGAATTGCATTCACACCTATGGACAATCTAATCTTCAATTAAACTGCATGGATGTTTTTGGAGGGCCCCGGTGGATGAGTGGTGAGCTCGTCGACCTCACAGTGCAGAGGTCACAAGTTCGATCCTGGCTGTGGAGTTTGCATGTTCTCCCCGTGCCTGCGTGAGTTTTCTCCGGGTACTCCGGTTTCCTCCCACATTCCAAAAACATGCATGGCAAGCTGATTGAACACTCTAAATTGTCCCTCGGTGTGGTGTGAGCATGGATGGTTGTTTGTCTCTGTGTTTGGCTGGCAACCGGTTCAGGGTGTTCCCCCCCCCCCCCCCCCATTGCCCGAAGACAGCTGGGATAGGTTCCAGCACCCCCCGCGACCCTTGTGAGGATAAAGCGGATCGGAAAATGGATGGATGGATGGATGGCTGAATGTTATTGTAATGTGGGAGGAAGCTGGAGTACCTTGGAGTAACATGCAAACACCTCACAAGATGTCTGGGGTCAAGACCTTGAGCCTTGGAACTGTGAGACAGGCATAATAACATTACCACACTTAACATTAGCCCTCAGAAATAAATGTCTTACAAATGATTGGATTTGAAAAAAATGCTCCAGTGTACGACAACGTTAGGATATAGGGGACTGCTTCGGAGCCTGTAAAAGCAATTTCCAATTAAACACTTTATTCCATGTTTGATTTGGTGATACACAGTTTTTTTTCTCAATCTGTCACACGTGGCTCTTTCTTTAGTTCGGCACTTACTGTAGCTTTCGTTGAGAAACTGGCTGACAAAAACTGATCAGGTGTGAACTTCCACCACCAACAGCGATTCTGTTTTTTCTGTATCGTCATGAGTTTACCATCCTTGCTTTCGCCAACATCAACCCCACAAGGAGTTTTGCGTGCCTGTCGGACCTCTCCTGCAATCTTTTATCACTCTATCAGACGGTGGCTAATGCAAGCAACTCCTCTGCTTTTATGGAGCGCTGTCAAGAGCAGGGCATTTGCGTAGCATCTACAGTGATAATTTTACAGTTTGAGCCCTGCGAGTCCCAGGGACTCGCTGATCAGAAAAGTATGAGCCCCATTATGCATTTAGAGAGCCCCAAATTTCGAATTCTGAAATGGTCTACTTATTCAATTGCATATGATAATAACACAAACAACAACAATATACATTGATAATAGGCTTATTTCTTATAAACAAATGCTGCAAACATTTTAATAATACAGGCATACAAGATTTGCTGAGAAATACGTTCTTATTTCATCCCATGGTTCAGTCTTTGAGTTCATAAATTCTCCTCTCTTTACTCTGCTTCCAGTGATGCAAGGCTTTCTCAAAGTCAATTATCATCGAAAAAACTATCCAACTTTAGCTACTTCCTCTGTGTTATCTTCGCAATAAACTTTCGCAACACTTGTTTTAGCGTTACACAGCTTGGCAATCGTCTGCCGATCTCGCCAATCTCGTCTCGCGAGAACGGAAATCTGGTCACGCGAGATTACTTAACGCGAGATCAAAACAACAATGGTGGCCATTGTCAAACTGCGATCGTTGCTGGAAAAAAAGATGTACTGTAGTTTTTTTTTTGTTGTTGTTTTGACTGAGAAATTTCCTTGCGTCCCAGAAACGCACATTATTTGGAACTGTGCGTCCCGCGGGAAAATTATGCGTCTAGGACGCGGGACGCACAGATAATGAGATGGCTGCATCTAATGACATTAGAGAGCACCAAAAAAAAACAAAAAACATTGTTGTTAGACTATACAGACAAATGGATAAATCACACACCGGTGTGATCATACACTTTTTAAAAAAGTGATCGGTACACTCTAGCACAGCAGAATGTCGGTGCAGTTAATTGAAGAGACGGGCATATTTCCGACCACACCCTTTGTAAGTACGGGTAATGGCCTTCTCAAACGACGCAATGCTTTCGTTGTTCATGACAGTTACACTGTCAGTCTACCAGATCAATATAATTCTGTGTCTTGTACCGGGCGAAATGTCACACTACAAGTCTGTCACCGACCAAACCCCGCCCAATCGACGCGTGCTTCCTCCAACATTCAGTCTATGGCAGTGGTCCTCAACTAGAAATGCTGTAGGTCCAATTTTTTTTTTTTTTTTAAATAAGACCAAGGTCCGGTCCCATGTACGGCGGTCATGGGGAGCAGGGCTATATGCCCATTTAGTATGGTCAAGCCAAGATTATACAAATCAACACTCATCACAACCAACCAATAATGGGGTGCATGAAAATAACAATTATTCACTTTGCCAGTACACAGCAAATAATGAGAGGTATTGTGTTGAGGTACAGGAACTCTTTTATTTTGTTAAATTGTGCCTGCTTAATAATAGAAATAGCCCTTTTAGGGAAATAAGACATTTTTACTTTAACTTTGTTAAACAGTAGTTGTCTTTTTTTCCCCTTAATTTAACAAAAACAAAACAAAATACTCATTTTACCAAAATAAATACTAAACATGAAAACAAAAATGTCCTTTTCATTTGTACAATTCCCCTTTTCACATCCCCTCTGAAATATATCAGAAGAGGAGTTAATAACCATTTTAAATACTGACACAAGGGAGCACAGGAATGTGCAGTGCTGTTCTTCCACTAAAGGTGAATGCAATGTCTGAGGCATGCAAATATTATTTGAGGACGCCATTGGGATGTTCATTTACCATGTTGCGGTGTTCTGCTGTTAAACAGCTGCAAAGATCCCCGGGTAGACGGGAGCAAAACTGCACACAATCGAAACCTCCCGCTATTCGTCTTGTCTAATTGTCTGTGTGCGGCTCTCCTGGGCTGAAGCTGTGAGCACACTGTGGCGTCGCGCATGCGTCTGTTTCCTGACACAATCATCCATTTTGAATGCGTGTGTATTGGGATGGACGCGTGCTGACGCTTACGTATGGCCACACCTTAAGTTCAGAGGAGCCAATCAGCGCGTCGTTATCGCCGACATGCCCTGCTCAGCCAGGGTCTCCAGTTAGTCAAACATTATACAACAAACACACAGTCGCGCTGCTGCGGTCCTCTGCAATACATCTGTTAGTGCACGCAAAGAATACAACGGATAATTTTAACAAGCGATCGCGGTAATGCGCAGATTATAGTCCACAAATGTAAAATGTATAACGTAAAAATCACTTTATAATTTTTTATTTTATACAATTTGCCGAGGGTCCGGACAGAGGAGGTCGGCGGTCCAGTAGTGGATCGCGGTCCGCTAGTTGAGGCAGGTGGGTCTATGGGCTCATGTCTGTCAGGGAGGCAAGACAAACACCTGAAAGTCATGTTGACGGGCATATTATGCGCATTCGTTTGTGATATGAAAAATAAGTGTAAATCGCGGACATAATTACATGAATCATTTTGGGACAAAATATTTCCCTATAGGTTTTAAGTGATACAGCCACGTCTACACACACAGTTGCAGCCACGAGGTTGCAAGGCGTCACGATGGAGTTAGATGTTCGAAAATGAAGTGGTCCATTTTGAAGTGGTCAGGCACTGTTTCCTAACCAGGGGGACACGTATATGAGCACATTGCAGGAGGTTTGTGGAAATATTCAATTTCTTTCAAAGTCACAACGGCCTCTTGACAAATCAAGTGACTCTTTAAAACTCAGATTACCGATGAAAAGAAGGTTTAAAAAAAAAAAAGAATGCGTATTTAAAAGGGGACTTATTCAAAGGAGTTCCAATTTTTTGTGGTAAATGTTATTTAAAGCAAAGGCAGGTTCATTCTTTATTTTGATTCAGAAATAGACTCCATGCCCACGACCTTCATGAGGATAAGCGGTTCGGATAATTGGATGGATGGATTTTTGGGGGGTTTTATATTACTTGTTTGTTTTGAAGGCAACATATTTAGATGCTGTTTAGTTTGAGTTAAATATTCGACAATGCCTCAGAATTAATGTTCACATACCAATTACAATGATTTTCATTTAATAATCAGTTAATACGTTCTGCTTTTGGAGAATCAGCACATTTGAGTGGGGGTGTACTCATGGTATGACAAGAGGTTCAGGGGTACACAATGGAAAAAAAAGGTTGGGAATGTTTTGCACACGCTATCTATCACCAGCTGTTGATGAACAGTATAATGCAAGACTGAAAGAAGAAAATGCACCCTCATCCTCAGACATAGCACTATTTTTATTTTAATATTACTGTGTTACTCAAACTAAAAGAGTACAGTTATGATGATTTGCATCGGGGAAAAAAAGTCAGAAGCGCACACTCAAAATTTTGTAGCGTTTTAACATTTGGTTTTGTTTGATTCTGCATGCTACAGTTGACCACACTGGTGAGTATTGTACCTCTTTACTCGAGCCCTATTGTGGGAACGTTCTTTTCACTTCAGTCAATTGTACAGATTTGGCTGTAAAATTTACATTTCACTGCATTAAATCACCCAATGTCACCGGATATTTTGAATCCGAATCCTTCACACGGCAAACTGACGGTGGGTCAGAATGGGTGAATGGTCAGCCTTTCCAAAATAAAACCCAGATATTTGCAACTTACAGACCTCCATATTAATTTTACAAATTTGCGGTTAATCATTCATTTCAAGAAAATAAACAGTCATTCGCTCATTGTGAAGGGATTCTTGCAGATTTTGGTGGTTTGAGGAGTAGAGCTTTCACAGCAAGCAAACATTATTAAGGAAAAATGACTCATTGAGCAGGAAACACCATTGGGACAAAAAGCTTTCCACAAAGGGGACAGGTGTTATCTTGCGCCTGTGGGAATGTTATCTTTGCCATTTATCTATTTTACATTCATTCAATTTTTTTCTCCCATATTTGAAATTTCACACCAGGGGCGGAGCTACGTGGCGGCATTGGCACTTTTTGGCCGCCGACAAACCTGAGAGAAAATTTTGATATATGTGATTTCTCTTCCATTTTCACGTGGATGAAGTATTCTTCGATCCATTGATACTCTGCCACACATTATTTATATTTACTGCAAATGAAAAAAAATGCTACTACCGGTAATCTGAATGCAAACTTCGCCCCTCACTCGGGTGTTATGTCATCCTGGCCACCCCATTGAAATTTTTTTGGCTACGCCCCTGTCTCACATGAGCCGTGACTACTTAGTGTATGGCTGCATAGAGTAGATCGAGAAACCTTTGAGTCTGTGTCGTGATGATGTGCAGTCATGTGTTGTATCAGTGTTGTTTTTATTTGATGCTGATGATGAGTCAGCTAGGCTTTGATATCATGTACCGGTAGTTACAGTATATAGCATTTGGCTGCTCAGCGACTCATTGTATTTATTTTTTTTTTTTGACAAAGCTTGAAAAGTCACAACACCTCGTAGAATGGAACAGATTAGGATTAACTTTCTTTTAATTGACCACCTGTTCCTACAAGCTTTGCCTTCATCTGTTTCATAAATACCACAGTGTATGATGATTTGTCCCACAATGCACAAATTATTGCTTATCACTGTAGTGTGATGTTATTAACATTGGCAAGATTTTGTCCTATAATATCATATTGTGAGTTATTCTATGATTCCCACCACTACTGGAAACTTCCACTTGGCATATACTGAAAAATGCAAAACACAGAATTTCGAACAAGTTTTTCTCGATAGCTGTTTGAAATAATGAAAAAAATCGAACATATGAACTGTCTGCAACATGCCGAGCAGAAAGGGCCCGTTGGAAAGCAAGTGTAGATTGCCAGAGGACAAAGATCCCCAGAGGGAGAGGGCGAGTAGGAGTGATGGTGGTCACCGTTATACTTAACCATAAGAAAATTCATAGTTAGCCACAGCCCATCGTATCCTATTCCAAGGCAGGCCCCCCTTTTCTTTGTGTGATTTTCGCAGGCCAATTTTTGAGAAGCAAACGTTTGTCATTGAGGGCTTTGTAAATTCCCCATTAGCCGTTCATATTGTGCTTTCTCTTTAACACCTATCATGCCGTCGTGTCACTGATGCGATCATGGAGTTATCTCCTGAAGTGTCCTTAACAGTCTGATAATTATGGCTTCATCAGTTATTCTATCCCATCGTATTATGTAAACAGCAAAAATCCATTTAACAAACCACACGGAAGCATGTCAGACAATCATACAGTATTTTGTGCAACTGGACAAACAGTGGGTGCTCTCGTGTGGATGTTCATCTCCACGCTCGCCACTAGTGGTCACACTTACTCCACCCACTGCTCCTGTAAAGTTGAGGAAAAAGTCAGTCGGAGAGTGACTCCTTTCCAAATTTACATCAAGGGCTGCTGTCATCAGTGCTGCGAGATTGACCCACAAGATTCCAAAGCACGTGTGGACAGCAGTGGCGTTTGGTCTCCGATAATGTGTTAATCCACATGATCAGCATCCGTCCTGTTGAAATGTAGCATTTCTTCTGAGTATAGGCAGAAGAGTGTTTTTCTGTGGGATGAGTTGTCGGGGCAAGGTCAACGGGGTGTCGGCAAATGTCTCCCGGGACCTGCTAAACTCGTGATGAGCATGTGTTTTCTTTGGAAATGTATACAGTTCTGTTAAATGAAAGGAAGAAGGGTGTTCTGCTTCTTGCCCCATGGGGTGAAGCTGGGGCAGTTGTGCTCGCAGTCTCCCAGAAGCCTGCAGTATTGCCAAGTGCAGTGTATGTAGCTTGTGTTACATGTCATGTGGTCAGGTAGTGTTGGAGGGGTAACACCACTGAAGTTTCATATAGCATCTATGCATGTCGTTATTGCCATCAATTGACCCGTTCATTTTTTTGCAGGTGCTAGAATTGAAGAGTTTCTCTACGAAAAGTTGGACAAAAAGGTACCATCCAGAGATACCAATGGGGAACTTCTAGGTCAATATATGCAAGATGCTGCTCACGAATTTGGTCCTGACACTCCATATGGTAAGTGTTTAGCAGAAAAGCGTTAGCCACGTTAAATCCATTGGCTACCGTATTTTCTGGACTACTAGTCGGTCCGGAGTGAGTAAATCGCATCAAGCGTCATAAAATGCATAATAAAGAAGAAAAAACATATATAAGCCACACTGGAGTATAAGTCGCATTTTGGGGGGAAATTTATTTGATAACATCCCACACCAAGAACAGGCACGTCATCTTAATAGGCAATTTAAAATGAAAAAATAAAATAGAGAATAACAGCCTGAATAAGTTTATGATATGCTAACGTTACATGACTCTTAAACAACGAACTAAGAACATGCCTGGTATGTTCACGTAACATATGAAGAGTTATTCAGATAACTATAAGAGAAAGAACATGCTAACAGTTGACCAAACCATCAGTGTCACTCCAAATCACTAAATCCAATGAAATCAAGGTCAAGGTCACGGTCATCTTTATTGTCAAATATGCTTTATGTATGACATGCAGCATCGATGAAATTTCTTCCTCTCAATCCTCGGTGCAAACATGCAAACACACAGCTAAGACAAGATAGCAGCTAATGTAATGTAATGTGAACAGTATAAACAGTATAGACAATATAAACAACAAACAATGGCACTTGTGGCTATTGTGGGTAAAGTGAGGTCGTGCATTGTGCAATACGCAGATGTCGGATGATGAGGGGAGGGTCATAGTCTGTGACAGGATGCATGGGTCGGGCAGAGGCAGAGGGCGGGGAGTGTGGGAAGAGCAGGGAGGGAGTTGAGTCTCCTGACCGCCTGGTGGAAGAAACTGTTTCTGAGCCTGCTGGTTCTGGCACGGAGACTGCCAAATCGTCATCCTCTGTGTCACTTTTAAAGAACTCCGCAAACTCCTCAGGGAGAAGATGCGGTGCTTCCTCTTCAACGTCGCTTACGTCAGTCATCGTCATTTGTTTTTATTAGTTACCGCCAATGTGGAAAGCAACAACACAGGCACCCTCTTGCGATTTAATGTGAAAATAACGTGAAATAATATACTGTAATGCAGGGGTGCCCATTTCGTCGATCCTGATCTACCGGTAGATCTAAGACAGGTCCCAAGTAGATCCGAGGAGAAAAACAAACAAACAGCCATTTGTGTGTCTTTGTTCAGGTTAGTAATATATTTTTTGTGTTAATGTACGCTGCACCATAATCATCCTATCAGTCTCATTTTCACAAAATAAATATTTAAAAAATAAAATAAAGCAGGTAAATCTTGAATTTAAGGTGGCGCGTGATTACGTCACCGGAAGTTGTTAGCGCTCAGCAGTCTGCAATTGCAGCTTGTGATCAGAGCTGTTGCGCTCTATCTTTTATCGTCATTATTCTCATTCATAGTTTGCTTCGTGTACAATTCACAGAGGGCACGGGCAAAGAATAGGAACCTAGGAAGGTCCAGGGAAGCACTTTAAAACGGTACGTGTGAGCTACGATAGTTAACAGGCTGCAAAAGTGCATCGCATGCCTCAGTTTCAGGCTGTTTCTCATCATGGCGTGTGTGTGTGTGTGTGTGTGTGTGTGTGCGCGCGCGTGCCGGTAAGGGTAGATCCCGTGAGGTTAGTTGATCGAAAAGTAGATCTTTGGTCCAAAATGTTTGGGCACCCCTGCTGCAATGTGTTAATCATGATAGATCATACTCCCGGCCAAACTACAAAAAACCCCCAAACAAACTGCGATTTATAATCTGGAAAATATGGTAATTAATTTAGTGAGTAATTAATAAGACATACACTAATCAGAGTCTGAACAATGTGTCTTGAATCTATCTTTAACATACCTGGAGCTACTGACTGAAAGTTTTAAATGTCCTATCACATTTGGTCTAAAGATAGTAGCAACTAACCAAAAAATGGCTATAAAGGCATGTTGCATTGGGAACATCCTTCCTTCTTTTCTTCCTTCTTTCTGTCCATCCATCATTCCATCCATTAATTCATCCATTTTCTTCTGCTTATCTGTGGTCTGGTCGCGAGGACGGTGGCTTTATCAGAGAAGCCCAGACTTCCTTTTCCCTAGCCACTTTCAACCAGCTCCTCTGAGGGGATTCCAAGGTGTTCCCACATCATTTTTCATTTCATCAAAATGTAATGGGTTATTGCTTGGAACATATGTAACCGTCAGCAGCATATCATGAAAACCAGTTGTGGTGTTTCGTTATTTTTGGGCATAACATTTTTGAAGAACAAACTAACCTCTGACTATAAGGTGAATGTAATGTAGAATTTTTCCAATTCAACATTCAGGGGCCTTTGCTTTAGTAATTCGAAAAATGAAAGATTTACCAGCGGTCATGTGTCTTTAATAAATCTGTGTTAATGAGATTCCTCTCCCTTCATGTCAGTACACTACTGTATTATTTTGTGATAAGAGCGAGACCATATTGCAAAAGCACTTTCACTGTCTTGAAAGTAGATAAGTGCAACAATTGTACTCGTAACTCATTTCTGTTTCCTTGCAGGAAGCAGTTTAATCAAGGTCGGAGAGTGTGAGAGAAGATTAGGAGCAACGGAGAGAGAGTTCCTTCATACATCAGCCATTAGTTTTCTTACACCCCTCAGGAACTTTCTTGAAGGAGATTGGAGGACTATTACAGTGAGTGCAATACCTCACTGCTTATGACACTATTTACTTTATTTATTGTCTTGGGTCAGTTTTCCTGTCCAAAGCATTCATAATCCTGCCTCTTTCTAGGAATGAAACCAAATGAGTAACCATGTTGAACTAGCCCCAGGCTATTATTATTGTCCTAATTTCGATTACACACAGAGCGGGGATGAAATTATGGCATACGTTTATCATATGATAGTATTACAACTGCTGTCAAACTCTTATGAATCCGTTTGCAAAGAAACGTCGCCATTGGCCTACAGTGTACTTAAATACTGGTTACCAGACATTCAATCTGGACTGTAATTTAAGTTTTTTTATATTGTGTGTTGTAGTGCTTTTCAAGAACTCTGGAATCTTATATCTGTGACAATCCATCATCATCCCAATTTTTTTCTACAACTTTATACATAACATATGTAAAAATGAGCCTGTGACCTATTTTAAGGGTGACATCCATGCGAGTAGCGAACTGGATGCGATCGCTGACAAGCGGCAAAAGGCTTGCAAAATCCTCACATTTTAATTTAGCACCACTCTGATGTAGGATCGTGCCTCATTATTCATGTACGTGCCCATTCCATGGTTGCCACACGGCCACTCAACGCAGGCAAAATGACTGAGGAAGATAATGCACTGCACCCAAAAACTTTGTATCAGCTGCCAATCTCAAAGAAATTGAGGAATAAACTGCTTCAATTTCCAGCCATTAATTATCTGAACCGCTTATCCTCACGAGGGTTGCGGGTGTGCCGGAGCCTATCCTAGCCATCTTTGAGCAGCAGGCGGGAACTGTTAGCCAGCTAATTACAGGGCACACAAACAAACAACCATTCACACTCATGATATTTAAGGATATCTTAATCTTAATCTTAAATATCATGAGTGTGAATGGTTGTTTGTTTGTGTACCCTTTTGTGTATATTTACATAAAGACATTCAAATTTACATATACATATCAAAATTTAGAGTGTTCTTTTTTTTAATCCACAGTATTTCAGAAATTGTGCTATGTCACATTTTGTGGAGGATGCGTGTGTGTGTGTGTGCGTGTGTGTGTGTGTGTGTGTGTGTGTGTGTGTGTGCGTGTGCGAATAAAAAAAGGGAGCTTTAATTAAACTCTGACTGTATCACTGTGCAGAAAGAACGACGTCTATTAGAGAATCTTCGTCTTGATTTGGATGCTGCTAAAGCACGTTTGAAGAAAGCCAAAGCAGCGGAGGCAAGGGCTGCCGTGAGTTAACCACATTGCAATCTCAGTTATGACTGATGTATCAATATGCTTGATAATTAATGATGATTCTAGTAATCCCATATTACACTTGCTTTGTATTCATAACCTTGGCAGTGCGAGGGTGATGTGAGTATTCAACGCATTTCTTAAGAATACTGTGTACGGTACTTATAATCATTTTTGCCCCATTTGTTTCCATGATATTTTGGTGAATGATCATTAACGGAATGGGGTAAATCAAAGCAAATCAAAGACTACCACAAAAAAAAAAAAACTTCAACTGAAGTTGAAATCTTGAACAGGAATAGACCACGTTGCTGAATTTTCTGCTTTGACTTACAGCATACTTGTTTGTTTGTGTGTTTGTTTTTTAAGCCCCAGTTCAGAAACAAATCACTGCTCGTATGAATGCTCATACAATTCGAATTTTGTCTTTTCACTATTTAAAGTCTTCATTCTTTGTGATACTACTGTGCATCATACTGTGTACGTACAGTAAAAACAAAAGCATGTGCTTGTATTTTAACATGAATACAAGTACAGCTTACCAATCAAAGTTACATTCTCTTTGAAAACTCACTTTCAGTAGTTGGGCATTCGACTGTAATGTGAATATCACTTTTTGAAATGAGTTGTCCATTAAATTGTAATTTATTGAGTCGTACCTGTACGTGCACAAATGTCAAGCAAAATCAGTCCAAATAGTTTCCTGTTGTAGCATATATTTTATGCTTTCATTGTCACTACTAATTTTTGGAATTATTATTCTCCAATACATCCACTGGTTATTTAGAGTTCACTGTAGATTTCAACTCAGGTTTTTTTTTAATCAGATTTTTTTTTTTTAATTGGAAAAGCTCCATTGTTTTCCAAAAGACAAAAATCTGTTTTTCATTTAGGACGATGAGCTTTTGCATGTCAAACCACTGCTATTTTGCTGACTAGATAAAATCGAAATGGTTTTGTTCAGTGCATATTTCCATAGTGGGCCGAGTTAATGTATTGGATGTTTACAGTTCTTGAAACATAATACGAAAAAAAAACAACTGTATTGAAGATTTCGAAAATGTATGTGAAAATGAAATCTGTTTCTTTGTCTGATAAAGGTGGCTCCAGATTTTCAGGAGACCAGACCACGGAACTATGTGCTCTCTGCCAGTGCCTCTGCTGTAAGAGTCTCCTTTACTAAAAGCAACTGTAAATTCTTATTTTGGATTATCATGCTATAACGCATATGAGTGGGGAGATGGGACTGCTTTATACAGGCTATCTGAATTTTTGTGCACCCATCGAATCATTCTTCTTGTACCATTATTAAATACTCCATTCAGTATTGTCGTGACGGAAAGACACTTGCAATGTTGAACGCTAAATCAGGACATGTTCATTTTTCCCCAATCACCCACAACTTTAAAGATGTTTGCTGTTGGCATGCCACCTCCATCATAGGATATCATAAGGCCTCACCGTTCAAAGTTTTTTTTTTTTTCAGGTGTTCTCAGTAAGGTTCTGCATAAACGTGAACACCCTAAAACTAATCTGAACTTTGACTGCTGCAAGATGGATGTTTTCCCAAACTACACTGGTATTTGGAACTGCATAATTCACTCCTGTGGTTCTAGTTCCAACTGGGTTTCAACACCATTTGACAATGACTGTGTTCCATCGTATAGCTAATGCCTTGCAAATGATTTTCTTCACTTCTTCTGATTGATGAGATCCCTTTGAAGCTTAAAAAGCTCTCTTTGGAAAATGGCTTTTTCTGTAAGATACAACTAAAATGAATTTACACTCAAGAATCAAGTGCCAAATTCCGATGCATGTCTACATCAGGTTATTTTTGCCTGCCTATTTATCCCTTAATCACAAAAACATCCCAAATGACTTCACATACAATACATCATTTTTTAGGTACAGTATAGCGCTTTTCACAACAGGTCGAGCAAGCAAGTTGTTTTTTTTAACCTGCTTTTTTATTATTTATTTGTTGTGACGTATCAGTTATAGGATGCTTTGGGTGCAATGTACACTAGCAAAAAATATATATATTATGAATGACACGCACACAATTTTTTTTCTTTCTCATTTACCCCAACACCACTCACGGTCTACTTGGCACCAGTCTGCGGACTACTGGTGGACTTTTTAGGGGGTTCATTCATTCATTCATTTCCGCTTTATCCTCACAAGGGTCGCAGCGGAGTGCTGGAGACTATCCCAGCTGTCTTCGGGCAGTAGGCGGGGGACACCCTGAACCGGTTGCCAGCCAATCGCCGGGCACACACAGACGAACAACCATCCGCGCTCACACTCACACTCACACTCACACTCACACTTAGGGAAAATTTAGAGTGTTCAGTCAGCCTGGCATCCATGTTTTTGGAATGTGGGAGGAAACCGGAGTACCCAGAGAAAACGCACACAGGCCCAGGGAGAGCATACAAACTCTACGCAGGGATGCCAGAGCCAGAACCGAACCCTGCACCTCTGCACTGTGAGGTCGACGCGCTCACCACTCGACCACTGGGCTGCTTTTTAGTGGGTGAATAAGCTTAACTGACGGGAATATACTGAACAATGTTTAACGGGGGTTTGAATGTGAATAGTCGAGGCTGGACACATTATCTCCAGTTAGGAGGTCTACACACTATGTAACCACATTATTCTAGGTTTGCATTTGTACTCTCTTCCCAAAAAGATGTTTCTATTTCAAACAAGTTGTCGTGGCAGGTGGCCCGGTGGTCCAGTGGTTCAATTCCAGCTCTGGCCTCCCAGTGTGGAGTTTGCATGTTCTCCCCGTGCCTGTGTGGGTTTTCTCCAGGTACTCCGGTTTCCTCCCACATTCCAAAAACATGCATGACAGGCTGATTGAACACTCTAAATTGTCCCTAGGTATGAGTGTGAGCGTGGATGGTGGTTTGTCTCTGTGTGCCCTGCAATTGGCTGGCAACCAGTTCAGGTGTCCCCTGCCTACTGCCCGAAGACAGCTGGGTTAGGCTCAAGCATGCCCGAAACCTTTTTCCTTTTAAACTGTCAAAATTACTGTTAAACCAAATTTATGCCCGATTAAAAAAAACAAACAAACTTAAACTGGGATAGGCTCCAGCACACCTTGCAACCCTTGTGAGGCTAAAAGCAGATCAAAAAATAGATGGATGGATGGTTGGACGGTTAGACATGTTGTAGTGCTCATTAAAGAGGGAAAAGTAAAATAAATAAATGAAAATCAACTCTTGGTTTGATTTTGTCCAATGAAATTAGAAGAGGAAATGAAAGTGATGCCATTACAAAATCTTTTTTGTCCCCACATCAACTACCTAGCCCCCTACTATGTGCCCCCCATTCTATAATGTAAACATATATGGAACTTTTTTTTCAACAGATTTATCAAATTTTTCTGTGATTATTTCTAAATTCTGTATTTTGTTCTGTCATATGCTTGTACATTTCAGCTTTGGAGTGAAGAAGTTGAAAAAGTAAGTGTGACTATTTTTTTAATTGTACACCTGATTAAGAAAAGAACTCCTCTCATCTTCATCTCACACCTCGAATAATTTTAGCACTTAGAAGATGAAATAAAATCACCTGTAGTCTTATCCTCAATCAAGGTTCTAGGTTGAAATCTTTCCTTTTTTTTCAAACTCAATGTCATCAATGTTGTTTTTGTTGTTTCAGATTGAACTTGAACTCAGGGTTGCCCAAACTGAATTTGACCGACAGGCAGAGGTCACACGGCTTCTTTTGGAGGGTATCAGCAGCACACATGTATGTGAGCCACACTTTTTTTTTTTCATTTCATAGACATTAACGACACAAATGCAATTTTGACTTTCCCATGGTCAAAATACCACACACTTTATACATGTGTATTATTAAATTATTCCCAAACTAATTTTATGCTCCTGAATAAATGAGTTTGAATGACAACAACAATCGGGCAAACACATAATTTAACGGGTTTGCATGTGACTCTTGTAATTTCACTTCAGGTGAATCACCTCCGCTGCCTGCATGAGTTTGTCGAGGCCCAAGCAACTTATTATAAGCAGTGTCACATCCACATGCAAGAACTACAGAAAGAACTTGAAAG
Source organism: Hippocampus guttulatus (assembly GCF_054856545.1). NCBI lineage: Eukaryota > Metazoa > Chordata > Actinopteri > Syngnathiformes > Syngnathidae > Hippocampus > Hippocampus guttulatus. Next base: position 21,287,060 of record NC_141265.1, read on the forward strand.
GTGAGAGCCAGCTTGGTAGATTGTGTGGATGGATGTGGAACTCACTTCATATAATATTGCACAGGTACAATCAATCACACTGTCCACAGACACAAACAAAAAAAAAGCATAGTCATGGAGGATAGTTCAAGCGTGTTTTTTTTTCCTCTCCCTACCAAGTGGTTTCCTTTCTGAACTCTGACCGTAAATTTCCCCATTGCGGGACAAATAAAGGATATCTTAATCTTAATCTTAATCTTAAAATGAACAATGTGCAATAGACATCAGGTGCAGATGTTTCATGAGAGAGCAAGAACCAGTTCCTGTGGCAAGAGGTTTCGGTCCAACTGGAGCCTCCTGCATGAGGGGAGGGCGTGGGACAGGCTGTGTCCAGGGTGAATAGGGTGAGCAGTCGTCCAACTTCAGGGTCCTGGAGACATCCAGGTCCTGAATGGATACAGCCGATAGCCTTCTAAGTATCTGCAGTCTGTACCTTTTCCTGACAGCACTACCATCCTAATACAAGGTGATGGAGGAAATCACTTTTTGGCTCGGGGGCCACATTGATTTCTAAAATTGACAGGTGGGCCGGGTCAGCACAAGATATGGTTCATATAAAAAACTGTATATGTTGACAGTCCATAACAAACATCAACAGAACAAAAGCATTAAAGTATTACCTTTTTTTTTTAATGAGAACAGTGAAATAACTGTGGTATATGTCCTGTATGAACGTCCAAGTATGTTAACAACATACAGTACATGTGTGACAACACAAGCAACAAAGTGCAACAATATATTTCCCCAAAACTGCAGCATACAGTACAGGTAGGTGACAAAATATAACAAAGTTAGGACTACTTGCTACAAAATGACACGAGTAAAAGACCTGGTGGTTTCTTTCCACTCACTCACTGTCTCGAACTTGACCTCTCCTCAATCACCACACAAGACAGCGTTGCTCAGCTGATGTCGTGCAATGAATTTTTGATGCCAGCCACGGGACGCTTTGAAGTCTTCGATGCCCATAGTTAGTGTTATGGAATTCGCTTTCTCTCTTTTTAGCGGTCCAGTTTGTGGAAAGTTTTTTGCACGATAACAGTCAAGCCATACCAGGAAACGTGTATTTAAGATAAGATAAGATAAGATAAGATATCTTTTATTTGTCCCACACTGGGGAAATTTACAGCCCCCAGCAGCAAGAATGTAGGCAGAAAGAAGAAGAAAAAACAAACAAACACCATTCAATTAAGTGCAATATAAATACAAAATGGACAAATCGCAGTGCTATTTACAGTTGTTTTCCACATCATTTAATTATTATTAATATTATTGTTGCTATTTTTTATTCAGCAGCCTGACAGCAGTTGGTAGGAACGAGCGTCGGTATCTCTCCTTCTTGCAGCGCGGGTGTAACAGTCTCTGGCTGAAGGAGCTACCTAATGCTGTCAGGGCGGGCTGGAGAGGGTGGGAGGGACTGTCCATCATAGCTTTTAGCTTAGTTAGCATCCTCCTGTTGCCCACCTCCTCCAGAGTGTCAAGGGAGCAGCCCAGGACAGAACTGGCCTTCCTGACCAGTCGCTCCAGTCTCTTTCTGTCCCGGGCTGAGATGCTGCCTGACCAGCAGATATTGCCATAATGGATGGCCGAGGCCACCACCGAGTTATAGAAAGTCTTAAGACTGTCCGTCGAGCCGCAGGCAATTCACTCTGAGCATGGAAATAGCCAGAATCAGACTGAGCAAGAATCGCTTCCTCGTTTTTCAAAGTCTCGTAGATTTGAGACTTTCCGACTCCAAACGTCTCCTGAATGTTTCGTTCTTTGTCACCTGCTTCGTTTAATCAGATACACTTCACTTTCTCTTCCGCGGCCATTACTGTTCCTCTTTCTTTGGATGCTACGGAAGAGGATTAGGGCCAATGAAGAAAAAAAACGTATCCTCTTCCGTAGGATGCCATGATCTACAGGACGTAAAAATATTCGCAATTCCAGTAAAACTCACTGCAATAAAGAGTCTCTTGCATGTCGCTGTTTTGGATCCAATGATAGAAATCGCGGCGCGGACAGCCGGACACAATTATTCCGTCGTATCGAGCGGGAGTTGCTTGAAATGCCTGTCATTACAAGTCCAAATTAAATGAATGCAATCATTTACATCGAACCTTAATTGTGTACCAACCTTCGGCGGGCCGGATTAAAAAGACCAACGGGCCGGATCCGGCCTGCGGGCCGTAGTTTGCCCACCCCTGGGATAGCCTCTGTTGACCGAGTTGAACTGCACCAACATCTTGGTTGGCAGCTTAAGTTTGTCCAACTGCCGCAGGAAGAAAATCCTCTGCTGGCCATTTTTAATCAAGTGGCTGATGGTCGGCTGCCACTTGACTTCCTGGGTGATGGCGCTACCCATAAAGTGGAAGAAGATGGAGGAGTCTGTGAGGGTGAGGGAGCACCGTGGGTCTGTGACCTTCCTGAAGTCTACAATCATCACCTTTGTTTTCTGAGTGAATTAAGCCGCAGGTTATTGAGTCTGACGAAGGTGGTGTCGTCCACAGACTTGATCAGTTTTACTGATGAATGGCTGGAGGTGCAGCAGTTGGTGTTTTGCAAGAAGAGACAGGGGGGAAGTACACAGTCCTGAGGAGCTCCGGTGCTCATGGTCCTTGTGTCCGAGACAGTCTTCCCCATCTGTACAAGTTGTTTCCGGTACTTCAGGGAGTCTGTGATCTACCTGTAGAGAGAGTCGGGTACATTGAGCTAAGAAAGCTTCTCCTGGAGTTGAGCTGAGAGAATGGAGTTGAAGGACCAACTGAAGTCCAGAAACAGTTTTCTGGGGAGTCAAGATGTTGCAGTATGGAGTGGTGCGCCAGGTTAACCGTTGACATGTTGGATCTGTAAACAAACAGCAGCGGGTCCAGGAGAGGAGGGGTGATTTATTTGAGGTGTGGGACCAGCCACGCAAAGGACTTAATGACTGCAGACGTCCGCGCCAAATATCTGCAATCGTTAAGTTCCCGGTAATGCTTGACCTCTTTGGAGAACATGGACAATAGTGGAGGACTTCAAGCAAGCTGGCACATGGCATGACTCCAGTGAGGTGTTGGGAGCCAGCTCATCTGCACAGTGCCTTAAAAGTGAGAAGTGTACAGGGAGACACAGTCCGGTCTGGGATCTCCGTGGGGGTGCAGCCATCTAAATATTGTGTGCACATTCTGCTCGTAGAGTGACAGGGCAGGCGTAGTGGAAGGGGGTCGTTGGAGACTACGATGATGCTGTTGGGAGATGTGAGGATGTTTATGTAGAGTAGTGTGCAGGGCCAGGTCGTTCACACCTTGTGCGGGGGATTAGGCTTGTAGGTGGTAAGCAGTCAGAGAGTTAATAGCCTCAATTTTGGCATGTCTCACCTCTCTGCTAAACCACTTTTTTTGCCCTCTTGTAGCTGTTTTGTCTCTGCTTCTGAATGGTGCCTCCATTTGTGGACCAGATTGTTTGAGGTGGTATCACTCAGTGTTTGCAAACGTAGCAATTGCTGTTTTTCATCATGATTCGTTAAAAGTTACAAAAATTGCAAAGGTCTTTGCCAGACGTTTACAAACTGCTTTATTGGTCGCAGACTGTTTTTCTTGACGCCATCACATTTTTAACATCTTCAAAATACCTGTGACAAGAAAAACAATAAAAAGGCATTGGCTACACATGAAATCACTTGCAAGCATTCGTGAGAACCATTCAGACACGTTTGGACGGACTAAACCTAAAATTGAAAAAAAAAAGTTCATTATATTCATAAGTGAAATAAAAAGTGTTTCCAAATAATCATAACAGAAGTGTACAAAACTAATCAAACTGACTACTGCTTAATAAAAGCAAGCACCCTGAAGTGGAGTTTCGGAATAGCCTACTGTACTTTTCAAGGGGAATAACAGCCACAAATCGGAAAGTCCACTCGAGAATTAGACAATGGAACATATGCAAGGCCTGAGATGCATTTGTGAATTTGTTGTTGAGAGAAAAACAATATTCTTCAGCATTTATGAAATGGCAGTATGTGTGTCCATCCTCACTGTCGCCGATTCTGGAGCCAGCCTAGGCAGTGGAGCTTCATCGGACTCCACCTGGGCCACAGTTATGCTCCAAAACTGCACAGCGCACACATTTTGTTGATAGAAAACATTGACAGAATATGAGAAACATAAGGCATTCCATCAGAACGTGACGGACCGAGAGGAAACATTCTGGGAACAATCAGTCAATCAAAACATTATCTATTGAGAGCTTCTCACCCAGAAATCGGCACCCAAACCGCTCTACGGATTAAAATAGCAATCACTGATTTGTTAGTCCTGACGGTGCGGAGTGTGTTCAATCCATATGTGGCCATACCCTCTCGTTACATGATTTCCCTTTTGAATGGACTGAACAATCAGGCCGTATTTTCCCTGTTCTCCCCCAGACTTCCAAATGCTTTTGCACTGAATTCCACCGGCTGCGTGGCTTCTGCAGACGTGACGTCAGAAGGCTTGAACAGCGCTGTGGAGATGGAGACACTGAAGATTGAGGAAGTGCAAGCACCTGCTGCAGGCACTCGCACGGCCAAAGTCCTTTATGATTACGATGCTGTTGACTCCAGTGAGCTTTCCCTCATAGCAGATGAGGTGAGGTTTGACTAACGTCAGGTACTTGGAAAACATGGAGCAGTGTCACAAAACATCTTGTTTTACTTTTAAACGATGGCTTGCCCTTGGTATAGATACCACTCGTCTCTCCCAGCCTGCACAAAGACGAGATACACACACACAGACAAAGGGCGGGGCTCAAGGAGCTGAGTCATGGGACCGAACAACTTTTGCTGGTATAGACCATAGAAAGTGAAATCCCCAAATTCCTTGCAATTGTATGATGAGTAACATTGTCCTAAAACTATTATTTTCTCATGCAGTTGTTAACAAAAAGGTGAACCTTGTCCCACGTTTGCTTGTGAATGTCTGAGCAATTCCGGGAAGCTCCTTTTATACCCAATCGTGGCACCCACCTGTTCTCAGTTAGCCTGCTCACCTGTGGGATGTTCCAAACAGATGTTTAGCATTCCTCAAATTCATTTCTATTTTTGCCACCTGTCCTAGCTTTTTGCAATGTGTTGCAGCCATAAAATTCGAAGTTTCGAAGACTATTTGCTCAAAACAATCAACTTGATCAGTTTGAACATTAAAAATCTCGTCTTTGTAGTGTATTCAATTTTGGTTTGGTTTGTTTATTGAACATAAAACATATACAGTAATAATTTGACAGAAAATAAGGTAAATAAAATAGTAAAAAGAAAGAAATCAGTATTCATTCAACACAGTTATTATGTTCAAGGGAGTAGGAAGAAGTAAAAAACGTATCTAGTCCTACCCCGTTATGTGTTTATATCTAATAAATCATTTTTATATCAATCAGAAAAGAAAGAAAGTAAGAAGTCTCCATTAAGGCTCATACTTTACCCTTAACCGTGATATTTTTACAACTTTTGGTTTGTATCGGGATTGTATACATCCACACCATGGCACTCTTGTGTCAATTTTCTCTTGTATTTATAATGGATATTTCAATACCTTTCTCTATTTATCAACTTACCGGTAGTTCTGATTTATCATTATATTTAATGTTTAGAATTTATCATTCTAACTCTGATTGATGTAGGTTGTTTGTACTATTTTTTTGAATTTGTTTTTGAACTCAGCAAGCGATTTACTCATTTTCAGGTCCGTTTCGAAATTATTCCACAAATTAACACCTTTGATAGATATACTTCTTTGCTTGATGTTTGTTCTTGTTTTGAGTTTTTTTTAATAAGTTGGTACCTCTTAAATCATAGCTGCTTTCTCGAATTTCGAAAAACTTCAGAATGTTTTGGCAGAGCAGGTTATTGTGTGCTTTGTACATTAATTGGGCGATTTTAAAGTCAACCAGGTCATAAAATTTCATCGTATTTAATTTGATAAATAGTGGATTTGTGGGTTCCGTATATTTTGATCTATTAATAATTCTAATTGCTTTTTTTTGTAGTTTTAGAATAGGGAGTGTGTTTGTTTCGCAGGCATTTCCCCATATATTTCCACACAGTAGGTCATATATGGTAATAATAATGAAGTGTATAATGTGTACAAAGATCTCTTATTTAGCACTTCCTTGGTTTTGTAGAGGATCCCTACGGTTTTGGCTATTTTTCTTTTTACGTTATCGATATGTGGCTTCCAACATAGTTTTGAGTCTATTACTAATCCGAGAAACTTGGTTTCATACGCTCTTTCTATCTCAATTGAGTTTACCATAATTTTAGCTTGGTGTTTGATTGGTCTTGTGCCAAAAACAATTAACTTCGATTTTTTCAGGTTAAGTGACAATTTATTTCTGTCGAACCAGTTTTTTAATTTGTTTAATTCGTTTTCTACGGTTGTCAGGAGCTGTTTCAGATTTATTCCAGAACAGTAGAAAGTTGTATCATCAGCAAATAGGACACATTTAAATTGTTTTGAGACCTTGCAGATATCATTTATATATAAGATGAATAGTTTTGGACCAAGCACTGACCCCTGAGGAACTCCGTGAGTGATTTTCAGTTGATTCGTTTTTTTATTGTTGAGCTGCACGTACTGATATCTGTTTTCTAAATAACTTTTTATCCATTTATAAGCTACACCTCTAATGCCATATCTTTCTAGTTTCTCAGTAATGTACTGTGATCTATTGTGTCAAAAGCTTTTTTTAGATCTAGGAAAACCCCAACAGTAAATTCTTTGTTGTCTATATTAGTGGCTATTGCTTCCACAAACTCCATAACTGCCATTGAGGTGGTCCGTTTTTCCCTGAAGCCATATTGATTCTCACTTAACAGCGCATGCTTTTGTCACAAGCTATCAAGTCTGCGAGAAAATAGTTTTTCTAATATTTTTGAAAATTGTGGTAGTAGTGATAATTGTGTATAATTTGTAAACAGATGTCTTTCTCCACTTTTATAGATTGGAATAACTTTAGCAATTTTTATCTTTGATGGAAAGATACCAGCTTTGAATGACAGGTTGCATATGTGCGTGAAAGGTCGCACTACATATTCTATAATCTGCTTTATTATTGTCATATCAATACTAAAGCAATCAGTTGACTTTTTATTTTTAGAAGTTTTTACAATATTTGATACTTCTTGTTTTACAGCAGTAAGGAACATCGTGGAGGAGTTTTTTTCTACGTATCTATCTATTTCAAACAAGTTTGTTGGATCAGGAATTTGTTTTGCTAGGTTACTGCCGATGTTGACAAAATACTCATTAAATTCAGTTGCTATTTCTGCAGTTTTTTCCATAATAGTATTTTTGCCTTTGATAAAATACTCTGGATAATCCATTTTTTCGGACTATTTCTGATTACTTGATTAAGTATTTTCCATATTTCTTGTGTGTTACTTTTATTCTGCTCTAATAGTGCCTGATAATGATCTCTTTTACTGGTTCTTATAATATTTACTAGTTTATTTTTATAGGTCTTATTTTTTTCTGCTTCTTCAGTTCTCAATTTTAAAAACAATTTATATAAATTGTTTTTCTTTTTACATGTGTTTTCTATGCCTTTCGTTATCCATGGCTTACTTGGGTCTTTATACTTTTTGGAGACTTTAGTTCATGGAAAATGTTTATCATATAAGGAGATTCTGGTAGACTGAAATACTTCAAATGCTGTATTTGGGTCTTCGTTTGAGTAGACCTAGGTCCAGTTTTGTTTTTCTAGGTCTTGCTTAAAAGCATCGATGGAGCGTTGGGTTCTTAGTCTTATTTCTGTTATGTGAGTTGTTGACTTAGCTTTTCTATCAAAATAATTATGAAAAACTGCAAAGACAGGTAGGTGGTCACTTATGTCATAAATGAGAAGTCCACTTTCCATTTTCTGATCAATCTTATTCATAAATATGTTATCTATTAATGTGGCCGTGTCAACTGTTATTCTGCTAGGTTTCAGGATTACTGGGAAAAGGCTGTTGCTGTACATAGTATTTATGAAGTCTGTTGTTTTTTTGTGTCCATTTGGGTTTAATAAGTCAATGTTAAAGTCACCACGTATTATTCGTGTTTTCTTATCGTTGTTGTAACAGCATATCTGTTAGTTTTTTATTGAATGTGTCAATACATGATCCTGGTGTCCTATAGATGCAACTTATGATGATATTTGATGCCTTTTTTAATGTATTTCAATGGTTAGACATTCCATTAGGTTTTCTATTGTGTTTGTCAATCTCTCGATTTTACTGCATTTAAGTGCTTTGTCTACATATATTGCAACCCCCCCTCCTTTTTTGTTTTCCCTATTAGTTGCAAACATTTCATAGCCTTTTATTTCCATTTCACTTGTTTTATCTTCATCAAGCCAAGTTTCTGATATGGCAATTATTTTAAATTTATTGAATTTAGTCAGGTATTCTTTGATTTTTGTGAAGTTTTTATAGAGACTAAGACTGTTTAAGTGTATTACTACTGAAAGTGCATTTTCCAATTTTATATTAGTGTTGAATTGTTCATCCAGGTAATAGTCAGAGTTTGTTACCCTTTGTTTGTTCTTGAAGAAGTTATTGCCTGGGTCCAAATTGTTCTCGGGATCAAATGGCTTATAGTCAATATCTTCAAAGGGTTGGAAGTCCATGTTTTTGGGATGTGAATTTCCCGCTCCCACGCGGTCGTCGCTGGCTCCCTTCGCGGTCGTCGTTGGTTCCCTCGCCGTCGTCGCTCGCTCTCTCGCCGTCATCGCTGGCTCCCTCGCTGTTGTCGCTGGCTCCCTCGCGGTTGCTGGCTGGACGTCTCCTGGATCCCTCGTGGTCGCTGGCTCCCTTGCGGTCGTCGCCGACTCCCTCACGCTCGCTGTCTGGCTGCCTCCCGACTCCCTCAGGCTCGCTGGCTGGCTGGGTGTCTCCCAGTTCTCTCGCGGTCACTGGCTCCCTTGCGGTCATCGCTGGCTCCCTTGCAATCGTCGCTGGCTCCTTCGCGGCTGCTGGCTGGTTGTCTCCCAGCTCCCTCGCGGTCACTGGCTCCCTTGCAGTCGTCACTGGCTTCCTCTCGGTCGTCACTGGCTCCCTCACGGTGGTCGCTGGCTGGTTGTCTCCCGGCTTCCTCGCGGTCGCTGGCTTCCCTGCAGTCGTCGCTGGCTTCCTCGCAGTCGTCACTGGCTCCCTCACGGTCGGTCGTCGCTGGCTCCCTCGCGGTCGGTCGGTCTTGAAAAGGTTATTGTCCGGGTCCAAGTTGTTCTCACGGTCAAATGTCTTGTGGTCAGTAGGGTTGGAAGTCATCAAAGGGTTGGAAGGGTCATAAAAGGGTTCGAAGTCCATGTTTTTTGGTATGTGAATTTCCTGCTTCAGTAGGGTCAGAGTTTTTGTCGTCAGGTGGTGAACAATTCTCAGTATGCTGCTTGATGGTGTTGAACTCGAGCCTGTTGTGTTGGAGTACTGGTGCGGGGGTGGACGATAAGTTTGTCATGTCTTAAGTAGGCAGTTTCCCCTCTGTCACGTGCAGCTTTTAGTTTTGGGAGGAGCTCTTCTCTTTTTTGTCGTACGGCATCTGTAAAGTCTTCGTTGATGTAGATGTTGGAGCCTTTTAAGTATTTTGCTTTTTGTAGGATCCATGTTCTGTCCTTGTATTTTAGAGATTTTACCACAACTGGCCTCGGTCGAGGTCTTCCAGGTTCTTGTCTTCCTGTGCGGTGAGCTCTCCACCTCAATTTGCCCCTGTATCAGCAGTTTCTCCTTGAGGATTTTTCAAACCTTTTCCTCTGTTTCAGTCCACGTTTCTCCCGGTGTTTCCTCAATTCCATCAATTACCAAGTTGTTTCTTCTTGACTGTCCTTCCAAGTAGTCCATCTTGTCTGTTAATACTAGCATGCCGTCACATATTTTGTAGAATTCTGTTTGCGTGTCTTTGGAATGGCCAGTTTGACAGATTAGATTTTTTTAATGTCGTCTACCTCTTTTTGGGTAAAGTTGATGCTGGTTTTTATTTCTTGGACTTCCCTGGTAAAAGTGTCAAGTCGTGAGTTTGTTGAGTCTATTATCATCTTGACAAATCCTTTGAAATGTTCCTGTTGTTGTTGCAAGAGCGCCGTAAAAAGCTCTTTTTGTTGCTGGAGTAATTCGTTTATTTGAGTGAGGGTCAGGAAGTCCTCATCCTGCTTTGTGTCTTGCTTCTGTTTGGGTGGCATTTTGTCGGGTCTCGTTGCTAGCCGGTTGTATGCTAGTTTGTGACGTGTCCAGTGGGCTTGCTGCTGGGTGTTTCTAACGTGGCAAGTGGGTTTGCCGGCTCCCTGGCGTTCGGCTGGTTGGTCTCTGGTGGTGGGTTCCAGCTGCGTAGCGTCTGTTCGCAGTTAGCTTCCGTGCTAACGTCAGCGGTTAGCTTCCGTGCTTTTAAATATAGGCTGAACATGATTTGCAAATCATTGTATTCACACTGTTCCAACTTCAGTGAAATTGGTTTGTATATGCGCCGAATCTAACATCTTACAAGACGTGCTGCACAGTTGCCCTGACATGTCTAGCATATTGCCATATGCCTAACATACACCTGGAGTGGTTCATTGCATAATACAAACAATTCCCGGTTGTCATTTGCACACAGACACACAATGGAAAGTGTGTGGGCGTGAGTCATGTTTAACATGATTACAATCCTCATTCCTGTTTTGACCCTGGTCTCTCGAGCCTCACCCAACGAAGCAAAATTACACATTTGTGTAGGCGGACACATACTTGCAAAACTTTTACTGCACTTGTAAAGCAGGTCTGTTGATAATCATCTCATAAGTCCTGGTTTCAGTGTTGAGCGCTTCCTATCTGTTGATGTAGCCAAAGCTATTGGCTAGTCCAAATCTTTCAAATTCAAGGCCCGGGGGCCAGATCTGGCCCACCACATCATTTTGTGTGGCCCGCGAAAGCAAATCAAACATGTCAACTTCCATGATGCTTGCTAAAATCTATTCCAAAATTTCAAATTCTCATGTTATAAATAAGAGAATATTGTCAGCATTTTCTTGTTACCAAACCCTTCATTTGAGTAACTTCAAGAATAGTTGAGTAAACCATTATTCTTGACTTATTGATCAAGTTTCACAGTCATAACGGCCCTCCAAGGGAAATGGTAACTACAATGTGGCCCGCAACAAAATTGAGTTTGACACCCCTGGGATAGTCATTGAGAACACATTCATTCATTCATTCATTTTCCGAACCGCCTAATCCTCACTAGGGTCGCGGGGGGTGCTGGAGCCTATCCCAGCCGTCTTCGGGCAGTAGGCGGGGGGCACCCTGAACCGGTTGCCAGCCAATCGCAGGGCACACAGAGACGAACAACCATGCGCACTCACACTCACACCTTGGGACAATTTAGCGTGTTCAATCAGCCTGCCATGCATGTTTTTGGAACGTGGGAGGAAACCGGAGTACCCGGAGAAAACCCACGCAGGCCCGGGGAGAACATGCAAACTCCACACAGGGAGGCCGGAGCTGGAATTGAACCCGGTACCTCTGCACTGTGAAGTCGACGTGCTAACCACTGGACTACCGGGCCGCCCATTGAGAACACAGTGACTATCATTATGTAACTCATACTATCGTTTAACATCCATTCATCCATCCATTTTCCGATCCGCTTTATCCTTACAAGGGTCACGGGGGGTGCTGGAGCCTATTCCAGCTGTCGTACCTAGACTCCCTGGAGAGAAACCACACAAAACCAGGGAAAACACACACCCCACACTGACAGGACCACTAAATGATTTGGTTTGAAAAGAGACCTGGAACATCCTGAGTAAACCTCTCGTTATTATGTCGCATATTATTTCCTCAGTGAGTCACTTTTTTATCTCTGTCATTATCACATACAACCCTTCAAGTGACCTGTTTTTTTGTTGTTGTTTTTTTGTGTTGCAGATAATTACTGTTTTCACAATCCCAGGAATGGACTGTGACTGGCTAGTTGGTGAAAAGGGGGACCAAAAAGGAAAAGTACCTATAACATACCTGGAGCTTCTCAGCTGAAGAACACACTGACACCAAATTTTATGAATGGAAAATTTCATTTTCCAGTCCTCATACTCTCCTTTCACTAGCATGACACGACAGACAGCAGCTGTTTGATCTAATTTACAAGCTTCACATAGCTTCCAATGTGTTACAAGTAATGACACCTGTTTGACAAGAATGCGTCCAGTCAGTGACGCAAGTTAATCTACAAATTGAATAACTTTCAAAACACAAGTTTGTGTTGACTTAGTGCAAATTCCATTTCAACTTACATATTCCGTTGTGTACATTTGGAATTATTTACTCCATAATGATAATGATGTCTCAAAGTGGCTTGAAAGGGACTATCGTTTTCACAAACAAACTCACGTTATGTATTTCTTGCTCAGGAATAATAAATTGGCATTAATTTCTGTTAGGGATCTGTTTCGGAGCCATCTGTAAGTAAGTGCCTCTGGAATGCCTTTTTTTCATTGGCTGAATTGATATCTAACCCTCCTCCCCGTCCCCCATGCCTTGGTGTGATGTCAGTGAAGTAACTGGAAACATTGAGGACATTCTAAAACGCTGATGTCACTTAGGTTCAAAAACTGCGATCAATCATCACCAATATTTCTGTAGACATCTTCACTTATGCCCACTTCAACCTCTGAATAAAATCACAACGAACTGGCTGTGGAGGCAAAGTCAAAACTGCTTAATTAAAAGACAAAAACAAACAACCCAATGTCGCTAAATGCTCAAAAAACATGGTCACCACCAAAATTTAGGTGCACATCTCTACCCATGCCCACTTCAATCTGAAAATATTCAAACAATTTCCCCAATATCTGGGGTTTTATGGACATTCAGCCTTTTCCTCATAAGAAAGAGGACTACATTTGCATCCATAAAATCCCCAAATATTGGGACAATCGTTATATTTTAAGAGGTTGAAAATGGGCATGATTAAGAGCTTGATTAGAGCTGTGCACATAAGTGTTCGTGATGATTGGGCATAGTTTTTCGGACACAAAGTGATTTTTTCTGTTTCGAGAGCACCTATCTAATGTCCATAAACTCCTACATATTGTGATGAGTGGGCATGAGTGGTGATGATCCATCGCAGTTGTACACATGTTTAAGTCCAGAACTATAAAATAAGTGCCGATGTTGGGCCCCATCCGAGTCCCTTCAAGTTCATGGGCCTCACACGGGTCATCATTACAATATACAATACAATAAATCACAATATATACAATACATCTTTATTTATATAGCGCTTTCACAACAGCTGCAGCTGTAACAAATGGCTTTACAAAACAGCATAAAGTAAAATAATAAACAACATATAACATAAAAACATGGACAGTCGTGCAATCCTAACCACTTTTCCCTCAGACGCTTTGTTTTTCGAAGTAGTTCTAGATGAAAGAGGAGAGAATCAAAGTGTCGTTTCACCAGTGGATCAGAGACGTCATGTTCAAAATGTGCACAAGTCGGCTCCAAGCTAAGTTTGAAAGTAAACAAGAAGCAGTAGCGTCCATTGACAGTAAAAAGAGATTGGTTCACTTGTCCTGCCCCATGTAAATCCGCTTCAACTTCAACCGGCGACTCTCAGTCGGTGGCATCCGCGCTCCTTGCTGACGCTCCTCTCGCTTCATCCTCGGATCCACAAGCCATCCATCCAGCCGCACCAACATTCACACAAATATCAAATGATTACAAATACACACATAAAACACTCTATCTTACCTTTTGATCCCGAGTGACAAAGACAGCAGCTAACCACTAAGTGGCACTGAGCTAACAGCTAGCGTGAGAAGCTAACAGCATTTTTACGCTTTACTTATTGCTCCTCGTTCTCAAACAACAGAAACAGAATGCACAATAACATTCACAGAAGATCCAAATGAAAGTTTATTATTTTCCCCAAACGAGGCTGGTCTTTACCAAATGACAGTCTTACCAAGACTGTGACAATGAAACCACAACAGAAATTAGACACTTGCCTAAATAAGCCAGCTGGCAGCGCTAAACCTTCCTTAGCAGAACCAATGTTTCGCCTTAGTGATCCACATGGCTAGAAGCGATAATCTCGGAATATCACTGAAACACTCCTTAACACAGAACAAAAGTCAAATTTCTGCTTCAAATATGAGTCCACCTACTGTAACTATCTTTTGTAACTTCCAGGCACCTACTGTGCCACCTTTTTTGTTTCATTACCACTAAAAGCCAAATGAAAAGCAGCGTTTGAGCAGTCTGAAATCAACTGACTTCTCATGCGATATTCTGACAATGTATGAGGACCAAACATTATTTGAATTTTGGTGCGTATTTTTCAACAAAATGTGGCTCTACCACCTCCAATGATGAAGTACCGCACACTTTTCGCTGAAAATGTATGTTTATCTGCTAATGTATTGCTGTTGCCTTTATTTATTTATTTTTATTTTGTGTTTTGAGGGCACATGATGTTTAAGTTTAAAAAAAAAAAGCTAAAACGTCTGCACTGAACCGAGATGAAGACGAATGAAATTGTGTCAGTTCTTCTGCAAGTCTAATGCATAAAGTTATAGAATATAATCTTTCTGAGCGAGTTTACAGACAATGATTAATAAGCTTATACTGTAGTATAGAATTTGAACAAGAGCGTATGTGCGGTCAGATTTACTATCAAAGAGGACAACACTCGGAACAATTGTTGATAGTTTTCATGACTTTGCCTTTTGACTACCACTTAAGATTTGTAATATTTCATTTTGATTTGCTTTAACCCTTTGGGGGACAGCGGTTCAGACAGTGGACACCTTATCATGTAATCAGGTTACCGGTTATTATTGGTGCATGAAAGGGTTAAGAAGAAAAAATATATATATATCAAATTAAATTTCAGGAATTGCAGCAGTTTTATGTAGATTAATAACATTTCAAGGGACTCAAAGAGCATTTGGACAAGGTGATTCAATTAGAAATATAACCAGGTTTGTAATTTTTTTTAAAACTCAAAATAATCATCGGCATTCAGCAAAGTAGCCTGAATTCATTATTGGGTTGAGATCAGGTTTTATTTCTGCTTATGTTTTGATGCATTGTTTGTCCGCACAATAAAGTGCTTTCCTATCAGTAGTCAGATCAACATTTTTGAGCTCGAATTGTACCTGCGCATGACAACACCTCCATCACCAATTCCACACATGAAAGACATGGGATGCTATGAAAGTTGGAACAGTCGAGCATTTTTTTTTAGATGTTATCCAGAAACCCTTTGCATTGACTGTATATCAATAAAAGTGTCTCTTGATTGTAGAGTTGGATGATGATAAGATATCTTTTCCAGAATACTCTTGTTTTTTGATGATTTAAGGATTTGTGATCAAGCAACTCGACTTTTTCAACTCTGTGTAAAAGGAACCTAAATGGTGAAGGCCAAATTTTTGTGAAACCTTGTTTGTCAAAGCCTGTTTCAACATAAAACCATTGCTGTGGTGTATTAATGGCAACATTGTAAAAGAAAAAAAATACATTGTGTGCTTTTATTTCCAATGCTACCAGAGTGTTTTTCGGAATAGTCTGTCAATAATCAAATGATTGCTCTAAAGCAGGGATGCCCATTACGTCGATCGCGATCGACAGGTAGATCGCGGACTGGTGCCAAGTCGTTCGCGAGGGGTGTTGAGAAGGGGAAAAAAACAACCATTTGTGTGTCTTTGTGCATGTTAGTAATATATTTTTTGTGTTAATGTACACTGCACCCTGATCATCCTATCAGTCTCATTTTCACCCCAAAAAAATTTTAAAAAATAAAATAAAATAAAATAAAGCAGGTAAATCTTTGACCTACGGTGGGCGTGTGACCTGCGTCACCGGAAGTTGTTAGCGCTCAGCAGTCTGCAATTGCAGCTTGTGATCAGAGCTGTTGCGCTCTATCTTTTATCGTTATTATTCTCATTCAGAGTTTGTTTTGTGTACAAAAACAAACGAGGGCACGGGCAAAGAATAGGAATCTAGAGGGGCGAGGGAAGCACTTTAAAACGGTATGTGGGAGCTACGATAGTTAACAGGCTGCAAAAGTGTGTCGCATGCCTCCGTGTCAGGCTGTTGCTCATCATGGCGTGCGCGTGTATGTGTGTGCGCATGCGCGGTGACGGGTCGATCGCGGGAGGTTGGTTGATCAAAAAGTTGATCTTCGGTCCAAAATGTTTGGGCACCCCTGCTTTAAAGTAATGATTCTTTACAATATTACTGTCAGTGTAGAGTCACACTTTATTCAAGATTGTTGCCAAGTTTTTATTTTGATTTTTTTTAATCGGGCATAAATTTCGTTTCACAGTAATTTTGACAGTTTAAAAGGAAAAAGGGTTGCGGGCATGCTGGAGCCTAACCCAGTTGTCATCGGGCAGTAGGTGGGGTAGCCGCTGAACTGGTTGCCAGCCAATCACATTGCACACATCGATGAACAACCATCCGCGCTCATCATCACGCCTAGGAACAATTTAGAGCGTTCAGTCAGCCTGCCACACATGTTTTTGGAATGTGGGAGGAAACCGGAGTATCCGGGGAAAACCCACACAGGCACAGGGAAAACACAGGAAGGCCAGAGCCAGAATCGATCACTTCACCTTGCCACTGTGAGGCGGACGTGCTAACCAGTCGACCACCGGGCAACTATAATTATATCAATGTTTTAGATTTTGAATCCAAATATTGGACTTGATATTAGACTATAAACCATAAAATAAATTATCAGCAACATGTTACAATTGCGTGGCTTCATGGGAAAAGAGAGTGGGTTCTAGACTGACGTGCCTGCAGTCCAGATCTGTCTTCCACTGGAACGTTGTGCCGCATTATGAAGTGTAAAATACGGGAAGACCCCGGACTGTTTAAAAGCTGAAGCTGTGCATGAAGCAAGATGGGAAAGAATTCCACATACAACAAACACTTCAATAGTTAGTGTCCTCAGTTCCCAAAAGTTTATTGAATGTTGTTAAAAGAAACGGTGATGCAACACAGTAGTAGACATCCCCCTGACCCAGCTTTTTTTGGAATGTGTTACAGCCATAAAAGTTAATGATTATTTGCTAAAAACAATAGTTTATCAGTTTGAACAATAATTATCTTGTCTTTGAAGCGCATTCAATATATTATACTGTATGTTGAATGTGATTTGCAAATTAACATTTAACATGAGATAAACAATATGTACAGCCAAACACATAACATAAAACATCAACAGTAATACAACCCGAACAACTACTCCTTCGTGTGCCTCGTTGTTTGAAGCGGCTATAGATGAAAGAGGAGAGAATCAAAGTCTCCTTTCACCACTGGTTCAGAGGTGTCATTATCGCATAGCGGTATAAACCATACAAACATCAACGGTATGTTGATGTTTCTAAGAGGAGGTTTCAGAATCGGAGTCATCTTTATTGGCCAAGTATGTGGAACACACAAGGAATTTGTCTCCGGTAGTACAGGCTACCCGAGTATCATCAGTAACAAGCAACTGCGATAAACAAGGACATGACAAATAAGTCAAATGGAAAGTGAAGTGTATATTCCGCTCATATTTAGTCATGATGTATAACTTTCACATGCTCGCGGCGAGACTCTGCATCCTTGAAGCAATCATCACTTAAAATTGGAACACTCCCTACTGGAAACCTTGTAGAGAGGAATGCACCAGTTGATACAAGCTAAGAAACGGAAAGAGATTTTGGTCTTTTTATAAACACATTGGCTAAACCCCGGTGGGACGAAAAAAGACGTCGTGGACGAGACTGCTATTGTGGAGAAAAATATATATATTTGGACAGAAAATGGAAAAGAAGAGAAACATACAGATGGATGGAGAGCGTGTCCGTCCGACCTCGAGCGTCGTCTCAACTCACTAGCTGAGCTGTTATCGTGGCTAGGCTAGCTTAGCTGTTGTCGTAGATCAAAGCTCTTTGATATGTAACGTCCGTTGCGTCAGCACTGATTGGTTGAAGCCAAAAGACGTTCGTGCGTACACGTCCGCGCTGATGCACGCACAGCGGAGAGCAGCGGACTATCGACTGCTGAGTCGCGCTTCACTCGAGTGGCGTCGCTACAAACGGTTTAAGAGAAACAAAAGTTCTGATGTCACACCTTGTGTTTCGGTACTGCCCTTCTGATAACATAAATATGATGTGAATCCCTTCCTTCTTTGCACTTGTGACCACCGCAGCCATTGTCTGTAAACCACCATTGTCTAAAAGCTTCGAAGAAACTGTTCATCGACTCCAGCCTGTATTTGGATAACCAACATCCTCCTCGTCCGAAATTCAACGAACACGCAGGGGAAAGAAGGCCACTATCCCCCAACAAAAGGCATTCCGTAATGTAAGGGTACCGTTGTGCAGTAGTACCACCAAATGGCAGTTGTGAGCCAATGTGCAAAAATATCAAGCAGAGCTAAAGTGATCAGTAACAGTTGTACAGTTGGTGCAGATAATTGTCGTACCATTTTAAAGTGACCAGTAGCAGTATTTGTAGTACAACAAGTGTGCAATTGTGCAGATGTCCTTGAGCGCTTTAAAGTGTCTGGTGTGGTGAAGTATAGATCAGTGACAGTGGTTCAAGTAAGTACAGAGCTGGAGCTACAATGATTATTGTGGTAATGCTGTTCCACAGGGGTGTGCAAAATTGCAAAGAGCCACAAGACAGGTAGATTTGGGTTACTGTTCAGGGAGTTTAATGGCGAGAGGGAAGCTGTTTGAATGTCTGCTGGATTTGGTGCACATGGATCGGTAGTGCTTGCTTGAGGGGAGTAGTTGGAAAAGGCGGTGGGCAGGGTGCGGGGGGGCCAGTAGGATTTTCCGTGCCCTTGTCTTGGTTCTTGCGGTTTGCAAGTCCTCAAGAGTGGGTAGCGCGGTGCCAATGATTGTTTCCGCAGTCCTCACTGTCGGCTGCAGGCGGATTTCGTCCTTTTTTGTGGCGGGCCCAAAGCAAACCGTGATGGAAGAACACAGGATTGATTCGATGACTGCTGTGTAGAACTGTCTGAGCACCTCCTGTGGCAGACCGTGCTGCCTCAGCAGCCTCAGGAAATACATCCTCTGCTGGGCCTTTTTCAGGATGGAGTTGGTGTTGACCTCCCACTTCATGTCCCGGGGGACTGTGATTCCCAGGAACTTGAAGGTCTCGACGGTTGACACAGAGCAGTTGGACAGTGTGAGGGGCAGCTGTGGTGAAGGATGTTTCCTGAAGTCCACGATCATCTCTACGTTCTTGAGCGTGTTCAGCTCCAGGTTGTGTTGGCTGCACCAGAGTGCCAGCTGCTCCACTTCTTGTCGGTACGCAGACTCGTCGCTGTCTTTGATGCCTGGTGTCGTCTGCGAACTTTATGAGTTTGACAGCTGGGTGTTGAAGCCATCAATTATCTATTTTGCATGTTTAGCTTAAGCTATTTATCGTAGGCAGACAGACCGTGACAATAGACCTTACTCTGAACCTTGCAATATGACCGCCAATTGAACTTTATGAGGTGACCTTGACTTGAACTGCCTTAGCAACGGAAAATAGCGTTAACACCTTTCGAAAACATAGACCAGACAACTCTGTAAATGTGTCTCCTGGCTAGATTGCAGTTTGCTGCCTACAGCTGTGTTTCACCCAAAATATTAAGATGACTTCTAAGACATGTTGTAACAGTTAGAGCATCTACTGCAGGGGTGGCCAACCAGTCAGAGACGAAGAGCCAATTTTTTTACTGAATTACTGCAAAGAGCCACATCATACCCTTCCTCGCGCACGCGCGTGGACACACGCACACACACACACACTTTTTTGGCCAAAGATCGACTTGAAGCGACCAACATCTCACGAATGACCCGATCGCGCACGTGCAAGCATACACACACACGCACACCCACACACGCTCGCACTCACGCGGGTGCCCACCAGTGCACTCACGCACATTTGCATGCACAACACGATGAGCAACAGTCGGAACGGGCCGAAAATGAATGAAAGCTCAAGATACAAACAAACAAATCTTTTTTTTTCCCCTCGCATTTCCTCCTCCCACCCCTTGCGGTCGACTTGTCAATTCTGATCGACGTATTGGGCACCCCTGCCTTAAAATCAGTTAATTCGCTGACTAGCTTAGCACTTAGCGCCGTTGTTTGCACATGAGCGGTGATGCAGGCATCTGATTGGTTGCTCTCTATGTCAATCAAGGAACGGGATTGATGATAGGCTGATGGAGTACATTCTGTGAAGTTGGCGCCTTGTTTGAATGGCATCGCTGCTGCCGAGGCGTTTTCGACGCTTGTCGCGTGAGAGCCCGGGAGCTGCATTGAACCAGCCAAAGAGCCGCATGCGGCTCGCGAGCCGCGGGTTGGCCACCCCTGATCTACTGTATCATCATGTTTTATGAAGACAAAATGTCGAGAACATCAGAACATAAAAATGATTAAAAGGAATGAAAAAGAAACCAAAAATATTAAAACAGTCATCCAGAAACAGAAAGGGTGATGCCCATAAGAGGAAAGATGATATCCATGAGGAGTTACGCCCCGCTTAGGATATGTAGGAACGCTGCTTTCGCGCATTTGTGCCTTGACCACAACGCTTGCTTGTATCACCCTGAACGTTCAGTAAAGCCTCTTGCAATAACTTCTCCATTTCCAACCTCTGATTTTGCACCTCATCTCAGCCCAAATCAAACGAACATGCGGAGGACCTGGGGGAAGCAGAGGACGGTGAAAGGATCCCGCCGTGTCCACAACAACCTCCGCCCTCCTCCCCCCTCCCCTTCAGTGTGTTGAGGTGCAATCGTTCGTGTAGAGCATAGGTGTCAAACTCAGGTCCTGGAGGGCCGCTGTCCTGCATGTTTTCCAAGTCTCCCTGTTGCAACGCACCTGATTTAAATGAACAGGTTCATTGTCAGGCTTCCGCAGAGCTTGCTGATGATCTTATCATTTGATTCAGGTGTGCTGCAACAGGGACTCAGGGAGACATGGAAAACATGCTGGACAGCGGCCCTCCAGGACCTGAGTTTGACATCTATGGTGTAGAGCAGGGGTGCCCATTACGTCGATCCTGATCTACCGGTAGATCTAAGACAGGTCCCAAGTAGATACGAAGAGTGTCGAGGAGAAAACAAACAAACAACCATTTGTGTGTCTTTGTATGTTAGTAACATATTTTTTTGTGTTCATGTACGCTGCACCCTAATCATCTTATCAGTCTCATTTTCACCCAAAAAATATTTAAAAAATAAAATAAAGCAGATAAATCTGAATTTACGGTGGCTTGTTATTACGTCACCGGAAGTTGTTAGCGCTCAGCAGTCTGCAATTGCAGCTTGTGATCAGAGCTGTTGCGCTCTATCTTTTATCGTCATTATTCTCATTCAGAGTTTGCTTCGTGTACAATTCACCGAGGGCACGGGCAAAGAATAGGAATCTAGGAAGGTCCAGGGAAGCACTTTAAAATGGTATGTGTGAGCTACGATAGTTAACAGGCTGCAAACGTGCGCGCGTGCCGGTAAGGGTAGATCCTGGGGGGTTAGTTGATCGAAAAGTAGATCTTCGATCCGAAAAGTTTGGGCACCCCTGGTGTAGAGGGAGAAGAGCAGTGGAGAGAGGGCTCATCCCTGCGGGGCCCCAGTGCTGGTGGTGCGTGTTGATGATGATGATGTAATTCCCAGCCTCACCTGTTGTGTCCGTCCCGTCAGGAAGCTGAGGATCCACTGGCAGATTGTAGGGGACACACCGAGCTGGTGAAATTTGGAGTTGAGGAATTCCGGGAAGATGTTGTTGAAGGCAGAGCTGAAGTCCACAAACGGGATCCTTGCGTAGGTCCCTGTGCTGTCGAGGTGTTCAAGGATGTAGTAGAGCCCTATGTTGACTGCATCCTCCACAGACCTGTTTGCCCAGTCGGCAAACTGAAGAGGGCCCAGCAGGGGTCCGGTGATATTCTTTAGGTGGTTCAGCACAAGGCATTCGAAGGACTTCATGACCACAGTTGTCAGAGCGACAGGCCTATAGTTTTTCAGTTCCGATGTTGCTGGTTTCTTGGGAACAGGGATGATGGTGGACTGTTTGAAGCAGAATGGGACTATGATATTATTACAGTCAAACCTCGGTTTTCGAATGTCTCGGTTCTCGGCCAATTCGGTTTTCGAACGAAAATTTCGAGTTTTTTATGCCTCGGATGACAAACACATTTCGGTTCTCGAACCAACTGAGCGCACTTGAATATGTCACTTCACTCCTCTCGGCTTTGCTTCCTCGTGTAGCGTCCATTGTGAGCAGACGAGTTTGTATTGTTCAATAAAGATTTTTTTAAAAAAGCAGACGTGTTTGGTGAGACGCTTCCGTTAGGGGGAGTGAAACCTCCCTCTTTTCGGAATGGTTTGCCCCAGCAGCACGGGGGAAGTGAGTGCGTTTATTGTACGGCCGGCAGTTTTCAATACAGCGGCACATAATGAACACTCTGTTGTCCGGGGTCTCATTATTATGCAATAATCATACAGAAACAGCTTCCTCGTGTAGCGTCCATTGTGAGCAGACGAGTTTGTATTGTTCAATAAAGATTTTTTTTTAAAAAGCAGACGTGTTTGGTGAGAACTACGTAATATCGGACTGTTATTTTTGCATCGTGTATCAGCCCCTAATCATGGCACCAAAGAAAGCAAGTGGAAGTGGTAAATGTAATGATGGTCAGCAGCCAAGGTTCACGTTTTATGTGACTTTTAATAGCAATGTGGCAGAGCAGTAAAACATGAGGTGTGCTCACTCTAACAGTTACTTCCTGGAACTCCCCCTTATAGGTGGGACCTGATGATGAACTGGAGTATGACGTACACAGTGCAAACTTTCATAAAGCACTACTCATATAATAATTGCCTATTATGTGACAGTAAACCTGGTGAAGAAAAGAGGAAAATAGTGCGCAAAACTATAGAATTTAAGAAAGATTTGATCACGAAATATGAGTCAGGTGTGCATGTGTCTGTGTTGGCTAAGGAGTTCAGGATGCCGAAATCCACCATCAGCAGCATCCTAAAAACGAAAGACCATTTGCCCGATGACAGCTGGGATAGGCACACGCCCCACAACAGAAAGAGAGAGAGAGAGAGCGATGTTCCTTCAAATGTTACAATGTTAATGTTAAAATTTGTGAAAATAAAACATTACAGTTTGTTTGTACAGTATTTTTTGCATATTACCTGCTCTCTTATTACATGTGTACAGTTTATGGTGTAAAATTGTCCAAAAAAAAAGTGGTTTAAAAAAAGTTGTCTTGACTTGGAACAGATTAAAAAATGTTACATTGATTCCAATGGGAAACATGGTTTTGGTTTTCGAACAATTCGGTTTTCGAACAGCCTTCTGGAACGGATTATGGATGAAAACCGAGGTTTGACTGTATTTCAAAACGTAGCTTGTAGCAGACGTGTGCACATTTTCAGCATGACGTCTCTGACCCACTGGTGAAAGGACACTTTGATCCTCTCCTCTTTCGTCTAGAACTGCTTCAGACAACAAAGTGTATGCAGAACAGTGGTGAAGATTGCACGACTGTCTGTGTCCCATATGTTGTGTTATTTTTGTTATTTTGACTTCAAAATGGTGCCGCGAGAGTGGCTGCCTTTCCAGCAGCTCCTATATTTTGTTCTTCTACTTCTTCCTTTCATAACTTTGCTGCTGTGAATTGGGAATTTCTCCATTGCGAGACTAATAAAGGTTTTCTTATCTTATCTTATCTTATTTATATACTCATTAAAAGTAAAGCCTTTTTATTTATTTATATATTAAGCGCCAGTGTTTCCCCATGGGGGGCCTCAGTCACTCAGCGTGGATCAGCTCCCCTTGGATGCTTTTTTTTCCCTCCTGTGGTTTCTTCTTGTGCTACCTCCGTCTGACTGCACCCTTTGCTTGTTGCAGGGTTCGAGTCCAGGCCCCGGCCTTCGCGTTTGCATGTTCATTTCTCCGAGTACTTCGGTTTCCTCCCACATTCCGAAAACATGCATCATCGGTTAATTGAACACTCAAAATTATGCCTAGGTGTGATTATAGGTGTGAATGGTTGGTTGTCTTTGTGTGCCCTTCAATTGGCTGGCAACCATTTCAGGCTGCAGCCCGCCATCTGCCTGAAGACAGCTGGGATAGGCTCCAGCACGTATGTGACCCATGGGAGGATAAATGGGTAAAAAAATGGATGGATGGATATTTTTGAAATCAGAGCCAAGTCAAAAATTGTTTGTTCTACTACTTTTCAATTTATTTTAAGGGGGGGGGGGGGGGGGTTGGTAACAAAAAATACAATTGCAATATACTACAATATATATATTTATGTAGCATAAAATGATGTGGCGGGCCAGATCTGGCCCCTGAGCCTTGTGTTTGACACCCGTGCATTCCATTCAATATTGTGCGACATTTGACTATTTTCACCACATTACTGAGACAGAAGTTCAGCCCCGAAGAACACCAGATGTTCTTCCGAAGAAATGAGGTTGGCGTTCGCCGATTTCACTCGCAGTGTGCTGTTAGCCTCCATCAAAAATATGCCGCTGGTATGAAGTGATTTACTCCATTGTTTTGTGCTGTGGCTTACTGTGTCGACGGATGACAGGAGAGTCACGTCGCTGGGATAAGAATCATGGTAAAGGACCACCGTGTTGGAGAGTTTCAGATCAAATTTCGATTCGGTGTTGCTCTCGTAAGTGAGCTGCAGGAAAACTCTGTACAAGCCTTTCGTGGGAATCACTAAGCTTCCATTGGAGTAGCGGAAGCCTCCATGAAGGTGGGCATTTCCATTCTTACTCTCCCACAGAAGGTATTCCTCAACTGTCTTCTTGTCGTGAGGAGCTAAAAGGATAACAGTTGAAAAGCAACATTTAGCCTCTCAAATGAACAAACATTCATACATGAGGTGTCTCAAAAACCTACAAAAGTATTGGAACAGAGGGCACAATTCCTCAAACAGTGAATCCTGAAATCCTGCTTGGTGGAGGATCTCGGAATTGGTTAGGCTGCTTTTTCTTTAAATTGGCAAATACTTCTGTCGACTTCTGAGCTAATTTTGTCAAGCTGTTAGGTTTTTGCTGGTAATCAGACGCCAAGAATACATCAGGAACAGGAAGACTCAGGAGGCAGGCATGGTTGTCTTTCTTGCAAGAGAGAGCGCGATGAACCATGTCATCTCAGAGCAGCTCTCCAGCTGGCTCTGCCATGTAGACCGTAGGTTCCGGCGCAACTCTGAAGAGAGCGCGTTTGTCTCCTTGCATTTATTGAAAGGATGTCCCTGATACACGATCTTCTAATGGGTGCGGGGGAGTGTTCACATGTTTGAGAACAGCAATGAGTCCTCCAAATGGGGCATACAATCAGAATACACAATGCGTTCCTGAGGTGGTCAGACGGATCATGCTGGGGGTCAGTAATCCGTGATTCCGTTATTGATGTCCCACAGGCGTCGTCCTTGAGTTGATGTTATAATAATATAATAATAATCGATTTTATTTATAAGCGCCTTTCAAGACACCCAAGGACACTTTACAATAACAAAAAACACAAAACAATACGGGTTGAGCAGCGGCAGCCAAAACGCGCCAGCGTTCACTCAACCCGAAAGTCAGAAAGAAACAAGGGAGGGAGAGGGGGAGAAAAAAAACCCCACGCTCGAACTACCCTCATTTGAGGATAATTTGAGTGAGGCAAAAAACTCCTGCACAAGCATATGACAGTTATCTTCACTAGCAGCTGGTAACTTTTATCAGAAGCCGTTAACTTCAACAAAAGGATGTTAACTTAAAAGCTGATAGTGGTCACACCTAGATTGTCAAACAATAGGAGTAAATATGTGAAAACTTATGAACATTTATTCCAAAAGAAGCCCAGGTCATTTACTTATTTGCACGTACGCTTGGGATCATGAAGACACTTATTTTTTCTCCTGCCCCCTGGACGTTGTTGCTCATGTCACAAACGTTTACTTTGTTGTACTGACTCCGCTCTGTTTGAAATGGCTCCGCGTCAAATTTTCTTCCAGCGTCGCAGTCGCTTTTTTTTTTTTTTTTTTTTAACCATAGACAACTTTTCATGTTGGTGATCTATTTATAGGAACTCTTAGAGTTCTAAGCAGTAAATCATGTGATTTCTTCCACATGCTTCGATTCCACTATGCTCCAGGTGGCTTGCTGAGTCACGCAGGGTCAAAAGCACATTCAATGTTGGCCCGTAGCCACGGATGCCAATACTCCCAGCCAGTAAAGTCTTGTTTATAATTTAAAAACTGCATCTTAAAACAGTTTGCCTTTTTAGGAGGGAACGTAAGAAAGAAAGAAAAACAGTGTTTTGGGTTTTTTTTCCATTCACGCCAACCTGGCAACCCAGTCAGCATCACTTGGTGTAAAGTGGCTCAACACCAAGAGGTATGGGAGCAATTCAGAGGATCAGAAATTTGAATTCATTAATCATCTTGGAATCACATTGGAAAAAATAGGATGGTAAACCAAATAGTTTGGAATGCAGACGGAACAATGACATTTAATTATAACTATTTTTTTTGGAATGTGGGAGGAAACCGGAGTGCAAGAGGAAAATTAACATTTAATTATAGTCATGCAAAACTCCCCACCACACCTTTCCTGAGAAATAACGTATGTAGTTTTTAAATCTGATGATCACAAGTTCGCTCCAATGTTCAGCATATTTCAGTACTTATTACCACATAAACATAAAAAATACATGCATTCCTCTAAATAATTTATGTGTCGACATTCATTTCATAAATTGTTTTCCATTTTATTTTTAGAGATAATGTGCAGTATGATTAGTGAAAAAACATCACTTCGACATACTGTATATGTGACTGAGCAAGATTTCCCATTTTGCGCCCCCAATAGAACACACTAAATAGCAACACTGAGAATCACAGTCTTTCAAGATTTTCCGAACCGTGGAAAATGTCCCAGAAAGCTCCGCTGCCCTGGAAGCACACATTAATGTTGCCACAACGCAGTTCTGTCACCTTCGTTTGGGACGCAGGCAGTCGAGGCAAGCTCGGTGCTACTTAACGCCACAATCAGCTGGCTAGTCACAAACTCGGCTGACTACTAATATGGCAAAACCCATTGTGGATTCTCTTCTGAGTGAGTAATCATCCACTCCATGGAGGCGAACAAGCTATACATCTGACAAGCAGCGTTCTCATGAAGGCATTGATGAACAAAGATGAGGAAGCCAGGTTAATTGGCCCGAATATAAGACGGTCTTTTTTGCATTGAAATAAGACTGAAAAAGTGGGGGTCGTCTTATATTCGGGGTCTAGACATTATACCCATTCACGACGCTAGATGGCGCCCAATATCAATGAAGCGAATGCTGAACTTGACT
Source organism: Hippocampus guttulatus (assembly GCF_054856545.1). NCBI lineage: Eukaryota > Metazoa > Chordata > Actinopteri > Syngnathiformes > Syngnathidae > Hippocampus > Hippocampus guttulatus. Next base: position 21,314,426 of record NC_141265.1, read on the forward strand.
CCCCAGGCCAAAGTGAACCCCTGCCACGAAGAATAAAAATAAAAATAGCGGTACGTAGCATGAAGAAGAAAAATAAAAAATAGCGGTAAGAAGGAATAGAGATGAAAATAATTGAAGAGATAACAGAAAATGGAGAAACGTAGTGACAATCTGGAGAAAAGTGGGTCGAAGATCGGCCAGGTTAACCGGCAGCTGAGGAGAAGTTATGATGTAATTTACATTTCAAAAACCAGAAGCCATTCATTTACGAATGTGATTGCACTTTAGATTTAAATGAGGCAAAATAACATGCTTTTTCTCTCAAATATATTGTTATAATCATTTGTTACAGATGTACTGTAATTATTTTCTGTATAAAAATTAATTTTGTGTTCAAAAAGTCTTTTTTCAAACTTGAGTCTTGAAAAAGAGGGGGTCGTCTGATAATCAGGGCCGTCTTATACGGTATTCGGGCCAATACAGTACTAAACTATGTTAAGACTGACACAGCTAGTCCGTATAACACCGGAATTAAATGCTTGGGGTAATTCCACCAGCCTAACTCGGAATAGGGAGTTTCAGGCACAGCACTTGTTTGAGACTCAGAATCCCATATTTCCAAGTGATCTGCCCAAAACCTTTATCCAGCAGATTTCTGACATTTGCAGACTCATTGGAACGGCATCTGTTTCCAGGGAATCCTGGGAGAGAGCCTCAGGTACCCCAATGCCTCAAGAGTACTTGCAGCAAGTGTAACAGTTGGTTTATTCCTCCTCAATCTTTTTAAGGCACAACCTTTTCCAATTTATAGTTGTGCACAAGACTCACTACACTAATGTAAAATTCTCTGAGGTTTTCCCCAATTCGTCTGACGCTTGTAATAAGTGTAAGTTTCTCCAACAGACCTTTCCCATATGGTTTGGTCCTGGCCCGGGCTTGCCACATTATGGTTAGAGATTTTCAGTACACTTCGCACTTATCTCCTCTGTGCCTTTTGTTTGCTTTGTTTTGTTTTGCATCCCTGTAGCGGAAATTAACTTCATAAGTGGTATCTTATAATTAACTGTTCAATTGTTGGCAAGTGTTGCTATGCAGGTTCGTTGCAGTGCAAGGTTGTGCGTCAGACTTTAACCCCTCCCAAGAATTTAAAAAAAAAATGGTAAGAGGAGCCGCAACCCACTGCTTGGGGAGGGACGCTCCTCACAGATCTGTAAATGGTGTTTCATCATTAATTGGAGCTGAAATAAATCTCATCGTTGCACAAAGACTTTTGTTGTCTTGGTTTCCCTGGACAAGACACCCCCTTGCGGCCAGTGGCGTCAAAACCTTTGCAAACAGTTCTTTCCTTTTCCACCTTGTTGGCCAAATGACTCATACTCCTTAAGTGGAAACTAACTTGTCAGGTAAAGGTGGTTTTGGTGGATTTCACTAATATTTGTCAACTGTGGGTTTGTGAAGCTATGTTTTTAAGACGATACAAATCCATCCATCCATCCATTTTATGAACCGCTTTATCCTCACAAGGGTCGCAGGGCATGCTGGAGCCTATCCCAGCCGTCTTCGGGCAGTAGGCGGGGGACACCCTCAACCGGTTGCCAACCAATTGCAGGACTATACAAATAAACTCGACAACTTGTTGAATAAGAAATATTAAATGTAGCCTATTTGAGGAAGACAGAATTATCGTTATTGTAACTAAGTGGGAACATTTTATATTAAATGCCATCGTCGTGTGGTGCACACGCCTGACTTGTGTGCGGGCAGCGTGGGATCGGTTCCCACTCAGTGACGGTGTGATTGTTGGTGTGGATGGTTATTCATCTCTATATGCAACCTACAACTGACTGCTGACCAGATCAGGATGTAGTTGTCCACCTTCTGCCCCCCCCCCCCCCCAACGCCTAGTGACCCTTTTTCAGGATAAGCGGTCTTGAAAATGGATGGATGGATTAAATATTATTAACAGGAACAACATTACCTGTGAGCATAGCAACTTTGACTTTATTCTTGTGTGGACAGATTCTGAGGGCTGCAACAGAAATCCACACAATGGTAATTTACACCAGAGTTGTGCATTTTACGAGTATAAGAAAAGACATAGCATTACCTGATGAAAGACTGCCTCCATGCACCACAGACTGTGAAAGAAACCAACGTAAGCATCGTTAATGTGCACAGGACAGCTTATAGGAAATGTCACAGAGAATTAACTGTTTTGGACTGTACAGCAGCAGTCAAGAGGAAGAAGAAAAAGTGAAAAAAAGGGGCAAAAAAAATTATATATATATCCATCCAATTTCCGAACCGCTCGATCCTCACTAGGGTCGCGGGAGGTGCTGGAGCCTATCCCAGCCGTCTTCGGCAGTAGGCGGGAGACACCCTGAATCAGTTGCCAGCCAATCGCAGGGCACACAGAGACGAACAACCATCCACGCCCTCACTCACACCTAGGGACAATTTAGAGCGTCCAATCAGCCTGCCATGCATGTTTTTGGAATGTGGGAGGAAACCGGAGCACCCGGAGAAAACCAACGCAGGCCCGGGGAGAACATGCAAACTCCACACAGGGAAGCCGGAGCTGGAATCGAACCCGGTACCTCTGCACTGTGAAGCCGACGTGCTAACCACTTGTCTACCGGGCCGCCCATTTATTTATATATATATATATATATATATATATTGCCCCTTTTTAAATTTTTTAATTATTTTATATATATCTCCATTCTATTTGCCATTACTGTATGTTTTTATGAGTTACAATATAATTTACAGGTATATTTTGTTGCATTTAGGGGGGCGTGGCAGGAATGGATTAAACTTGTATCTCAATGCACAGGTTTATGAAGATTAAATAGTAGCAGGATCTTTTATTTCTTAATTTCAGAGTAGTTCAGAGGACTTAACCTTGTGTGTTTATTGGAGCCATATGCTAGCTGCGAGCTTTATGAAGCGGAGCTTCTTACCTTTGAGTCAGGTGATTGGGAATATCCTCCTCTAAGCACAACCAACACTAATACAAGCAGCGCAGTGCTCATCATTAATAACGACAGATGCACGGCGCAACTGGTAGGCACTTGTCCGAGTCGAGAGGTTCTCCTCGCGTTTCGTTGAGATAATTGCTCCATGAAGACTTTCCTTCTGTATCTGATCTACATTCCCCCCCCATCTCATTTTATGAACTCCGCATCGCCCACGGTGCAAGGTGACGTCCCCCATGACGCTAAAGTTGGCTCCACCTTTGCGCTCTGCTTTCGACCTTAAAATACAGCAATTGCGCTTTCTGGCCTGTAGGTAGCAATGTTTTCCAGTTTAGTATAAGATAAAATATCCTTTATTTGTCCCACACTGGGGAAATTTACAGCCTCCAGCAGCAAGAATGTAGGTAGAAAGAAGAAATATGAAGTATGGGGAAAGACGCTGGTTTCCAACGTTCCTCAATGTCTACAACATTGTAGACTACAGTCTAAAAACATTGCTCTCATTACCACAAAATAAAAATTGCTTCGAGGTTTTTACCTTTTTCACACCATTCATAACTCCAGCTTTCAAATGACACCTATTATGAAAAATTCGGTTGGCAAAAAAATGTCAAATGGCAGTAAAAAAAATGTTTTTTATTGCCATTATTTCTTTCATTTATAGGAGGAAATTAGTCGTTTTGATGGGCATCTATTGCTACAAAAATAAAACAGAATAAAGAAATAAAACAACTGATTGACAAAAATGAATTAAATTGAAAATGGCTAACAGGTATTTTTATTTCCACGAATATCTTCACTTCGGATGAAAATGCTTTTAATGGGCCAGAGGATTGTTATCAGGCTAGCAGGTGAGCTGATCATTTGAATCACGTGTGTTGGAGGTGGGGAAACATGTAAAACAGGCTGGACAGGAGTTCTCGAGGACCAAACATGGGAAGCGCTCAATTCATCCCCACCCTGCTTCCACATGACCTCTTGTAAAAAATTACCATCCATTTTTTAATCTGCTTATCCTCACAAGGGAAGATAATTGCGATATGTTCTGTTCATCCTGCCCTCACTCATGAACAAGACCCCAAGATACTTAAACTCCTAAACTTGGGGCAAGAGCTCATCCCCGACTTGGAGAGGGCACTACATCAGTTCAGGGTGTACACCGCCCACTGCCCAAACACAGCTGGGAGAGGCTCCAGCACGCCCGACCCTTGTGAGGATAAGCGGATCTCATACACACACACACACACACCCATACCTCAGTTTTCGACCATAATCCGTTCCAGAAGGCTGTTCGAAAACCAGAACCACGCTCTTTAAAAAAAAAAAAAAATCTTTATTGAACACATCTGCTCACAATGGAACGCTACACGAGGAAGCGTCACTTCCTCGTCTACCCAAGGAAGCGTCACTTCCTCGTGTAAGGAAGGCGAGAAGAGTCAAGCAGCGCGTTCAAGTGCGCTCAGTTTGGTCGAGAACTGATTTTCGTTGTAATCCGAGGCATAAAAAACTCGAAATTTTTGGTCGAAAACCGATTTGGTCGAGAACAGAGACGTTCGAAAACGGAGGTTTGACTGTATATAAAATGTGTATGTATATTGATCAACTGGTTAGCATGTAGGTCCAGAGGTCCAGGGTTCGAAACCCCGGAGCCTGGATTCGAACCTGGATTGCTCTTTCATGCATTGCCCTAGTGAGGTCACCTGTAACTGTGACACGTGTGGAGTTCGCATGTTCTCCCTGTATCTGCTTGGGTTTTCCCCAGGCACTCCGGTTTCCTCCCACATTCCAAAAACGCGCATGGCAGGTTAGTGGAACACTCGATCTGAATATTGTCCCAAGGTGTGATTGTGAGGATGAAAGGTTGTTTTTCTATGTTTGCCCGGTGATCGGCTATCAACCATGACCTACTGCCCAAAACCAGCTAGGATGATTTAATAAGATAAGATAAGATAAGATATCCTTTATTCGCCCCACACTGGGGAAATTTACAGCCTCCAGCAGCAAGAATGTGGGTAGAAAGAAGAAAGAAGAAAAAACAAACAAACACCGTTCAATTAAGTGCAATATAAATACAAAATGGATAAATCGCAGTGCTATTTACAATTGTTTTTCACATCATTTAATTATTATTATTATTATTGTTATTTTTATTCAGCAGCCTGACAGCAGTCGGTAGGAACGAGCGTCGGTATCTCTCCTTCTTGCAGCGCGGGTGTAACAGTCTCTGGCTGAAGGAGCTACCTAGTGCTGTCAGGGCGGGCTGGAGAGGGTGGGAGGGACTGTCCATCATAGCTTTTAGCTTAGTTAGCATCCTTCTGTTGCCCACCTCCTCCAGAGTGTCAAGAGAGCAGCCCAGGACAGAACCGGCCTTCCTGACCAGTCGCTCCAGTCTCTTTCTGTCTCGGGCTGAGATGCTGCCTGACCAGCAGACAATGCCATAATGGATGGCCGAGGCCACCACCGAGTTATAGAAAGTCTTGAGGAGCGACCCCTGAACCCCAAAAGACCTCAGTTTCCTGAGTAGGAAGAGTCGGCTCTGTCCTTTCCTAATCAGGGTCTCCGTGTTTGTAGACCAGTCCAGTTTGTTGTTCAGAAGAACACCTAGGTACTTGTAGGAGGTCGTCCTCTCTATGTCCATACCCTAGATGTTCATTGGTGCTGGTGAGGACTGTTTCCTGCAGAATTCCACAACCAACTCCTTAGTTTTCCTAGGGTTGATCTGGAGGAGATTCTGCTGGCACCAGTCCACAAAGTCCTTCGTCATTCCCCTGTACTCCCGATCGTCCCCCTCTGTAATGAGGCCAACAATCGCAGAGTCATCGGAGAACTTCTGAAGGTGGCAGTTTGGAGTGGTGTGTCTGAAGTCCGAGGTGTAGAGGATGAACAGGAATGGAGCCAGAACAGTCCCCTGCGGCGCTCCAGTGCTGCAGAGAAGCCTGTCTGACTCACAGCTCTGCAACCTCACGTACTGCGGCCGATTTGTGAGGTAGTCTGTGATCCATGCTGTGAGATGGTGGTCCACTCCGGCGTTCTGCAGTTTGCCTCCCAGTAAGTTGGGCTGGATGGTGTTGAAGGCACTGGAGAAATCAAAGAACATGATTCTCACAGTGCTCCCAGCCTTCTCCAAGTGTGACAGCACTGAGTGGAGGAGGTAGATAATGGCGTCTTCCACGCCGATGCCAGGCTGATAGGCAAACTGCAGCGGGTCCATTTTGTATTTATATTGCACTTAATTGACCCGAAGGTGGGCGAGGACGAGTCTCTCCAGCGTCTTTATCAGGTGAGACATCAGCGCCACCGGTCTGTAGCTGTTCAGCTCCTTAGGGTGGGGGTCTTGGGCACTGGGACCAGGCACGAAGTTTTCCACAGCTGTGGAGCTCTGCCACAGGCAGGAACCAGGTGACAGACTGGATTGATGAGAGCTGGTCGAAAGAGGAGGGGGAGGAGAAGAAGTCCTCAGTGAGAGTGGTTGCAGTTGGTGGTTGGGGGAAGGGACAGACGACTGGTCGAAACGGTTAAAAAAACGGTTCAGTCCATCTGCCCAGTTCTTGTCCTTCTCAGTCAATGTCTTTGGGCTGTCATGGCCTGAGATGGTTTTCAGGCCCCTCCAGACACCAGTGACATTGCTGGCCTGTAACTGGTCCTCCAATTTCATCCTGTATATCTTCTTCCCCTCCCTGATCTTTTTTCTCAGCCGAATCTGCACGGCCTTCAGCTCCTCTCTGTTTCTCGACATAAAAGCTCTCTTCTTCTCCTTTAGGAGGGCCTTAATAATAATAATAATAATAATACATTTTATTTATAAGCGCCTTTCAAGACACCCAAGGACACTTTACAATAACAAAAAACACAAAACAATACGGGATTTGAAACCTGTGTGTGGATAGATGTGCCAAAAAAAAACAACTAAACAGAACAAAAAAAACCCCAACAACAACAACAAAGAAATCAGCAAGGGGGCAAATACGTTTCACAGCGCTGTATATATAGACCAGTTCAATGTTTGCAAACCACAGTGACATAATGAAGATGTGCGCACATCTCGGAGGGAAAAGCACTCGTCGGTGAACAGAGTTCGCTCACGCACCGCTGCCTGTATTTGATAAATACCCTGAGTGTTTTCACACACGAGACTCTCAAAGCCTACAAGAGTCTTGATACTTATAATTACGTGGTATGTGCAGTGGCGGTTCTGGATCAATTTCACTGAGGGGGCCGGGCTGAGGCCAGGGGTTTTGATGGAGGGGCACATTCAATCCAGGGCTAAAAAGACAGATTCGAAATCTTATTTGACTTTTTACTTCTTCAAACTTTGAAATTGTAGTCATAACATTACAGTGATGAGAAAAAAACAGTATTAGGAGGGCTAAAATGTCTGCAAGCGTAACAATACGCCGTGTCCATCTGTTGAGAATATTCAAGCCAGGTTCAATGTCAGAGCTTCCGCCGAGCTTGCTGATGATCTGATCATTTGAATCAGGTGTGTTGCAACAGGGAGACTTGGAAAAACATGCAGGACAGTGGCCCTCCAGGACCGGAGTTTGACACCATGATTTAAATGATAAATATGCAGTGAGAAAGATATACGCGCACACACACCTGTGTGTGTTGTGAAGCATGTTTTTATAATTTGGCATTAGTATGGTTGTATATGTTTGTGTTTAACATGTGCATGAAGTATTGAAGAGTTACTTCCCACACAAATTGTAAACACGTTTGACTGTAAAGACGACATATCAACTGCTTCACTCATGCTATACTGTACTTCATTATTTTCACTCATTTGTTACTTCCACTAATTGAATGTTATTCTGGGCTTTCACAGAACAATAATAGAATATAATTTGACATGCTACACCTAACTCACAAGTACTTACCAGATATGAAGTGGGCACTGCAAAAACGAACATTATTAATTGCCTCCTTAGACCAATTCTCACATCGTAAAGCTTGTAACCATAACTTTTGCCGTTTTTTTCTGAAAGGGTGTTTACTAGCAGGAATTCGATAAAAGACTAGATCTCTGTGTGTGCTCTTTCTATTCTGACAACCCAGAGCACAGCATGAGCACACCATTACTCACACCATTTTGTTCAGTTCAGCGTGTGTTTTCTGCCTCCGAGATTTGCGCGCAGCCAGACTTAATGTATACATACGTCACATGAATACATATACAGTACACATATATACACTGTATATACACACACACACATATATACACTGTATACACACACACACACACACACACACACATATATATATATATACAAAGGGGTGTTCACACGGCACACATTTGCGATAAAAAATGTAAATTAATGCCGATAACAGCACTAAACACAGCACTAAACTGACAGCTCAAATATATATATATATATATATATATATATACAGTACACATTATTATATATATATATACACATATATACACTGTATATACACATATAAAATGTGTGTATGTGTGTGTGTGTGTTTCTAATCATTTCTGCATCCTATCACAAATGCAGCTCAAAAGCTACATTAACATGGTGGGTCAAGTCAGGAAATGATATCGGGAAAAGGGAAAACCTTGAAGAACCTATGACAGAAACACAAAGACCATTAAATCCTTTTTATTTACAAATTGGAGCGCTGACTTTGGGGTATTATTCACATTCCATTGTTTATTTCGAGTTGGCGGTGCATTTGAGTTGTCCATCTGCATATATGACAGTGACAATAAGAAAAAGAAAATGTATAAAAAGCTGTGGGCTGACTTACAACATGGCACCCTCGTGAGTGAGCGGTTGGGAGCCGGCTGAGTGACAGCGAACGCGCAATATTCTACCTGTACAACTATTCACATTCGATCACTGTACACATTTACAGACATCACATTAGGGAAAGAGCCAGTACCTGAGGAATTAAGTCTCACAATTAGCATTACTCATTTGTTGTGGTAAAAATGTGCACAGCCAAACAATGGAAGCCGGAGCAACGCAGAGCAAGATAAAGATTTCACAGCAGTGCAAATTTGATGTACAGGTGATGAGTGAGCTCCAGCTGGTTGAAATTTTTTTAAGACATGCTCATAACCAAGTTTATATTTTACAGATAATTTACCTGAGGCTTAGTCTTCAAGCCCCACCTCCACATTGAAATGAGCACTTTTTCAAATGGTTGCTGCCAACCTCAGCAAAAGAGCGGATTAGACTGTTAACGGTGGAATTTTCCGCAAGCACTTTATACGTCACTGGCCTGCAGTTGTATGTTTTCATAAATGGTTGTTGAGGCCTCCGAAAAAACAACATCAGGTGGGTAGGATACATCAGGTGCACTGGCATGCTTTCAGAAAAAAAAGATAGGAAGGTATAAACAACTGAAGCAATTGCCAGCAGCCTTCATTGTCCCCTCTCTTCAAAACACAGAAACTGTACATGAAAAAACTAATTGGTCAACGAAACCTACCATACGACAGCACACAGGAACAAACACCTCATACGTGTGCAGCATTTCTCTCAAGGATGAAACGTCAACCAAATAAATAATTCATAACAGCGCCAAAAGTAATTAAATAACAATCATTGTCTCAGTTTAAGATCACAGGAAGCGTGATCCACTCAAAGCAGTCAAACGTCCATTTTACAAATGTATGAAAAAGCCTGGCTCATTTACTTTAAGTCCTCCTGGTGCTCAGCAGATTGTTATTTCAGCAAACGGTTCAAGCTCCAATTCCCGAACAACTCAAACACTGTCTTCTGAAAACACGACAATAATAAAACACTTTTCTTTGGACGCTGCTCACCGATCACCCCTCCCCGTTAAAATCACATTTAAAAAAAAAGAGGAAATGCATTCTCTCACTTGTGGCTTGATATCACGGTCATTTTGAGGAGCTGCGAAGTGCCGCAGACAGCGGTCTGTCATACATGAGGTGGGGGCTTTGGATTTGGTACTTTGCAGCAGCTTTATGTGATCTGTAAATGTAAGGAGTCTAGTCCCGGGATGGGTTTGGGGGCGCTAAGCCTTGTAGCAGTTGCTCTGTGTGGTGAGTGCTAGCTGACCGTTGGGTGCCACTTCGTTGGCCTCATCCTCCAGGAGGCCTGACACGTCGGCGTTGGGAATGCTGTCGTGATAGCTGCTGAAGCTGATGTTGTCCTCTTTCAATTCGATGGTCCAGAAAGGCGCGTTGAGTTTCCGGTTCTGGTATTCTCTGTAAGTGTACACCCCACCGACGAAGCCCAAGAGCACGACCACCACCAGGATGATGACGGCCAAGATAATAATGTTGAACTGTGTCCAGGAGACGTCGGTCAGAGCTGCTGTGGTATTGTCGGTAGGGCTGCTCAGGCTAGTCAGCAGGGCCTGAGTGGTGGCGGCCGTGCTCAGTGTCGTGCTCCAGTTGCCGCTGGATGTGGAGGCGGGCAGGATGCCTCTTGGTCTGGTGGAGGTCGCACTGCTGCTGGAGGATGAAGCTGTACGGGACGAAGGGGCCTCTGTTTTGGGCCGACCTGCTGGTGTGGGAATTCGCTGAGGCGCTGAAGACAGAAAAAACATTCAACAATTGCATCTTTTCTTCATTCAACAGTCACGGTCTGTTCATTTAAAGAAACAGCCGCCACACAGTTTTTCCCCTCATGAAGCGTACCACCACTGTCCTGTCGAGAGTCCGTGTGGCGTATGCCTGGTAAAAGCTGACACCTAGTGGTCAAAAGGCCAAACTGCCGAACTAAATACCAGAGATGAGAGGTACAGTACCCTGCCAAGTACATCGAAAGTTTCATTTCAGTTGTTGCTGCTGAAGGTGGATCAACCAGTTGTTAGGTTTCGGGGGCAATTGCTTTTCATACAAGTTCAGGGAGTTTCTTTTTTTAGAAAGACATGTTTTTATTCTTTTCAACGTGAGAAGATTACATACGGTGAGATTATTACGCCTTTAACCCTTTGAGGGACATATTATCAGGTTACAGGGTGCATGAACAGGTTAAACAGATGATATTAGTTTTAATTACAACGAGTGAGTTAAAGACAGATGGCGGCAGTTCTACGTGAACATATATGGAGCAAAGTAAGTGCAGTCCGTAGGGTAATAAGAATAATTGTGCCCCCCCATGCATTTCCCTTCAGACTGGGCTCAGTATGTGTCCCCAGTGCTAGCCTCACAACATTAGCCTCCTGCAACATTTAAAATTGTATTTATAATCCTTCTGCCGACTTTTAAAGGACAAAATATTCAAGTACCATTAACCTTTAGCAACTCCTGGTGCCCTACCAACTGCCTTGTAGTGATGTGTCGTTCGCGAACGAATCGGCTCTTTGAAGTGAACGACGGGAGCCGGCTCCTAATAGGGAGCCGACTTTTTTTTCTCCTGTTTTTTCCCCTCCGTCGGTTAAAGCCGCACGTGATTGGTTAAAATCCGTGGTAGAAGAAAGATGGGAGGATTATACACTCACACACACACACACACGCTGCAGTGAAGAGAAGGGGGAGGAGTTAGACACAACAGCAGCACACCGTGAGCAGCACAGGAACAGGAGAGACAGGGAGACGAGAGAGAGCTCGATAGCGCTACAGAGAAAAAAACACGGTGGAAAGTGGAAAGGCGAGAAAATGGATGGGAAATGCAGTGAAATTTAGACTCATTTCAACTTAATTGATCGTTCAAAGGCAGCGTGTAGACTGTGCAAGGTTAAAATATCCAATATCAAATTTTAATTCATAATTTGTTGTGTGGTAATCAAAGCTTACTTATGTTGTTTTACTGTAAATAGTTAAAAGCTTCTAAATATACAACAATCAGAGATTGGAACTTTTTGTTGACCTTGTTTTGAGATGGGTCTTTGTTCTTCTACTTTGTAATTTATTTTTTGTAGCACTCCATGTTGAGTATGTTCAGAAGAATATAAATCAAGCCATATAAAAAATAAATATTTAATACACTGTATATTATTTTACATTAGTAATTCATTTTACACATAATTTTGCATTATTTTGGTAGTAAATTAATTTAAGCAACAAAAAAACTGAGGAGCCATTTGGGAGCCGAAAGGGCCCCAAATGTGAGCCGAGCCAAAAGAACCGGCTCTCTAAAAAGAGCCGGAATTCCCATCACTACTGCCTTGAGCGCTTCACTCCTGAAAACACAAATTCACGTGTTGTGCCCAGAATCTGCAAACATAGACAATGAGGTACAACTTGCACTTATCAAACGGCTCTCCTCCAGAACAAGCTCCCTAATTTGGTCCAGAAGGCTGACACTGTGTTTAAGTGCAAATTTAAATCAGTCATCTTTTATAAAGCGTATGGTCAGAGACGATCTATGGTCATCTCCTTTTTGTGTGTCATCAGCGCCGGATGTTGATTGATGTGGGAGCTCACATTCAAATGAGTGTCAGCACTGATGATTTGACTGGATGAAGTGATAGACAGCTCTCTCCCTCTTCCTTTTATGTGCTTTCAATGCTTTTGTTACTGCCTTTTCGAAGTAAGCGTAAGATACCTTTCATGAGTCAATGACAACATATGTGGTGATTACTTTACAAATCCTCAAAAGAATGAACAAGTGCTAAAAAGGTAAATGACATGATTGCTCCTCAAAGGAGAAGTCAAGTCAAAAATGTTCTTCACGAGATGTTCTATGCGCCCCCACAAGTCTCAACACGGTACGCTGATAAACCCTTTCAGGGACAGCGGTTACTAGAGTGGACGGCAAATGTTCAAATGTTGTTTTATCTTATATGTGAATCATCCACTACAATGGACCCTTATTTGTGTTGCCATCCACTGGCATTATTTTGTTTTCATTTGCCTAAAAACTAGTAAGACAGAAAAAAGGTAGAATATTATTATTTGTGCATGAGAGGGTTAATATTGTGTTTGTGGCTCATGTGGCGAACATCACATGACCAAACTCAGAAAACAGGTGAACGGTCACGTTCGCAACCTGAGCCCTCGGGTACTCCGATGTCATTTTCAGTCGACAGCAAGTGGCAGTACAAGCAAAATGGCGGCTGCCTTAGATGGATAGAAACGGGTGGATTTTTCTGCCTATGTCATGTCCCACGAACGCATCATTCATCTGAATACCGTGTTTAGACTGCTGGGAAAATGTTTGACTTGACTTCTGCTTTAAATTGACGTTGATACTTACTTAGCCGGCTGCAGTTATGAGCCCGGGCGTCCCCCGCAAATCCGGGAGCACAGAGCTGGCACTGAGGCCCGGTGGTGTTGTTCATGCAGCTGAGGCAGTGGCCGGTGTCGGGCTGACAAAGCTGGCGGGGACCCTGAGGATCTGCATTCCCGCTACAGTCACATGGCACGCAAGCCCCGGATGCTTTGTAGAAGCCAGCTCTGCACTGGTCACACAGTGGGCCAGAGTACGGGTCAAGGCACTGGTCACACACTGGGGAGCCACTGGGATCTGAACAAGAACGCACGGCAGTCAGTACCTATCAGGAGCATGATAATCCACCAAAAGGGAAATGTTGTCAACTCACAAATGAGTAAAATCTTCAGTTGCTCTAGAAAAAAAAATTCAGCACAAGAGCAGCTGGCACATTAAGCCTTTCAGGGACAGCGGTTACCACAGTGGAGAGCTTATCATGTTATCAGGTTACAGGGTGCCTGAATGGGTTAAATACATCATGTAGAACCAGTGCAGGTACAGGAAATGAAATGGAATCAGATAAACAGTTTTAGGGCGGCCCGGTAGTCCAGTGGTTAGCACGTCGGCTTCACAGTGCAGAGGTACCGGGTTCGATTCCAACTCCGGCCTCCCTGTGTGGAGTTTGCATGTTCTCCCCGGGCCTCCGTGGGTTTTCTCCGGGTGCTCCGGTTTCCTCCCACATTCCAAAAACATGCATGGCAGGCTGATTGATCACTCTAAATTGTCCCTAGGTGTGAGTGAGGGCGTGGATGGTTGTTCGTCTCTGTGTGCCCTGTGATTGGCTGGCAACCGATTCAGGGTGTCCCCCGCCTACTGCCCGGAGACAGCTGGGATAGGCTCCAGCACCCCCCGCGACCCTAGTGAGGATCAAGCGGTTCGGAAGATGAATAAACAGTTTTACGTTGCTTCTTCATTTTTTAATGATGAATGAAAGCACTGCAAGGCTCCAGGTAAGTTTGAGATGAGATTGCTTCGGCGAACCACCAGGTGGCTCACGACAACATAGTATACTGTACATGCAGAGCCAAGCAAAGTACAACTGAAGGGTTTCCAAACACCGTTCAACTGAACGCAGAATTAATTCAGGATGTAAAATAACGCAAGATTTTTTTTTCAAAATAACTGTAACTATCAGTACCAATTGATAGTTGTGCTGGGTAAAAAAAAAAAATTAAACTAGTTGAATTGATTTTTCCTTTCATAGCCCGATATTGATTCATAAAACCATAAATCAATCCTTTTAAACCGTGTTTTCCCCCATAAATTCATGTGACATCTCGCATCACACAAGATTTCGTCACGACGCAAGAGTAGTGTAGCATAACAACATGGCAGAAGCATTGAAATTCGCGCCAACCAACTTCAAGGCAGTTGTTTTTTGGTTTGAGAAACACAAAGAGAGCAATGAACGGAAACTGTGAACCAATCACGGGAATGTGAACGTCACTGGGTTACAGTGTTTTTGTCACTTTATTTACACGGCCTGCCCTGTGGTTGTAATCGATTTATTGTTTTGATCAGGTCATGTTCAATCAAACATACATGAGTCATGTAACCGCATTAGGGTTCATTTAAATATTTTGACAAATGCACCAAGCAAGAAGTTTCTATTATTCGCAGCATTGCTTCTTCTGAGAACGTCTTCCATATGAAAGTAAAATTGGTACTGTGAGAAATCCTGAACTGAAGTGAAAATCAATCAAAGTGAATCCTGAATTGTAAATCGCATCGAATCAGCGCCTTGTGAATCGAATCAAATCGATTTGGAGAATCGGAATCGATTCCAGCCCTCATCGGTGCTGGCAGCTCTGTAAATCAGTTACCATTTTGATCAAACTGGGTTTTAATTTATTGGAAAAATAACATCTTTATTTGGAAAAGTACAAGAAGTAATCATCCAATTCCACTCAGTAGTCCTTTGTTACTGACAATATGAATAGCAAATCGGGATTTAGAGCTTGATTCTGAGCTCGATCACCTAGACAACAAATCTCACCATCTTTCTGTGTTAATGGCTTAAAAACGCCGTCAGACACTGGCCTAGATGTTTTCTATCTCGAATGATCACATGACTGTTATATTGCAAAACATGCTCCTCCTGATACATTGTTTCAGGTTCAAAGGCAGCCGACGCGCTGGGTTATATAACCGTTAGGAAACATGAGCAGCGCTGCACTGGAATAGTAAGACTTGACCCGGCTTCTTCTTCCTCCTTTTTTCCATGTTAAGTGAGGAGATCACAAGTAGCTAAGGTAGGCGCTGTCAGACACACGATTTAGAAAAACACAAGTGCAGGCAACATTAAAAATGAACGCCAGTCGAGAGCAGTGGGTGCAGATGGAATCATAGATGAGTGATTTAATGTGTGACCCAGATTCTGATATGGAACAGTGCTCCACTTCACCTCTCAGGGTGTCATAATAAAGATCTTCATTTATAACCAGGTGCATCCACATATTTAGAAATCAATGATCCTAAAAAATGAAGCCATTACGCTGTCATTGCCAAGACGACCTGAGTTTTGAGGCTGCTTGCTCTCCGAGCTCCGGTGTTCACCATTAATGAAATCATGCACTTATAGCGCTGTTAACATGGTCGAAGGACACAAAACAATGCCTTTACTCCGATGATTTCCTTCTTCCTACAGCGATGCTGTCTGAAAGCATAATGCGGCCCATCCCCCGCAGTCTGTTACTGCCTGAGTGGCGCTGAAATGGCCCAACTGTGCTGATGCTGTCCCAGCTCAGCTCAGCTCAGCCTGGTTCATGTCCCTTCCCCTCCCTTACACATTGCAGCACCTCTAGCGTGGTCCCCAGTAGGCCGACACATAACCTAACAGCCGGCGCGTATCTCCCTGCATGGCAACATGGCAAAAGCCATGCAGGAAGAGGCTCGCAGGACATGGTTGGTCGAAAAAAGGGGATCATATTGAGACAAAGCTGGAAAACGGCAAAATAAAGTCATCAAAAAAAACAAAAACAAACAAAGAGGCATTGTTTATTATTTTAAATTTGAGGAATACAATACATCATGAAAAAAAAATACAGCAACGTTTGATGTCGACGAGCTGCAAGTCCCTTCTTTTAGGGCGCAATATTGGAGTCAGACACACTGCAACATCAATTGACAAGACAGAAAGAGTGGTTGCAATGCTATCGCCCGGGTCACCCCTAAGTGCGCACTACTTTCATTTCAAATTAACATCACTCAATGCAAAAATCTATGAGCAAAAGGGCGGTGGACAGACGACTATGAATCCCAAAGTGTATACATATCTTTCCAATTTTACTGAGTCTTATTCGATCGCGCGGAGAGATTACTAGGATAGTATCTGGATTATGCACTGTGCAGAACATTTGTCAAGGTCATAACCAAAGCCGGAACCAGAACTTCCATCACTCTCATCACTTGAGAACTTTGGACTAAAAAATGTGGTCTTGTGTAGCCTGCCTGCGACTCAATTAAAACCACTGTGTTCTCCCCAAATAACTTGAAGTTGTTTTTCAGCCAAAACCAAACATCACTTGAGTAAAACTGCTGTGCGCAGGAGGGTTTTCTCACCAAGACGCTAGAAGCTTGAAGACAAAGGAGAGTGGAGTGGGTTTCCCCCCTGCCTCCCCCCTCAAAAAATATTTATTCACTGGACCAGAAACACATTGCCGACCATGCTGTCAACTATTTTCGTGACCACGACTGGTGTGAATGACATTATTTGGTATCGCTGCAAGTATATTTGAACTCCAAAAGATTTTAGGTGATGAAACTGTAACTATCAGGGCATGACAGTGGCAGCCAATCAACTCCGAACGCTGCCTCGAAACCCCCCCCAAAACATTTAGGTGCTGTAAAACTGGGGCAGACAAAGCCCGGAGCAGAAAGGTCACTCAAACCCAATTTATGCAACTTTGCTCATTGACAAATTAAAAGTGTTATGGCAGGAAGCAGAAATCTGATGCCATCTTCTCAACTCCACAAACCAAGACGAATGTTTTGGGGTGATGCATGTGTGATGCATGTAAAGCTGAGTTGAGTTGAGATGTCACCACAAAGGCACATACAGTATGTCTCCTACCATCGATTTGGCGCCCTGGGTTAAATCCTACTTGAAAAGAATGGAAGGTTGCAGTGGCAAGAAGGGACTGTGCTCTGCGAGTGACTCCTTACGATTAGATCCAGACTCAGCCCAGTGCAACACAGTCGGACATTTCAATTATTATAATATAAGTTACATTGCTGCTGTGGCTCAAAAGACATCTACCGTACACCTTGTGGGAGACATACTCCTCAATTTCTTCCCAACACAAACACAAATCCCAACTCGACAGCATGGCCCTTCCATCGCTACACATGCTTACAATGAGATGTGCAGGGAATGCGGGGTTTTTTTTTTTCAAAGATGAACGGGAACAAAAACATTTGATAGTCAAAATGGCAAAGCCCGAATCATGTAGTGCAGTAGCTGTGGAGTCCACCCGTCCTCCATTGAAGCTTAGAGAAAGGCAGATGCACGTGTGTGAGTTTGAGTGTGTGTGCGTGCATGCATGTGTGAGGGAGAAAGCTGTATTTGTCTGCAATGATATGTTTATATATTTTTTTAAAAAGTGCAGCTGGAACAGGGGATGTCAGTTTTAGAACAAGCCTCGCCAGACCTTAATCTACTGGATGTAAACTTTTTTTCCCCTCTGTTGAATCGCTGAATCATTGTTTAAAAATTTAACTCAACAGACTTGACAACCAGAAATAGGCATTCCGTCCTTGGGACGGAACAGATGGACACCCATTATGGGGACGGAGAAGAGTTTTTTTTTAAAAAAACGGACAGAAGCGGGTTTTCGTCCGTCCCTTGAATCATACCTAACCAGGTGAAGTACCTCCGGCGCCCATTTCACCAACAATTGACAGAAACATCCATCCATTTTCCGAACCGCTTGATCCTCACTAGGGCCGCGGGGGGTGCCGCAGCCTATCCCAGCTGTCTCCGAGCAGTAGGCGGGGTACACCCTGAACCGGTTGCCAGCCAATCGCAGGGCACACAGAGACGAACAATTATCCACGCTCACACTCACACCTAGGGACAATTTGGAGTGTTCAATCAGCCTGCCGTGCATGTTTTTGGAATGTGGTGGGAAATCGGAGCACCCGGAGAAAACCCACGCAGGCCCGGGGAGAACATGCAAACTCCACACAGGAAGGCCGGAGCTGGATTGAACCTAGTACTTCTGCACTGTGAAGTCGACGTGCTAACCACTCGACTACCGGGCTGCCCTGACAGAAACATGCCCAGCCTATTTTACGTGTGTAATCTGCCAATACACTACTTCAGACTGAATGTGAAATATCACGACGCGCTGCTTATCTCGCACGTGTTCACTGTTTTTGTATGTGGGAGGGAGTGACTTTGCTTCAAGAGGACAAGAGGAGGAGTACTCGTCCTCTGCCCAAAAAAGTTTACACATTGCCAGTTGTTGAAATTATAAACTTTTTCCAATTCTACGTATAAAAAGTAATTTCCATTTTCCTTTTTCCAATTTTTGATGGGAAATATTCAAAGGAATTGACATTTTCAAACACATTTTAAGTTATTATTTCTTAGTCTTTTTTAAAATTAAAACTAATCCAAATTATTTGAATTAGTATTTCTTTAAATAAAGATACACTCAAACCTCATTTCATCGTACATCGTTTACGTTTTCACCGCTATAGCGTTCACATTTCAAAGCCCCAATTTCACACAATGAATTTTCCATTTGCCGATTTTGCCGACAACGAACACCTTTATGACGTAAACTTCATTAAAAGGACCCGATTGTTCCCACAAAATAATGAAAAGTTCTTTGTTACAACGAACCACGGGAAGGTAACTTTGCTTACGAACAAAATGTACAGCACGGGATTCCCTTCCATTGCTTGGCAATGCTCCTCACGGAGTCACGGCACGGTCAAGCACATGGTCTGAAAACATGTCTGGGTCAACGTAAGAAAATCTCACTGTCTGTGAAGGCTGAAATTGCCTCTAACTTTTGAAAGGGAGTCTCCTAGACGAAGCTCAGCCAGGACTACAAAATGGCAAAGTCGACGATTTCGACAATCATCCGTAATGGCAATAAAATAATGGCAGCGTTCGAGGCCAACAGATTTAAAGATGAATGGCTTTGGGGTGCGGCACATTCTGAACTGGAGAAGGCACTTTTCATTTGCTGACTGAATGTTTTCTTCATACTGTATATAAGTATTTGTAATTGACATGTTTATACTGTATTACATGTTCATGTTTTTACATCAATAAATGTTCACACTGTATGATACATCATGGTTGGGGGCCATTTTATTGGAAATGGTTACAACGAACTACGGTACTAACGTACAGATTCGTTCTGTCCCTCGAGGCACGATGTCATAAGGTTCGACTGTACAGGCCTCTCGGGAGCACTTTAAGAGGGTTTAACTAGATTTGATGGATTTTACATACTCCTGATGTTGACACGTACTGTACTCATGAATTCCTGCTCTTCGGGATAGATCCCGTTTTTAAAAGTTGAATGAGATGCATGAGATGCATTATTTCATGGCTGAAGATTACATGAAATTGTTCCTCTGTATGTCATGAGCTTCCGAGCCAAATGTGGTGGTTCTCTGGCTACTCTAACATGCTGGTCAAGCGAATGTTTGTTTGACAAAATGTTGAGGCCATTCTCTCCTAATCTTGAAAATCCAAGATGCCCACACCACCTAATTTCAACCTTCGATATCTCAGAGGAGCACAACATATCATTGGAAAGCTGAGATCATTCCTTTTTGATGCCCCAAGGAAAAAAAAAAAGTGTCACTGTGACATTTTATTATGGCGCGTACTTTGACCAACTGATTCACCCTTCATGAAGCAATCATAAACATCCTTGGAGATTATTACTGTTGCTGTTCCTTAACGATTGACAAGGAGAAATCGCATCAATCAAGCCTCATAGTGAAGGGTGCTGCATCCATTACAATTTAGTTGCCAAATACGGTTCATTTATGTAACATTACATGTAACGTACAACTGAGGTAGGATGTATTTCACCTGTGAGGTCGAGCTGCCTTTGTAAATATGACAAGGACAGCCCAAATTTGAGTGTGTGTGTGTGTGTGTGTGTGTAAGGTCAGGGACTCACCGGTGTGACAAGTGCCATTGGAGGAAGAGTTGGAGCAGGGGCATAGGACACAGGCTTCGGTCAAGGCAGTGCTACGGCTGCGGTAATGATCTGGCTTACACTCCTTGCAATTCGGCCCCTGGGTGTTGCCCTCACAGTTCAGACACACACCTGAAGAAATAAAGTTTTGAACATTTCTGTTTCATCCAGATTGCATTTTATTTAACAGTGGAAGGTGAGACAAGAACCACTTGTACTTAAAGGGGAAGTCAGGCCCGATATTTGCTTCACAGTAATATGTTCTGGGCGCCTTCACTAGTCTAAACATGGCATTCTGATTCATATTACGTTTGTGGAATATGAGCGAAGCAGTAAAATCCAGCTGTTTTTAGCCATCTCAGGGGTCGGCCATTTTGACACTTTCTATCGACTGAAAATGACATCAGTTTCTCAGGGCTCAGGTGTAGACCAATCATGGCTCACATGTTGTCTGAGCCATGATTTGTCATTACCTGAACCCTGAGCAACTGCAATGTCATTTTCAGTCCACAGCAAATGGCAAAATGGCTGCCACATGAGATGGACAAAAACAGAGGGGCGGGGGGATTTTACCGCTTCACTCATATTCTACAAATGCAATATGAATCAGAATGCTGTTTTTTGACAAGGTGAGGCGCATAGAACATATTATTGTGAAGAAAATATTGGGGTTGAGTTCCCCTTTCAAGAAAAAAATTCCGCCCGACAAAATATATACATTATATGCCAACAATTTATGTGTATTGTGGTCAGAAGTGTACAATGTATATACATTCCACATGCTCATCATCTTAATTTGGGATTTTAAGTAATTATTTGAATACGTTTTTTTCTTCCAGAGTGGAGTGGTTGCACAAAAAACAGTACATTTCATTAATTCGGGGGCATAAGTGTAAATGTTTTTTTTTTTTTTTACATGAACTCATCTATTAATATATAAAATATATAGAGTACCAAAAGGCTGAAATATATACATACAAGTACATTCGCCCAAATCATACAATAAGAGGTGTTGAGGATGTCTTTTAACACGTCATCTGTTCCAGCATGTTTGTACCGTGTCCCAGTTCACAAACCGAGGTTGGATGACTTTGTTGCAACACAAATTGTCTGGCCAACACAACACCCGAAAATCAACTCCTTTTAACACCCTTGGGATGAACCACAACTCTGGCTGTATGCAGTTGAATGCAAAAGAACAAACAACAGGGAAAACAAAAAAAACTAACATATCAGTGTTTACTCAGTTAAAAAATTGTGGATCATGGGAGCAGTGGATATGGCTAAGGATGAAAACAAAATGATGGCAAATAGCTTGCCCTCGTTCTTTTTTGAAAATGACCGAGGTTATGCGAGTGTCTTGCAATGTTTGCAGACAGAAAATGTGAACTTGCACATTGTGTTCCTGTTTGAGTGGACTGTTTCCCTGAATCAATCCTTAGAGAGAACTGTAAAACCGTAGTTAATCCATAGAGCACTCGCTGAGCCCAAGTGAGACCTGAGTAGTCCATCTGTTCATGCATAAGAGCAGCAAGACATATGGCTTTGAAAACTCCCCCTCACCACTCCACTATCATCGTGGACCCCTTTCACCGACCATCCTTCATAGGTGACTAAAAGCCTGGCTGCCTGGAGGTGAGGCGCAATCCTCTTCTAAACTCTCCAGTCGCCAGTCAAGTTTGCCCTGCTTTCTTGGCCAAATCGCTCTTGAAAATGAGACCTTGATCTCAATGTTGTTAGTTTTTTTTCTTGGTTAAATAAACTCTTCAGGCTCACTTGAAACAAACTGATGGTTTCACAAGCTGATTGATTTATTTGACAAGGCTGCTCCGTCTAATCCACTTTCTGCTTGCTAAGTGAATGTTGCAATTTTGGAGAGGCTCTACAGTTAACTGGAATAGGGAAGGGCCGTCTTGATATCGTATGCGCGTGTAGATCAGACGTGACACAAATGAATCAGATGCACATCTTATCTTCATATGGAACTGAGGTGTTAAGGCAAAAAGTCCAAATGTATGCAGCATTGATTCTGTTGCTCAAATGTACTGTTAAAGTATCACTGTCCATCCACGAAGGGAAGGGATACGACAATAATCAGCTGCTCTCCTTCTTAAAAGCACAGTTGCCCCTTAACTGATGCTTTCACCCCTAAAAACTTCGAGCCTTGGACAATTGATACAAACATGCCAAATAATGTCAATTCAAGACAACGGTCCAATTTGGACTGTGAGATAAAGACGACATTTGATATCGGTAATTTTACATCACGGGTTAGATGAGATATCGTGTTGCAATCGAGATATGAGGGTTCAAGATATTAACAACGAAATGAGGACGATATCAGTCACGTGACCTAGCCACGCTTGTGTTGCAATGTACAGTATATCTCAGTTTAACCAAACAAATTCCACCGTCAAAGCTTGGCGGGGAATCGACCGCTGAACAATGACAATTATTTTGCAGAGAGCGAGAGGGCCAAACGCTGGTGCTGCCGACTAAACAGCGCACGCAAGAAATTCACTTCTGTTTTCGTTGTCAAGTATAGATGGACAGTACAAAATATTGTCTTTTAGAACATTACGTCAACATAATTATAATTTCAAAATTAGCAGTGGACGAAATAGCAGAACTTCTTGTGAAAATGTGCGAGCAGTCCAGTCTGTTCATTTGAATGGACTGGCAAGGCATTGACTGCGTTCTGTTCAGGTTGCAAAGAGTTGACGGCCACCATCTTTTTGCGGATTAATAAAAAGTCATACAATGCAACCTATTGTATGGGGAGCCTCCAAACACGATCCAGGCATGGTTCACATCGCTGGGAGTCCACTCATCACATCGCCATATAATACACGAATGCATACACAACCATCGTCATGTGTGGGAGTGAGTGGACAACTCTTTTTTTTTCCAAGCCACACAACACATCCATCCACATTCTGAACCACTTATCTTTACTAAGGTCATGCATGGACAAATTGGTACAGAACACACACATTGATATAATTAACACACACATACAAATACAAGAAACACCGTTGCAGCCTAAAATTGTGATTTATCATTAAAGCACAATGGCAATGTAATTCATTTTGATCTGTTAATGACTTTGTTCATGTTGATGGAGGTCACTAAGCTCTTTTAAAAAAAAACGCTTTCCACATCCTTTTGGGAATATATTTGTTTTTTTCTTCAAAATAAAAAAAAGCTCCGTTTTCACCGAACTCATAGCAATATAGTTATCGTACTGTTATCGATGTATGTGGCAAAAAATATTGAGCTATGACATTTTGACCATATCGCGCAGCCCTAAACCTAATGCTGTATTTTTCCTTTAAATTACATGAAGTAATTGGAAATTTCCTTTTTTTCCCCCATTTACATATTTTTTCCCAACACAGTATCCACGAAAATGAATACCATATTACACAAAATAAAGCACAAATATCCAGTGGCCAAATAATTAACTACGATTTAACCATAGTTTAAACGCCTTATAGTACAGAAAATATGGTAATTTGAAATGTTCATATATTATTGCATCATCTTGCCAAAATTTAAGGGAAAACAGTGTAAAGAATATCTACCAGTCAAGATACAATCTACATTGATATGTCAAAAATAGGAATGTTTTCCAGAAAATTCATAAACATGATAGACATGTTACAAATGCACAGTTACTCAGAAAAGTCCCTGTTAAAATTTAGGGAAATACTGTAATTTTATTTTCTGTTCTAAAACACATCGGGGACTTGTGCCATCACAATAACAGTCATCAGTGGTTTTCAACTTTTGTCACCCCGAGACACGCATTTTCCTTTTGTTGCACAAATGCGGGACTAACTTTTAAGAACAATAAAGAAAATGTTTTGTTTAAAAATTGCCTATGACATCACATGTAATTTGGTGGATTGCTCGCCATGCCTTCCCCTAGCCAGAGGTTGAGCTGCACTGTATTTGTTTACCGAGTAGCGCCTAAAGCATGAGGCACGAGCTAAACTTCCTGTTGGTTACCTAAATATGTTCCATGTGGGAACTTGGCATGCCTCTGTACTGCAGCATAAAAATGAAAACAATAACAAACATGTAACCCACTTTTGGGTCCCAACCCACCAGTTGAGAATCACTGTTCAAAATGACAAACTGCAATGTCCTTCATTAGCAGACTCACCTGACTGTGGATGGCAGTAGTTAGTGTGATTGTGACACTGGCAGGGCTGGCATCCGGTGCTGCTGAAGTGGAAGAAGCCTGGGTGGCACTCGTCACACTTGGGTCCATACACTCCTGCCTTGCACACACATATCCCTGAGCTGGAAGGGCAATACAAAAGATAAAGTGTTCTTAACACAGTACAAGGTATGAAAATAACATACGTTATACAACACAATAAAAGTAAAAGCAGAGATGGGCACTCTGTCCCTGGGAAGGAACAGTCCGTCTGCCATTTTGGGGACGGAGGATGAGAAGTTATTTAAAAAGAACGGACTAAGCAACGATGGAAGTGGGTTTTCGTACGTCTATGTAATCGTCTCTAGCCGGGTCAAGTTCCTACGGGCGCCCATTTCACTAACAACTGACAGAAACACTTCCAGCCTCTTTTGCGTGTGTTTTCCGCCAATACACTACTTCAGACCTAATGTGAAAAACCACAACGTATCGCTTGTCTCCTGCGTGTTTACCATTTTTGTATGAGGGAGGTAGCGACTTCATTTTGCTTCAAGCGGAAATGAGGAGGAGCTCTTGTCCTCTGTCCAAAAAAGTTTACATACCGCCAGTCATGCTGGTGACCGATGGTGGTTGTGTTGGCAGTTAAATGCCATCTTGGTTGACACTTAAACAGTTGTAAAAGACTAGCTGTGTTGTAATTCCTCTTGGTCCCGTACCACACTGTGTGTGTGTGTGTTCTACTTTATTCGGCTGCGTCTGCTTATTCATGCACATGCGTGTGACGTACTTTGTATGTTTTCAACGCTGAAGCGAGGCAAGCCAAAGTTCATCTCAACCTACTTGGAATGCTTCAAACACGCCACTAGTCACCCAATTGCGTCTACTGCTAAGGGAACGCGCCGGCAGATCACAGGAAGGCATGGGTGGACTTATCAAGTCAGTACAACACCCCACTCCCTATATCTGTTGTTGTGGAGAGGTTGTTTTTTTTCAACAGCGGGCGACATCCTCCAGCCAAAGAGGGCTGCCCTGGTCAACCTTTGATGAGCTAGTCATGCTCAAGGGGAGCATGTTCCTCTTGGGGCACCCCACCTACAAGGCATGGTTTGAGGAGGAGAATAAGCAGGGGCTCTAACAAAAAGGAATAAATAAATAAATAACTTGCTAGCCAGTTTTTTTTTTTAAATTTTCATTGCCGGTCTTAAAATAGTGGTGACTCGAATAGGGATTCGTGTTAGCCTCTCCCCGATCCCCCTCTAGGCGGGGGGGGACGAACTGCTGACAGAGCCGTTCAACTGAATACACTACCAAATTCAAAATGAGAGAATATTTGCAGAAAACATTAAAAGCTTATCATTGTGAAAAATCAATGTGTATTTAGTAGAACATACTGTAAATTGAAAATGATTTACAAATCAGTGTATTCTGTTTTATTTACGTTTCATTGGAACTTCATTGGAATTGTGGTTAACAGATATCAAGATGATACTTTTGAGCGCTCTCGCACAGCCCGAACTCAGACAGCTCATCCTTACTTGGTTTTACTTTCTCGACCACATTACATAATGACTGGTTGCATATTTTGAGATCGCAAGCGCACCTTTTTGCCAAACTAACAGATCATGCAGCAAAAGCATAGTGGAGAGGAGCAACTGTCAACCAGTTTATGACCTGTATCCATTTTTGTATCAGAACCAAATCAACAGCTAACATCAACAACTAAATCAACATTTGAATGTCTCTCTCTTTCACTGAATCTGATCTTTTCCTACATCACCTTGTAGGTAGTGGATTATAGGAGACCAAGGAGGCTGTAATTCCAAATAAATGACAGAAAAAAAAACAAATCGATGGCACATGAGTGCCATCTCTCCAATCATATGCTCATTCAAAGTACCGGTAATCTACAACAAGAACAAACACAAAGCCAAGTCAAGCCCGATCAGTCCTCCAGCTTAGACAACGTACTCCAAAACATTAATTACACACAATGACTTGACAAAAGAAGTAAATCACAAGTGACTGGAAGCAATTTCTGCGAGGATGGCACTGGTCTTCAGACAAATGGGGCTTTGTTAGAGAACCACACTTCATGCAAATGAAGAGGCTGGCAGTGATGCTTAGTGGGGCGTGAGCGATGCTGAATCCAAGGCTGGGAAGAACACACACACACACACACCAGATGTCTCAAGATTGTTCAGAAGAAATTGAAAAATAAAGAGTAAATTAACTTTAAAAATATGTCTGAAAGTCATTGGCAAGGCAAAATAAAAAACAGTCATGTTTCATACACTATAGGGCCCACATTAAAAACCTTTATGTAATGTTTGCATTACAAAACTAAAATATAAGCTTATATGTCACAACAGTTCACCTCACTAGTTGATGCTAGGGACTTTGGACAGATACCTTGATCACAGAGTGGTTCTAACAATGCCAACACAGTGAACGCAAGAGAGGGTCACACGAAGCTGGCATTAAGGACTGCGCTTCAAACGCGTCCAATAAGCAGACCAGTGTTGCACAATCAAAGATCAGTATTGACATGTTGCATCAGTGCTAGCTGGAGAGTACTGACACAATCACATAGTTTTTAAAGGTTCCAAACTAGTCAGTTTCTAGACTGTTCCTTGCTTTACAAAATGAATCAATGTATAATGTTATGTCTGTTATGCGGGGCCTCCTGCACGCTTGATTTCAATGTCAATCAGCTGTGTTTAGAAGCACAACAGAAGTGGAGTGAAGATGCCAGAATATTTATTGCATTGCTTTACAAGATATCGATACAATATCGTTATCATGATAATGGCCCATGCAAAAAGCATATCGTAAAGATGTGCAACAAGTTTTCATATGGAATTGTATGCTCTCATCAGAATTTGATGAGTCCAATGCAACCTTAATTAAATGTGTATTGGCATCCAATCGGTCAGAGGTGGCCAACCAGTCAGAGACTAAGAGCCAATTATTTTACTGTGTGACCGCAAAGAGCCACATCATGCACATGGGCACACATAAACATCACTGCATCCCTTCCACGCACACGCACACACACACACACACGCGCGCGCACACACATGCACGCACGCACGCACACACACACACACACACACACACACACACACGCGCACACACACACACACACACAAACCTCTGCTCAGCCACATATATTGTAAATGTCACACACTAACATGATAATGACAGAAATTGACTCCTACAGTACTAAGACCACAGGCCAGTGATTTTCAACAATGGATATTGTGGGCACTGTCCCCACCACACAAACTCTCAGTTTAACCAAGTCCAAAAACAAAAATAAAATAAAGTTTTTCTCTATGCATATTGTATTAGCGCCATAGTGC
Organism: Hippocampus guttulatus; assembly: GCF_054856545.1. NCBI lineage: Eukaryota > Metazoa > Chordata > Actinopteri > Syngnathiformes > Syngnathidae > Hippocampus > Hippocampus guttulatus. Next base: position 21,342,221 of record NC_141265.1, read on the forward strand.
AGGGACTTTTGGCATTCCTTCTCTTGAACAGTCCTCTTCAAATCTGGCTTGAATTCCGTTGTTGCCACTAAAAACAGGCACTGTCTGCATGCGAGCTGCAGTAGTTACTGACCTCTTGGGTCAGCTTTCTACATATTTGACCGAAGATCGACTTTCGTAGCGACGAACCTCCCACGATCGACCCGATCGCGCAAGCATATATACCCGCACGCATGCACGCGGGCGCCCAACCACACGCACGTGCGCACAGACACACACGCACGCACAGCGAGATGAGCGACAGCCGTAACGTCACCGAACATGAACCAAGTTTTTTCACCCCCTCCGCATTTCCTCCTCCTAAACCTCAATGTCGACTTGGAACCAGTCCGCTGGCTCACGGTCGATTGCGATTGGCGTATTGGGCACCCCGGCCTTAAAATCAGAGGTAATTCGCTGACTATCTTAGCACATAGTGCTGTTGTTTGCGCATGAGCGTTGATTCAGTTGTCATCTGACTGGTTGCCCTGTATGTCAATCAAGTAACGGGATTGATGATAGGCTGCTGTACATAGCGCCATTGTTTGAATGTCAGCGCCACCGTGGAGGCGTTTTTGACGCTCGTCATGTGGAAGCCCGGGAGCCCCATTGAACCAGCCAAAGAGCCGCAGGCGGCTCGCGATCCGCGGGTTGGTCACCCCTACAATAGGTGAACAAGACTGTATATTGGTGCATTACAATTAATTGGCTAGAAGAATACATTGAGCTTGCTCATTTTGCCACGTGAAAATTTGTATTTCTTTCATTAGATGATAAAAATGTGATTTCTTTAGGTACATGTTATATATCTATATATCACAAAAATATCGTTAGCGCTACATTCAACACCCATATCATAAATGGGCATGTTCTTCCGATATTGCGCAGCCCTCCTTAAAAATGTACATTTTAAAAATGCAAGCCGGCAAAAATTGTCAAGTCACGTGTTTCAAGTTCAACAAACGCCTCAGGAACACAAAGTCAAAGCCAAGTGAATTCTTGAAGTTTTAGCCAAGTCCCAAATCCTAAGTTTGTCTTAAGTCGAACTTGAGTCACATGACTTGATTCGAGTCCCCCACCTCTGATGGGTTAATCGCAGAATAAATGTTCTACCATCATCATCAGCAATTTCTACGTTTCCAATCATCAAAGTGGTGAACGGGACCAAAACAACCACAGCATACAGTGAAACTGCACAAAGAGTAGATGGTGAATGGTCAAAAGTGAATTGGAATTGGATAAGAAAAAAAACCTGACACGGTTGCCAAATTTGTTTTCATCCTGAGAGACAGTGTAATGGGAATTTGATATTTAACAGGGTTCACTTTTATCTCATAATTAACTGTTAACTTGTGTCACTGTATCAGGTATGCCTTGAAAATGGGATTTCTGTTCACATGGCAGTTTTATTTGACGTAGTCTTATCGCATGCTGCTGTGAAATCTGCCGCTCCTAGTTGTAAACGCCGAATTTTTAACCCTCGCACTGCTAGTCGTTTCTCTGATGCCTTTAATAACCTTTGCGTACCCTCGTCTAACACAGAGGAACTCACCTCTTGGTTCAACTTGTCTCCCCATACATTTTAGAGTTATTTTCAAGATCCTCTTATTTGTTTTCAAATCTCTGAATAATCTCGCGCCACCTTACTCTCTCTGAGCTCATCCGCCCCTACACACCTGCCCGGCGCCTCAGGGCTGCGGACCAGACATTATTAGAAGTACCAAGAACTAAACTGAGGCTCAGAGGGGATCGAGCCTTTTCTGTTGCTGGTCCCTCTCTCTGGAATGACCTCCCACTGAACATTCGGCAAGCCTCCTCGCTGCCCATCTTCAAAACCCTCCTCAAAACTCACTTGTATTCTTTGGCATTCGACTCAGCATGACTTAGATTTGATCTTGGTTTTACTGTTTGGTGCTTTCTACCGCCTTTATTACCGATTTGTCTTACTGTTTATTGTGCATGTTAAATTGCTCCATGTACAGCACTTTGTATGCAGCGATGGCTCTTTGAAAGTGCTCTATAAATACAGTTGACTTGACTTGACTATCTGTAAGTGTTACTATGCAACATTGGCTGCTGTGCTAGGTTGTAATTTTCCTATATGTCAGGCTTTAACCCCTCCCAAGAAGATAAGATAAGAAAAGATAAGAAAACCTTTATTAGTCTCGCAATGGAGAAATTCCCAATTCACAGCAGCAAAGTTATGAAAGGAAGAAGTAGAACAACAAAATATAGGAGCTGCTGGAAAGGCAGCCACTCTCGCGGCGCCATTTTGAAGTCAAAATAACAAAAATAACACAACACAACACATAGGACACAGACAGTCGTGCAATCTTCACCACTTTTCTGCATACACTTTGTTGTCTGAAGCAGTTCTAGATGAAAGAGGAGAGGATCAAAGTGTCCTTTCACCAGTGGATCAGAGACGTCATGCTGAAAATGTGCACATGTCTGCTACAAGCTAAGTTTTGAAAGCAAAACTTTAAGATAAAAAAAGATAAAAATGGTATAAGGGCCGCACCCCACTGCTTGAAGGGACGCTCCATCACAGATCTATAAATGGTGTTTCTCCATCAGTTGTAGCTAAAATAAATCTTATCGGTGTACAAAGACTTTTGTTGTCTTGGTTTCCAACAACATGTCCACACACTCCAATTTCACATTATTTTCCAGAAAGTACCCATAATTTTCAAAGAATTTGGTGCAATGCAGTGTGTGAGTGGCGTGATGAACTATTTATTAGGCAGTTCCCACTTCCCCTTATCACTGGGGTGTCAAAAAGCTTAAAGCTGTATTTGAGAAAAGTGTGTGTGTGGGGGTGGGGGGGGGTCTCCACATTAAGCAGCACGTGGTACTTGTGCTGACCTGTATTACCAGCTTATGTGAGAAGAACACATGTCCAGACAATGGACACTTCCAAACAAATGGCTCTGCATGACAAAATCGACCAGGCTGGCCAAGGCCAACAGTTGACTGTGTATCCAACACACATGGACAGATTCACACAGACAGACACAGTCTCGAATTTGATCACCTGACCATCTCAAAACTGTAATTTAATGAAAGCTGCCTCAAACATTTATGCTAATAGTGTCCCGAGAGTTCAAGGCGATGAGCTGTGGTTGAAAAGTACAATCTGCTCATTTCATTCCAGAACATCATCCCTGGGCTGGTCGCCAGTCAAGGGATTGCTGTGAAGCACGCATTCAGTTGGACTTCAGTCCAAGGCATCAGCGGAAAAGTACCATGACACTACCAATCGCGCACCACTAATTAAGCACAGCAACAGTGGATCAGATACCCACCATGTGAGAAAGCTAATTCCTTACTTCTGTTCACACTGTACACGCATGTCTGAAAAAGAATATGAAACTTGGAGCTGTCACTGTAAACAAGTGCTTCTCAATTATTTGCTGCTACGCCTCTCTAGGAAAAAGGGTGACCCAGTGGTTGACTGGTTAGCGTGTCGGCCTCACAGTGCAGAGGTGCAGGGTTCGATTCTGGCTGCAGCCTTCCTGTGTGGAGTTTGCATATTCTTGCCATGCCTGCGTGGGTTTTCTCCGGATACTCCGGTTTCCTCCCACATTCCAAAAACATGCGTGGCAGGTTAACGGAACACTCTAAATTGCCCCTAGGTGTGATTGTGAGTGCGGATGGTTGTTTGTCTACATGTGTGACCTGCGATTGGCAGGCAACCAGTTCAGGGTGTCCCCCGCCTACTACCTGAACACGGCTGGGAGAGGCTCCAGCATGCCCCGCGACACTTATGAGAATGAGCGGATCAGAAAATGGATGGATGGATGGACGCCTCTCTCAGAAAAAAGAAAAAATGTACGCTACCCCAACTCTCTGCCATGACTATAAATAATATTGTTAGTCGATAACATTGTTTTAAATCCACCTATGCATAAAACTGTATACTTATTACCAAAAATGACTCGATGAGGTAGCTGCCGAGATGTTGAAACACGGCCAAGACGCTGTTGTGGAGAGCCTTACCCACCTGTTCAACCTGATTTGGCATGCTGAAGAGGTTCCTGCCGACTGGAGACGTGGGGTCATTGTCACGCTTCCTAAGAAGGGAAACCTCGCAGACCGCAATAACTGGCGGGGCATTACACTGCTGTCAATCCCCAGCAAGGTATTCTGCAGTGTCCTGCTACATCGCCTTAAAGATGAAGTGGATAACATCTTGAGGGAAGAGCAAGCCGGTTTCAGGAAGGGAAGGTCTTGCGCCGAACAGATCTTTACCCTTCGAAACATCATAGAGCAGTGCCAAGAACTTCAGACACCACTCATGATCAACTATATCGATTTCAAGAAAGCCTTCGACAGCATCCACCGGGAGTCACTGTGGCAGATCGTCCAGCTGTATGGTGTACCCCTCAAGTACATCAACATCTTCAGGTCATTGTACCACAACTCAACCTGTTGTGTCAAAACCAACAGTGGCACAACTGATGATTTTGACATTGTCACTGGTGTAAGACAGGGTTGCATTCTGTCACCCCTACTCTTCATCATCATAATTGACTTTGTGATGAGGAAGTCCATCACAGGGGAAGAAGTTGGTATCAAGTGGGGAGGGAGCAGACTAGCTGACCTGGAATTTGCAGATGATTTGGCTCTGTTAAGTCACACCCAGCCCGCACTCCAGGAGTTGACCAACAATCTGCATGAGCACGGAGTTAAGGTCGGTTTACGAATTAGCCAGGAAAAGACCAAGGCCATGGCCGTCGGACAGCACCAACACCTTCAACCACTCACTCTACACCAACATGACATAGAGTACATTGACAGCTTCACATATCTTGGGAGTAACATCTCAAATACAGGTGGTGTGGAGAAAGACGTCAACAGTAGACTTGGTAAAGCTGCGGGAGTGTTCCAACGCCTCCGCAACATCTGGTCATCGAAAGCCATCACTACGACCACCAAGCTACGCCTCTATATGTCAGTGGTTATCCCAACAGCAATTTACGCCTGTGAGACATGGATGAAGACAGCCAACATTACCAACAAGTTAGATGTCTTTCATCGGCGTTGCCTGAGATCCATCCTGAGGATCTCATGGAGAGACCACATCACCAACGAGGAGGTGATGAAGAGGGCAGGAGTGGCTGAACTGTCAGACATTGTCTCTGAAAGGAGAAGGAAAATGATCGGCCACGTACTCCGGCTGCCAAGAGAGAGACCGGCAAGTGTGGCCATGGACTGGATGCCAGAGGGTGGAAAGAGGAAGAGAGGTAGGCCAAAGAAGACGTGGAGACAGACTGCCAAAGAAGACCTCAGTGAGATGGGTGTCAGCTGGCATGGAGCAAGAAAGGTCGCCAGTGACCGGAACAAATGGAGGAGGCTCGTCGCCCAATGTTCCAAATAGGAGCGGGCGGAACTAACTAACTAACTAACTAACTATTACCAAAAATGAAAACAAATGTGTTTGTTATATACATACACACACACTGTAGATCAATTTAAAGCAATTAATAACGTTAACATTGTTCTTAGCTTGTTTAAAAAAAATAAAGATTTAAAATGCATCAATTTGTTATCAACATTTTTGCCTGACTAATTGAACGATTTGATACTGATCATTTGTCTCATTATCTCTGTCACCCTCCACCTTTCTTTTCATTCCTGTTAAACATTTTTTCGATAGTTTCTCTTAAGGGTTTGTTCACTGCACGTAAATTCACTTTGGGAGAGTGTTCCGAGAGGCAGAGGGTGCTCCCTTTCTATCTATTAACTATCACACCTATGTTTTTGTTGTCGCTGTGACTGGTGAAAACACTGTAAACATTAGCTATAGTGGCTATTTCAGTCACGCCGCTAAAGCTCCACCAACTTCAGAAAAAGTTAGCAACTTAACTTGATTTGTACCCACAGGCTACAAATGATGAATGAGATTGTTTAAATCCCCCGTCATCCCACAACCTTTGCATCTTGCTTGTACACTTTCCATTCATCCGCCTCAAATGGGGACACCAGCACACTCCTAATCTCCTTTTCTGCGCTGTGTGCGTGCAAAAACCTAACACCAGAGCTAATATTCCCTGTGTACACGCTCATGAGAGCACCACTTACTGCCACCTTCTGCCCTGGATGTGCAATGACATGTGATTATAGCACAGCAAAAAAATAATGTTCCCCAGGCTCACACGCCATTACTAGGCTATTACTATTTTTCCCTGATATAAAACAACATGGCCTATCCCACAAAGCCATATTTCTATGGACCTGTCTAATTGTATGGAATTTGCGGACTATTTAATTTCCATCACAGATTGAATAGTATTTATTTATCTACCTACCATTATTTATAACAACATCACCATGGCTACAATGCGAGATTTGTGTCGGCAGCTTGCTGCCTGGGTGACACTGAGAAAGGGTATGCTTGGATCATAAAAGTTGTGCAAGACCGAGCATGCTGTGGATTACGTCATTTGCTATGGTTGTTTGTCAGGACTGGATCAGTGTTCTGTTGCAAACATCCTTTTTCCATGATGAAGAAACATTGGGTTTAATTACCGGGAGATGACCCAAAATGAACAGAATGTACTGTACATTTAGCAGGTTTAGTTGCATCACTGGGTGTGAAGTCAAATCTGAAGGTGTACTTTAAACAGCAGAGCAGTGAGATATAAGCAGAATTACCTTCACATGTTTATTGAGCATTTTATTTGACTTTTTTTTCTGTCTTCCATATGATGCCACCACTGAATTGCATCAGCAATGGCAAAGACAAGGATAAATATATTAAAGAATGGCTTTACACAATCAGGATTTGGGGAAGGGGGACAACGAGTTTGGAAAAAAAAGTGATGTTCAACCACGGATTCAATTAGAAGATGGAGCAATATATCTATTTAAACTACTTGTATATTTACTCTAGAAAGGACCCCCACCATTCATGGGGCATAGGGACCGGTCCAGCCAACAAATAGCAAAAAATCCACATGTAATTGACACCCACTAAAATGCATTGGAAAAAATAAGAATTGACTCCCCCCCCCCCCCGCCCCCCCCCCCCCAAAAAAAGAACACTGTTAAACATGAAATATAACAAACAAGAATTGAATGTACATCACAAAGTAAGATGGGGGTATACAATTCGGCCATCATATATTATTTTCAAGAGCAAGAAACATAAAAACCAACCAAAAAAAGGATAACCATGCTAACAGGAGACCTTTGAAAGAGTGACGGAATACAAATATAGAGGCATTTAGTAATATATCGGCATCTGGTAAGAACAAAAACCTACATTTAAAACTCATTTCCACACACGCATAAATAAAATGTGGTATTAAAAATTTTAAAAAGGATATTAATACCTCAACAAACGCAATTTCCCCATACCTTGTGGGAAACAGACGGACGAAACAGTCTTTTTCCTCAGTGTTGGATTATGACGACATTATCTCCAGACCTACAGTGCTGTCAACCTATAGAAATTTATTTCTAACAATTTGTCGTTATTGACACAATTATATTTTGTCAGGAACATTACTGGGGGAGAGTTATTGCAGTCTATTATTTAAAAGAATGATGCATGTTCAGTTGGAAAACATAATCATCACTCTATAACAGGGGTGGCCAACCCGTGACTCGCGAGCCGCATGCGGCTCTTTGGCTGGTTCAATGCGGCTCCCGGGCTTTCACATGACAAGCGTCGAAAACGCCTCGTCGTTGGTGCTGCCATTCAAACAACGGAGCTAAATGGCTAAATTGCCCAATACGTCAATCGCGATCGACCCGGAGTCAGCGGACTTGTCCCAAGTCGAGCGCGAGCGTTGGGAGGAGGAAATGGGGGGTGAGGGGGTATGTCTGTGTGTTTCGATTTTGTTTGTGTTCAGTGAAGTTCCGGCTCTCGCTCATCTCGGTGTCTGTGCGTGTGTGCGTATACAGTATATAGTATATAGTATATAGGGAGGTTCGTTGCTTCAAAAGTCGATCTTCGGTCAAATATGTAGCAAGCTGACCCAAGTAGTAAGTAACTACTGCAGCTCTATTGTCTATTGTCGTCTAATTGACTCTTTTGACCAGGGGCTATTTCTCATGGATGTGTAGTATTCTGATAGTTCAGACCTTAAACACCCATGTACATTCAGTGGTAAAATGTCTTGGGACACAACTCACGGTTAATTCATCACCAAAGAAAATCTGCACGTGGCAAACAATAATGCAACTCTGTGGAAAATTTGCATCCAGGCCAAATATACGTTGTTTCACTTCAGCCTCATAGGTAGTGGTTATTTGCATTACAAAATGATTTACAACAGACGAACAACTCCCGGAGAAGTATTCAAAGTTCAAATTGTGTATGTGTGTGTGTGTGCGCGCGCGTGCATGTGCGCGATGTGGCTCTTTGCAGTAACACAGTAAAAAAAATTGGCTCTCTGACTGGTTGGCCACCCCTGCTCTATAACTATAATCGTGAATGATTTATGGTGTCAATATTTGGTATTGCACTGTATTTATTGCATCAACCTCGTAATGGCAAACACAGTTGCAGCCTGAATTAAAGTACCGGTACATGAGATTTCAGCATGCCATCGTCAAATAGATCTGTAGCGATGGATGAATTACCTTTCAATTCTGTTCTCAACTATAGTACAGAAAACAAATGTATTAAATTAGATGAATCAGGTCTCAACTGTGACAATTAAAACCCACTACTCTCTTTTGCAAGCAAATAGGGTTGTCGACAGACTGGATTAAATGGTTTAAGAAGGAACTTTTTTTTTGGTGTCTAATTAGTGCAAGGTACTTTGGAAACTAATGTCTTATCTTGCATGCATTTTTCTCTTTCCAGTATCCGCTATTGCGGGTAAAACGATGACACTTTCCACCTTGTGGGACTAATAAAGGTTATCATATATCACAAATGTAAGTATGTCTTATATTAACATACTTAACCTCATAGGCCCGTCCTCTCGGCTAATGTATGTGGTGACTTAATTCATTTCCTATCCTATGTAGCATTATTTTGTATTGTTTGCTCTCCAGACACTTATTAATTTGCCCATTATTTTGCTGTTCAAAGTTGGTTACTCTCCACTGTAACGCGGTTCCCGCCAGACCTATGTCACAAGAGTACCATTTCACCCCATCACTTACTTCTGTGTTTCATGTCTACATGTCTGTCAAGATAGCTTAGCAATTAGCATGGCTTCTCTGTCGTCCTCCCCAGCCTCATTTTGTGATAATGATACTAGTTAGAAAAATTGCTTATTCACTACCGCGGAAGCTATGATGAGGGACTTGTGCTGTGTTGACACCGGATGCAAAGTGACCTTGCGGCTCAGCATCGTGTTCAGTCAAGTCAGCTCGCCAGCCATAGCTTGCAGGTAGCTGGGGCAGCGCAAAATCGCATGCACTCAGCATTTCCCAATATGACCAGAGAAAAGCAAGAAGGATGGGCGATGTAGATTATTACTATTATTATTATTTTTAAACACTGTAGTTAGTTTTATCAGATTTATGAAATGTGTACTGGCCAGCACCCGTGCTGGTGCTAATGTCTTTTTTTTATTTTATTTTTTTTTTTTTTTAATATACGCAAAAATCAGACGTTTGGCTGTAACAAGTTGGCGTTCGGTGATTTTCATAACAAAATACGGACAATCAGTAACTTTTGGCAGAACTGCGTGCTACTTTCTTCACACTAAACCACTGCAATTGTTTTTCAATTTTCACTTTTCATTACTGGTGACCACTATTTTATATCAGTAGCTGGGATGGTCACCTTTAGCTGTATGACGAGCTATGCAGTGGCTCATTTTGTCAATGGACGCTATAGCTTAGTGTTTGCTTTCAAATTTAGCTTGTAGCAGACGTGTGCACATTTTCAGCATGACGTCTCTGATCCACTGGTGAAAGGACACTTGGATGCTCTCCTCTTTCCTCTATAACTGCTTCAAACAACAAGTCGTATGCAGGAAAAGTGATTAAGATTGCACGACTGTCTGTGTCCTATGTGTTGTGTTGTGTTATTTTTGTTATTTTGACTTCAAAATGGCGCCGCGAGAGTGGCTGCCTTTCCAGCAGCTCCTATATTTTGTTCTTCTACTTCTTCCTTTCATAACTGTGCTGCTGTGGATTGGGAATTTCTCCATTGCGAGACTAATAAAGGATTTCTTATCTTATTTTCATTTACAAAGTCTTGACAGGCAGAAAGTCCAGCGTAAATTATTACTTTATTAAATAGGTCTCATAACCCCACGACACATTCAAGTTACTCCTCAAAGTTCCTCAGACAAGATTACGACCGCATTAGGTAAGACCACTTTGAGTGTACATTTAGGGAAAAGAAAAACATACTAGAATAATCCATCCCTTCATTCAAAAACAGGATATTGTTTCAAAATAACAGTGCAGAAATTGCACAAACATAAATTATGATTCAGTTACTGGTTTGATTCAAAACATGTCAGAAAAAAAGGAAAATAAATGTTGATCATTGTTTACTAAAGTAAAATAAATGATTTGATTCAACACAAAGGTGATCAGTCTGCTTTCATTTAGGACGAACATAAATCGGAAAATATTTGCTATGAGAAGCTGAAATTCTGATGATTTAAACAATTTTAGTATCCAAGTATCGAAACAATTAATCGATTACTAAAAATAATTTTGATTTATTTGATAATCAATCAATTAATCATTTCACCTCTAATGCATACAGTAGATAGTTTAGGAGCAATGGCTTTTTCACGGAACCTTTTAATAAAACCAAATCCTGCTTCATACACTTTCTCAATACATAACCTGGTATAAAACATACAGAGGTAGTCCTTTTTATCTGCAGCAGGGGCAGCCGGAAAGTATTCATAGCACTTCACTTTATCCACACGGCTAAAAGATGCATAGATGCAACGATTGCAATGATACATACACTCTCTGACAAAATGCGGCAGCAGAAACATCTGCACCCACAATCAATATTTCATTCCAGACTGGCAGTCTGTTGGAAGTATTGTCCAAAAAAAAGCCTCACAGTCAATACCCACAGGAGCTGACCCAAATAAAGCACCGATCCAAGTGTTAAACCACAGAGTGGCTAACGGTGTGTGAATCCATTCTCCGTCACATGAATTGTGTACAAGCAAGCATAGTGAACGCCACATTACGACCTGACACAAAGAGGAAATCTGATTAGGTTAAGGACCTTAAGTACAACGAACTAGTATCCAATTACGGAGGTCACCTGACTTTGAAAAGCTTGTAATCTCGCCACGGATAAATTTGATCAGACAACTGGTTTGACAACATTTGTATGGCTATTCAATGACAAATTTCAAATTGCCACTGACTGCACCTTGAAGTTTGGAGGAATCATTTCTCCCAAATTTCTCCAAAAAGACCATTTAACTATTGTGACTTCTATAGCCTTACATTGGAGCAAATACAAAGATGATTACACACATAACAAACACTATGAACAAGAAAAGCAATTCAACATATGCTTAACAGTGTCATCATTGTTATTGCATCTATTGAGTCAAATCCAGCCTTTCAGGGCCACAAGATTGCAGTCTTTTTGGACTTTCAAAATACCACCAATGTGAAACAGATGAAAACAACATTCTAAGAATAATGTTTTTCCTAAATTAGCGGTATCTACAAACATTATCATAATGAGTTCTAACTTGAAGACTTCACATTTGAAGACCTAGAGCAACTAAGTGGTGTTTGTTCTAACAAAAACATGTAAAGTGTTAGTTTGGTGAGCAGGTACTACTTGACTAACCAGGTTGTTTTACCTCAAACATGTTGACACCAAAACACGGCAACAACAAAATAAGCAGCTCACTTCGATTTGAGTCTGAACGAATGCGTTGGAACTCAGAACATCTTAGTGAGAGTAAACTTCATTACATTTCCCAGCAGGATAGAAACCAAACCAAGTTCACAATGCACTGACAACTTCTACCATCGGGCATACTTTAGATCAGCGCGTTATCTACTGCTGTATTAAACATATGAAATCATGAAAACCTGAAACCTAAAAAGAGCTGTGAAAAAGCCCCATGGGATATTTAGGAATGTGAACAAGCATAGGGCAACCTGTAACATCACAGACACTTTTACCGATTGAATTGAATTATTTTACTGCACTGAAATAATTTTTATTAACCATACTCTATAATTTTGTGATGCCTCAAAGATCAATTGCTTTACCCAAACAGGAGAACAGATGTGTTTTGTTCACTGACACACTGCACCAAAATGATTGTAGTAAAACTCCATAAACAATGGCCACAAAACTGCGCAGAATCATGTCAGTTTAAATTTGTAGCAGTTCTGATCCAACAAGAGACAGTCATCAACAAATTTGTGTTCATTTTTTGCCATTACGGACTGCTTACCGACCCAAGAGGGGGAGTGACCCACCAGATAAAAGAAAGAATGCTGTGAGTGACCCACTCTTTAACGTACATAAGGTCACCTACAGGAGTGAATTGGAATCGTGTCACAGGTATGAGAATTTTTTTCAATTCAACAAGTCGCGTGGACAATGATGATTTCTTATGGTTGGTCTTGGCAAGGGGCTGCACTCTAATGAGTGTTATTCCAGTTGAATTTATTGTCCTATGAGCTCCTTTGCCTGCGAAACGTATGTTTGAGTTGAAATTTCACATCACAGCTAGAGTACAATACATTAAAGTCCTTTTCCTCAAGCCATGACCACTTGAACGTGTTCCTAACACTCGCGTCTATTGCACGTATGTCAGCTTGCCTGTCTACCAGTTTGAACATTGCACTGAGGCCGTACCTGGCCGATAACACATGAATTAGTTTACACAAAATGCTATTCAAATACTCGACATTCAATGATTAATCTGCCTTTGGTGTGCACACGTGCACCTTTTGTGGCTTCCGTTCTCGCCGAAATGTCGAAATCTCCTGAGATATGGCGAAGCCATGAGAATGCGAGCGGAGGGGTGTTACTGTTTTAGCAACGCCACTCGAGCAAAGCGCGCCTCAGCAGTTGATAGTCCGCTGCTTTCTGCTGTGCGTGCGTCAGCGCAAACATGTGCGCATGCGCGCGTCTTTTGGTTTCAACCAATCAGCGTCGATGCAACCGACGTCACAGATCAAAGAAGCTTTGATCCACGACAACAGCTAAGCTAGCCGAGATGACATGACGCTCGAAGTCGGACGGACACATTTTTCTGCTAATCTGTGTGTTTCCCTTTTTGTCCAAATATATATATATTTTTTACAACAACTGTCTTGTCCACGGCGTCTTTTATTCGTTCCACTGGGATTTAGCAAGTGTGTTTATAAACAGACAAAAATCTCTTTACTGTTACTAGTGTTTGTGCCTCAACATGGCTACGCTCGAGAAAGCAAAACAACGAACTCAAACGCGTGTTTGTTCAATGTTGTCAACTAATATCCGAATTAATTTTAGGCAATTTCTCCTCAATTTTCCAGAGGAAATTTCATGAAAATCCGGAATTCTGGGAAAATCCAGAGGACTTTCATCTCTACAATACACACAGTGAAAGATCATTGTCTTTGCAATGATCAGTAGCTTTGACCGACAAATGTTACATTGTAGGCAGGCCTGTCACGGTAATTACTCGATCGACTTATCGCTTGATGAGAAGAAATGGACACGACAGTTTTCATGGACTTGAAATTTGGTGATTTATTTTCATGTTTGTTTACATACTGTATATGTCTTCAACATTCACTTGAGCTGCTACGATGCAGCCTGCTAGCCGCTGTGGAAGCCGTGTTGACACTGAGGCGCGCACACACAAACACACACACATTAACACGAAGGATGGAACGTTTTTTTGGTTTGAATGTCTCCCATTGGTTCTTTATAGACACAGGCAACTCTTTTTTCCCCCCCTCATTTATTAATGAGACGCAGCAGCATATAGCAGTGCTCATAAGAGCCATGTAGTTGTAATGCTAGCCATGGATTGGCTATCAGCTATCCTACACGGTGCTCTTTTTGTACCATTTCATTACTTGTTTATGAACCACCGGTTCTGCGAACACTGGTGACGCACACCAGGAACTGAAAGTGATTGGCAATGGGCCGGTCAGATATCCAATTCGAGTGCCAGTATCGACAACAAGACCAGGGAAGTGGCATGGCTCAGTGGTAGAGTAGTCGTTTCACAACCATTGTGACTATGTCGAAGTGTCCTTGAGCAAGATACTGAACCCACAGTGGCTCCTGATGCTGCGTCACCAGTCAGTGAATTAGGTAACAGTGAAAAGCGCTTTGAGTACCCGAGGTAGAAAAGCCCTATTTCAGTGACAACCCATTTACCAGCATACTGAGTCCGTCTTTCTTCAGTGCTGGTGTATCAAAGGAACTGCACTTAAAAATGATGTAATTGAATGTTTTGGTTTTTTTGCTATGACCGCATCACTATGTCAGTGGCACTAACAAAACAACAACAAAAAATGCTGTCATTTCTGGTGATAGCTTCTGAGAAAATATATCATCCGTAATAATTTGTTATCATGACAGGCCTAATTGTGGGTTATATCTCGTCCGTTCCATCAATTTGTTATACTGCTTTTTTCTTTTTCACCAGCTGATTTTTGGTGCGCTAATTGCAGAACACATTGAATAAAAACAACAACCATTCCTACTCACATTTTTTTCACAAGCTGCAAACCCTACACAGGACCGCTTGTGCTGCCTAAATCTCTGCAATTTGATTTTAATTAAAGGTAACAGAAGTAATATTTCTGTAATTTTTTTTTAAAACATGGAAATATGAGTCATTACAAATTTAAAGTTGTCATACATGAAGAAAAACAAACGTCAAGTCAAGTCAAGTCAACAGTATTTATAGAGCACTTTCAAACAGCCATCGCTGCATACAAAGTGCTGTACATGGAGCAATTTAACATGCACAATAAACAGTAAGACAAATCGGTAATAAAGGCGGTAGAAAGCACCAAACAGTAAAACCAAGAACAAATCTAAGTCATGCTGAGTCGAATGCCAAAGAATACAAGTGAGTTTTGAGAAGGGTTTTGAAGATGGGCAGCGAAGAGGCTTGCCGAATGTTCAGTGGGAGGTCATTCCAGAGAGAGGGACCAGCAACAGAAAAGGCTCGATCCCCTCTGAGCCTCAGTTTAGTTCTTGGTACTTCTAATAAAGTCTGGTCCACAGACCTGAGGCGCCGGGCAGGTGTGTAGGGGCGGATGAGCTCAGAGAGGTAAGGTGGCGCGAGATTATTCAGAGATTTGAAAACAAATAAGAGGATCTTATTTGCCCCAACACCAACGTATTTGCAAAGACAGCACTGATTTAGGAAGCACCCAGAAAAAATTTAATTAGGTCTGAATTATTAATTGCATTTGCAATATAATGTGTTCTACTTACAAATGCTGCGATTTGACACATCAGTAGGAGAGGAGCAGAAAGGTGCAGAGCAAGTAGAGACGTTAATGTAGAGCCAAAAATCCTGCCGCCCACTGCCGTGCTGGGTGCATGTAATTTTCAGTGAGTTTTCTGTCTCAAGAGTTGCGCAGAATATCCAACATGTTTGATCTCTTACCCCTCACAAAGGAAACAAAAACAATAACAACAACAAGAAATTCATTGTGTGTGTGCTACTTCATCTTCCAGTTAAGCGGTTTGAAAAGGCCAGCCCCCCGCTAAGATGTCAGCGGTCACATATTAAGAGGATAAATTAGTCTGGATGTGGCCAGATGTTGCGTCACCCAATTTCAGATGAAATTATGTCACTCTTCATTTAATTAACAAGGTGTCACTGGCGTGTCAATCACTGCAGCCTCGGCCACTTATAGGGCCTGCTGGCACTTATTCGTTTTTGCTATCGGATGGTGTTGGGCCACGAACTAAAATTTTCCAAACTTTAATGTGTGATGATGATTGATTTATCGACGGTCGAGATATGTTTCATGTTTAAGAAGTCTAGTCCACGGGTTTAGATATCATGTTTCCAGATGTGGGCATTCTGTCAGTACTGACGAAAGGTCTATCAGTCCGTCACTGACGGATGCCCGTTTTGCTGACAAATGACCATTGGCGGATGATGAATGACAGACCGGGCAAAATTTCGTAAATTGCCCACCTCAGCATGTTTCATGAAACATGAAAAGTTGGGTTTGCAGAATTGATAATGCCACAGAGATTTGCATAATTTTTGTAATCTGCACTTGATGTGATTTATTTCTGATTTACAACATAAATGTATATGTTTACATTTCTCACACAGAATTTTGTTGTTACGGTAAACACAAGACAAGTCAAAGTATTTAGAAGGTTTATATCTGTTGTTGACAAGCTGTCTTTCATTTTAACACTTCATTTGCCTTACCCTATTGTAATACAGATTAATCGATTGCTTTACAAAAGGACCATGCAAAAAATAAAATTTCAATGTTTTCATTGAATTTGACCTCTCGTCATTGTACGATTCAAATAGCCTAGTGTGTGTTAATATTATTTCTATTTTACTTTTAGGAGACCTACAATACTATCTATCCATTGTCTAATCCGCTTTATCTTGACAGGGGTTGCGGGCATGCTGGCGCCTATCCCAGCTGTCTTCGGGCAGTAGGCGGGGGACACTCGGAACTAGTTGTAAAACACTATCTATACATCTGTTTTCTACCGCTTTAAGGTTTGCAGGTGAGTTGGAGACTCTTTGCAGGGCAAGAGGTTGGGCAAAAAGCAAAACTGGTCAACAGCCAATCGACAGGTAGTACTGTATTGAGGAAAAGTGATTTTTTAATTCAGTCATAGATTTAAAAAGACACCCCCCCAAAAAAAAAAAACCCAGCAACACTGCTAAAGCCACAGTGAAGAGGGTGCAGTACTGATCCAGTAATATGATAATCTAGACCTTGACGTTTTGCAAAATGCCATAAAAGAGATGCATAAAGATTCACTGCATCTGATAGTTCGCTGATTGTGACACAATGCTCGCACACGTGAACTCTCCCCTCCAGCTCACTGAGAGATGCACATGGAAGATTGCTTGCAGCATCAAAAAGTGGAATTCATCAGATTTCCTGCTATGCTGCACAAAAGGCATTTGAAAGTTGAGTTACGTCTGTGTCAGTGACTACCTCTTACATAAGAAACATGAACAACTGTGTTAAATTATACATACTGCGGCCTCATTGACTCTTTTGACCAGGGGCTATTTCTCATGGATGTGTAGTATTCTGATAGTTCAGACCTTAAACACCCATGTACATTCAGCGGTAAACTGTCTTGGGACACAACTCACGGTTAATTCATCACCAAAGAAAATCTGCACGTGGCAAACAATAATGCAAGTCTGTGGAAAATTCAGGCCAAATATACTGTACGTTGTTTCACTACAGCCTCATAGGTAGTGGTTATTTGCATTACAAAATGATTTACAACAGACAAACAACTCCCGGAGAAGTATTCAAAGTTCAAATTGTGTGTGTGTGTGTGTGTGTGTGTGTGTGTGTGTGTGTGTGTGTGTGTGTGTGTGTGAGAAGCTACTACTGTGCAGTGACAGAAATGAATTGGATGATTTTTGCAGTTTTGCAAACCAAAAAAATCCAAGCTGCTTGACCTCATTTGCTGAATTTGCATGTCATTTTAAGAGAGGTGTGCTTTTGAATAATGTCTGAGAATTTTGCATCCACTGCTCATTGAGAGGCCCGTGAAGGTGCGGCATAGAAGGTTCTGTGTGTGTGTTCTTTCTGATAAAGACCTACTGAATACGGTCTGTCTTAGACTGTCTGAGCCTGGCCACTGCCAACCCCAAATAGCCTAGCGGGGACCCCTCTTGGAGCTAATCACTGTGAGTACACAGATTAGCCAGCTTTCCAAACCCCGAGCCTCCTGTTGCTTTCAACATTTCTCTCATTAAGAAATGTGAGGCTTTTTAGGCTGCTGAGCGCTCAGGGACGAATGCAATATGGTGGCAGTGAAAACTTACAATAGACTTAGTGAGGTGACCTTACGCGCAGAGGTCTTCCCCAAGAACATTGTGGAGTCCTGGAAATCTCAAAGTGTGAAGATAAACTGTTCCTGGTTTCAAAGTCTGATTCCTATTACCGGTACATTTCTTGGGGACTCCGTGTTTAGCAATTTCCAATGCTGCCATTCTAGTCAACGAAACTAACAGTTTAGCTAGCTTTGATGCTGTTTGTAAGTAACTCTGTTATCAAAGTAAACACGTGTCCACCGTATATCACAAAAGTGAGTCCGCCTCTCACATTTTTCTATCAATCTCTCACGTCTTTTCATCGAACACCGGAGAAATAAAATTTTGCTGCAATGTAAAGTAGTCAGTGTACAGCTTGTACTGTATCATAGTGTAAATACATGGCTGATATAACAAGTCTCCACAACCCTGTTGAAATGACCCGCTTAGTGTAAAATAAAACATGACACCAAGATTACTAATTTAAAAACTGTTTTCATCATTATTATGACCTCAGCAGTTTTGTTAAATTGGAACAACAAAATATAAATGTTCAATCATACGTTACATCACCTCCATCCACAATAACAAGCCAATAATATTGCATACGCACACCCTCAAACTAATACTTCAAGGCAGCACATTTACAGCACACAAGCTTTTGTGGTCGGTCTCCTGTGCACAGGCCTCTTCAGGTCACCCCTCAGATGTTGGATGGAAGTTTTCAAAATTCCCTAAGGCCCCCAGTTCCAGGTGGAGAAAAACAGCTACGAAGCATATGATGCTGCCGCCACCATCCTTCAATGAGTTATGGTGTTCACTTGGTTCTTTTTGATGAGCAGTGTTGTGTATCCGCCAAATATTCCTTTTGGAACGATTGCCAAAAAGTTCAACCTTGCTTTCATCAAAACCAAAGCACATTTTCCCACAAACGTTCAGAAGATTTATAGAGTGTTTTGGCAAAGCGAGGCCGGGCTTGGATGTTTTTCTTTGTGAGATAAGGCTTCTTTCTGTCTTGCAGAAATTCTTGCAGCATCTTAAATGTTGCTGTTGGCATCTTGGCACCCTCCCTGAGCTTTTTTCTGGACTTCTTTTCATCAATTTGAAAAGGGACATTAAGTTTTTGGTAATGCCACTGTAGTGCCACATTATGTACACTTGATGACATAAGCCTATGGTCCATAGTATATGTAATATGTAATGCCTTGTACCCTTCTCTTGACTGGTACCTTTGAACAATGACATCTCCAAAGCTGCGGAAGCTCTCTGTAGAATGTGGCTTGTGCTTCGATGTACCGGTAACTATAAAAGTGACAGAAAAAAAATCTAGAACAGCTGAATTTTGTTTCGGTTACCGTAAATCAGAGGCAGATGCCATGATGGCCGACTAGTTGGCGCAGCGGTGGGCAAACTACGGCCCGCGGGCCGGATCCGGCCCATTGGTGTTTTTAATCCGGCCCGCCGAAGATTGGTGCACAATTAAGGTTTGATTGCATTCATTTCGTTCGGACTTGTAATGACAGGTATTTCAACACCAGGTGGCGCAGTTACTTCAAGTTGCAGAGCACAGGGAGGGAGGGGAAGACGAAGAAAGAGGGAGAGAGTAATGACCGTGGAAGGGAAAGTGATATGTATCTGATTAAACGAAGCGGGTAACAAAGTACGAAACATTCAGGAGACGCCTGGAGTTGGAAAGACTCAAATCTACGAGACTTTGAAAAACAAGGAAGCGATTCTTACTCAGTCCGATTCTGGCAATTTCCATGCTCAGAGTGAATTGCTTGTGGCTCGAGTAAATCAACATTTCCTAGAATGGTTTGATTGTTATCGTGTTAAAAACTTTCCGCAAACTGGACCGCTAATAAGAGAGGAGGCGAGTTCCATAGCGCTAACTATGAGCATCGAAGACTTCGAAGCGTCCCGAGGCTGGCTTCAAAAGTTCGTTGCGCGACATCAGCTGAGCAATGCTGTCATGTGTGGTGATCGAGACGAGGTAAAGTTAGAGACAGTGAGTGAGAGGAAAGAAAAGCCACCAGGTCTCTTACTCGTCTCATTTTGTAGCAAATAGTCCTAACTTTGTAATATTTTGTATATTTTTTTATATACCTGTACTGTCTGCTACAGTTTTTGGGCAATATATTGTTGCACTTGTTGCTTGTGTTGTCACACATGTATGTTGTTAACATACTTGGACGTTCATGTAGGACATATACAATTGTTGTTTCACTGTTTTCATTTAAAAAAAAAAAAAGTATGTTCACACTTAAATGCTTTTGTTCTGTTGATGTTTGGTGTGGACTGTCAACCTATGCAGTTTTTTATTTGTACCGTATCTTGTGCTGACCCGGCCCACCTGCCAAATTTTAGAAATCCATGCGGCCCCCAAGCCAAAAAGTTTGCCCACCCATGAGTTAGCGCGTCCACCTCACAGTGCAGACGTGCAGGGTTCGGTTACGGCTATGGCCTTACTGTGTGGAGTTTGCATGTTCCCCTTGCCTGCATGGGTTTTCTCCGGATACTCCGGTTTCCCCCACATTCCAAACTCATGCATGGCAGGTTAAGAGAATACTCTAAATAGTTTGTAGGTCTGATTGTGAGTGTGAATGGTCGTTTGTCTACGAGTGCCCTGTGAGTGGCTGGCAATCAATTCAGGGTGTACCCTGCCTACTGCCTGAAGACAGCTGGGATAGGCTCCAGCATGCCCCGCGACCCTCGTGAGGACAAAGCGGTTCAGAAAATGGATGGATGGACGGATAGCGGCAATTGTGTCCGGACTCCCATTTAAGATGAGTTTGAAAGTTATTGGTTAGTTCTACACACACAGCCACATCTCCTGTTATAAGAGGGTGTTTAGACTTGATCTGTTAATTTTTAATGCAGGACAAACATAGAGCCTCAATAAAAAATTGTGTGAGTTGATTTTTGTAATTTAAAAAATGCACAAAATGAGTTTTTGCACTTAATGTTAGTTTCCGGTTCAGCAATTGTGAGCCATCCGTGAATGGTAATTTTTATGCAAGAGAGCCCAATGCACTGGAGGGGGGGATACAATCACAGAATGGGCTTATTTTGTTGTTTCTTTTAACCCTTTGTTAATGTACTTGTACATTAAGAGCATGTATTGTGCACATATTTTGTCGATATTCAGAATTTTTGTCAGAAGGAAGTTTGTGGATCTCTGTGGCCGCCGAGTAGCAAAAATTGAGGCCCCCACCATCCTTTAAATTGCCAATCCCTTATCTAGGCTATAAGAAGATTGCCAACAGCATGAAATTAAGCTGCAGCACTGTGGCCAAGACTATACAACAGATTAACAGGAAAGGTTCCACTGAGAACAGGCCTTGCATTGGTTGACCAAAGAACTTGAGGGCACAGACCCAGAAGCTGTCTTGGAAAAATAGAAGTACGTGTGCTTATAACATTCCTACAGAGGGTGAAGGGGTGTGGGGTAAGCCTCTCAATGCGCCTCATTCATGAATAAATGCGTAGAAATTGTTTTTTTTTTTCAAAATCTGATCATTATTTGTGTGTACGCATAGTCTGACGAAGTTCTAAATTTGTAGAGTACGCAAAAATTCAAGTACAAAGATACTGATGAATACAGATTTGAGTGTCAATTGGGTGTGCAAATTAAGCACAATTTTGTGCATACATTGACTTCGTGAATGAGTCCCAATGTTCAGACCCTACGCCAGACACTGCATCCATTTGGTCTGCATGGCAAGCCTCTTCTAAAGATCATGCACAAACATGCTCGCCAACAGTTTGCTGAGGACAATTAGACTTAGCATATGGCTTACTGGACCCATGTCCTAAAGTCTGATGAGACCAGGATAAAGTCACTAGCTTCAGATGATGTCAATTGTGCCAGGCGGCAGCCAGGTGAGAAGTGCCTTGCCTACAATCAAGCACGGTGGTAGGATGTCATGGTATGGGGCTGCTGGATGACCGCTGCGATCACTGGGGAGCGTCAGTACATTTGAGGGAGCCGTGAGACAATGGCAGCAGAAGAGGACTTAGACTCTTTCCTTAAAACAAGGACTATAACAAATAGTGCCATCAACCAACTAAACGAAGATATGGTGAGGAAAGTTTCTCGTTCAGATGAGAAACTTTCTCATTAGGTTGAGAAACGTTTTTGTCCTAACAAGAAATTCCTTTTTTCCTCCATGTCACTCTAGGGGCTACGGACTATTTGGTATAGTCCTTCCACTTTAGGGGCTCCGTAAGTTACTGTACATGGATAACTGTTTACTCTATCAAATTGGAAAAATCAACAGAGAATATTTTAAATATAAAGCCCGCAGTAAAAGAGATTATGATGGTAAATAATTTCATATATGTACTTGACGGTCACAGTCAGACATATGCCTCGTTTCAGCTTCACACTACGTAGTCCGTTTGCCACAGCAACCTTGGCCCCAGCCGCTTTCCGTTTGGGGCAGTCGGCTTTCAATGACAAAAGAAGATTGTGTCGACTCAGTCCTCAAGGAAAAAAGGTGAAAATCAGTCGTCTGAAGCCGCAATGAAGGCATCAGTCGGAGAAAGACAGGCTAACAAGTAACAGCAATTGCGAGGAATGAGGACTGTCTCGTACTTTAGCTCAAATTTTTTAAACTGTATTTTAAACCTAGACTTAAAATTCAACAGTTTAAAGACATGAACAATCGTGCAACACAGCCTTGTCACTACACATGATACGAAAGTACAACACATCAAAATGACAAGTACTGCTTGAAATCAATGTAAACATGATTAAAATAAAAACTTGAAACAAAGTTTAGGACTGCTTTAAAACTGCTGACTCACAGTAAAAGCCTGTGTGCACCAGACTTAGATCACTTGAGTATCCCACTTCATTGTACCGTAATCTTTGAAATGAGTATAGCTGCGGTATATTTCTGGACTTTGCTGTATATTGCCCTTGCTACAGAGCTGCTTTATTTGTATTTACAACTGTACTTACAGTTGTGGTTAGAGGTTTACATACACTCATCATCGGCATGAACATCGTATTGATGTTGGTCTTTTCATGATTTATTTAAATTGTTCTTTTTCCAAGACAGAATTATGATATATCACCTACATCTTGAGTGATTTCATCATGATACCATAGACACAAGGTGAAACAATCACCAGTAACACACACTTGTGATATGGCAGACGGACAGTGTCCATCAAGTTAAGCATTGAAGCAGTTGAGTCTATTACCTGTCACACAGGTGGCTCACTGCACCGAATGAGTCACAGGTGCAGGGCAGGCAGCCGCTGGTGCCATTGGTAAAGTAGCCCTCCTCACAGTCATCGCACTGTAGACCGGTGTAGCCGTCCAGACATGAGCACTGACCAGTGCTCCGGTTACACTCATCTGGATACAAAATCCCTTCTCCTCCAGTGCTGCAGTTACAGAAGCCATCTGGGTGGACAAACGGGCATGACAATGGCTGAGACAAAAGGATGAAAAAAAACCCTCCTGCATTTTATGCAAATGACTGAATGACGTTTAATTATGTGGTGATTGAAAGTACTGAATAAATGACTAAATACAAAGAGGTGCGTACATACATAAATACATAGATCCAAAACCCGTGTGCAATTGACGCCCGTTAAAATGCATTAGGGAGGAAAAAAATAATTACCGGTAATTAAAACCGAAAAAATTCTCACAAAGTCACTGATACACATTCAAAATCGGAGGGGTGTGTGAAAAACCATGTAGATTTAAACATTAAAAAAAAAAAAAAACAACACAGGTGACTGTTTATGCTTAGAAACCTTGGATTACTAACAATGGTGGCACAAAAGCTTCCTGGAATGAACAGAATTATGGTTGATGTAATGTCTTATTTTGCAGAAATGATCAACGATGTCATTGATCTATTGGCAAATTATGGCATTACAATTCAAGAATTCATTAATTTTGCAAAAGATGCAAAATGTCTGCCAATCAAATCCAGCCAATCAGATCTGTGTGTAAGTCTTCTACATTTAAATCTGGAAGCCTCGGACAAATTACGGTTTATTTGAGTATGAATTCCTTTATGTTGCGACAACTGTATTGGGAAAGCATCTAAACAAAAACAAATTGATACATGCAAAATGTAATCTGTGGTAATACCGATTCAAGTGTGCACGAAGGTGAAAAAGCATCTACGTAGATGGAACCCTTTTGACATTTCCTGTTCTATAAAATTATCATTTATTTCACTACGCACACAACATACTATACAGTGCACCCATGCAAGCTGTAAGCAACATAATTGACTTTTGAGCGTTAACCTGCCATACACATGACAGTATTGTTTCGCAGTAACGTCTCGTCAAGAGAGAGCGCTAGGGCACAGCCCTTCCGCCCAGCTAAGTAACACTGAAAGGGATAAAAATTACCGGTAATTAATGAAAATGACAACAACAACAACAACAACAACAAAAAAACTTCATTTACTTCAGAATATACTGTATGTACATCTGTTTTTAGGTGAGCAACTAAATAGTATCCAGTTAGTGGTGAGTAAAATTTAAAATTTGAGTATCTCTGGCGTCTCAAACAATGACGTAGTCGAAGCGTGGTTGCACAGCTCATCGCCGATAGACTCGATAAAAGTGTGATATGCACAGTCAGTCCTCGTGCAGGAACAGAGTTAAACAGAGTTACTGTTAAAGCCGACATCATTACCTGCCTGACTCTGAGTGTTTCCTTCTGGGGACATGCCACATTCAGTGTGGGCGGCCAGCACGTTGGCAAGGCAGCCAAAATGGATGCGCCTCAGCCAGGCTTCTACAGTGAATCTAGTGTTGTCTTCAAATTCAACTTAGAGAAGTCACTTCAACATATTTTGAGAGAAGAATGTAGAGCGCAGGCCACATGGATATGACAAGGTCTGGTGGATTTATGAACTTTAAGGTGTCTCAATCAAAAATTATAAAGTGCAACTACACTCGTCACTCCTCCTGAACGCGCTCTCAGCTTTGATCTTAAAAAAGGCGTGGTCGGGTTTATGTACAATGGGTCCCTGCATACAGGATTATTGGTGGGGGATTTTTGTTTGTGTTGTTTTTTAAACAATTTTTGGAGTTAAAATAAAAATATACAAGTCCAATGCATTTCACAGGCCAAATATATACAGATTTTCGCGGGACATATTTTGTTCAGTTCAAGATGGTGTACTTGGCAAAAAGAATCCAGGATATGTTGACGCACAGACGACCTTGACAAGCACTTAGTAGTTATCTATTATTTATCTGATCTCAGATTCAGTGCAGCGAATGGTGACTACAGACCTCATTAAACCCGATCTCACACTCATACTTGGTTCACTTCGCTGCACAACAGCTGAGGTATTTGTCTGCTCGAGAAAAATAAAACAACAACAGACCTAGCTTTGAGATGAAATGAAATGTGAACCTGAATTTGAAGATATTTGTGCTCTCGAATCCGATTCAGACCTTGTTGCTCTTCTGGTGTTATTTGCACTTTTATGCAACTAAAAAAAGGCCCGTGGTTATGCAAGCCTGTGTAGTGCTTACACTCCCGGGCTCTTTGCTACAGGAACAGGCACAGAAGAACTGTCAGCCCTGATGATGGCAAACAATGTGTGAAATTCAGTTCATGCATATTCCACCTCAAACACAGGAACACACACACACACACACACAGATATACACACACATTCACGTATTCATTCTTAAGCTGGGCTTTCACTAGGTGTGGTGTTTTGATATTAGTCACGCACAGACAGTGTGTCTGATGTCCATGGGACTCGACCTGTGTGCAATGGAAAGAGAAAAGGGGGCTGGGCTCACCTCTCCCCTGTCGAGTTTATCTGTTTGACTGTTGTGACGTGTTGTGACAGCATAGCTGTTATTCAAACAGGGGCAGGCCGTTCAGAACAAGTCTCAAAATTCCTTTCGAGTCTGGCCCAGTACTTGCTTCTCTGCCGCTACCGTGAAAACCAATGTTACTTTGCCTTTTTTTTCCTCGAGGCATCAAACTACCAAATATGTTGGAGGTTATAATTAAAGGCTTCTCTAGTTGTCTGTGAGGCCCTGGCATGTGATAGAGGGTGACGCCTTTGTTGGTGCGATATTATCATGAGAGTTACCTTTACAATGGAACAATGATAGGAGCTTAAGAATGCACCAAGCTCAAGCTTTAATGGATGATTTCGTATTAAAGTGCAAATTTAATTTTGACCGCTGGGGTCAAACAGATACAAAAAAAAGCATATAGAAATTGCCGTTTCGAAACCTAAAGCCTAACTGAGCATAAAGGCGCAGCATTTTTTTCAACTACTTGCCGTCTCACCAAATAATGACATTAAAACGGCTGAGGAACCAGCCCAAAACAACAAGGAAAAATAAGTCTGAAGTTTTTGTCCTTTTGCGAGTATTTTACGCAAACGCTATAAAATTGAGAAGATCTAACAGTTAGCCAAACCCAACTGATGTTCGAAAACTGCAAAGTTAAACATCTGGATACCCTTAATAAGCTGTTTTTTTTTCTTTCTAATGAACACAGAGGCACAAAGCCAGACAGACAAATAGACAGGCACGAAA
Source organism: Hippocampus guttulatus (assembly GCF_054856545.1). Classification (NCBI taxonomy): domain Eukaryota; kingdom Metazoa; phylum Chordata; class Actinopteri; order Syngnathiformes; family Syngnathidae; genus Hippocampus; species Hippocampus guttulatus. The sequence continues at coordinate 21,368,722 of NC_141265.1, forward strand.
ATAAAGAGAGATGAATAATGATAACAATTAAAGTTTATTGTATTAATAATGAGCAGTTCCGAGAATGGATGGACGAATGGTTCTTTTGAGGGATTAGCGCTGGATAAAGTAAAACGATGTCTCAAGGATCTTATAATCGGTGCTGTTGTCTTTTGTGGAAGATGTGAATTTCTCCAAATGTGATTGTTCCTCTCTCAGGTTACACCAATGTTTTTGAGATAGTTTTGTATGGCCTTTCGAGTGAAGTAAAATTACTTTTCTTTTGGCCACTGTTACAGAGAAGCGAAAGAATGTTTGAAGATGTTTGGGGATTGATAGGGAGGAGGGGTCCCCAAGCAAGGTTCTAGTGGGGGAGAGTGGGATGCTGAGGCTGAGGATCTTGATTCGATACTAATTTTTATCAGTAAAATATGTTTACTGCTGACTTCAGAGAGGAGAATGAGCGCAGGTGAGGATTAATGGGTGTCATCGCTAATAGACTGTTCATTTTAACTGATGCAATATGGCCGATTAGTGAAAGTGGAAGTTAATTTTGTCGATTTAGGTCTCTTTAACAACCTAGCATCAGACTGATGCTGCAATACTGCGGATGTCCCGAGCTCCAATCAAACCTAGAGACTTAACAATAGCAGGCCTTGTTTTCAGTTTATGTTCGTCTCTGGATCAAATGCATTTTATTCCATTTTGAAAGCTCTTTTTATCAATCTAAAAACGCCACTGAAATGGAATCCAAACGCGAGGAGCCACAATCACTCACAACATGACATAAAAGACATTTCTGAAAGTGTTGTTCGCTTCAGAAGGAGGTGGTAATAAGGAGGTCATTTGTGTGAACACACAGAATATTTCATAAAATATTTGGCAAGAAAAAAAACTACTTTGGCAAAATTAGCTTGGTGAGGTAGTACCTGTATAAGCAATTCAGGTGAAAAAAAAAACCCAAAACAAAGAAATTCTCTGCCTCACACGGACATTGAAATATTTACTGTCACAACTCTGCTTCTGGCTGGGGCTTAATCAAGACGTACCCCAGTGATGCTTGGATGGGTGCCATTATCAATGCTCATTCATGGCTTTTGCTGGCTGGCCATTTTGTTTGGGTATCCTTGGGTTCTAAATATTCCTCATCCACAACAAGTGACATACACAAGCTGATCTGAATGTCATTTATTTTAAATACAAATCCTGATTGACGAAATACAAAGTGACCATAGTTATATGTGGATGCTGTGTGGCCTGGCACACTGGATACCCTCAATGAACAACAACAGGATCAATCTTACCCCCCACCCCCACCTGCCCTCCCTCATCCCATACGCTGTAAAATGTGGCACATATCTTTTATTAAGAGGCCTCGTGTAGGCCACGTTAATGTTCACGCTATGCGGATACAGTTTTTAACAGGAACACACCACACTTCACAATACGTTGAGATTCTTTGACAGGGTGCAGCATCCAAAAACTGAAGGGGTCTGCCCATTGTTGCAATGTGCTGTATATAATGTCTCTCTCTGCGTCAAAAGCACAGTGCAATCATTCCTCTTCTAGCAGATACGGTGCATGGCAGTGGCTCGATTGATACACGCACGGGTCTTTAATTTGCGTTTTACTCAAGTAAAACCAAAACATTTAAGGCCAAATGATTCACTTTCACTAACATCGCATTCGACGACACTCACCTTGACTATTCTCCAATGAGGTAACAGATGTGTCGATCCTATCTGCCGACCACGCATCGTTGTCTGTCCGCTGAGAGACCACGGACATCATTGTCTGTAGCATTTTCTCCGGGGCAAAGAATGATGTGTGTGCATCAGTGGATCTTTTGCGGGGAGCGCTTGACCTGGAAATCAGCGGCGCGATGTCTTCCTTGGCGCTTGAAATGTCTCCGATGTCGAAATCGGCGGTAGACGGCTTAGTTGTTGCAGAAAGAATGGGGTTTTGTGGGATATGGCCAACTATGCCCATAGCAGACGACTGTGCCAACGCGAACCTGTTCTCGGGTAAACGGCGATGCATATCTGAATGGAAGGTCTTCCAGGTGTCGGAGTCTGTGTCTGGCTTCCTGGAGATAGGATACGCATCGTAGAGACTGATGCGAGGTGCAGCTTCAGAAAAATCGATATATACATACAAAATAAATAGCACAACCGACGATATGTACATCATTAAGGACGTTAATCTCATATTCAGTCTCAGCTCTCCATGTAAGCTCCAGTAACGGTCTCTCTCAGACCTTTCCCTGAATGGATGCGTACTCCACCATTGATGTCTCCCGGCGACTTACAGTACTGCGAGTCGCCTCTTGAACCACAAGTCATTGCTCTGCAACCAAACTGCCTCAATGCTCCAACAGTGCACGAGCCAATAGGAACCCGTAGTGACCAATAAAAGAACATCCCCGGGTAGCTGATTGGATAGGAGTCACAATCATTTCGAAACAGCAATAATCGTACTGGGAATTTCTTTTTACGACGAACCTGATGTGACGAAAACAATGTCTTTGTTAAAAATATTCCCATTTCCAACTCCAAATTCATCAATGATAATTTTAATCAACCTGGAACATTTTTTAAACATTTGAGCCTAAACCTAAAGTCAAAACGAACAATGGACGAAATGTCTATATTTTAAAACCCATCACGCTTTTTAATTCGTTCAATTGCCAAATGGAATTTAAAAAGAGTATAGTAAATAAAACACGACACGTAATCCGCGAAAATAAAACCAAGAAGCTCAGACGCTTATTATTACGTTACTGTATATTAGTTACATTACAAACGTGTACATTAGACTGCACAGAACCAGACGGTAATTTGCCTTGACGCTACTGGTGAGATGACGTTGGATTGACACGCGTGTACTGTACAGTAGTTCACCCAAGCGGCCAAAATATGCCACTACGCCAAAACGATCTAAATAACCGCATTGTAACATACGGCCGGGAGATGGCAGTAGAGTGTTTCATAAAACGCAGATGGCTCGACCCCCAAAGCTTTGAGGAAGTTGCGCAAGACAACTAGCTAGTTACAATGGCGCCTCTAGATCTGGATAAATATGCGGAGATCGCAAAACAGTGCAAATACCTTCCAGAAAATGACCTAAAGGTAAATCAGTCATAATAAGAACACATGCAGTAAGACGACAGGTAGTGTGCTTGTGATACTTTGCGTAAATTGTGGTTATAATGTGTAATTAACCGAGGTTAGCTTAAGCGCGCTAGTAGCGTTTAGCACGCTCGCTTCGTCTGTGCGGCCAGGAAGTTAGGAGAATTGAATGGAGCGAAGGAGGTGATGTTATTTATTTAACAGTTGGCACGATCATCTTTATGTGCCACACATGTGTCAAGATAAAAATGATGAGACCTCTCTGTATTGACCTGATGGCGGTGACTGCCATTTTGAGGTAGACTGCTGAATGTCAATCGTTAAAATTGCTGTGCGGACTGCACTGCTAATGTTTTTATGGGGAACACACAGGTAATGTACAGTGACTGAGAGACATGCAATGTCAGTGACAAGTCAAATGACTAAAATATCGCCATAATATGCTTCCTTTTAGAACCTGTATGGAACTGTGAACTGTGTAATTAGAGAATTGCGTTTGGAGTCTATGCCAAGAAAACCAGGCTTGTACATAAAACACAGTCATCTACATCATACCTGCATGCGCCCAAAATAATAGAATCTTTTGAATTTTAGATTGCTCTAACTGACGTGCTTATTACAATGTTTATGGGCTGTTCTACCCGTCCTGATTGAATCAGAAAGACTGGCGCATGATGCTTCAGTGTAGAAATGTTTAATTTTACTCTTTATTATGGCGATCGGTATTGTTGAGTGTGTACCTACCTACCTATATTAGGTGTCTTTCAAAGTATGGTGTTACCAGTGAACTCTGCTGGGTTAATATCGTGTATGTTTTGGGAAGTGGATCAAAATCACTGGCTAATATGGAAAGGGCTCTCAACGAAGAAGGAATTTCGCTAGCATTTAAAACTCAGTCAATCCTAGGGACACACACACATATATATTTATTTTTTTCATGTCTTTTAAGAATCCAGCCATTCAATCCCAGGCACATTTTTGTGTCTTCTATGTTTTTCACGTGGGAGGTTAAAGGAGGATCTGAAAATGGCTGGCATTGAATGAGGTTTAAATTGTTTTAATTTTAAGCCATCCCTGTATACAAAAATGCCAAACCATCTTTTATACACCTTATTCTCCCATTGCATAAAATGTACTTGAATATAACTTACTATAATGCCTCTCAGTTTATTTATCCTGCAAAAATCTTTGCATATCCAATATTTTTCACTGTTGATAATTGGCTGCCCTATCTGTTCTCAAACATTTTGGCAGTTGCTTTATGCCAAAATAAAGTGAAGTCGGTCTGAACCTCACCACCTTTACAGTACTTATATATTTTTTCTCCTACGCAGAGATTATGTGACTACGTGTGTGATCTTCTGCTGGAGGAGTCTAACGTTCAACCTGTTTCTACTCCAGTAACAGTATGTGGGGACATACACGGACAGGTAAAATTTCCAGACACTAAAAGCTAGTGCATTAAATGTAGTAATTATTTTTTGTATATTTTTTTTCTAACATTGTTTTTTCCCCTTTTGTGCTAGTTTTATGATCTTTGTGAACTATTTCGAACTGGCGGCCAAGTTCCAGATACAAATTACATATTTATGGTTTGTATATATTTTGTATTAATGTAATTTAAGACCAGCATTTCTTCATGGTGTCACCCCTGACTTTATGTTGATAATAACACTTTTTATCTTGATCCTTAGGGAGACTTTGTTGACCGAGGATACTACAGTTTGGAGACTTTTACCTACTTGCTGGTGCTGAAAGCCAAATGGCCAGACCGCATCACTCTTCTGCGTGGAAATCATGAGAGCAGACAGATTACTCAAGTTTACGGCTTTTATGGTGAGATGAGAGTACAGTAAAAGAATTATCAATTTTCAACACAATGCAATAAATACACTTACATTTTTGCACCTACCGAACAGTAATAGTGATGTTTACCATTTTTATTCTTTCCACAGATGAGTGCCAGACCAAATATGGAAACGCTAATGCCTGGCGTTATTGCACCAAAGTGTTTGATATGTTAACAGTGGCAGCTGTAAGTATTAAGATAAGAAAACCTTTATTAGTCTCGCAATGGAGAAATTCCCGATTCACAGCAGCAAAGTTATGAAAGGAAGAAGTAGAACAACAAAATATAGGAGCTGCTAGAAAGGCAGCCACTCACGCGGCGCCATTTTGAAGTCATTAGATAACATTATATACAGAGGGACCTTGATTCAGTGGATCCTGATTTAACTTATCCTTTTTTTTTGTAGCCCTTCTCTATGGTATTCAATCGTAACAGAGTTGTAAAAAAGAAATGTGCTAACCTCGCAGCTCTTGAATGTGATCAGCTGCATGCCATTATAATCTCCCCCAGCACCAGCAAGCTTGGATAAAATCGTAAAACTTCCCCTCCCCTCTATCAGTCCATTCAATCGAGGATCGTTTATACAGCATACTCACGGTTCGGCACTCCCCGGATTCACTTATTCGCAGACCGGCTCAGTTCCTATCCCCCAGAAATAACAAGGGCCCACTGTATTTGTTTTGAATTGATTCAGACATCATTATGGATGGTTTAGGCTTCTTACTGCCCAGTGAAGAGATAAATATGGAAGTTAGGGATTCAGTTTGAAAATTCAGTGCAGAGAGTAGGAAAATCTCAAACAATTTGCCATGGCTCCTGCATTAGCAACAGTTTTATCAGAACCAGGCAATGTTTTTCGTAAAGACGTGAGAGGAAATCAGTACAGTAGGCTTGCCTTGATGAATATTACATTTTCATAACTTTTCAGACTGACTGAAAAGAGAGTCTGGCTAATTGTCAATCTAAAGCACTTTGTTGTTTACACCCCCTTAACATCTACAGTCTTTCTTTTCTTTTTCTTTTTCTTTTTTTTTAAATCTGTTGCTGCATTAAATGGTTTTTCCACTTTTGCTGTTTTTGCTAGCTGATGGATGAACAGATCCTGTGTGTACACGGAGGCCTCTCTCCTGATATTAAAACCTTAGACCAAATTCGGACCATTGAGCGGAACCAGGAAATCCCTCACAAAGGAGCCTTTTGTGATTTGGTTTGGTCTGATCCGGAAGATGTGGACACTTGGGCCATCAGTCCGAGAGGAGCAGGTTGGCTCTTTGGTGCTAAAGTCACAAATGAGGTAGGCTGCATCAGATGTTGACTGATATTTGTGGGGAAGTTAATGTTCATGTCTATTGCTGATTGAATATACTGTAATGGTTTTGGAGGGGACATTTTCTCCACAAAAATGGATGATTCGTTGTCTGTCTATCAGATATTTATTTTTTGCAAATTCAATTACTTGAAATAATGCAAACTGTATGATTCAATTAAAAAAGAAGAAATTTGTTGTGATATGCAAAGATGGCTAAATTTAGAACAAGCTTGCATCTGTGTTAGTACCCTAAAACTGCACACCTCGATTTTCCTAAAAGTTGACATGTTGTGTAAAACATAAATAACAGAATACAAAGATTTGCTAAATTATTAGCATCCGATATCCAACTGAATACAACACAAAGATGTTATATAATACACAAACATCCTATTTATTTATTTGCAAATATTCACTCAACACATTCCAAAAACGGCTGCGACAGGGGCATGTTTACCGCTGTTTTTTTTTTTTTTTTTTTTTAAACAACATTCAATAAGCATTTGGGAACTGAGGACACTAATTGTGGAGGATATCTAGGTGCAATTATTTCCCATTCTTCCTTGATATACAACTTCAGTTGCTCAATAGTTCAGGGTCCCCGTTGTCATATTTTGCATTTCATAATGTGCAACACATTTTCAATCGCAGACAGGTCTGGACTGTTGGCAAGCTATTCTCGTACTTGCACTCTTACTGCAATGCTGTGGTGTTTTAACACCTGTAGAATATGGCTTGTCATTGTCATCCTGAAATGAGCAGTGACATAGAGCATATGTTAATCCAAAACCTGGATATACTTTTCAGCGTTATTGTTTCCCATACCATGGGCACGAACACACCCTCATACCAATAACAGCTTTTTGAACTTTTTGTCCGCTTACATGCGGAGATTCCTCCAGATTCTCTGAATCTTTTTATGATAATTATGGACAGTAGATGATGAAATCCCGAATTCCCTTGCAATTGTATATTGAGAAACGTCCTTAAATTGTAGCACTATTTTCTCATGTAGTTGTTGGTGGATTTGACGATACCAGCCAGTATTGGATCGACCCAACACAATTTACAAAAGTTTTGATGTCAAATCTCCCACTAGCCCACAACCCTTGCATTTTGCTTGAAGAGCTTCAATCTTGTCCTGCCCGACTCTTTTGTGTCCCCGGTCGCAGCTGCCAGAGCGCGCTCCGGGCACCCCCATGGTGTGGCACTCAGAATTACGGAACGGTACATTCCAACAACACCGAGTTTCTGAATGGTCAAAGTGTTAACGGCCCACACTCTGAATACACCAGTGGTATTGATACTTGATGAGCAACTCGACATAGCGATATCATGGAATCAATACACCCTTCACTATTGTTCACAAAGTTTTGAAACTCACCCCATCCTTGCTTGTAAGCAAAAAGATTTTCAAAGTATTGTGTTGTGTTTTTAATTTACGTTTGGCATGATGTCCCGACCTCATTGGGGTTTGTAATACTCTATTGAAACACATCTTGCAAAATTTGCTCCAAATCTTTTTATCATGAGTGAAAGGAATGGCTTCACCAGAAGAAGATCTAGTTTTTGGAAAGGCCCAACCAGAACCAAGGCATGCATCCATCCATTAAAAATCCAGCTACCTGAGATGCACAAGATATTATGCTGTTACACATTCACATTTTAGGAATGTGGGGGATAGGAAGCTAGACTACCCGGTGAAAATCCACCCAAGCATGGGGAGAACATGTTAACTCCACATAGATTCGCACCCATTACCTCTCGACTTTGAGTCTGACGTGCTTTCCCACCACATGTATTCCACCGTTTCCCCATTGTGATGATTTGAAGAATTTCAAGTTGTACCGTAGTTTCCTCTTCTTTGCATTATGTTAATAGCAGCTTTGAAATCATTGGGATTTTAGCTCCAGAGAGGTGTTCTCGCCTGATGTGTTCTTCCCCTCCTAATATTTCTTAATTTGTGTGTCTTACCCAAACCCTGCAGTTTGTCCACATCAACAATCTGAAGCTGATTTGCCGGGCACATCAACTGGTCCATGAGGGCTACAAGTTTATGTTTGATGAGAAGCTGGTCACGGTGTGGTCAGCTCCCAACTACTGCTATCGCTGTGGCAACATCGCCTCCATTATGGTCTTCAAAGATGCTAACACAAGAGAGCCAAAGCTCTTCAGAGCAGTGCCTGATTCTGAAAGGGTCATCCCACCTCGGACAACAACACCTTATTTCCTGTAATATTATGAAATCCAAAACATTTAGTTGTTGTTTTTTTTTCTTCAGTGCAAAGACACCCAGGAGAGTGGCGACAGCACTTGTGAGTCTGTATGACTTTTGTAGTGTAAATATAAAGTATTTACAGTGCCAACTATTGTTGATTCCCCCCTCTGTACATTTAAAGCCATGTATCTGCAGCTTGAATCGGAAGCCCTTCACCTCAACCTGGAAGTTTGCGAGAAGCTACATGTTATCAACATAGCTTTCTTCTGCACATTTAGGTTTATCCATTGCATTAGAGTTTCAATTACGGATGGGAACTAGACATCAATCTTTATCTCTTTGTTGTTTATTGGTCCTTTTGAAATCTTACTCACAATGTCTTTATCCCCACCTTGTTTTCTCTTTACATTTCTCCATGTGAATTGACAAGAACCACATGATCTCTGACTGCTCAAACAGCAGCTTGGACTTTTGATATTTCTATGATGGAAAAAAAAAACCAACAGCCAAATATGGAATACTGTACATTCATGTACATGGACGGCTGATACTGCTATGTGAGCTGCTGTTTTAGTATAATTGTTTTTATTTTATTTTTCACTGAAGCAGTGATGCGCTAAACTGCCTCACAGACTTGTAACTCCTCACAGACATTCAAGTTCTCACTTGAGGCTTAAATCACAAAGATATTTCACAGCTCAGTAAGCTAGAATCTGTTTGCTGAGGTCAACTGACCGTTGTAAAATGTTCATATGTGCAGATCTCTGTTTTACTTTACAATAAAGATTTACTCGTCTGAACTAATTGCTGTTGTAATGATTTGCACACGACAATTTCATAATTGCTATCTTTGCAAAGAGAATGACAAAGCAACAAAAATTATGTACATATACGGAGTATTATCTTTTATGGAAGTGGATATAGTGGAACTGCTCAATCTCGGCTCTGAGTCTGTACAGTATGTATTAAGTGTTGTGAATGCTGATACCACAAAACTCCTATATTTGTCAATTTTGTTTCCATACTGATATTTTTTAACAACGAAAATGTGGTAGTGTCAGGCCAATACATGTGTGAGGGACAAATCAGTTTTTTTTTTTAAAGCTCATGCGTGATGTGTATTGCTGTGGCAGCAATAGTTTTAGTTATCCTTTAAGGTTCCACCTATTTGAAATGTTAAAAGTGAAATACATATTTCTTAAACAGAATATTATGAAGGCAGGTGAAATCAAACAGACAGAACATGATCATTTACAAACCCAAATAGGTTACACCAAATTGTGACTATACCCACATAGCATGCACAACGCTGAACACGAAATTTAATCAGCATTGGAGACAACATAAGATGACATCTGAGTAAGACATGGCATTAAATGTCTTGCTGTCAACACGTGATGAATACAATAAAAGGAGAAAAAAAGTTATTTGAATGCTCGATAGAATAACCCTCAGGACGTAAGCCCCGATGAACTAACTAAGGCATTATATGGCTACAGTATGGTACTAAATTTGTGTCACAATTACAAGCACGTAGGAGGACATTTGGAGCACAAAAGCGTGTTTTGGACGGTAAGAACCATTCTTGCACAAGAAGCCGCAGAACCAGCGAAGACACGCACGATGTGGGTGTGCGGTGGGATCCAGACGCACTCCGCACGAAGGTCACTTTTGTTTGAAATAAATTACCAGTCGCCTCGGGCATCACTTGCATAAGATTAAACACTTCCGTGTGGACACAAAACGCAACCATCCAGAGAATGAAAAACTTTCAAAATAAATGGTACCAAAACAAATGTTAATAGAATGCACGCTATGTGCGCCGTAAAGTAATATGCAATTCATTCTCACCAAGCAGTGCCATAATAATTTGCTGTTCATACACTGTAAGTGTGGCGTCTAAAACAGGGGTAGGGAACTCCGGTTCCTCGAGAGTGATAGCCTACCTGTTTTCGATCTCTCCCAACTCAAACACATGTGGGCAATTGATGAGCTGATCTTATGAATCAATCAGGTGTGTTGAAGTACAGAGAGATCTAAAACAGACACGGTACTGATCTCGAGGAACTGGAGTTCCCTCTTCCTGGTGTAAAAGAACCTGACGAACTCATACTCCCTTGGAGCGCATGCATTTGCGTCTAATTTAATTTGTTAACGGACTCATTACTACCATAGGATATTTTATTGTTTTGCTAAACTGATTGGGACTTTAGTGTGATGGATGAGGGTCGGAGCTACTAACACCGGAGCTCACACGTCATTGAGAAGGAACTCTTTCACTTCACCGTACTACACTGAGTTGTATTATATCTTTAATCCATTAATTACATTTTCGTATTTTGAATAGAAAAAAGTCGATAATTATCGATCGCGACGGGTATAGACTACTTATATCATGAAACATGTTTTCAGCCACATTACACATACGTCTTAGTAATTAGTAACACGTATGATAATTCGAATCTAAAATAACGAGTAACGCTGCATTCGACGAAGGGGGGAAGTCGGATCTATCCCAATCGAATTATCTCAGTTCCGAAACGGAACGGCAGAGGCGAATGTAAACAACAAAGATGACTGACACCGATAATTCTTTTGTTTTGGTTCACCACAGCCCATTATGACCTGCAGTAAACATTCTTCATAATTTTTTTTTCTGACTTCGCAAATCGGACTTCCCAGGTAAACGTGCCTTTTTCTCGTGCACTTTTCCGAGTCGGAAGTTAGAAAACTGTTATTTCCCACCTTTATCGAATGCAACATGAATCCAAGTTTCAGGTCGAAAAATGCAAATTGGATTCTGATTGACACACAATTAGTAACCTCAGCCATCCTCTGCTGGGGACATATGGTACTACACTCATCACACTCATTCTTTAGGGGAGACGTCTTTTAACCACAATTTTTTAACCCAATGGCCTCAACATTCAGAATCAACGTCGCATCCCTGATTTTCAATGGCCCTGAACATGCTTGACGAGCTTCCGTGGCTCTACAACCCTCTCTTCACCCAGAATGGACGTCAAATGGCCGTTTCGACTACTTCTGTCTAACAGTTCAGTTATCCCCCCCCCCCCCCCCCCGACTGACTGAGGGTTGAGAAGTTGTAATATTCGATGTTCAATAAAGTGTGAAAAGTAAGCGTGACGTCGCATAATTAAAACCAACAGGGAAATAGTTGAAAGAAAGAACGAAAGAGCCGATTGGATTCCGTGTCAGCGGAGTCAAACGTTTAAATCCACTCGACGATGAGCCACACCTCGAAATGCGCTCTGCATCCGGCAGGGAATGGTGTGCTTACCACTCTCACCAATTGGAGGCGCATCTTGGATTTTTTTTCCACGCCCTTCTCCAATGAACAGGAAGCGCAGTCGTGATGTCATCGGTCATCTGTGTTGGGCGATTACGTGTAGCTCACCGACCCGGGTTGGCTAACTTGACAGACGAAAAAGCAACCACCTGGCGAGTATCTCAGTGACACTTTCCTTGGAGCAGACAAGGCGAACCCAGTAACCACGAGAAAACCTCACCAACTAAATTTGGAGTTGTTATGGTGAGAGAAAGTCCACTCTAAAGAGCAAACAAGCTAACAATTGCTAAGCTTACTCGGTGGTTGTAATGTTAACTTTCATTGTTATGAATAGGGTATGACCGCTTTTTGCGCGAGGTGGCTAGCTTTTTGCCAAACAATTTAACAATCTACCCATATTCCACACACACATCTTGTTTGTTTATAAAGTACGACCTAACAAAATTCCGACAACGAAGCTAAAGCTGTCACTCGACATTTACATACGTGATTAGAAATTGCGTTGGTGTCATATGAGTGAAACAGACTCAACAAATTCTATCGACCGATTCATAAAGTTATTCCAGAAGCCCTTGTTACTGTTAATCTGAACTCTGATATTTTGTTCCGTTTATTGCACAGTGTGTAAAATATAATACGTGAGTCAGATCCACTTAAAATGTCATACTTAAAACACCAGCCGCATGGTTCAGAATTCACATTTCCCAAAATATAATGTACCATCTTTTCAATGTATCACGTAATTGCTAAATAAAATATTTACTGGTAAGTGATTAGCTGGCAGCCAGTGCAGGGTGTACCCTGCCTACTGCCCAAAGACTGCTGAAATAGGCTACAGCACGCCCGCGAGCCTCGTGAGGATAAGCTGTTCAGATGATGGATGGATATTTGCACCTTGCTGATCATTCAAATTTGCTTCAGATATTGCAATCTGCTGTGTTGACCTCACTGTGATACTCTTTAAAAGTGGTATTTACAATATTTGTGTTTTGTATGAAGTGTTATCAGATTGGACTTGTGAAAGAAACATCTCTTTCTCTTTTCCTCCCCAGATGCGGCGGAATGGCAATATTAAGGTGTTCTTCATTTGAGGGGTACTGCAGAAGGACATGTGACTACTCAGCAAAGAGGCAATGAATTCCCTGGACTGTGTGATGTTCCATACTCTCTAGATGCTTCTGTGAAGGAAGTCGCTGCTCATATAGACATGTTTGCCAAGCTGAAGAAAAAGATTGCAGAAGAGGCAGCCACGGCCCCACGGAGCGGCGTTCGATTACCCCGTACTATCAGCAAGGAATCCATCACCTCAATGGGGGCAGACTCAGGGGATGACTTTGTAAGTTCTCTTTAAGATTGTTGTCTTTTTCATGGTTCGTTGCCCTGGTACGTTGTCTTTAAAGGGTAAGTAAAGTAAAGGAAAATTTTGTCAATATGTTCCATGTGCCCGGAGTAGTCCAAACATGCTATTCTGATTATTATTGCATTTGTGGAATATGAATTAAGTGGCAAAATACACCAGTTTTTATACAACTTGGGAGGTGTGGAGCATTTTGTCACTTACTGTTGACTGAAAATGACCATGCTGTGCCTAAGGGCTCAGTTTGCCAATGTCACATGACCAAACTTAGAAAACAGGTGAGCCGTGACAGTTGTTACCTGAGCTCTTAGACACTGTGACGTGACTTTCACTTGACGCCAAGTGGCAACTTGGCAATGCCCCTTGAGATGGATAAAAACAGTTTTTTTTCATCTTAATTCAGATTCCACAATTTGAACCAAAAATTTGAACCTGCTCAAAATAGCGTTGTGCCAAGTAAAAACTGCCAGTCTTTTATGAACCCCAAAAGAAAACTCAAAATTTGCTACGTTTGCACTATTTCACCACTGTGTATGATACCAGTCTTGATTCTCATGTACAGCAGAAAGAAATGGTGATTGCCAAGAGCTCCTTTGTTTAATCTTACAAAAGCGAGAGTAAAATGCACAAAGCTGTACACTTTGAGGCTGCAGTCACAGTTGCATAGAGTTGGTTGCAAGTGCCCATCGTCAGGTCAAACCATTTACAATACTGTAGCCCAGTGGTCCTCAACTAGAAATGCTGTAGGTCCACTTTTTTTTTTTAATAAGACCAAGGCCCGGTCCCATGCACGGCGGTCATGGGGAGCAGGGCTATATGCCCATTTAGTATGGTCAAGCCAAGATTATACAAATCAACACTCCTCACAACCAACCAATAATGGGGTGCATGAAAATAACAATTATTCACTTTGCCAGTACACAGCAAATAATGAGAGGTATTGTGTTGAGGCACAGGAACTCTTTTATTTTGTTAAGTTATGCCTGCTTAATAATAGAAATAGCCCTTTTAGGGAAATAAGACATTTTTACTTTAACTTTGTTAAACAGTAGTTGTCTTTTTTCCCTTAATTTAACAAAAGCAAAACAAAATACTCATTTTACCAAAATAAATACTAAACATGAAAACAAAAATATCCTTTTCATTTGTACAATTCCCCTTTTCACATCCCCTCTGAAATCACTGAAAAATATATCAGAAGAGGAGTTAAGAACCATCTTAAATACTGACACAAGGGAGCACAGGAATGTGCAGTGCTGTTCTTCCACTAAAGGTGAATGCAATGTCTGAGGCATGCAAATATTATTTGAGGACGCCATTGGGATGTTCATTTACCATGTTGCGGTGTTCTGCTGTTAAACAGCTGCAAAGATCCCCGGGTAGACGGGAGCAAAACTGCACACAATCGAAACCTCCCGCGATTCGTTTTGTCTAATTGTCTGTGTGCGGCTCTCCTGGGCTGAAGCTGTGAGCACACTGTGGCGTCGCACATGCGTCTGTTTCCTGACACAATCATCCATTTTGAATGCGTGACGCTTATGTATGGGCACACCTTAAGTTCAGAGGAGCCAATCAGCGCATCGTATATGCTGACGCTTATGTATGGGCACACCTTAAGTTCAGAGGAGCCAATCAGCGCATCGTTTTCGCCGACATGCCCTGCTCAGCCAGGGTCTCCAGTTAGTCAAACATTATATACACAGTCGCGCTGCTGCGTCCTCTGCAATACATCTGTTCGTGCACGCAAAGAATACAACGGATAATTTTAACAAGCGATCGCGGTAATGCGCAGATTATAGTCCAAAAATATAAAATGTATAACGTAAAAATCACTTCATAATTTATTATTTTATACAATTTGCCGAGGGTCCGGACAGAGGAGGTCTGGACAGAGGAGGTCGGCGGTCCGGTCGTGGATCGCGGTCCGCCAGTTGAGGAAGGCTGCGTAGCCCCTTGCAGAATTAGTTTGACAGAGCTTTGCAAACACTGGCTTTTTTGGCCCTTGAGATCTGGCATGGCAACTAGCGGAATGGTTGTATCCCTCAACCTCGCTGAGTGAGTGAATCCATGGATACCTTTGCAAATCAGGTCTGACATGTAGTACTGTACTGTAATTCAAACAACCTGCAGAGGGAAATCAAAAAGATCATCAATCTTAGCAGCCGCTGCTCACAACTGGCGAGCGAGAATCATTTTCGGGTTGGAGTCATCTGGGGCGTACGTCAACCGTGCACAAAGTCCATTAGCTAGATTGGCCGGTATTGTGAGGCGTCGACTGGAACAGGTGCTCAGCCATTCTATCGGATCTCCCCAGGTACGGGATGAGCACATAACAACAGGGATCCCGAGATCCGCAATGCGGGCCCAATATGACAAGTGTCAGATGTTTGCTGCCCTCTTGCCAAGAAATTAAGACAATTTGACCAAAGCATAACTTTTTTTATCAATGGATGTGAACACTTTCACCAGGAAAAGTAAGTGCTGAAACACACCTGTGGCATAAACGCTGCATTTTCACAGTCTGACCCTTGGGGTGATGTGGATAAATCATTTGTCGCCCTTGATCATCATTCCTGATTTAGTGCCAACATACTTTTCCCTTTTGTCGGGCATGTGGGAAGAAAACAGAGTACCCGGAGAAAACTCACGCATGCATGGGGAGAACATGCAAACTCCACAAAGGAAGGCCTCAGCCAGAATCAAACCCTGCAACTCTGCGCTGTGAGACGGACGCGTTAACCACGTCTGTGGTTGAGAGACGGACGTGGTTAACGCGTCCGTCTCTCAACCACGCTGCCCATTTTCCAAAATAGTTCTGTTTTATTTCACTTTTTTTTTTGTACTTTATTTCCCACATCTTCAGGCTGCACAAGCACAAATTGACTCCTGTAGTAAGGATGACATTAACGCTCGTGAAATAGTAACAAGTCAGACATTTAGTTGGGCGTGACCTTTCTCAGCAACAGGGATGACTTAAAGGGCTGGACTCTCGCATTCAGTGCTTGCCGTGCATCAGGATATTGTTACCTGAGTCCTGAAATGGAACATGAAGCTCTTGATTGCATCCTGTTAGTTGAAACACTGGTTTAAAAAAATAAAGAAAGAACGAACTAATGCTGCTCTATTTTCTGTACCCCTTTCTGTTTATATATTGTTTATATGTTAACTTGGCGAAATGCTGCTGTGAATGTGATGTTGTTCCAACTAAATACTATCATGACAATTCTCCATGTTAATGCAACTTGCCTTGAGTTTTCATCGTTACCATTTTTCCCGGCAGTGAAAGCCATATTCATAAGTACAAGATTAACTGATCCTGCATAAATTATTTAGGGTTGTCCAATGACTGATGCCAAGTACAGTATACACAACACTATTTGTTTATTGAACTATGCAAGTGCTCACATTTTTTACTTTAAAGGTACACACCTTTGCCATTTTAATGCGTTATCAGTAAAAAAGTGGAAAAATAGGCATTGGAGTGGATTTTGAGTTGTTTAAAACTACTGCTCACTCTCAAATATAATACTGTGCGGTCTTCCTGTCCCCAGGCATCTGACGGGAGCAGCTCCAGGGACGACCTGCCAGCCCTGCTGCTCAGGAGGAATGATCAGATCCGCAAACTAGAGGCAAAGCTATCAGGTGGGACATTCACTCCATCGTTATATGAGGGGGCAGGTCTTGAAATAGAGGTTCAAGCAGAAGCTTGTAAATAGAACAGCACGCTAAATCATGGGAATACAACAAATTAGGCGTTTATTACAGTTTGGAAATTTGTGGTTTGAATTTCGGATCCAGCCGTCCTCTGTGGTACGGCGTACTTCAGCTTCTTCTCACATTCCAAAAACATGCATGTTTTGTTCACCAAAGTCGCTGAACTGTCCATCAGTGTGAATGTGAACGTGAATACTCGTTTATATTTATGTGCAAGGAGATGTAAACCACCTCTCGCCCAAAGTCACCTGAGCCACCTGTGGCTCTAATTTCACAAAAGCAGTATAGAACATGAATGGATGGATGGATTTTCTTATGCAAAACCCTGCTTGCATAGGCCAGTGCATTCTTATCAAGAGATATGATTCATGGTGCGTAACTGTATTTGAATTAAGAACCTAATAGTCGATGTCATAGTTATATATAGTGACCATTCTGATGGTCACTGATGGTTCTGATGTGGTGATTTGACTCGTGATCAGATTCTTGGTAATTATGCGTTTTAGTGTAAAATGTGGCTCTGCTTGACTATGATGTAGTCACTTATTTTTTGCAGGCATGTATTCATTTTTCTTTGAAAACATTGAAACAAAATTTTAAAAAGATTTTTTTTAATGTGCACAGTAGCGGATCTCATTTGCAATAGATAGCTCACATTTGTGGGAGTATTTTGTTGTTGAGTATACCATAGATACAAAGATGACATCATGAGAAAATGTCCTGTAAAATTTGTACTTCTGCAAATGCAGTGAACTCATCTCCTCCTGCCACAGCACATTCTTCTTTTGTCCTGTTTATTCATTCATTATTTGTCTAAAAACCATTTGGCACCTTTTCATGGCCACCAGCAGATGCCAGAGAAGTAGAAATTCTTTTTTAAAACAAAGGCCTGTATGTGTGAGCATGTGTCTGTGTGTGTCTCCAGCAGATGCCATCAATAATATCTCTTGAATCTGAGGTTTCATCCCACCGCAAAGTTTTTGGAAAATCGGTTTTGTGGTATATGAAGTCACTTGTTTTTCCTCACTGTGCACAGTGCTTTCTTTTCTGGCATTCATTGTAATTTGCATTTGAATTGTATTTTAATGACTGGGGCAATGTAAAAAAAAAAAAAAAAGATGTTAATCTCCTGCTGTTGCCAAAGTTTGACTGATGTTGAAAACCTACCCCCATATGTGTTTTGAATATTAAAAAGCACATCTTCGGTCACGGATCATCGTGTTCACTGAATTATTGAAAATCTTATTCTCCCTCCACAGGATTCATTTGAGCATTTAATAATTACTTACTGATGAACATATTTTTCTGACCAAAGAAGAGCAACCAAACCACAAAAAACAATACCGTATTTTCCGCACTATAGGGTGCACCAAAAAGTCTACAATTCTCTTAAAAGCTCACCGAGCGCCTTAAAATCCGGTGTGTCTTTTGTATGGTCATTACAGTAATACAGTACATCGACTCCAAGATGGCTCCTTCCTGAAGACATGCTTCCAATGTTATAACTTGCTGTTGGTTCAGTGTACTGTGTTGCTGGTTTATTAAATAAGTTTTTGTTGCAGCTCCGAAAAAAAAGAGAGCTGTGGTGTTCATTTTTTAAAACAGTCTCAACAAATACAGGTACGTCTTTGTCTACGTGCCTTCTTCCATTCCAACTCGAGAGGCGTTCAAGACCGCCTCCGAAAAACGTAAACTAATGATTAATTCAATGAAACTATGAAAATTGAAAATAATACATCAAAACTGAAAGCTAGCGAGGATATCACAAAATAAATTCTATAGCCACCCCTACAGAATTTATATTGTGATTTCATCATTTGTGAATACACAACAAAGGAATAAATAACTACTACTGACATCTGATCGTAGTAGTCGTGGCGCTATAATCAAGGAAAAGCCATTGCGTTTTTCGGAGGGGGTCATGAACGCCTCTCGAGTTGAACGGAATAAGAGAAGGCACGGAGACGGACAAAGACTCACCTGTATTTGTTGAAAAAAGGAGAGCTGTTGTTTTATTTATTTTTTAAAAAAAACAGACTTTATTAATGGTTTTCACAGTCTCAACAAATACAGGTACTGTACGTCTTTGTCCGTCTCCGTCCCTTCTTCTGTTCCACTTGAGAGGCGTTGATGGCCGCCTCCGAAAAACGTAAATTAATTATTACTTCAATGAAACCACGAAAAAAATCAAGCGAGGAAATCACAAAATAAATTCTGTAGGGGGGGATATAGAATTTATTTTGTGATTTTCTCACTTGATTTTCTGTTTTGATGCATTCTTTTCAATTTTCGTAGTTTCATTTACCGGTAAGTACAGTAATAGTTCATTTACATTTTTCAGAGGTGATCACAAACGCCTCTCGAGTTGAATGGAAGGAGCGTAGCACCATCTAGTTGAGGCATTGTAGATTGCGCCTATTAATGTGAAGTGTCCAATGTATGAAAACATTTTACAAAATAGCCATTCATTGAAGGTGCGCCTCATAATCCAGTGCGTCTTTTAGTGCGGAAAATACGGTACTAACATGCTTTAGGAGGGAATAAAGAAATGGCATAAATAACATTCA
Source organism: Hippocampus guttulatus (assembly GCF_054856545.1). Classification (NCBI taxonomy): domain Eukaryota; kingdom Metazoa; phylum Chordata; class Actinopteri; order Syngnathiformes; family Syngnathidae; genus Hippocampus; species Hippocampus guttulatus. The sequence goes on from NC_141265.1 coordinate 21,388,153, forward strand.
TGAGGTTGTCGACATCTGCAAGTCTAACTGATGAACAAAATCAAATCAGACGGGAAACCAGGTTGAACGCTTGCAAGAATTCAGGTGTCAGTCATTCTTACAAACGTAGTCAATTTGAAAGCCATGCAGCGGACAAGACACAAAAGAATGAAATGTTGCCTCTGTCCCTGCTGACAAGTGCCACGTGGGTTGCTGCAATTTTTCTTTTCTTCTTTTGTAATAACTGTCATGATTATGTTAGAATAATTTGTGTACTCGCACAGACCAGAGCATTTAGATTTGGAGAAATGCTAGTTTTTTGTTTTTGTTTTTTGAGAATGATTTCCTCACAGAATGAAATCATTGGTAGGTTGATTTTTCATTATGTGTCAATCACATTTCCCTTTTGTTTTCTTCTTTTGTTCTTTTGTCCTCTCTATCATGCTGTTCTGGGTCCCTCGTGTGTGTTGTGTGTCTGCGCGCGTGTGCCATTGATAATACATTTCATCTCCCTGCGTCCCAACAACACTAGACTACGCTGAGCAGCTGCGAATAATGCAGAAGACCAAGGAGAAGCTTGAAATTGCATTAGAAAACCATCAGGATTGTACGTACCTCTCCTCTCGCTCCCCTCCTCCTGCCAGTGAGCTACTTTTGTCTTATCTGTCTATCAGCTGTATTAACCAACATACTGCTCCACCCCTTTTCCCCAAAATGAGTTCTTACATTTCATGTGCTACTATCAGATGCTTTGTAAATGTTTTCTATCGTTATGTTGAAAGATCTTGAAACGTCCTTCTTAATTATCCGGGGGCAAAATGGCTGTGGTCAAGCTTTGCATGCTTTGATTTACTGAGTGTTTTTTTTTTATACAGGTGTTTTAAGATTTAAATGTGAGCTGAGTGCTTCATTGATTTCTGATCATGAGCCAGTATGTAAGCATGCAGTGCTTTCTTCTCTTCTGCCACTTCCTTAAAAGAGACAAGTTAAAAAGTTTTGCTTTGAATAAAAGTGCTTTGTTCGCTGTCCTCATCTTGTTAAAAATTCGAACAGCCTGCTTTTATGTCAGTCCAGACGTACCTGACAACACAAATATACTTCTCGAAGCAAGGCGTCCGCTCATAATATAAAAAGGATGATGTAATTTTCTTTTTTGATTAGGGATCTGGATCAAAGTACATAAGATTATCTTTATTATTATTGTAGTGTACAATGAAATTTGAATATAGCTTCAAAATGCAAAAAGAATAAATGGGAGTGAGACCAAAAAAAAAGCACAAAGCAATTTTTTGCCAGCAAAGAACGGAAATAGGCTGTTCTTCAGCTGATCAAAAGTTAAGTTCACAACCTGTAAAAGCCAAAATCTGTATGGATTCACTGTCAGGTAATTTGTGTATGTTTTTTTCTGTCAGGTATTCACACTGTCACAACACCTTGATGGCAAAGGCAACAAAACTGTTCTCTTTTTGAACATGCCTGGATCATTGATAGGCCTCAAAAAGGCCTTGCGTAACAGGTTATTGTTGCTGAGGATTGATTGAGAAAGACGGTTAAAACTTCTTGAAAGATCCTGAGGGTTATGAAACAAAAAAAAATCAAGTGGTAGACCCCAAAAATGTCACCGGCGCCCAGCTCTAGAGTCCGATTGCCCGTCAGTTAAGTCGTACTGTAATCCATTACCCAAATTCAAGGGGAAGTCAAGTCAAACATTTTCTTTACAGTAAAAGGTTTTATGCAGCCTAACATAATTTCTCTGATGCCACATTATGATTATTATTGTGTTTGTGGAATATAAATTCAGCAGCGAAATCCACCCGCTTGCTGTCAATTGAAAATGACATCACAGTTGCTCAGGTAGCAACCAATCACGGCTCAGCTTGCAAATGTGACATGCTACTGACTGGAGATCGCAAAGTTGTATTCTCAGACAGTTCACATTGCTGTAATCGTTGGTTAGTCCATAATCATTGGTGTGTGAAAGAAACTCATTTTAAGCAGTTTCGGCATTATTGGGATTGATCTACTATCAGTATTGTCTTCTTAAAACCCAAAAGAATTTCCCCAATGTTTCAGTGGCACCACAGCTTTTCTCATGCTGCTTTCACCCCACCAAATGATCTGACTTAATTCTATCCATCACATAATGCACCGGTACCTGCTTGTTTTAGGTGACTGTCACGAGTGTCCAAATCCTTACACGTTATGATTGTACAACACATTGCCATGCTACCTTCAGCAATAAAATAGGCCAGGATCAAGTGTGGCAAAAGCATGTATGGTCATTTGTCAGCCTTTGCTTTGGATCGTGTCTAATACTTTCACTTTTCAAAAATAGTAACAATTTTTGCTTTTTGGCAATTGCTGTTTTATATTTACTTCCTGCTTGCAGTCAACTTAGTTTTTTTCTTCTTTTAAGTTGTACTCTTTGTTTTACTTTGTTTCACCTTTTCTGCCTAGCTTCCATAAAAAAGCTTCAAGAGCAGAATGAGTTTCACCAGGCTAACAGAGCCAAAATGGCAGAGGGGATGACTCTGGCACTGGACAAGAAGGACCAGGTAAATGTTAATTAGACATACTGTATATATACTAAACATACACCGCGATGGAGAAGTATTGACACACTGTGTGTGTGTGTGTGTGTGTGTATATATCTCCCCACACATACACACACACATAAGTTTAGGCTGCCCTGCTTAGCACTACTGTGGCCAGGATCCACTATTATTGAAGTAGAGAAGGTGGATGGATAAAAGAAGTCATAATTTTACAATTTCGTCTTTTTTTTTTGGTTCCATAAATACAAATGCTTATTTTCCACAGTCTTGTCGTTACGAAAGTGAGGTTGACAGATTAAAGGTCACATCATTCATGAACTTCCTGACACTCAGGAATGCAAGTCCATGGTCACAGTTAATAGGTTATCGTCAATGTAAATTGACTGGCAGTAGTAAAGCCTGAGGGAGGCCAGTGAAATTGAACCTAGCATTCCAAAATCTCATAGTTTAAGGTTTTAGCTGGGGGAAATTAATATCTTTGTGATGTATTAAAATTGCCTTGATGAGCCAAAACACTGATGTGGGATAAATACGCATTTTAAAAAAAAACATGAAATCAGGACGGGTGTGGATACTTTTTCACTGTACTGTCTATACTTTACACAGGAATGGATGAAGAAGTTGACTGTTGTGGAAAATGTAAGCACTGTTTTGTGATCATTATCTATCATTGTATTTCATTATTTTACTTCACTTCATAATTTCCAAGATTTGAAAACCTGCATGTGTACGTTTAGGAGAAGACGGCCTTATCAGCAAGACTTGATGAAATGATGGAGCAAAGTTTGACACTCTTCCAGAGGAGGGATGATATGGATGAACTGGATGGTTTCCAGCAACAGGAACTTGCAAAAGTCAAACACATGGTATGTTGTGAGGACTCCACACTACCTTTTGCACTGGTATCACTGAAAAAAATTGAAAAAGTTGGTCGCACCTGCATAAATTTGGTCACACGCTTTTTTTCCAGTGGTACAGTATGACCATATTTCCTGATGTCCAGTCGTCTCAATTGGCATACTGTACATAGCGTCATTCGTGTCATGAGATGTCAAGATGGACAGTGTCACAAGATACAAATTTTGTGAAATATTTTTCTGGAACAAGAGCTGCCTTCAAAAGTAGCGGCTTAAAAAATAGGTCAATTGTTTTTTATAACTTTAAAAGAATACATTGAAAAAATTGTTGTGCTTTTATGTGACCGTGATTTTGTTCACTGCAATTGGCTGGCAAAGGGTTCGGGGTGTCCCACGCCTACTGCCCGAAGACAGCTGGGATAGGCTCCAGCATTCCCTGCGACCCTTGTGAGGATAAGCGTATCGGAAAATGGATGGATGAATGATTTTGTTCAACGTAGAGGGTACAGCTCTTAGTGAGGCCTTCTAACCCTCTTCCCCTTGCGAAAATCAAAGCTTCACAGCCCTGCCTGGGGTCATTATTAATCAAGTCTGACCCCATCAACACTGCTTTGGCTTAGGCCCTCCAAAGAAGCATTTCCCAACCAGGAAGGGAATACAGTATATGAAAGAAGTGTCTTTCTATAACTTGGCAATATGGCGGGCAGGTTATGATGACAATTTAAAAAATATATATTTGTTTAATTTATTTTCTTTTCTGTTCTATTTTTGTAATTATAAGCACCGACTTTATGGGTATCGCCTTAAACATAACTGCTAATTTTTGATTTCCTAATTTGTCTACCAGTTGCTGAGAAAGGAAGAACAACTTGGCCAGCGTGAGCGGGACCTCCAGCAGCAGGAGTCTAACCTTCATTCAGCAAAGCAAAGGCTTTCCGAAACTCAGGGGAAACTTCAGGCTGTCCAAAAGCAACATGAGGAGAGCTCCAGGATCACATCTGAGCTGGAAATAGAACGGTAAATAAATGATTTTTTTATTTTAACAAGTACTTTGTCACACAAGGAGCGGAATTTGGACCCAGAAGCAAACATAGCACTAAAGTTGTCAAGTAAAAGTCTTTATCCATGAAAATACAAAGTAGTAGTAGTAGTTCCTTAAAGCTTGACAAACAACGTGTCACTGAGTAATCCGAGTTTATATAATGTGAGACATCAAGCCTATATGGCAGAATAAAGGACCAACGCAACTACGTACATAGCAACTGCACAGCAATTGATACATCAAGGAACAGTCAGTCAAAACACACTTGTTTGTTTTGAGTGATTAATTCCTCATAGGGAGGAATGTAGTAGTAAGCCCACTCAGTTATTGCAGGTCAGGATTTGAGTCTTAGTGTGTTTGTCTCTATTATAATTAGCTGGTGACCAATCTAGGGTGTAATCTGTAATGTGAGCTAAACCAGGGTTTTACAAACCTTTTTGAAACTGAGAGCAACTTCTTGGATACTAATTAACCCACTTACGAGAAAACAATGAAAAACAAATTCATTTTCTGATCTGCTTTATCCTCACAAGGATCGCGGGGGGGGGGGGGGGGGGGTACTGAAGCCTACCCCAGCTGTTTTCGGGCAGTAGGCTGCATTTGCGCAAATTATCTTTAATAATCTGATTAAATGTTATGATTAATAATTCTTGATACTTTTATGGCGGCCCGGTAGTCCAGTGGTTAGCACGTCGGCTTCACAGTGCAGAGGTACTGGGTTCGATTCCAGCTCCGGCCTCCCTGTGTGGAGTTTGCATGTTCTCCCCGGGCCTGCGTGGGTTTTCTCCGGGTACTCCGGTTTCCTCCCACATTCCAAAAAGATGCATGGCAGGCTGATTGGACGCTCTAAATTGTCCCTAGGTGTGAGTGTGGGCGTGGATGGTTGTTCGTCTCTGTGTGCCCTGCGATTGGCTGGCAACTGATTCAGGGTGTCCCCCGCCTACTGCCCGGGGACGGCTGGGATAGGCTCCAGCACCCCCCGCGACCCTAGTGAGGATCAAGCGGTTCGGAAAATGGATGGATGGATGGATGGATACTTTTATGTGAAGGCATTTATCACATTTCTCACAGTAAATAGAAAACTGATAAATATCAATATGCAACACTTTATTTCTATAAATCTCTGGCAGTGTTTATGCTTTCAGATGATCACTTTTACCACATTCCTAAAAAAATCACAATGTCCTATCACTGTTGATCTAATTTTAGAACAGGCCCGTCGGCTACCAATGTGGTGTCGACGTTGATGACCCTTGAGCTAAGTCTGTCTTCAAATATAGAACTGGAGCCTCATCAAATCATTTCAACCAAAATCAGAATCCAAAATTCAAAAATATTCATGTGGCAAAGTTGTTTGTGAAGTCACCACTACTATCGTGTATATGAAACAAAAATTATAGACCACACCGATAACTTAATAATTATCCATCCATCTATTAGAGCCGCTTTTGCTCACAAGGGTCACTGGCGTGCTGGAACCTATCCCCAGCAGGCGGTGACATCCTGACCTGGTTGCCAGCTCATCGCAGGGCACACAGAGACAAACAACCATTTACACTCACAGTCACGCCCGGGGATGATTCAGTTTTTTTGTTACGCTCCGAGTATGTCGTGAAAAAAATGGATGTGTGCAGAGAGCAACTGCTGCTGCTCAGAGAAGAGGCAGATAAGAAAATTGGTGATTTGGACGGACAAAACCAAAAGCTGCAGTTGATAATCCAACAGGTCTCAGCAGACTTGCAGAAGGTCAGTCTGATTGCCTGAAGAATTTTGAGGTTTTCACTCTTATTTATTGTGGAATAGCCCACGACAACACAACAATGTGGTTTTCTTTCAGTCACAGAGTATGGTGTCCTTTTCAGAGCGCTCCCTCCAGGATCTTCAGACTGAACATAATGCTCTGAAGTTGAAACAACAAAAGGTCAAAGAACAAATTTGCTTGTCAAAACATCTTCAGCTCATGACTGAAGTCATTGACATATCATTTAGCTCATGATGCAACCTCGTTTAATTGTATCGGCTGAATGTAAGAATTCATCTACTGTATTGTATGCATGAAGATGATTTCTTGAATTCATTAGGCTGCTGTTACAGAGGAGGACAAGGAGCGCATGTTGGGAGACCTTCAGAAGAAAGTGAAGTCCTTAGAGAGGCAATTGCAAGGAAATCTAAGCCAGGACGACCATCTACTTGAGCTTCTCCAGGAGGTGAATTAAAGAAGCCAACTTAATTTCCCTCAGAGCATTAATAAATCAATTCATCTGTCTGAAGAATCGCATTGATTATTTGTCATTTTACTTCTGCAGAGGTCCAATCTTGAACAAAGACTGGAGGAAACCAGAACAGACCTACTGGAGTTTCGGACCAAGCATGCTGATACAGTTAACTCCTTGGAGGCACAGGTGCTCATGAAACTATGATCCATGTTTTTTTGTGTGTGTGTGGGGGGGGTATTGAACCCACACTTTCTGCATGAAAGGCAGCAGTATGTACCGCAAAATCTTTATCTACACTTCAGCTAATGAATAATGAAAGGGAACACATCTTTTTGCGTTTCACCATAAAATAGTCAGAACTCTGCTTTGGCATAGGAGGTGGATAATCCAATTGTGGCTTTGCAATCGTCAAGGTTGCCCATCCCTATTCGAGCACAAGCTCTTCTGCGTCTCAATGTTTTTGTCTGTTTCATCTCAGGTATCCAAAATGACGTCCTGTATTACAGAGCTGCAGACCCTTCTCCGACATAAAGATGAATCCTCAAGGTCCTATCGAGAGAGAACAGACACACAAGTGAGCAAAGACATGCACAAAAAAAATACCCAATACACTTTAGGCTTTTCATTTTAGTTGAATTGTGAGCCATCAACATACAGCATCCATCTGTAATTGCTGTTTAATCATACATATACAGTATATGTTCTGAAAAGTTTTTCAGTGATAAAATCCAGGTGAAATCTGAGATTTAAAGTGCAAAGGCTCGTCATGAGTCATCATCTTAGTTACTTAAAAATGAAGTCAATAACACTTCCAGCTCAGCCAGAACTACACGAAATATACATTCGATTAAATGTAGCATTTGAGAGTATTATTGTGCTGCTTTCTTTTTCAGATAACAACCTTGGAGCAGCAAGTCCAAGGATATTGCGATCAACTTAGGAGTACAGAGCAGCTGATTGAAGTGAAAGAACAGCAGACAGAAAAAATGGTTAGTTCCCATTCTAAAAAGTCAAGAATGTCATTCTGAGTTTAGTTTTGTGAACCTGTGAAATAATATGTGTGTGTGTGTTTGTGTGTGTGTGTGTGTGTGTGTGTGTGTGTGTGTGCGCACGCACGTGTGCATGTGCGTGTTTAAATGACAAAGAGAGTTCTACTTGTAAAATAAGAATTTGAGAAGAAGGCAAGTAGTCTTGTTTCTTTGGTTTACTTTTTGATCATATCTGTGACGCAGGACTAATCCATGAGATCTTCATCTCTTCAGTTTTAGTCATTTTACAAAAACAGTTTACAAACCCAATTCCAATGACATTGAGATGTGTTAAGCATAACTAAAAATAAAATCATGGAACGTAGCTGATTAAGCCTCTAAATTCTTTGCAAGTGTATGTTGAGTAACATTCTCCTGAAACTGTTTGACTATTTTCTTCTGCAGTTGTTTACATAGACGTGAACCTCACCACATCTTTGCTTGTGAATGACTGAGCAATCGAGGGAAGCTCCTTTTATACCCAATCATGGCACCCAACTGTTTCGAGTTACCTTGTTCACCTGTGGGATGTTCCAAACTGGTGTTTGATGATCATTCCTCAATTTTCTCAGTCGTTTTTGCCACCTGGCCCAGTTTTTTTTTTGGAACAGGTTGCAGCCATAAAATTCTAAGTTCATTATTATTTGCTAAAATTAAAAAAAAAAGTTTGAGTTTGAAAATTAATTAGAATCAGATTTATTGACCAAGTATCCTCCATCCAGAGGAACATAAACAAAATGAAAAGACTGGCGGTTCGCTGTTTAGCGCCCGGATATCTTAGATGTGAAAGGAAAACAATAGGGAAGAGGAGGAAAAAAACCAGACAGACTCTCACCATTCTCCTCAAATGGGAGAATGGTTTGAGCTTAAGAAAAAAAACCTCAGTACACGCTGTATACATTTAAAAGACATACAACAAATCTCAAGATTTTACATGTTGCGAATGGGGAGGATAGAAGGCGGGAGGGAGGAACACATCATAATTAAACCAGCGAGCAGCTCAGACGTCCTTGGAATATCAGTCTCGGGGTCGGGAAGGAGGGGTAAGGGACTGATAGGAATATCAGCGTCCGAGCGTATGTTTCATCCAGGGGAAAGTCCAGATAACAGTTGTTTTGGGAACAGGCCGTCAACAATTTCAGACAGCCTTTCGTCTTTCAGCCTCTGACTCTGGCATCAATTAGCCAAATCCTCGATCAATGTTTAAAGGCCGGATACAAACTACTCCTCTTTCTTTTCAACTACAAAACCTCATCCACCTTGCAATTGAGTTCAGTCAACGCATGAGTCTGAGTGTTGATCCCCCACCCCGCACCATCCTAGAAAGGCAGGCAGCTTGTTCCCATCAGCTGAAATTTGCAATTGATCAAGAAACTGCCAACTCAAAATAGCAGGATACCTGTTATCAGAAGATCAATCATGTAGATGTCTTCCACATCCATTATTTGTTTTTCGGAAGAAAAATAAGCAAAGGACAAAGCGACAGGACATAACCGAAGTCAGCAAGCAAAGAGCGAAGGAGGTTTGGTCAGGAGCAGAGCAAAAAGTGTCCGCCTTTGTCCAGAGACAAGCAGAAAATATAATACACACAAATAAAAAAAAACTTGTCTTTGTAGTGTATTCAATTAAATATAGGTTGAACATGATTTTCCAATTATTGTCTTCTGTTTTTATTTATGTTGAACACAGCGTCTCAACTTCATTGGAATAGACTTTTGTATAAATCAAGTGATGCATTTTGTGTTTCAGCAAGGAGAGTGGAGTGCAGAGAAGGCCTTTTTGGATCAGCAGTTGTCTTTGTTGCAGCAGCAGAGTCTAGAGAAGAAATGCAGACTAGAGGAGACTATCACCGCTTTACAAACAGATAAACGTACAATGCAAGACATGATGGTAGGCTCTTGAAAATTCTCAAAGGTGTTGGGGTGTCAATATGCTCTTTCCACATAATCTCTTGCATTGCTGAAATACGGCTGTTTGTCTTTTTCGGTTTGGAAAATGTAAACCCAAAAAAGACGCTTTAATTAAGTTATCCCCATCCTTATTTCTGTCACGACATCAGTTTATACAAGTACATGGTTTTCACAGACCAGTAACCATTCACTGAATGGAGTTGGGGGGTCAACGTCTGTTCTTGTTGATTTTACCACAATTTTCTATGCATTGTTTTTTAAATTTCCAGTTTTGTAGTGTATGTACTAAAAAGGAAAACAAACTAATTTCATTCTATTCCATTTTAGTTCTTGAGATACATTTTCTTTTTAATCCAATAATTACCAATGATTTCATAATTAAAATAGCTGAATATTTGTATTTCCTGTTCAAATACGTGGACAAGAAGTAAAGAAAGGCATTTAACGTACATCCTCCACTGACCACACAGAAATTAATTGCCAAATCAGGCAGCAGTAGAGGCATGCACTCACACAAGAGATGTTGCCGTTTGTCTGTCTGCTTATCTTAAAAATATCTCTCTTGCATCACTGGGCGGGTATATAGTATGTTCTTTTTTATTGCGGAAGATTTGTTGTTGTACAGAACATAAATCGCAGTTTTATTTGGGATTGGGATTAGTCATTTTTTGACCAGCTACAATAGTATCTGATTGAATTGAGACGAGAAGGATTCATGAGATTACAAAACCTTGTGGTCCATCTGCCTTGCAAGGTTTTGTTCTGATGCCGGGGATAAACTGATGTTCTTAGGGCTGCCATTTCTTTATGTATCATATGGAAACCATGACAAGCAATAATCGAAATCCTTCCCATTCCTTTTCGTGCTCTAGGCTGACCTAAAGAGGCAACGAGATCAGGCAAATGTCACACTGAAGCAGCAAATGGAAGAGTTGGAACAATACAAGGTCAAAGCTACTACTGCTTGCAACTCCTATTTCTAGTGGTTATTTATAATTTTTTAAAAATGAACTCTCATTGAATATAAAAAAAACAAAACTCTCGCACTCCGTTGCAGGTGGAATTGGACGGCAGGCAGAAGGTTAGCACAGAAATTGCCAAAGCTCTAGAAGAAAGTAGGCGACAGAGAGAGGAACTACAAACACAGGTCTGTGTGCATCATGCATCATTTTCCCCTGATCCGATTCACGTGTGTACTGTGTGTGTGTTATATGAAATGTTGACTGTTATTATATGCTTGACTTCAGGTTGAAGTGTCGACCACATCGCTTGAGAGATCGCAACAGGAATTGTCAGCTGTCAGTGAGAAGTTAACGTCAAGAGAAAAAGACATCCAAAGGCTATGCGAAGGTACAGACACACACTTTCAGTCCATTCAAGGAAGACCATCACTCTGCCATGTTGAATTACTTTCATTATATTTCCAAATAAGGGGTTCAGGCAATTGGCAATGGACCTTAATTAAGAATAAGATAAGAAAACCTTTATTAGTCTCGCAATGGAGAAATTCCCAACTCACAGCAGCAAAGTTATGAAAGGAAGAAGTAGAACAACAAAATATAGGAGCTGCTGGAAAGGCAGCCACTCTTGCGGCGCCATTTTGAAGTCAAAATAACAAAAATAACACAACACATAGGACACAGACAGTCGTGCAATCTTCACCACTTTTCTGCATACACTTTGTTGTCTGAAGCAGTTCTAGATGAAAGAGGAGAGGATCAAAGTGTCCTTTCACCAGTGGATCAGAGACGTCATGCTGAAAATGTGCACACATCTGCTACAAGCTAAGTTTTGAAAGCAAACACGAAGCTGGAGTGTCCATTGACGAAAAGAGATTAGTTCACTTTTCCTGACCCACGTAATCCGCTTCAAACTCCAAGCCGCGACTCCCAGTTCCAAATCCGCATCGGCGCTCCGCGCTAACGCTCCCTTCTTCTCATCGTCGGCTCCTCAAGACTTACATCTATCCAGCCGCAGACCGTTCAACAGCACCGATCTGTCCGCTGAACAAAGTGGGGCTGTGAAAAATGCTGCCCATTCCAGGCGCAAGACACAAGCGCCCCGGGACTGTCCAGCAACGACAGTCAAATGGCGCCGACATTCCTCCCAGTCAAAAACAGTGCTGGTATACCCATGCTGCCGAGAAGGCGCAACCACCAAGCACAGAGTCTCCTCCTTGATGAATGTCGTGGCCAAAAAATGCTGAAAAAAGTCCACATCAGGTCCACATGACGTAACAACAAACACAAAGTGACAAAACAAACACAAAAACAACAACAAAAAAGCAAGGCTCATGAGAGCACTTGCTGACGGCTGCCTACTCGGGCGCCATCTTGACTTCGATTAGTAGGCATTCATGATCATTATCGACCCAATAATTATGCAGATAATAGGATTAATGGTGTCACATAAAATAGATCTGATCACCTTAAAAAAAAACTCCGATTGAAAAAGCTAAATCCAAGATTGAAAATGAAATTATTCTAATGGTGCACTCCTTTCTCTTGAATTGGCCTTTCTAAACTCTCCTCCTCGGAGCTCACTCACCGTCACTCGTCGCACACATGGCATGGGTCATGTGGGACTTCTGGGTGTTCAAATCAAATGCTCCTTTGGACTGAATATGCCCAGCGGTAAATGTGCATTGAACTCGCATTAAACAAACATGGCATTGATCGTGTGGGATTTCTCCCCTGTTTAAGAGGAAGATATTTCATGCACTTGGATGCACAGTCATAGGTTGGTGTTTTATCGGTACTCCTTTGTATGCACACGCCATTTGACATTCATTGACAGTAACATTTTATTATGCACTGAACTCTGGCTAAAGTTTACATTTGATAAGCCATTCAAAACAAAGTCATTTCTTAAAACGACATAAATGGGGCATTCTAAAAACACCTCTGTTTTTGATATTTGTTATAATAGTGATGTCCTATTTTTAGTAGGACAAATCTTTGAATATTTCTTTTCTCCAGGTGTGCATAAATTATAGTTAGCTCTAAATTTGAAAGATGAGTACGTTATCAGTTATCGGTAATGGCACCGTTTTCGGCTTGAAAAAATATATTATGCATCACTTTTGATGAGTTAATCGCTGATCCAGTTTGAACTCTTTTTGCTCATTCAAAGTGGAGCACCTTTCCTATGCTCTCTCAGATGATGATGATGGTGATCTTACATTAAAGTGAACACTGCAGCTTTTAAGGTCATTATCATCCCAGTAAACGCTAGCATGCTGTTGTTCTGCCCATTTCTTCTGTTTTTTTTTCCTGAATGTACTTCCAATGGCTGGTTACGCCAATTGATTTTTTTTTTAGCTTACAATCTTCACCTGTGCTATGATACATTTTGTCTCTCAAGGAAATAAACTGTTTAAAAACATGTTACAGAAGTGCAGAGTCAGCAGGCATCACTGGTCCAGCTGCGGGATGAATTTGAGCACCTGCGGGTACAGCGGGAGCAGATTGAGCAAGACAAAGACTCCCAGCTGGCTCACCTGAGAGAAGAGCTTCTCAGCCAGACCCAACAGCAAGACACTTGTCAGGCTCGGGTTAGTACCTATCCATTAAGTTCATTGTATTTAAATCACATTCGCGCATACCTTAAAACTGCCTGAGACCCGCAACTCCCAACAAGTAAAAATGAGATACTTAGGTGCTTACAACCAAAGGGCATCCAGGAAACTCTGTGTGTGTGTGTGTGTGTGTGTGTGTGTGTGTGTGTGTGTGTGTGTGTGTGTGTGTGTGTGTGTGTGTGTGTGTGTGTGTGTGTGTGTGTGCGCGCGCGCGCGCGCGTGCGTGCGTGCGTGCGTGCGTACGTGCGTGTCCGCGCGCGTTTACAGATCGCATATTTAGAAGTGGAGGTGGAGACCCTGACAGAGCAGCTTCACAGTCCTGCAGTGTGCGATGGGAACCACAATGGCAGCGTGACAGTGGATGATCTAGATCACATTCAGAAGGTGAACAAAGAGCTCGAGCAGCAGCTCAGTGACAAGAACAAGGTAGGATATTTTTCTTCTCCGTGTGTCATTGCTGCTTGTTATTAAAGTTTCAAAAGGGGCCACATGCTCAAGGCTGGGCGATAATTCAATATCAGCGTATTATATCATGATAGACACGTGATCAATATCAATTGAAATTGCGACCAATACAGTCCCGATTTACTAAAAAATGGGAATCAAGCCCCAAGCTGTCATTCTGCCCGCTGTTGGCAGAGGCTGCATCATGATGTTAGATTTCAGCAAAGAAATCCATTCGTACACTGAATGAAAGTGTGTCTTAAACTTAACTTTGTTCAACTCTCACACTGTTTATACTAACCCGATCAAACACCTTTGGATGGATACATGAGGTTGAAGTAAAGGACTTCCCCGATCCGACCCTCTCAGCGTTGCACTTCACAGCCAAGTGAAAAATGTCCTGTCACATAATGAGCCAGCTAAAAACATAAAATAGTCATAAATGTGATGGTCATGCACTCTTAAAATATTATTAGTTCGTTAAGCTTAACATGTCTCAACAGCGAATGAAGGGGAATGGAACTGCATGAGCATTATTGCTTAGGGGGCAACGTTTTACACAAACATTTATGGTGCACTGCTGGAGGAGCATGAATATTAACGTTGCACAGCCATTACAATGTACGCAACAACAGTGTACATTGTAATGGATGAAAATGTATTTTACCCCCAGAGAATGTAAAAGGTATTTTCTTGAGAGTTGTTTTATTCAATGTTTACCATGAATCAATGTAATCATTTTTATTTTTGTCTTTAATCGGCGTAGTTGTTGTTCTTTAAAGAGGATAAAACAGATCAATCATTATCGATAGACTGATACACAAGACATGTTCAATATGAAAGGGTGGGCCAATAAAATGTTTCCACTTTTTTTTTAATCTTACACAATTTTTTGAAATGAAAACTTATTCAAAAGGGTAACATTTAATTGGCCCTGTAGATCGTTATGCTCAGCAGTTCTTATTACAGTTGTTGACTTGTTCATTTCTTGTCAAGTGTGCCCTAATGAAAAGGTATGATGAATATAACATGCCGATATATATATATATATATTTTTTTTTTAAATAATTTCTACCAACATGTTAAGAAAACTTGTGGTTGTCTTTCAGACGATCAAACAACTGCAGCAGCGAATGGCAGAACTAAAAAGAACGTTGCAAAAAGAACTGGTAAGATCAAGTAGACAGTCTTTATGCTTTTTTTTTTCCCCCCCAGACTGAATCCCTCATCAAGTGTCCAGTGCTTGACTATAAGCTACATTTACTTTGGAAAATTCACTTCAGCTTAGAAACCTTTTGTTTGAAATCATCTGATTTCATATAATAAGTTTGGAAATGTTGACTGACGGATTATCATTTTTTCGCCCAGGTACATTCTGTTCTTTTACAGTAATTTCGCGAGAATAACACGCTTGAATATTCTACGGCCCGCTCAATATTGCCCTTCAAATGCTAATTTCCTTTCCATTCATGCGTTCCTCCAACATGCTGGTATCTATACTCAAAATTTGAAATATGATCTGCGTAGTAATTTGATCAATTGGGATTTTTTTTTGTGTTCAGTCTTTTTTTTTTTATCTCGGGAAAAGATTTCTTACTCTGTTATCAGTTTTGGCTGTCAAGACGAGCCCACAGTTATGAATAGGAAGAGACGACAAAACCCTTTTGAGCTGCGTGCCTTTGACGACACTAAGCTAGGAGGGTCAAAGTCTTCAGCATTTGGAAAACTTTTTCCCCCCCAAATGTCATATATTGAGTACCAGTACGCACTTTGGCATTGGCCCAAAAAAAAAAAAAGTAAACCATGCGAAAATCCAGAACTTCGAACTAGCATTTTTTTACTATCAGCATAGTAGCCCCTAATTTGACATTTTAGGAACATTTAAGGGTGCAACACTCTAAATTGACTTGCAAAGTCAATATTTATATATATATATATGTGTATATATATATATATATATATATATATATATATATATATATACACACAGGTATATATATCCCTCCATTGTCACTGTATTGCTGATAATTATTTGGGGAAACCACATTATTGTGCAAGTTATGACACAGCATGAACCCTAAATCTAAATTATGCATATAAATATTAAAAATATGAAGTATGTATATGTTTAGACTCGTAGTGCAAATATTACCAGTAAATGTTGCACTTTATGCATGGTGTGGGTGGCAACATCAGTATTTGCGATTGAATTGAATTTGTCTTTGCCTGAATTTGATGCAGTTTTTTTGTATGCCTTCTTTGAACACAATAGAAGCTGAAACCTGAGCCAGAAGAGGAAGCTAAGGAAAAGATATCAGAAAGCGTAGTCATCAAACAAGAAATGGTTTGTGCAGAACTGCCACAAGCGTCTAGTCCAAGCCTTTCCACTGCAAACACCACAGTGACCAACACCTCAGACCTTAACGACTCAAGAGAAATCAACTTTGAATACTTGAAGCATGTCGTTCTCAAATTCATGTCATCCAGAGAGGCTGAGGTAAGTCAACTGTCTTAATTCGAAATAGTTTGTCCAATATACACTGAGAATACACATTTTGATACTATGCATGTATCTCTCTTGTTGTTAGGCATTTCAGCTAATACGAGCTGTGTCTGTGTTGCTGAACTTCACTCGTGAGGAAGAGGACATGTTAAAGCAAACCCTGGAATATAAAGTCAGTGTTAAATAAAACACATTTGTCAACATTTTGATCATTAGGAAACAAATGTAATGCAGTCATTGTTTCAATTTCTTCTTCAAAGTGAGAGACAACAACAACTACGTTATCATTTGTCATATTGTCAACTGATCCTTTTTTTCACTGGCCAAGCCTAGTACAAAAGTCAATGTTAGATAGACTTGCTGTGGTTTTGTATTCATTTAGCTTTCTTTAACTTAAATTTGATTCATTACTTGTACATTTGCTTTCCAGATGTCCTGGTTTGGCTCCAAGCCCTCTCCAAAGGGAATTATCCGGCCTTCAGTCTCAGGCTCTTTGACCCCCTGGAGCTGATGGACTACTAGGAAGGTACTCAGCGAGTACCCAGCAGGACCACCATCATGAGGAAATCGGTCCCCCTTGTCGCTCCAAACATTTAGTTGGAAGCTCGCTCCAAACATTTGAAGCAGTGTCCTGCTGAGATGCATTTCCCTGGTTCTGTGGGACAAAGGACTGTTGTTGTGATTGTTTTTAATGTTTTGAGGAAAAAGGGCTGCATGTTTTTTTTTGTGTCTTGTAATCAGCTGTTGATTTTTAAAATGACACTACAAAGGTGGAAGCCAGTGTCACCGTAAGTCCTATTTGTTTTCACTCACACCGGTTGGATCTACAAGCCGTGAAGGGAACTGCCGCAGTTTTTCCTCAAATGCAGCTGATGAAATCTCATTATTCCTGATTGATCTTTTTAGCTCTTTTTAAAAAAAAATCTAAATTAAACGCCCCTAATTTTGTGAACAATGAAGAAGCAAGAGATTCCACCCTAAGATGTCAAAACTCCAAAGTTATTCAACATTCCACCAATTGAATTTTTTGTTTTGATTATAAGACGATTAAAGGACATACTCTTTACAGTAAATGAACATACTTATTCTATGTTCATATATTAGATAGCCAAACTGACCCAGCGATCCCATTCTTTATATTAGCACATAACACATAAGTGATAAACATACAACCTTTCTGTTGCTTGGCATTATCTGTGTGTGCCTGCGTGTGTGCGTGCCTGTGTGCGTGCGTGCCTGTGTGGCTGTGTGCGTGTGCGCATCCATCTCCTTTGGAGAAATCCCAAGGCGTTCCCAGGCCAGCCAGGAAAGTCTCAAAGTGTGACCTGGGTCGTCCAGGAGGCATCCTCGCTGCATTCCTGAGCCACCTAATCTGGCTCCAATCAACACGGAGGTGCAGTCGCTTTTACTCTGAGCCCCTACCTGATGACTAAACTTCTTTCAGTGAGAGTCTGGACATCCTACGAAGAAACTCATTTCAGTCATTTGTATGTGGGATCTTGTTCTTTTTTTTTTTCTTTCATTAACAACCAACAATTTTGTCCATGTGTACACAGGGATGACATATTTATAATACTGTACACCAATTGTCTTCTGAATTGTCACTAAAGACACATTTTCAAGTTCACATTTTGTGTTGGTAGTACAATTTACTTTGTATATAATGTGGATATCGAATATTTTAGAAAAATAAGTATGATTTTTCTGTCAGTAAGGGTCTATTTAAACCATATAAATCCATAAACACTATAAAAGCACAAGCTTCTTTATTATGTTAGTAATTATTTCCTCTCACAACAAAGGCTTCATGTTCTTGATTTATTGACAGAAAATGACAAGTCAAGCTGCATGCACAATCCCTCCCAAATTCTATTAAGTTGTTGCAAAGTCCATTTTTAATGTGTAAATCTCTAAAATTCACATTTTCACCATCCTAATATACTTTGTAGCTACACCAAATTATTGTGTAATCGAATGTACAATTGTTATTTAAAACAGGTTATTATTATTCGGGGTGATTCTGTTATTTTAAAATTCGCAGTTTTATTTTGTAATTCACTCAGTAATATTTGTTAATGTCACGCCGTGGCGCTGTAGTTTGTAAGACGCTAACGCAGAACCCGGAGAGGCAAAGAAGAAAATCTCCGAAAGCTCCCTTTTTGTGAACACGCGGTACGTCCGGCCTTTCTGGCAGCGTAGCGAGAGGCAACATGGTGGGTATCGTTCGGCTCTCTTGTAATTAGTACGTTTTAGTGTTTAAAGCATTTTACCTCCATAGCAGACGTCAAATATAAGCGCGTAAGCAACTGAGGGTGCTCTATGGTTGAGTTTGGATGAGTAGCCCGCACACGACAATAAGTAAAATGCTAGTTATACCTGTGCTAGCGCCGCTTAGCTAAATTGTTACGTGCTAATGTAGTGACGGCCTTGCTTGAGTGAGCGCTAATTTCGTGGTGCGATAGATGATTTGAAGCTTGCTAACAGCCATCTTCTAGTTGAAATCCGTGTGTTATGAATATTGTAGGTCTAAATTACATTGATGCATGAGTCAAGTGTGTTAAATGTGATCTTTGTCACCGAAGAGCTCGTGTGAAGCGAGGCCAAGTATCCCCACACTACAGGCTTAATTTGCTTCTCTGGTCTGAGATGATATTTGTTGAGCTGATGGACTGCTGATGCATTCACAACTGCTTACCAAAAGACTGAGACTTGAGATGTCAATCTCGCGCATTGTGCTATATCACACTGTATCCTATTTTTCGACGACCTACTGTAAAACGAGACTGTCGAACCTCCAACTGACGCCCAATCATAACCAGCTCTATTTTACTTGTTAAATTTTATTTGACCCAGGCTAAGATCAAGGCAAGAGATTTGCGTGGTAAGAAGAAGGAGGAGCTGCTCAAGCAGCTGGATGACCTGAAAAATGAACTGTCGCAACTCCGTGTGGCCAAAGTAACGGGCGGAGCTGCGTCGAAGTTGTCGAAGATGTGAGTACTCTGAACTTAATGTTACTTCCATGGCTTGGTGTGGTTCTTGTTTGCCTTGTTGGACAAGTGGCCTAATTGTCTCCATGATAAAACCCATAATGCTGACAAAACGTTCTGTAAAAAATGCTTGAACCTAAAAAGGGTTTAGTCTTTGGTTTCATTCAATACAGTCTTGAATATGTACTAATTGTAAAAAAGGAAGATAACTACTTCACGGCTTTCGGTTATCACGGGTTATTTTTGAAAGATAACCCCCGTGACGTAAAATGGATTACTGTAGTTGAATTGATACACTGTCACATTTTGAGTTAATATACATTTTAATATACACTAACAATTATATTGCTCGTCGATAAATCTGGTGATTTATCAGCTGTCCCAATGTCAGAAATGAAATCAGACACCGGCCACAGCTTTCTTCCATTTTAAAATGCTCATTCATCACCACGTGCTGCCCTGAAATCGAGGTTTGCATCGTATTGAGTATTTTTGGTGAAAAGCGCTGTTGCGAACGCGGGTTAGCCATGACGCTACTTTCCCCCCAATGGTTTACATCACTGATAAGCCGGGACACAGACAGGCATACAGCCAGCGGGACACGCGGCGACTAGGCAGTTTCGAGAGAGAGTGACAAATCATCTGTTCTTAAGATATCCTTTATTTGTCCCACACTGGGGAAATTTACAGCCTCCAGCAGCAAGAATGTAGGCAGAAAGAAGAAAAAACAAACAAACACCGTTCAATTAAGTGCAATATAAATACAAAATGGATAAATCGCAGTGCTATTTACAGTTGTTTTTCACATCATTTAATTATTATTAATATTATTGTTGCTATTTTTATTCAGCAGCCTGACAGCTGTTGGTAGGAACGAGCGGTGTTATCTCTCCTTGCAGCGCGGGTGTGACAGTCTCTGGCTGAAGGAGCTACCTAGTGCTGTCAGGGTGGGCTGGAGAGGGTGGGAGGGACTGTCCATCATAGCTTTTAGCTTAGTTAGCATCCTTCTGTTGCCCACCTCCTCCAGAGTGTCAAAGGAGCAGCTCAGGACAGAACTGGCCTTCCTGACCAGTCGCTCCAGTCTCTTTCTGTCCCGGGCTGAGATGCTGCCTGACCAGCAGACAATGCCATAATGGGTGGCCGAGGCCACCACCGAGTTATAGAAAGTCTTAAGGAGCGACCCCTGAACCCCAAAATACCTCAGTTTCTTCCTAATCAGGGTGTCCGTGTTTGTAGACCAGTCCATTCTTAAATTAATTGTTCATTTTGATAGTCAATTTTGTGACTTGTTGACGAATATCGGCAGCTCTATATCTAGTATAAACCGACAGCTGGTGATGGCTGCAGAATTATTATTTTTAACAGCAACTTTCTGGTCTCAATGCCTTTTTCAAAAAGCAGGGCAGGCAGTCCTGGGGCACGCTGCTGCACAACCAGTGGGGGTGCACATGTGACCCCAGGAAACATTTATTTTTGTGCCATATTACAATAAAGGGTTGTAGAAGTTTCACACTCATTATCCGTGTGTCAGCAGGTGGTATAAAAGATTTTAATACAGTCACTCAGAAGATTAATACCTTTTTTTCCCTTTGCAGCCGCGTTGTCCGCAAATCTATCGCCAGAGTTTTGACGGTCATCAACCAGACTCAAAAGGAGAATCTGAGGAAATTCTACAAGGTGAACTGAGGATGAGCATTTGCACCAACATGTGTGAATGGGACTTGAGGTTTATACATTGAGATAATTGTCAAGCATGCGTTCACAATTGTTAATAGTCTGAGGCTTGATGTGCGCAGTCTTTTTCACAACCTCTGTGTAGCCTAAATGCACTGCAGTCACAATTATTCCAATATCGTTTTCAAATTTTCTTATGTAGATTTTGTTCATTATTACCCGGTGCTGCTCTTGTATTTTTACTTTGTTGGTTGTTTCTATGATGTTCCTAGTTTAATATAGGCATGGGCCAATTGGTGGTTTACCGTGGTTTTAAAAAGTCTGTTTCAATAATAGCAAAACTATCTCTCACTGGTAAGGCTGAGAGAACATATGAGCAGGGCATAATGATGGGCTGCAAGCTGAGTTGAGTAACCAAGTGGCCTCGCCTCTTCGAAGTTAATTGCGTCCAATTAACTTTTTTTCCACCGATATCCTTCTAGGCAACAAATAAGGGGAGGGGTTTAGCAATGAAGTACAGAGGAGGGAGGGTCCAAGCCGAGACACTGCGCACATACCGATGCTTTCTTTGCGCCATTGAATCATGTGCATTATCCTTAAAAATCTTTTTAAAATTTATTTTAGGGCAAGAAGTACAAGCCCTTGGATCTGAGGCCCAAGAAGACCAGAGCTCTGCGTCGCCGACTCAACAAACACGAAGAGAGTCTGCGTACAAAGAAACAGCAGAGGAAAGATCTTCTTTATTCAATCCGCAAATTTGCTGTCAAAGCTTGAGACATTTTCTATCTACCAAATAAAACATGTTAAAGATGGGCCATTTGTCCTCTTTTCACTGTTAACTTTGTTAGCCATGATTGCTCCAATAAGCTAATCACTCTAGAATCTGAATAGCTGTCATAGTGCATACCATACAACTCCTTACTGTCTTCATATGAATACATTCTACTGCAAAAGGAATATATTTTAGAAATCTCTGAAATTACATGTGGGGGGGGGGGGGTGAATGGAAAAGTAAGAGGTTTATGTGAATAAAGACAAATTAATGGGTGAGAGTACCACATGGTGTGTGGACTCCATGATAATGGCAAATGCAAGTTTGGAATGTACCGGTACCTGCACCTTATGTATCTTTCACTTTCAATCCACATGCATACTACAACTGATGCATCCATTTAACTTAAGTAGCAGACTGCTAATCAATATGTGTTAACTATTATCTAGCTGCAGTAATCACATAGCTGTGCTCGTAATTCTCAAAAATACAGGAAAGGGTGTTTTCACAAAATTAGGTTTATCGTACAAGCAGATATCCCCATCGATATGTGATTTTGGAGGCCTAATTGTGTACAATCATGAGGCTTTTGAGTAGTAATTGCTACAAAAAACAGGAAAGTGTATTTTAACTAAGTGTTGTCGTATAAGCAGGTAGTCGACCTCCATGTGTGATGTGGTTTTGGAGGCCTAATTAAGTACAGTCATTAAGTTACTGAACAGTATAAAAAAAAATCTAAGATTTGGGAAAGGAAAGCAAGAGGTGACTTGCGTGCTATTCTCGGCCCAAAGCTTGCTTTTCAGGAACTGGGGAGCCTGGAGGCCATGGCCCGACACCTCCCATCTCGGTGACGATGCTGCACTGATGGGTGACACCCTGGGTGAGATCAGCCGTGCCTCGCGTGGAATGTTTTCTGAAATGTACAAAACAAATTTTGATTCGCTTACCTAGGCACTTTGGAAAATAAAAATTGGTACAGAACAAAAGAGGATAAAGCAATTGTTGCATTTGTAGGTCGAGATGACGAAAGGTGCAAATTTGAACATGAAGAGAAACAACTGGTGCAGCAGGCCGAGCAGACGGCTTTAGCTCTCTCTGCTCCTCCAAGAAAGAAAATTCCAAATTTTGTCCACAGTGTGTTGGCTGTGATAACACTATGGATAAAAGTTGCACTTGCCGCTCTCTTACATCTGCCCTTCCATCTACTCCGCTTGCAGTACTGTAACTCTCATGCAGTGTTAATGACACTTTGTGCAATCCCTGACACGGTTTGGTGCAAAGTGAAGCCTAATACTTGACATTATAGCACCACTGGTATAGCCAGACGGGGGTAGTGTGGGTTTGCAGTGCCACCTCAGGATCCTGCTTGAACCTCCTCAGTTGCCACTTGAGAATAATCGTTTTGCAAGCTGTTAGTTTGGGACTCTTTGACACATACACACTGTACATTATCTGTGGTTTTATTGTTCTTGTTTTGGTTGTAAAGTGTCCTCGAGTGTTTTGAAAGGCGCTTATAAATGAAATGTATTATTATTATTATGCAGGTATATGTCTGTTCACACCCTCTACTGGTAAAAAGTTCATCCAACAGCTAATACAAGATACAGTTCTCCCACAGCGTATCACAAACTGAAAAATAATACATTTAACCCTTTCATGCACCCTGTAACCTGCTAACCTGGTGAGCTATTCACTGCAGTAACCGCTGTCTCTGAAAGGGTTAATATGGTCTATTTTACTTGACGCCGAAAGGAGATTTGACATTGTGACTGACTGTAAGTGATGGCAGCCTCAAGAGAAACAACATAAATTACAGCTTAATGATTTGACTATTTCTTGTATGTTACAATACAGTACAAGAAATAGTAAAAAGATCAGTATCACCGATTTTTTTTCTCTATTTTTTGGACTGGCGCTGCCAATGTTTTAGTAGATGAACATTCAGGTTTCCTGTGATGCAAATGGCCTACTGTATTTAAGTAACAGATTTAGTAAATTTGAAAGTAAAGCTTAATGACATTATTAAGACTTAAAAAATGGTAGTAGGGTGGCCCGCTGATCCAGTGGTTCGCGCGTCGACCTCAGTGCAGAGGCACCAAGTTCAATTCCAGCTCTGGAGAGGTACCGGGTTCGATTCCAGCTCCGGCCTCCCTGTGTGGAGTTTGCATGTTCTCCCCGGGCCTGCGTGGGTTTTCTCCGGGTGCTCCGGTTTCCTCCCACGTTCCAAAAACATGCATGGCAGGCTGATTGGACGCTCTAAATTGTCCCTAGGTGTGAGTGTGGGCGTGAATGGTTGTTCGTCTCTGTGTGCCCTGCGATTGGCTGGCAACTGATTCAGGGTGTCCCCGCCTACTGCCCGAAGACGGCTGGGATAGGCTCCAGCACCCCCCGCAACCCTAGTGAGGATCAAGCGGTTCGGAAAATGGATGGATGGATGAAAGTAAAGCTTAATGACATTATTAAGACTTAAAAAATGGTAGTAGGGTGGCCCGCTGATCCAGTGGTTCGCGCGTCGACCTCAGTGCAGAGGCACCAGGTTCAATTCCAGCTCTGGCCTTCCTGTGTGGAGTTTGCATGTTCTCCCCGGGCCTGCGTGGGTTTTCTCCGGGTACTCCAGTCTCCTTACACATTCCAAAAATATGCATGGCAGGCTGATTGAACACTCAAAGTTGTCCTTAGGTGTGAGTGCGAGTGTGAGCATGGATGCTTGTACGTCTCTGTGTGCCCTGCGATTGGCTGGCAACCGGTTCAGGGTGTCCCCTGCCTACTGCCCGAAGACTGCTGGGATAGGCTCCAGCACCCCCCGCGACCCTTGTGAGGATAAACGGATCAGAAAATGGATGGATGAAAATGGTAGGAATTAAATTTAAATATGCACTTGTACAGTGTTGTTGTCATGTGGCATTTGTAAATTTCTGTCAACTTTCAAATTAACAGCCAATGGGTCTTCAAATTTGAAATGTCATACCCTTAAAATGTTCACTAATAAATGTTGTAAACTGTTAGTTGAATACCAAAAAAAAAAGAAAAAATCTGGGCAACTCTCATTCCAGAGCACCAGTATGCCATGAAATCGCACAGCAGAAGATATTTTAAACACCTGTTATAATTGTATTTGAATTTCACACTTGTGTTATTGAAACGGACATTCTTGGTCAAAGATTTTGACTGAAAGATGACGTCTACCATTCATAGATTCGATAACATGAAAACATCAAATTCGTGATTTCAATCTCAAGATAACCTTTATTTGTCCCACACTGGGGAAATTTCTTCAATGAAGGAACTGGTATGAGTATTAAAGAAATGTCTGCACTGTTGAAAATATTGACTGCTTGCCTGATGTCTCTTAAACACACACACACATGTGCGTGTGCACAATAGGATTTGTTTGGTAAGGGTTGGGGATTTTGGCATGCATGCACACTTGCTGGAAATGCTTGCCCATGCAAAGAGCATCCATGCATAACACGTAGCCTAACATGTTTTGCATGAATGCAATTTGTGATTTTGAAGCCTCGTCCAGCTGTTTAGCCATGGTGAATGATGAAAGGGAGAGAAAGATACAGAAAGAGACTATAAAGACAGTTTTGCAATTTTCACGTTTATTTCATTTAAAATCTTAATTACTTCGATGCAAAAGTCTGAAGACAAATAAAAGCATGACCAGAAACGTTTTTCCAGTAGAAAATCAAGAATGTTTCACAAGTGTTGAACTATACATCATTCCATCCATTTTCTAATCGGTTTATGCTCACGAGGGTCGCGGGCGTGTTGGTGCCTATCCCAGCTGTCTTCGTGCAGCAGGCGGGGGGGACACCCTGAACTGGTTGCCAGCCAATCGCAGGGCACACACAGACGAACAACCATCCACCCTCACACTCACACCAAAGGACAATTTAGAGTGTTCAATCAGCCTGCCATGCATGTTTTTGTAATGTGGGAGGAAACCGGAGTACCCGGAGAAAACCCACACAGGCAAGGGGAAAACATGCAAACGCCACACAGGAAGGCTGGAGCTGGAATTGAACCCTACACCCTTGCACCGTGAGGCCGACGTGCTAACCAGTTATCACCATGCCGCCAGTGTTGAACTAAACTTTCAATATTTTATTGCAGTTCAATGACAGCATGCTGTTCTTTTTCTGCAATGCAGTGTTTTGTTTAAGCCAGATGTAATGAGACACGCCTTCCAAAAAGTTAATCTTTTTGTCTTTTGTCTTTTCAGTCTGTAGAATATTCTCTCAAAAGTCTTGGGAAACATTCAGGTGATTGTTGTCGTTGACTTAAACAAAATGAAGATTTTTTTTCAGTCAGCAGTGGTTTTTGCCTTGCAACTTTGCCACAGATATCATTTTTGCCAGCCTCTTCCTGATTGTCGAGTGATGAACATTGATCTCAACTGACCTCAACTTCTTAAAAAGTGAGACAAGCCACAGTTAATGTTAAGTCACACAGTTATGCAAGTAGTTTTGCACACAGGGCCAGGAGGCTTAGAATACCCCGCCCCCCCCGTGCATTTTTTTATTCACTTGGGTTATCTTTGTCCGATATTGATATTTGTTTCATGATCGTCAACATTAACCCTTTCATGCACCCTGTAACCTAATGACATAAGCTGTCCACCGTAGTAACCGCTGTCCCTGAAAGGGTTAAAATGGGGGAAAAAAAGAAATTTGAGAAGAGGGTAAATCCTTTTTCACGGCACTGTATTATACATTTGAAGAGTGGTTTTGTACCAAAATTCATGTGCCGTCAGTGAAGTAACGTCTTTGAGTAAAACGCTGCTCTTTGGAAGACGCTGTTGTGAGCAAAATGCAGCCAAGGAATGTCTGGAATGACAGCCACCTTTATTCTAATTACTTTCCTAGTAACACTGTATTGTCAGCTGCCCATCACTTAAGCAACAACACACACAATTTTTTAGTGTCCACCACACAGCCACCATGAGCTTTCTCCTCAGACTGTCTGTCTGTTTTAGCGCATTCCCTTCCTTTGTGTGGCCACATGTGGCCTCCGCCAAGAAGACCGGCTGCTTCAGAGTCAACAACTGCAAATGCATCATGAAGGATGGCAGTGGGGTGATAAATCTGCAAGCTATGGGCGATGCAGACGGGTTCCTGGGGCGGATGAAACCGCTCCATGATTACGATGGGTCGGTCAACGCCGAGTTCCTGCTGACCTTCAGCCCTTGCCAGCCTTTCTCACAGCCGGAGGACCTGACAGGAAGTGACTGCACCAGTGTTGCCGCATGCCTCATTGTCAGGTACTTCCTCTGCTGCGATTCAAAAAGAGAATAATCACGCAAACCTATGAAAAAAAATAAATAAATTACGGTCATGTTGCAGCTTTCCAGAATTAGACACACTTTCCGTGCAGGCATACACTCTGTCCCTCCATGTACTTTCTCAGGCCTCTCTGCCAGTGTTGCCAACTAATTTTCAATGCAACACATCATTATTTAAAGTTGCCCAATAAAGTTGTCAATGTGTAATTACGTAGAATATTAAGTACATTACACACGCTGGGAATTTTCACATGATTTAAAATATTTTTTTTATCCCATATTTTTAAAAGATCAACAACATCCTGCGCAATTGTTTTTTTATTCATTTTTATTTTAATGTATATTTGCATTTATGTTCATATGATTTTAACCATTTAAATATATCATGTAAATTTTGCAACTCACAATGCACTTTTGCAGCTAGGCAAACTGCCCATTTGTTTTTGTTTCTGTGACCGATTAAATAATTGTGTGTCATTTTAGAGTAATGCTTCTCAACTGTTGTCACCCTGGGACCTTCTTCTTCCGAGTGTTGCATAGCTGTAACCCATTTTATAGAAGTCAAGGGAAAAAACAGCTCTATTGTTTGTTTGTTTGTTTAAAAATAGCCTCTGAGTGGTTTACATTTCATAATGCTGTTTCAAAACCATACCGCTACCGATGGCATCCGCTTGCCAAGGGCTGAGTGGCACTGTACATGTATTTGTTTAGTGTAGCAGCTACTGACTAGAGCACAGGTAACATTTTCTGACGCTTAAATTGTACGTACTGTGTGGGAATTTGGTACTGTTCTGAAAATAAAATTAGAATAGTACATGTAATTTTATTACTCCCTGACCACGACCTACTTTTGGTTTCATTTGTGCTCTCTGCTGTTGTCTGCAATGCATGCAATGAGATATGGACTTTCCCCTTGTTACTTTTGGCTGGCGCGCCTTAAAAAATAAATAACGGATTTTGTCCAATCCATTCACACAGTGACTAAACATGCTTTTATAATAATTTATAAACGTTTAGACAAAACGAAATGTACAAATTTACAGACTGATGTCACCTATTATTTAATGCTATTTTAGTTACCTCGACAACATGCAATTGTTAAATCGCAGATGACCACCAGGGGGCTCTCTAAACACATGTACTATATTACTGTATTATGCTCGACTACTGTCCTTCGGCTATTAAGACTCCGCTACAGTATACAGCTGCGTTGGGCAACTTGATGCTAAGGGGTGGGGGGAGGGGGGGCACAAAGGACCACGCACGTCCTAAAAAGATTTATGAAAAAAAATCCTATTTTTATAATGGATTAAATACTGTATGTGTATGTGTGCAAAATACATGCTCTTAATATATTTGATTTTTGATATTAGAATTTTCAATCGATGTATCAAAGATCCACTATCTGAACCCAACAATAAAGGGTTTGAAGCAAATAACAAAATAACCACGTACTGTATTTTATTTTTCCAGTCCAAAAGACTCTCTTTCATAAAAACGATCCTTTAAGAATGGCATAAAACTGGTGAAAAAAAAAGAACACAGAGTGCAAGAACTCATTTTGTACACGTTTTTTTCACAAAAATCATGCATCCATCCATTCATTGTATGAACAGCTTTATCTTCACGAGAGTCATAGGTATGCTGGAGCCTTTCCCAGCAGTCTTCGGGCAGTAGGCGCAGTGCTCCCTGTGGATGTGGGTGTGAATGGTTGTTTTTCTCTCTATGAGCCCTGTGACTGCCTGGCAACCAGTTCGGGGTGCAGTCTCCCTTCCTCCCTGAAGGCTGCTTTGATAGGCACCAGCAACCCCCCACAATCCTGTTCAGGAAAAACGGTGTTGAAAATGAGTGGATGGATATTTTTTTCTGTGACAACAGGTATCAAAGGTTCAACAGATACATTCACCGCTATATCAGCTTTGGGGGACATGACGGCAATGAATTCCATTACAATGACTCCCTGAGGACACTTTCTGTCTCATACTTTGGTGAGTTTTTAAAATTTGGGGGTTTATTGTTCAAGTCTCAAGTTACACGTTTGACAGCGCCACTCTTGTCCTCTTGTCCCAGGGCCCACTGAACTTCCACTTACAATTGTGCATTATCACTGCAATCCAAATGAGTCTTCATCCTTTATTCGGGACCAGAGGCTGAAAGTAGAGGAACCTCTGGAAATCTGGGTGGAGAGTCCCTGTGCTTGTCCAAACGCCTGTGCCATTGGAGATCTTGGTCTTGGCTCAATCTTCCTTATCATCCTGTCTCTCAGCGCTGCTGCTTATCTCATACTTGGTAATTATGTTTTCTAATTAATGTAAATGGGATTTTAAAAAAAATGTCAAGGCAAAGGAAATGGGATTAAATTGTGCCACATATACAACGGTGCTTGTGCATGAGGAAAAGTCTATTTCAATGTAACTCTGACAACACAACAGATTGTGCTGGTTTAAGATTTAATTTAGACGGCCACATAAATTATATTACTTATAAGTGATATTTATATGACTAAAACCTTAAGGAGTGATATTCTGGTTGCTGTAGGTTCTCCAGCATATATGAATAACGGACACCCTGAACCAGTTGCCAGCCAATCGCTTCTTGCCCGACAATGAGCAGTACTGTAGCAAGGTGACAAATAACCTTCCTAAATATTATATGAAAGTTTTTTTTCTTAAGTTTTCCATAGTCTACGCAAGCGGCAATACTCTTCATACAGTGATGCCAATTCTTAATGCAATGCCGCCTGAGGCAAAGAAGGTGGACAGGTATTCTAAGTTGGTTTTAAGTCTTGCTGCTTACATCCAGAGATTTCTCGAGATTTTCAGAATCTTTTCATGACGTTATGGAGCACAGCTGATGAACTCCCAAAACTCCTTGTAACTGTACACTGACAAACGGTGTCCCTGAACTCTTTGCTTTTCGCTCATGCCCACAAAGTGGTTAACTTTGCTTGTGAACAGTTGAGCATTTTGGGGATGTTTTACAGTAATCCTGGGCATGTTTTTATTGCATGGATGTTTTTCAAGGTCATTAAGCATCGTTTTATAAAACAAACAAGTAATACATTGAGAAAGAGCAAACAACAATGGATAAGGTAAAAATATTTACGAGCAGTGTTGCGTTGTGTCGAGCACTCTGTGCTGACAGTAAACAAATCCCGTTTGTTCCTCCAAACTAACAAACTTAAACAACTGTCTCGCAATATACAATAATCATGCCATAAGATGCACATGATAAAAGATGATAAAATAAACCCACAGCCAGATTTCACAGACACAAAAACGTCCCACAGCCCACCACCTGTAAGGGCAAAACTTATTTTGTTGATTTTTTTCGCAAAAAATTAACTCACTCAAAATATGAATATTATTGAGGTACTATGTTTGTCCTGCTTATCATTCCAAATCCGGGAAAAAAATGATTAGGCCTACGCATGATGTAGTATAGGGCAGTATAACACCCAGTGGAATCACAACCAAATTTTATCTGCCACCTAGTGGTGAATGGTGGTATTACAACTTAAAATTACAGTTGATTGGGTGAGTGCCTGACCTTCAGGCGACTGCCATCAAGCCCCACTTTCATGGTAGGCCTTTGCAGGAGGCCCAGTGACCCGCAAACGCACTGTGGCAAACTTGGTCCAATGTTGTTCGTCCATCATGGGGCTTTTGACTTGAGCCATGATTTTGTCGAGTCCCTCACTAATGACCCGTTTGCCTTAGATCAGGGGTGCCCAAACTTTTCGGATCGAAGATCTACTTTTCGATCAACTAACCTCCCGGGATCTACCCTTACCGGCACGCGCGCGCGCGCACACACACACACACACACACACACATGCACACCCACACGCACACGCACACGCACACGCGCGCCATGATGAGAAACAGCCTGAAACTGAGGCATGCGACGCACTTTGGCAGCCTGCTAACTATCGTAGCTCACACATACCGTTTTAAAGTGCTTCCCTGGACCCTCCTAGGTTCCATTCTTTGCCCGTGCCCTCGGTGAATTGTACACGAAGCAAACTGAATGAGAATAATGACGATAAAAGACAGAGCGCAGCAGCTCTGATCACAAGCTGCAATTGCAGACTGTTGAGCGCTAACAACTTCCGGTGACGTAATGACAAGCCACCGTAAATTCAATATTTACCTGCTTTATTTTATTTTTTAAATATTTTTTGGTGAAAATGAGACTGATAGGATGATTATGGTGCAGCGTACATGAACACAAAAAAATATGTTACTAACATGTACAAAGACACACAAATGGTTGTTTGTTTTTTTTCTCCTCGACACTTTTCGGATCTACTTGGGACCTGTCTTAGATTTACCGGTAGATCAGGATCGACGTAATGGGCACCCCTGCATTAGATGATGCTACTGGGGCTATTAAGCCACCAACTGTTGAGCTCCTTGCATCAATTGGGCACACCCTCCCCACACTCAGACTCACAATGCTAAGGTGACTGATTAAGGACAGTGTTAGTATAATTGTTTGACTTTGAGAAAACTGCTGAATGTTCAATAGAATGCCACTTTCTATACTGGCCTGTATTCTGTTGACAGGCTCCTGTGCACTAAGACCTTTTCGGAGCAGCAATGGAGTTCAAATTGCTCCGGAACACAGTGTGTGGTGTATGATCTGCTACCTCTTCACTGAGAAAAGGCCAGCGAGAAGACACAGAGCTGACACATTCTGAAGTAACGCTGAAAGACTAGTTTAAGTTGTCAATAATGCAACATGAATTATGTGACTATTGGTGTTTTGTGTTACCTCATAATCTACAATTAATGCTTGCTCATTGATATTCATGAAACATGCACAATATACATGGTATGTATAAGATAAGATATCCTTTATTTGTCCCACACTGGGGAAATTTACAGCCTCCAGCAGCAAGAATGTAGGCAGAAAGAAGAAAGAAGAAAAAAACAAACAAACACCGTTCAATTAAGTGCAATATAAATACAAAATGGATAAATCGCAGTGCTATTTACAGTTGTTTATCACATCATTTAATTATTATTAATATTATTGGTGCTATTTTTATTCAGCAGCCTGACAGCAGTCGGTAGGAACGAGCGGCGGTATCTCTCCTTCTTGCAGCGCGGGTGTAACAGTCTCTGGCTGAAGGAGCTACCTAGTGCTGTCAGGGCGGGCTGGAGAGGGTGGGAGGGACTGTCCATCATAGCTTTTAGCTTAGTTAGCATCCTTCTGTTGCCCACCTTCTCCAGAGTGTCAAGGGAGCAGCCCAGGACAGAACCGGCCTTCCTGACCAGTCGCTCCAGTCTCTTTCTGTCCCGGGCTGAGATGCTGCCTGACCAGCAGACAATGCCATAATGGGTGGCCGAGGCCACCACCGAGTTATAGAAAGTCTTAAGGAGCGACCCCTGAACCCCAAAAGACCTCAGTTTCGGCTCTGTCCTTTCCTGATCAGGGTGTCCGTGTTTGTAGACCAGTCCAGTTTGTTCTATGTATCTAATGCCTTGAAAGCACAAAGCAAAAACCAGTAATGTTTTACCTATGCACTGGCTTGTTATCAAATGAGATCCAATAAATGATATTGCCTTTACTAAGACAAGACAGTAGAAGCTCCAAATTCAATTCAACTCAACTTTATTCATAGAGCACTTGAAATTCAACCACAGCCGCATCTAATGTGCTGCACATCAAGTTAAAAATCAGACATATATAAACAAAGACAAGCCATTCAGGTATACCGGTTGTCTTCCAATTTGGTCCACTTTCAAAACAATTGCTGCCATACTGACCAATAAAAATTATGAATGAATAGTGTTGACAACCTAAAATCTTTCTTGTTACAAGCAATGTGTTCAGTTGCATTTTACCATTCAAATGCAGTCTTCAAACTTTGACTTTACGGCTTATCATGTTATCAGGTTACAGTTTAGCATTATTGCTGCATGAAAGGGTTAAAATATGTACACACCATTTCTGTGATGGTGTGTGACTTAATTGGGGTGCACACAGATGAATGATCGGGCCTAATTAAAGCATTTGTCCTCTCCATCCTTCCATCTACTATCCCGCTTATCTTCTTTAGGGTCACAGGCGAGCTGGAGTTAATTCAAGCTGACTTTGAGCAAGACACCCTGGACTGGCTGCCAGCCAATCGCAGGCTAACATTATGTCATGTTCCTGTTCTTGACCTGGCCAGCAGGTGGCAGACTGAGCGGACTTTCTGGCTGCACACCTGCTGCCAATCTTTCAATTAAGGAACTGTGTATTTAAGGACCCGCAATCTGTCCGGTGGTTGTCGGAGTATTGTTTATGCCTTGATGCTTCCTTGCCCACAGACTCTTTGCTATTGATCTCGTCGTTTTTCGCTTTTGAACTCTCGGTCCCATTTATTGCGTAACTATGGCTTTGTGTTGTGATTTGGCTTTTTCTTGCGTGTAGTTGATTCATTGTTTTTTCGTTTGTATTCTCGGTTCTTGTTTTCCTCTCTTGCCTTTTGTGCAAGCGCTTTTTGTTATTCATTTTTGTGCTCCCTGGTCCTTGTTTTGACCAGCGCTTTATGTTACTACTTTGTCGGTGCGAATTTTGTACATTAAATATTTTTTGCTTCGGAGACATTGTCTGGCGTCTACACTTTTGGGTTCCAAAACTTAATTTGGTTAGTCCGAATCGTGACACATTAGTCCTGTCCTCTAGTCAATACAGTATCAACAAATACCCAAATGTTCAGATGTCTTTTAACGTTTCTCTTGAGTAATTATCCCATGGTCTGGGGTATATTAAGAGTAATTTTTGTTCAGAAAACGTTCATGGTCAATAATCATAAATGTTAAACCTGTTCAGTATTTCTGATCGCAAATCATTATGAGTGTGGTCGACAGTGAGTTCAGCTGAGTTGCATTCTTTGTGATCGTGATGCAAAACAACGGCCATTAGGACGCGACCTCAAACCGCACCGTTGGGAAACACAAATAAAGGAGCAACTGGTTGGTTGAGCGGTTGTATAATGTCGGGGGAGATAATTTTCTTTTGCAGCCATGTGAGAAACTAGAAAGGTTGTCAAGGGCCAAACCAATGAAAACTCAATTGTGTTCAATTTCAATGTGATGCCTTCAAATAACAAAGTACATTTTTACTGTCTGAATAAGCTGTTACTGTTGGCACATGTTGTTATAATAGGGAAATAAAAATTCTTCCATCCAGCTTTCCATTTTCTCCCACCTATTTGGAGTCGGGTCACGGGAGCAGGAACGCCTAGAGTTCCCTCTTGCAAAGCCGCGTCATACAGCATTCCCAGGGTGTCACGTTACGGAATCATCCAAAATGGGGTGGATCCCAAAAACGTAGACAACGATGAAGATCTCTTTTCACAAAAAGGTTTATTTACAATAAAGTTCGCAAGACCAACAAAATACAAATAAGGTCGCTAGCCAACAGGACCAGGACAACCGTGGATGACAAAAAGCGTATGCACAAGGCAAGGGAAAAACAAACGACGTAAATTGCTTCTCAAAAGGACAAGTAAATCCAATACCAAATGAAACACAAAACAGACTTGTCTATAAATAAGAAACTGAATTAGAACAATAACAATAATTAAGACTATGGGAAGAACGGAGAACAAGAACGAGAGCACTTAGAGAATTTCACTTTTACGAAGCACGAGAGCAAGGTGAATAATCTGACAGCGACATGAGCGTAGGGCAGTCCTTAAGTAGTCCAAGAGGTTGATGCAAAAAAGCTGCATCGCTGAAGGGACTCCAGCTGGAGCGGAAAACCAAAACTCAAAAACAGACCAACACACACAAAGTCATCTAATGACATTCGTCTTTCCAGTACAAATCATGTGTTACGTGAAGTTATTTTGAATAAAAAATTTATGTCATAATAAATAACAATAGATAAATACATGTTTATAACCTTGTAAATGATGTTTTGCCTTATCACATGCTGTGTCTCTACAGGGCTCGCCATTGTTGAAGCCAGTTGGTGATGTCCCCCCCCGACTTCGGAATTTGGGCACCCCCAGTGCAAAGGGGCGTTGCAGTACACTTTTCCCGATCCTGGGTAAAAAAAAAAAAGTCTGACTTCCATCCTTCCTCGAATGCAGCAAAGTCTTATACAAGTCTGTGGTGTGAAAGCCTGTCTAAGTGTTTACGCTAGTGTGCATGCGCTGCTGTATTCAAGTGCATCGTGAAGAATCGCAAACTCTTCTACTCCCACTCAGATCCAATACTGAAAGATGCACTTCGGACCTGAAACATGGTACTGTGTCATTTCAAGTGAATCAGTGTTCGGTAGTACCGATCCAGATCGATTCATACCCAAAAACAAAGACATACCAATTTGGGTACCCACCCATATGTATGTCATCAGATTGGGGAGCCACCGATGTCATAAACATGATACAAGTTTTAGAAACATTTCGGCTCTTAATTGTATGAATTTAACATTTGGATTTGATAGACAATTTAGATGATTTCTAATGAAATGTCACGTTGTTAGATGAGTACTGGAACATTCACCAATTCATCAAAAAATATACCTGTATACCGTATATATAGGCAGGCAGTGAGGTGAAACAAGCGCGGCAGTCGGCCAGCAACCGCATTCTGAACCAGGTGTCGGCGACAAATGGATAAAACATCGAGGACACAATACAAGGAATCGCAATTCAGTAATCCAGACGTGCTGCAAAAAATGTAGGAATTATTATTTTTTCAACTGGATAGAGGGCAAAAGGGGCAACCTTTGGTTGTGAGCGGCATGTATATCTGCATATCGTCAGCAAAACAAGAAAAGGAAATGAGCTCTCTCTTAAAAGTTGAGCCAAATGGCAACATACCGTACTGGCCCGAATATAAGACGGTGTTTTTTGCATTGAAATAAGACTGAAAAAGTCTAGACATTATCCCTATTCACGACGCTAGATAACGCCAGATATCATTGAAGCGAATGCTGAACTTGACTCCCCAGGCCAAACTGAACCCCTGCCACGAAGAATAAAAATAAAAATAGCGGAAGCACGAAGAAGAAAAATAAAAAAATAGTGGTAAGAAGGAAAAGAGAAGAAAATAATAGAAGCCATAACAGAAAATGGAGAAATGTAGTGACAATCTGGAGAAAAATGGGTCGAAGATCGGTCAGGTTAACCAGCAGCTGAGGAGAAGTTATGATGTAATTTACATTTCAAAAACCAGAAGCCATTCATTTACGAATGTGTGAATGAGGCAAAATAACATGCT
The DNA here is from genome assembly GCF_054856545.1 of Hippocampus guttulatus. Taxonomy (NCBI): domain Eukaryota; kingdom Metazoa; phylum Chordata; class Actinopteri; order Syngnathiformes; family Syngnathidae; genus Hippocampus; species Hippocampus guttulatus. Next base: position 21,424,211 of record NC_141265.1, read on the forward strand.
TTTTCTCTCAATTATATTGTTATAATCATTGGTTTCAGATGTACTGTAATTATTTTCTGGATAAAAATTAATTTGGTGTTCAAAAAGTCTTTGTTCAAACTTGAGTCTTGAAAAAGAGGGGGTCGTCTTATAATCAGGGCCGTCTTATTTTCGGGCCAATATGGTATATAAGGGAAACAACGGCGGGCCAAGTTCGCCCCCCATCATCACAAAAAAAAAAAAAAAAAAAAACATGGCTAAGAACTGGGCTGAGGCATATGGTGAAGCACGGGGGACCCGAGTAATGATACACCATTTTTGGGGTGTGGCACGTCCCCACTAGGAGCCAAGCCCTGCTTCCAGCCCGCTGGGAGCCCCCCACAGGGGCGATCCCAACCCAGGCAGGCGGAGGAATTCCCCCATCCGCCGAGCCAATACCTCCCCCATACAGCCGGACCTAAACGCAGTTTCCGTTGTGGACGGCTCCCACTAAGGAACGCTGGAATTGAAACAAGATTAGAGAAGAAATTCAAACAGGTGTGAGTAAAAATCAATCAATCAAACAAATTGATAAAATCATCGAAACACTCAACTCAGAAGGTGAATCTTGAGGCTCCTTTTAAAAATATCGCCGATCTCTGTAGCCCTGCCATTCCACTAAGGTGGGCCGTCAAATTGGAATGCTGCCGCACCGTAGATTGAGCTTCTAACCCCCATTATTGTTAAAACGCCGCTACCAGAGGACATCAGTGCCCCCGAGAGTCTCTCTGGTCACAACAAATCCCACACCATTTCGAGTTTTCTAAATCCATAAAAAGAACTTGAGAATTGATCCTACAACTAACAGGGAGACAATGCAGCCACTTCTATAGCTGCCATATGCCTGTCAAGTGCATCTCATTAAAACTGTAGAACAATGTTTTATCCACAAAGCTTTGGTTTGATGAAAAAGGACACCCCTTTTGAAAAAATATAAACTTGAAGTCATTTTAATCTCTGCTAGTACGAATGACACCCCAAGAGTTTTTTTTTTTCTTGCTGATAGCATGATGGACTTGGGAGTAGCAAAGCCTTTGTTTGCATTCATGGCACAAAGTCTGTGACCCCTTGACAAGATCAAACTTCTGCCTTCTTCTTTTGTGAGGCTTTTCTGCCCTTTCATTTCACTCCCTCACCCTTGTTTTAAGTCTGCGAAAAGCATGTTTGGAGATTGACAAGATCAACCTAACACATTCCATTTCATACCACTGTTGAAATTTTTCCTTGTTGTTGTTTCGGCTGTGCATTTTGAATTCATTTTGTTGTTGTGTGATGAATTTTTGGTTTGCTTGCATCTTTCAGTTGGCAGAGGCAAGTTTTCTGACGACATATGAGTTCATTTAACTGCCGCCAACACTAATGTCAAAGAAGATTAGTGAGAACGGAAGAAAACTGCGAGCCAAGCCCATGTCACTGACAGTTGAAGTTGTTTTAGTTTTTCTTTTTTCCAGCTCGCCCAATGTTTCTGTTTCAAGCGTTGTTGTATTCCATGGTGTACCCTTTGGACATCTGTTACTTTGTACAGCCATACTGTACTTTTGTGTTTTTCCGCCAGGGCATGATAGATTGTACTGGGTATCGTCAACATTCGTAAGATGGCTCTGATTGATTTTCTGTCTTCTCTCAGCTTGACAAATGCTCGATTTTCCAACCATAAACAGCTTTCTGGTTTTCATGTTGGTTACACCTCTAACTAGTATACATTGCATCTAGAAAGTATTCACAGTATTACCGCACTGATTATTGTAGCTCCAGCTCTCCACATACTTGAACAGTTGTCGTTAATCAATATTGCACAGCACCACTATATAATTGCACACCTAAAGTTGCACTACAATTACTGCGACTGGTCACTTTAAAAATGGTGCAACGATTATGTGCACCAACTGCACAACCGTTATAGTCATAGTCATGTATTGCACCACTGATCATTTTATCTCTGCTTGATGACTTGGCACTTTGTCGCACAGCTGTCGTTTGGTGGTACTACTGCACAATGGTATCCCTACATGATGGAAAGTCTTTCGAGACGTATATGTCATGTCTTTGCTTATTGTAGTTGCGTGTTATTGCAATACTAGTGTAGCCTCTACTACAGGAGAAAATTCCTTGTGTGTTCTACATACTTGGCCAATAATGAAGATTCTGATTTTGATTGTCTCTCTTTTTACATGTATTTTTTTTATACACCCTGTCATCATCGAAAGATGTTTAAAAAGCTAATGAGACCACTTGACAAAATCAGGACTAGAAAATCCTTCCTGTGTGGAGTTTGCATATTCTTCCTGTGCTTGCGTGTTTTTTCTCCGGTTTCCTTCCACACTCCAAAAACATGCATGACAGGTTAATGGAACACTCTAAATTGTCCTTTAGGTGTAATTGTGACCACGGATGGTTGTTCGTCTGTGTGTGCCCTGCGATTGGCTGGCAACCGGTTCAGGATGTCCCCCGCCTACTGCCCAAAGACAGCTGGGATAGGCTCCAGCATGCAGCATGCCACTTGTGAGGATAAGCGGATCAAAAAAATGGATGAATGGATGGATATTGTATTGTAGTGTATTATATCATTGCTACCAGTATCCCAGCTGACTTCAGGCGGATGGCGGGCTACACCCCGAATTGGTCGCCAGTCAGTCGCAGTGTGCATATAGAGGCGAACCATTTACACCCTCATCCACACTGTGAGAAAGGATCCCACCCTGCCTGCACACACATCAGGTACCACTATACCATCAGCGACTTCATTCATTTTCCGATCCGCTTATCCTCACTCGGGTCGCGGGGGTGCTGGAGCCTATCCCAGCTGTCTTCGGGCAGTAGGCTCGGGACACCTTGAACTCGTTGCCAGCCAATTGCAGGGCACACAGAGATGAACAACCATCCGCGCTCACACTCACACCTAGGGACAATTTTGAGTGTTCCGTCAATCTCACGCATGTTTTTGGAATGTGGGAGGAGGGAGGAAACCGGAGTACCGGGAGAAAACCCACGCAGGAATGCGGAATTGAACCCGGTACCTCTGACGATCAGCGACTTGATCTTCATATAAAAAAAAAAACAAATAAAGTGGAAAATATATGTTTTAATCGACATTTCTAACTCAAATTTCTTTTGAGCTCAAGCCGTAAAAAACTCAAAGTTTGGCCAGGCTACGAATAATATTGGTTTCAATTGCATGTTCTCAGAATTTGGCGGGAAAAAAGTATAAGCAGAAGTTAAGTGATGTTTCACAGAGCACTTTCCCTGAAAATTCTGTAACTTCATCTCTTTAGCTGCTTTTGGTTGCACGGAACGATTTCATGGCTTGAGCAGATTCCAAGTAGACCGCGAGCATGCTTTTACGTGAGCTACAGTTCCATGGGAACAGAATGACATCACTTCTGAGACCCCATTCTGCTTTTCTTGTGGCTGGGGAAACCACAGATGTGGCATGGAAAACATAATCACAGGAATGCTTTATGGCAGTGATAAGCAGATGACCACTCGAATTGTAACTATTTTTCACTGGCATCAAGCCGAAGACTCATATTTTGTAAATGTAATATTTTATTGAAAAATCTATTCTATTGGTTATTCATGTGGGGTTTATTTGGACAAAATTATTGACCAATCTAAATAGTTGAAAACGCTTGCTCTCATTGATGATGTACGGTAGTAAAAGGTTCAAACCCTCCAGGTTCATTTTGTTATCTCCTCCATTTCTAATTTTCAGACAATGTTCTTTAAGCTTTCAAACAGCAGATAGGTTGTTGTTAGAGCAAGACCACACTGTTGGGTTAGTAAGGTCATGTAACCTTTGGTAATTGTACAATTACGGCTTAAAACAAAGTGGATGCTAATCTACTTGTTTAGACTCCTTTTCCTCCAAAAGTATAGACAAGAGAATCAACAAAGAATTGAATCAGTAAGCAGAAGCAATAGGCACCGACAGGTATGGCAGCCTCGGTCACACGCTCCCTAGTATTATCCCCGTTTTTGTCGTTTTCGCTAGTTTTTGGCGACCCTGAGCGGCTTACTTACACGAGGGAAAAGTTGCTGCGCATTGGGGAGTCTACGCTCGGTCTTTTTTCACCAGCACACGAAAATCCACAAGGTTTTTCGGAGCTAATCGCGAGCGGAGCGGCTGCGCTGTACGGAGCATGGAAACGCCGCCGGAGGAGGGGGAAGCGAGCCGGCGTGCTCGTCAAGCTCCGGCAGCGCGGATTTCGAACCCCGCTCCCATCGATCCATCTTGCTAATCTACGATCTCTGCCAAACAAGATGGATGAACTTCTTCTCCTCACAAAGTCCAACAAAACCTTTGCACGTTCTGCTGCGCTCTGCTTCACTGAAACCTGGCTCAGTGACCGCCACCCGGATTCCGCGCTACATCTACCCGGCTTCCGCCTTCTCCGAGCCGATCGCGACACAGAGCTATCAGGGAAATCGAAATAGAGCACATCTTAACCGTGAACTTCCCAGATATAAGCAGCACATCGACTGTTTCACCAGAGAAGGCAACATTCTAGACCACTGCTATACAACAATCAAAAATTCATACCGATCGGTCGCCCGTGCAGCATTGGGTCTTTCTGACCACAATTTAATCCACTTAATACCTACATACAGACAGAAACTCAAATGTGTTAAACCGGTTGTTAAGACTGTGAAAAAATGGACAGATGAAGCAAAGCTAGCTCTACAAGAATGCTTAGACTGCACTGATTGGGGCGTCTTTGAAACTTCAACGGGCACACTGGATGAATACACAGACACTGTAACATCATACATCAGTTTCTGTGAGGACATGTGTGTACCAACGAAGTCCTTCCGCTCCATCAACAATAACAAGCCATGGTTTACTCCCAAACTCAGGCAACTCAGGAAAGAGAAAGAGGCCCCATTTAGAAGTGGAGATCGGGCACTGTACAAACACGCCCGAAACCAATTGACAAAGGAAATTAACATCGCTAAGAGAAGCTATGCAGAGAGGCTGAAAAACCAGTTCTCTGCCAACGACTCTGCATCTGTATGGAATGGCCTGAAAGCAATCACTAACTATAGAATGCCACCCCCCCAAACAGTGAACAATAAGGGTCTTGCTAATGAACTAAACATGTTTTTTTGCCAATTTGAAAAGGACACCCCCATTTCCCACACACACCCACCTCTACCAGAAACCACTCTACCTACCCCCCCCCCCCCCCACCCTCTTTTCCTCCACTACAGATCCACGAACAGGACGTGAGACGGCTCTTCAAGCAGCAGAAGATCAAGAAAGCTGCGGGGCCCGACAAAGTGTCCCCCTCCTGCCTGAAAGTCTGCGCTGACCAGCTGGCTCCGGTCTTCACACAAATCTTCAACAGATCCTTGGAGCTGTGTGAGGTCCCATCCTGCTTCAAACAGTCTACCATCATCCCAGTTCCCAAGAAATCGGCAACATCGGAACTGAACGACTATAGGCCTGTCGCCCTGACGTCTGTGGTCATGAAGTCCTTTGAACGCCTTGTGCTGAACCACCTAAAGAACGTCACCGGACCCCTGCTGGACCCTCTCCAGTTTGCCTACCGGGCAAACAGGTCTGTGGAAGACGCAGTCAACATAGGTCTGCACTACATCCTCGAGCACCTCAACAGCACAGGGACCTACGCAAGGATTCTGTTTGTGGATTTCAGCTCTGCGTTCAACACCATCATCCCGGAACTCCTCACCCCCAAACTTCTCCACCTCGGTGTGTCCCCTACGATCTGCCAGTGGATCCTCAGCTTCTTGACGGGACGGACACAACAGGTGAGACTGGGAGCAACAACATCATCAATACGCACCACCAGCACTGGAGTCCCACAGGGATGTGTCCTCTCTCCACTGCTCTTCTCCCTCTACACAAACGATCGCACCTCAACAGATCCAGCTGTCAAACTCACAAAGTTCGCAGACGACACCACGGTCATCGGTCTCATCAAAGATGGCGACGAGTCTGCGTACCGCCAACAAGTGGAGCAGCTGGAGCTCTGGTGCAGCCGACACAACCTCGGGCTGAACACGCTCAAGACTGTAGAGATGATCGTGGACTTCAGGAAACATCCTTCTCCACAGTTGCCCCTCACACTATCCAACTGCCCTGTGTCAACAGTCGAGACCTTCAAGTTCCTGGGAATCACAGTCTCCCAGGACATGAAGTGGGAAGTCAACACCATCTCCATCCTGAAAAGGGCCCGACAGAGGATGTACTTCCTGAGGCTGCTGAGGAAGCATGGCCTGCCACAGGAGGTGCTACGACAGTTCTACACGGCAGTCATCGAATCAATCCTGTGTTCTTCCATCACGGTTTGGTTTGGGGCCGCCACAAAAAAGGACAAAATCCGACTTCAACGGACAGTTAGGACGGCGGAAAAAATCATTCGCACCGCCCTACCCACTCTTGAGGACTTGCACACTGCAAGAATCAAGACAAGGGCACGGAAAATCCTCCTGGATCTCCCGCACCCTGCCCACCACCTTTTCCAGCTACTCCCCTCAGGCAGACGCTACAGATCCATGCGCACCAAATCCAGTAGACACTTAAACAGCTTCTTCCCTCTAGCCATTAACTCCTTAAACAGTCACTGACGTAGTCACTCTTCTTGTACTACAAATACTGCTACTGGTCACTCTAAAATGGTTCAATGATTTTGTTGTTTACGATGATACTAATGCAGCGTGTTATACCGGAGACAAATTCCTTGTGTGTTCTACATACTTGGCCAATAAAGATGATTCTGATTATGATTCTGATTCTGATAATGGAATTGGGATTGAAAAAATCTTGTAAATTTCCCAGGGAATGTTCCACGCTGGTGTCATATTATAAATTAAATCCACTGACATAAGACACACGCGCAGCGGCAAATTTGTCTGCCTGTACCGATATCACATACACCAGAATTGCGTGACCCCACTTGTGACACGAGTTAGACCTGCTTTTATGGAATCTAAAATGTAGTCTACTTTTTGGAACAAAATTTACAGATGCACCGGGTGGCGTGTAACGGAAAACACCTTCAGTCACCGGAACGCCGAGTGACACACCGCATGGTCTATCAAATTCACAAACACGCACAACTAAAATGGAGAAAAATGGAGACGCACCCACAGGCTACTTTCTGTGACCAAATTAGCAGGCAGGTCGGGGACATGGCAGCTCCATGCTTAACATATATACATACAACAGTTAACATACTGTACCAGACACGATATAAAATAATCTGTTGGTGGAGTCGAAGTATAATATTTGTTGTCAGCTTGCAGGCCTTGGAGCTCCAAGCTTGTGGAGGATAACCGATTCGTGTCTCCATCGGACCCCCTTGGCTTGTTGGAAAGAGAGGGCATGTTATCGGCACATGAAACTCTTTGTGCTGACAACTCCTTCACTGTCCAGCCCGCAAAGTCACGCTTTCATCTGAACCAGGCGTTCTCCATTGAACATTCAATATGCTTCTACAAAAAAAAAAAGGCAGGGAAAAAGACTTGTTGCAGGCATGTTGTGTTTGCAAGGGAATACAAAGCAATATTTTACTCATATTTGTGGATATGCTAAGACTACGGAAAATATATACGCAACACGTGGTTGCTTCTTTATGTCTCTGCAGTTAATTTGGTTCTTGCATCTTCAAAGTGAAACCAGGGTTTAAACTAGATTCATTCGGTTAAGCAAAGCAGTATGTCAACCATATGGCCGAGCTTGCCTGGTCCATAAAGTCCAAAAGACATCCGCAGCTTTTTTTCAATGTTTAATATTCTCAACTTTTCAAATTCAAAGGGACATTTTTCACAAAGCCATATGTAAGCTATTCCTGTCAAACTCTCATGTGATAAAAGTGTTTCATCAGTCAAGTCAAGTCAACAGTATTTATAGAGCACTTTCAAACAGCCATCGCTGCATACAAAGTGCTGTACATGGAGCAATTTAACATGCACAATAAACAGTAAGACAAATCGGTAATAAAGGCGGTAGAAAGCACCAAACAGTAAAACCAAGAACAAATCTAAGTCATGCTGAGTCGAATGCCAAAGAATACAAGTGAGTTTTGACGAGGGTTTTGAAGATGGGCAGCGAGGAGGCTTGCCGAATGTTTAGTGGGAGGACATTCCAGAGAGAGGGACCAGCAACAGAAAAGGCTCGATCCCCTCTGAGCCTCAGTTTAGTTCTTGGTACTTCTTGATACAGTATGATAAGAGTGTTGATGTCGCCTATGTGAATTATTGGAGAACCACAAAAATGCCCATGATGAAGAAGCAGGGGGCTAAGGGTTTAATTAAACGGTGGACTGGATACAAAGAGAGTAAAAGACAGATGTATTTATAAGATAGTATGCAACAGTGGTTTCCAAAGTCTGCCTCGTCCTGTGGATGAAAATGTAGAAAAGATAATAAAAACAAAATAATCCATAAAAACAAAAGGATCCATCCATTTTCTATATCACTTGAAGTGTTGAGATGACTCAGGGAAATAATGAAATAATAAAAAAAGTCCGCTGTTATGCACAAGCAACATATATGTGAAATAATGATTGCCATCATGCCCCATGTTTGTTATGCCCTACAACCCGATAATCTAGCACAAATAAAATAGGCAAGTTGCTGTGGTTTAATGACATCATGCATGAGGGGACAGCATGAGACAGAAGAGGGAGGAGGGCTCAGCTCTTGCACGGTTCAAAAGGCTTATAGTGTGGGATCGCCCTTCACCTGATCTAGCCCAACTGTCAATAGTTGAATATTATCAAAACATCTCAGGATGAGATGAACTGTGACTGATACACTGCAAATCAGTTAGCGTTAAAAGTTCATTCCACGCAGGCATGGGGAGAACATTCAAATTCCATTCAGTTGAAACCCCAAATCTCTGCACTGTGTCAGATGCTTTTTCTTGCTGGTGTCAATTCAACACCATAGGGTGTTAAAAGGACCACTGGCAAAGTGCCTGTATGCATCCAAACTACCCGGTCTTAGAGTAACAATTACGAAGGTGTTAAATGTTGAACGTCCAATCGGGTGTTGCAGCAACAAAATGTCGTGTTGACAGCCCGGTATTAATGACATAGTTGAGTGTTTAGATTAAACTAATGATGGCTTATGCACATACCCTGCGACTGACTGGCAAACAATTCAGTGTGCAGTCTGTCTGGCAACCCCCCAACCCCAAGTTACCCCTCCGCGACCCTTCAGTATAGGCGGTGTTATATATCGATGGATGGATGGAGTATTCATGCCAGCATGAAAATAAAGGTCAAATAAAATTAAAAATGAGCAAATCAAGGCAGCTATACCAAAAAGAATGAACAAATCCTTCTCGATTCTGAATGCATGCAGGTAACCATTAAAAACCATAATAACATTTTGTGGTCATAAGAAATGCCTTATCATCATGAAGATGTTAACAATCTTCCCGAAAGTAGGGAATTCATTTTCAGTCCCGCCACATACAAACATTCCATTCAGGCATTCAGTTCCATACGTGTTCACCCAGGATGGGGTGGCAACACAAGCTGTAGCATCTCTCTGTGCGTCAACTTTGCCTTCATTTTGACACTTTGACAACTGTCTGATGCACCAAACCACATGCGTTCATCAGCTGATGGCTGTTCAAAGGTTGAGTGCTGTTGCCAAGTCTTTGGGCCAATTTCAACATTCCATGGCAACAAAACAGACACATCAATATGGATACAAAACAATTAAGATGACACCCTCAAGTCGAATTCCTGCTGGCCTACATGGCCAAGTAGGAAAACCCCAGAGGTTTGTACAACCCAATACTCAGTTGGTAAGGCCTTTTCTTCCAGATTGGAGGAAGGACATTTGTCAAGCAGCTGACAAATGATGCTCAATAGACTGAATGGTGTCAACTGGGTGACTCACCAGAACACACACAACTTATTGGCCGGTCTGTGTCCAGCGGAGGGCTCCTACAGTTTCACACATTCACGGGATTTAATAAGAACCGTATTTCAAGCTGAGTGCAAAGAAAAGTCATGGAAATAAATTGGAATAAATTTGCAGCTCGTCATTCTAGCTGTCTTCACCTAGATTCATCCATTCATTTTCCGAACCGCTTGATCCTCACTAGGGTCGCGGTGGGGGCTGGAGCCTATCCCAGCTGTCTTTGGGCAGTAGGCGGGGGGACACCCTGAACTGGTTGCCAAGAAATTGCAGGGCACACATAGACATTCAACCACTCACACTCACACTCACACCTAGGGACAATTTGGAGTGTTCAATCAGCCTGCCATGCATGTTTTTGGAACGTGGGAGGAAACCGGAGTACCCGGAGAAAACCCACGCAAGCACGGGGAGAACATGCAAACTCCACACAGGACGGCCGCAGCAGGAATTGAACCCGGTACCTCTGCACTGTGAAGTCGACGTGCTAACCACTCGACTACTCCTACATGGATCCTTTAAAGTCCTATAAAGATGTAAACATGAGACAGACTTTGAATTCTTGGCTAATGAATCTGTTATGAGGCAAAAACTTTTTTTTCTTCATCAAATACAACGTATTGAGAGGTTGGCTTACTTTGGGGAAGTTTGATTCCACCTTGCAAGTAAGGACGAAAATGATGCCCCCCAAAAAATTGTCTTGGATCTAACCACTGAACTCCCAATGATTACGTAAGGGTGTAATTTCGATTACATTTCATATTATAATATTGATATAATCGATCCACCCATTTTCTGATCTGTTTATTCTCAAAAGGGTCGCAAGCGTGCTGGAGCCTATCCCAGCTGACTTTGGGCAGGGGTACACCCTGAACCGGTTGCCAGCCCATCGCAGGGCACACAGACAAACAAACATTCATGCTCACAATCACACCAAGAGAGAGATTGGAGTGTTCTGTTTTGTTGTGTCTGTTATGAATGTTTTTGGAATGTGGGAGGAACCCGGAGAAAACCCTCGGAGAGAACGTGTCCACCATGCCGTGCCGCCCTCTTGATATTACATATAATGATCATGAAAACCTGATGTGATCAGGAAAAGATGCAGATGTTTGAGGAGAGTGTTGCCGTTTGCGTTTCTTCTCGTGTCCATGTGTTGGACTTTGCGTTGACTTGAGACAGGAGATTTCTGGGTCATGAACCCACATTCCGTCTGTGTTGTGTAATAATTCACAAGGCAAGAGGTAATACATCGGTTTATCATCTTACTTCAGTGGATTTAGATCTGTTCAGTGATATCATCCCATTGTGAGGCTAAAACTTGAATGGATGACAGGTGCAGGAAAGAATTAATTTATTCTGCACTGTGCCAGTCTTGCCTCATGTGTGGCAGTGTTTCAAGCCTGATGGATGCCTGTTTGAATGCACACAATGTCAGATCAGCCTTATAGGACTGAATGAGAACGGCCACCGCATTGAGTCAAGCCGCTAAATGCAATACATTTGATCTGATGTTGGTTATCATTATTTGTCCATGAAAGGGTTAATTTGTGTGCTGGCTCTTGTGTAGAGTGGCTTGTCTTTCTGTGACAACTTGGACTGTGGTGCAAGACCCCAGAGGTTTGGTCTCTTGGTGGCCTGGGTACTCCAAGCTGCTCCTGTCAGGGGTTCGGTCTCCAATTGAGCTGTGGGCTTGCAATCTCCAGTTCCCTTTAGGGTCCAAAAATGGAGCGGAGGCAATTGTGACCTTCAGCTCTCCCCCTTCCAGGGCGCGGTGGAACATTACGGTCAGCTTTTAGGCTGACTGGCTGGGGATGTTCTGTGGGTTGAGATTCTGGCCTCTCTGCCGCTGGAACCCTGGAGTCATTTGGGTTTAGCCTTCAGTGTAACCTTAGAAAAACATAAAACTCCCCCATCGCAGAGCAATTCTGTTCAGGAAGCCTCACCTCTCTCATACCCCAGACTGCATGCCTATGGCCAAAGTTATAAATAAATAAATCAAAAATATTGCAGCTACATGACCGGTAAGAAAAAACAACATCTGTCCAGCTTGTGTCACGAAATAATTAATTTTACACGCCTCTTTTCTTGGGCACACACCTTTTAGAACTGGCTGAAAGCAATGTTTTGATTTAGCGCTTTAGCGAATCCTAGCCTCAACCACACGCTTATAATGGGAAGCATGTGTGCGTCTTTTTTTCCCCCCCTTAGGCCTCTGGGGACAATGTTTCACATGCCCTTTAACTACTGCTGCCAAAGTTAGACAGCTCAGCAATGTTTCTTACCTGCTGTTAGCAAAGTCAGGCAATGGGGACAGTTGAATATAAATGACTAAAATGCTTCAGAAAAGACAGCAGCACCGTAGACAGACAGTGAAGGGCTCGGATCATGTGTGATCTTATTTGTGGAATACACATTTGTAAGAGTGACCCTTTGAAATCTCTGAGGGGACATCTATTCAATAGTATAAAATCAGAAGGAATCATTTCATCCATTTTCCCATTCCTTCAATATTCCATAACCGCACACAGCCACGTACGTCAGCCACATCCTTTGTACTCCAAATACAAAACAGACAAAAACTATTGAGAGCCAGACATGCTGACCAGCTACTACCTGGAGCTGTTTGGTGCTGGTTTGGTTTTAATCTGAATTCAAATACAGTGGTGGGCAGTCGTTCAGAACTTCCCTTAACTCACTTATTGACTGATTTATTCATTAAAATTTGGACATTTGCTCCTTTTTGAGGGCTTAATATCATGCCTGGTAAAAGATCACGCATGCTGACTACCAAAACCGTGCTAACTAGCGTCAAAAGCTCCATCTCCATTTGGAAAATTCCATTGTCAACAAATGTCAGAGCCGCTACTTATCTCATTCGACTCTTTCACCTAAATACAAGAGAGGCTATACACATGTCCTCCTTTTATGTGAAACTTTAAGTTATGGCAATAAGATTAAATAAATATAAATCACACTTGGTAACACACTGAGAACATGTGTTTAAGGCCAGCCTGTAACCTTGAGTGGTGATGATCAGGAAGCAAACACAAGTGCCAGGCAGACACTCCAAGGTTAAACAAATTTCATACGAAACGAATTATCACATTAAATGATCTTCTTATGGCCACACTGACTTGATCATGAACAGATCTGCTTCAGCATTTGTATGCCAGCACATTACACAAAGTGACATATTGTCCGGCGGATACAATGGAAGACGAGGAAAGATCATTTGACTGTGTAAAAAAAAAAAGTTTCCTTTTCCAAAACATTGTTATAACAATAATACTTTAACATCATGCAACTGTAAATTGTCATGTTCCCATTCCACCTACGAATTCTTTTTTGAGATTTGTTAATGGACCGATATTTTTCTTCAAAAGAGGATCCTTCACTTGATTGGTCATTTTCTTGTGTCTGCCTTGTGTTGCATCGTAATTTCAATGTTGAAAATGTTGTCATTTCAAAGAACACGAAAAATAAAACCTTTTAGATAACAGTTGTCAGCTCGCTCGTACAAATCGAAAGGGTTGAGTTTAGGGTCTACCAAGCAGGATACAAACTGTGATTGCATGTATAGCACGTTGACAGTTTTTTTTCCCCTCAATGTTTGAAGATTTTTTTTTTTTTTTGTGTGGCTATTATTTAAGTACATGGTCAACGTTTTAATTTTTAAATACTCGACTGAAATGATACAGTTTTGGTTTTTCCTACACCAATAAAGCAGATTATAATTTGGTGGGATGAACCGCGGAGTCTTTCATCCAAAGTAAATCTGAAATAATTGACTGTAAATGCTCACCAAGGTAAGGTTTCCCCCCATGGGATAAGAATCCAAGTGCATATGGAACTATGACACCACACTGCTGCCCTTGTTGAAAGGATCTTGATGTCACTGTGGTTTTGGGGGTTTTCCTGGTTGGATGACATCATCCTGGCTCTCTCAGACAGCTGTGGGTGTCCAAATTGCTCTCCGTGGGTGGGAGGCACTGAGGCACCTGACCTTTTCTCTTGCAGAGTATTGCTTAAAATTTTACCTTACACCTCAAGCAAGCCAATGCGACTTCAGCATGATGAGATATCATTTTGATGTGAAATATGTCACACCTACAATGCTTTTTATGTTGCAGCTGTAAAAAAGCAGTATGCAACACTTTGGAGTCTTATGAACTGCAAAACAGGAGCAGGAAATGTGCCCTCCAATTAAAAGAAAAAAAGAGAAAAGAAACATGTTTATTTTTTACGGCACCAAACACATTATTACTTATGTTATTGCCAGAACATTTTTAAATACTTCAAGATTTCCAAAACTCAAAGCCTGTAATTATCCCAATAAGGAAACCAGTTCCGATTTTTTTTCAAGTGTTACTTGTGGAACATTGTCAACATGTTACCGTAGTGAATGGGGAAGAGTTGTTGCAAGACGGGGATAGAGTGAGCGGAGCAGTGCCTCATTTTTCATGAGGATGAGGGACTGACAACAAAGAATCATATGTAAAGTATACTGCACTGTAATCTTTTATATTTTCAAGAAGGCATGTTGCTGACACGTTCAAACACTCGGGGCCTCATATAAAAAGGATGCGTATGCACAAACATGTGGCGGAGGCTCCGCACGTTCAGATGTATCAAGAGTCAGTTAGGCGAGTGGTAGATGTGATCAAATACATCTTTCTCGGCAAAGTATGTAAAACAAGAAATGTGTCTCTGGTAGTCTGAGCTACACTACTATTGCACTAAAAAGCAACTACAACAAAACAAAGACATGCCATATGTTGCAGCTCCGAGACAAAAAGAGCAACGGTCTTTGAAGCATACACTTTATTTTTTCAAAGCTCCCAAAATATACAAGCTCGTGTCTCTTCTACGCTGCGCCTCCTCGGTTGGGTTCGGTTCGAGAGACATTCAAAGACCGCTTCAGAAAAACGTAAATTAGTGATACCTTCAATAGCACTAGGAAAAATTGTAGCGACGCCACTCGAGTGAAGCGCGACTCAGCAGTCGATAGTCCGCTGCTCTCCGCTGTGCGTGCATCAGCGCGGACGTGCACGCACGCACGTCTTTTGGCGTCAACCAATCAGTGCTGACGCAACGGATGTTACACATCAAAGAGCTTTGATCTACGACCAGAGCTAAGATAGCCTAGCTATGTATACTTTAAGTAGAGGACAACATTTTATCTATGACTGTGATTAGCATCGCTGGGAAATCAATAATGTGAAAAAGATCATTTATTAGAGTGACATGCGCATGAGATATGCAAATGACCATACAACACATCCGGGTGTTTGTGATTGTATATTCTCTTATGCCTGTTGACTTCAGAGGGCAGCGTGCTAAAACCCAGTTTTTCAGACTTTGTTTCCCAACATCTCCAGCTCACATTTAATTAAGTTTCTCATTTTCGGTTCGTGACTAATGGCTTGATGATTTGAGTATCTGATCATGCATCGAGAGGAATTCCCACCAACAGGCCCATTGCACATTTGCATTTTTAAATTGGGGCATGGAAATAGATGAGTCTGGTACTGCATCATCTGCGATCAATGACATATTGATGGTGATGTACGAAAGGAATGCGTTTGGATTCAAGTATATGCAAAGATTCCTAAATACTGCCTGTGCCCACTATGGCAGTCCAAGCCCTGCTTTGTGTCCTGCCTTATATGGCAAGATGCCTGCAGAGTTGGACTGGTCCCCTGATGAACGAGGCTTTTGGTACTGCTAAAAATGCTTGGGCTAACGCTACTCTGGGGGCACACCCGTCTCAAACTACTCCAGTTGCCCTCGATACTTAGATCCAACCCACGGATCGCAAGGACAATCTCGTCGTTAACTGTCTCTTCCAATTGGTGGTTGGATCCCTTCACTTGGGCTGTGGACTTTGCTTCACCATTCAGGCCGACGGGACAACACCCACTGCATCGCAGCTGCAAAACGCAAAAGGGGCTCAATTTTCATAGACAGTACATGCCGAAACGCTGGCTTATCCAGATTTTCTTGCCATCGCAAGGCTGGCTGTGTTTGTTTACCACTTTGACTGTCTGCATTAAGCTCTGCGTTCCGGCGTAGCGGAGGGGTGTCCTTTGGACAAAATGTATTTTTGGACTGCGGAATGAAGCTTGCAGTACATGGAGAGCACCCATTTCATACAAAATCTGAGCCCTGAGCCTACTTGTGATAATGAAAGAGTTCAAAACATTCGGTACTTTAGTGCCCTAAAAACAAGAAATTTGGAGCACAATTTCACAAAAATCGAGTATGTAATACACACAGTACATTTCATATTTAAGAACTCAGTGGCAGGTGGTGAGTTTTGGACGTGGACCTTCATTGGGTATTTAGTGACCTAATCCACCTTTTCGTAACGTCATGACTTCACAAAATAATATACAAAGAAATAGGCTATTATGGCATGCTGCTAAATTGTTATTGAAAACAACTTTGCAGATTCATGGACGATTGCCAGCGATATCCCTAATGCACAGCCTCCTTCCTGTCTGTCTAAGATAACTGTTCCACTCATACATACCAGCTCTAAAAGTGGTCCGAAAAAAAAAATCAGTTTCTTTCTTGAGATGTGCCAGCCAGTAAAAGTGATGGTTGACCTAGCCTCATAAAGTCAATTTTTTGTTGAATTTTTAATCATGGTCTACCATCGTCCTCCATCGTAAATCAAGCCTTCATGCACATGAAGCTTAATCAATCAGTGGTTAAATGTAGCTGAACCAATGAGAGTACAGAGAAACTCACTCATCACCAGGCAGCAGAGAAGGCATTCAGGAGGTAAATCTACAATCTGATTGGCGAAAAGAAGAACCTGTGTGATTCATTTGTGAGTGTGTGTGTGTGTGTGTGTGTGTGTGTGTGTGAGAGAGAGAGAGACTCTTGCACTCAAGATAGTGAAGGCGTTGGACTAAATAACGTGCATGGCAACACATAGAAGCTGAAATCTGATTGGACAAAAAAAAAGCAAAACACAAACGATTCTTAGTCACACAGCCAAGACACTCACTATGAAATAAAGACTAATGACTGCTGGAAATAAATTATTATAATTTAATGTAAGTTGTAAGCCAAGTCGGTCTTTGCTTTCATTAGTATTTGTACATGCAGAGAAGGCTTTGAATGCTCTGCTGGGAACTTAACCTTTTGCGTGGTACAGTTCACATTCCAAATCCAGTTTCATCAGCGTGATTTATTTCTCACCCTGAGGTCAGTTCTGCAGGGAGCATTGGGGGTCACGATTTCTGTTGAAGAGTCAAGTGCGAGGTGATGAGTGCCCACGGGAAGGAATGTTTGTGTTTGAGTTTGGAATCCAAAATAAACAATGTCCTCTTGAAGTCAGGTGGCAACAAATGCACGTTGTTATTCAGGGTGGAATGAATGCATTTCACGAGATGGATTTGTGAAGTTTACTTCAGAATTGTAGTTCATATCAACAACGGACTTTTTAAATGAAAGTTTAGGATTTTTTTTGGAGTGTTTCATTGCATTCGCGTCTTCGCCCTGAAACTTCTAACTGGCCAGTGTTTGTTGTTCAATTCCAAAAAATTAGAATTTTGATGCTGTAGACTGCAAATTTCCCCAACGTGGGACAAAGAAAGGTTATCTTATTTTAATAAAGGTTATCTTTTATATATACTGTATATATACTGTATATATATATGCGGCCCGGTGGTCCAGTAGTTAGCGCCTCGACCTCACAGTGCAGAGGTCGTGGATTCGATCCCAGCTTTGGCCTTCCTGCGTGGAGTTTGCATGTTCTCCCTGGACCTGCGTGGGTTTTCTCCGTTACTCCGGTTTCCAACCACATTCCAAAGAAATACATGCGTGGCAGGTTAATGGAACGCTAAATTGGCCATAGGTTTGAGTATGAGCACGGATGGTTGTTCGTCCTGTGATTGGCTGGCAACTGGTTCAGGATGCCCCCCGCCTACAACCCGAAGACAGATAGGCTCCAGAACCTGGTTCAGAAAATGGATGGATGGGTGGATATATCCACACACACACACGCACACACACACACGCACACACACACACACACACACACACACACACACACACACACACACACACACACGCATATACACACACACATACACACACACACGCACACGCACGCACACACATAGGAGTGTCAACCATTGGGGCAGTCTTGGTGTAAGGTAAACAGGTCATAGTGTTGGTGATGGTGCGTTGTGGTGGGTACCTTTCCCTTCATGGCAATTTGTAAGTCAACTCTCCAAATTCATCTATGACACTTGATGGAGAGGCATCTAACAATTAATCATCAGGAGAGGAATGGTTGTGGCAGATTTTTCCAAAGATATGTCCAGCTCGCCCACTTGATAGTCACCTTGTGGCTCATTTTAATGCTAAAAATTCCAGCTTGCGTGCATGGTAGTGATTGTTGTTCCTGGGAATGGTTAATGTGCGGGAGTCACAGGCAATGACTCTAAGTTTACCATCCTGCCTCTAACACGGCACTGCACCTAGACCAGGGGTCGGCAACCCAAAATGTTGAAAGAGCCGTATAGGGTAAAAACAAACAAACAAACAAACAAACAAATATGTCTGGAGCCGTAAAAAAATAAAAGCCTTCTATAAAACTTACAATGAAGGAAACACATGCTGTATGTATGTAGGAGACTGGACTGTCTCAGAATTCATTCATTCATCCATTAATTTTCCGAACCGCTTGATCCTCACTAGGGTCGCGGGGGGTGCTGGAGCCAATCCCAGTTGTCTCCGGGCAGTAGGCGGGGGACACCCTGAACCGGTTGCCAGCCAATCGCAGGGCACACAGAGACGAACAACCATGCGCACTCACACTCACACCTAGGGACAATTTAGCGTGTTCAATCAGCCTGCCATGCATGTTTTTGGAACGTGGGAGGAAACCGGAGCACCCGGAGAAAACCCACGCAGGCCCGGGGAGAACATGCAAACTCCACACAGGGAGGCCGGAGCTGGAATTGAACCCGGTACCTCTGCACTGTGAAGTTGACGTGCTAACCACTCGACTACCGGGCCGCCCTGTCTCAGAATTGTTTATGTTATTCATTCCTTTGTTGTGAACACACAAGGAAATCACAAAATATAATTTATTTTTGTGATTTCCTCCCTTGATTTTTTTGTTTTGGTGCATTATTCTCGCTTTTCTTAATGTCAGTGAAGTGATCATTAGTTTTTGTTTTTCGCAGGCTGTCTTTGAACGCCTCTCGAGTTGAACGAGAAGAGAGAAGGCACAGAGTCGGACGCAGACGTGTCTGTGTTTGTCGAGACTGTTAAAAGCATAAATAAAGTGTATGTTTTTAAAAACCAACACCAGAGCTCTCCTTTTTCGGAGCTATAACCTGTATCTATATCTATTTGAGCTACAGTATATTAGCCTACTATCAAAATCTTTTTCCATTTTCAAAATTGTTTTGTAAAGCTCCAGGGAGCCACTAGATGTCGCTAAAGAGCCGCATGCGGCTCTGGAGCCGCGTGTTGCCGACCCCCGACCTAGACCTTGGTGTGAAGCATCAGTATGTACAATGAATCGTTCAATTCAATTCAATTGTATTTATAGAGCACTTTCGAACAGCCATCGCTGCATACAAAGTGCTGTACATGGAGCAATTTAACATATACGATAAACAGTAAAACAAATCGGTAACAAAGACGGTAGAAAGCACCGAACAGTAAAACCAAGAACAAATCTAAGTCATGCTGAGTCGAATGCCAAAGAATACAAGTGAGTTTTGAGGAGGGATTTGAAGATGAGCAGCGAGGAGGCTTGCCGAATGTTCAGTGGGAGGTCATTCCAGAGAGAGGGACCAGCAACAGAAAAGGCTCGATCCCCTCTGAGCCTCAGTTTAGTTCTTGGTACTTCTAATAATGTCTGGTCCGCAGACCTGAGGCAGGTGTGTAGGGGCGGATGAGCTCAGAGAGGTAAGGTGGCGCGAGGTCATTTAGAGATTTGAAAACAAATAAGAGGATCTTGAAAATAACTCTGAAATGTATGGGGAAAATAGTTGAGTTGGAACCTAACACTGGGGGGTGAAGCAGACAATCAATTGGCTGTTCAAGTATGCGCTGGTGCTGGTCAGTCCACATCATCGGCGTATTTGAGGTGACAACAGGCCAATCTTTCTTTGTTTTTGTTTTGTCTGTCATCTAATGGGCATTACTTGGTTCTGTTTTGAGAAGGTCATAAAGACAACTCTGCCCTGCGATTGGCTGGCAACCGATTCAGGGTGTCCCCCACCTACTGCCCGAAGATAGCTGGGATAGGCTCCAGCACCCCCCGTGACCCGAGTGAGGATCAAGCTGTTTGGAAAATGAATGAATGAATGAATAAAGACAACTCGCTCTCACAGCAAAACCAATTGTAATTATTGGGGAAACACTTTTCATGACACTGATCAAAGGGTCATTAAATTTAAGACCATCTGGCTAGTACTTTAATTTGCACATTTATGCGATGCAAGGTGCTGACGGGTTCGCTATTCCAGCTCATGACACACACATTACTAGTGAAAAGCATCAAATGCACTTCAGTATTCAGGGCCTGACTCCATAGTCTCTTCCACACAGGCATTATGTGACATTGTTCTAATATTAAGCCCACTATAATGTTGCTTTGCTGGCTCACACAGAACCTATCGTTGGTTGCAAAATGCTGCACCGGTGGCATGACATTCCGTAATGGAGGTGTAATGGCATTTGTGTCAGCACTTTTGCAGCTTTGAATGAACTGCTCTGTCTCAGTAACACAGGCAGCGGTAAAGTGCAACAACTGCTTACAGTTGGCATAGTGAAACAATTGTGTAAAAGAGAAAAAATCCATACCTTTTTGGTGTATCAATTGCTAAAACTGCCATTCTTCCGGTTATAGTATCTCATTGCAGCCATAATTTAGATCTTTACTTGTAACAATACTTCCGATCCTGTGACACAAAGAATGCAATTTGTAAATAATGCGATTACATGAACAAACTGTACAAAATAATAATTACCGTGACAGTTTGCTTTGATAAGTGTATTGTCTGCAGACACTTAGATGCCCGCAGCTGCAGCCAAAAACAGTAAATGCTGCGGTTAGGCAGCGTTGTGGAGCCATGTGCAGGGAAGCAAGGGAAGCATGTTCTCAAAAAAGATTTTATTTTTCCCTCCAAAAAATAAATCGGCAAACAAGGTTGAGGAAAAATTTCAACAATACAAATGTATTAAGATCCAACAAAATGAGACTTCAGTAACAAAGAAACAAAAGTCGCACCCCCACTCAAGGACAGGATTATAATAAGGCATGCCATGGTCCTCAAATGGGCACCAGTGTTTGGGTTCTATTTCCCCTGCCTTCTTGTGTTTCTACAGGGCTTGTGAGTGAAATGGGGTGTGGCTGGTTCCACCTCCAGCAGAATAAGACACGCCTGATTCTTCTCAAGCAACAGTCAAGACTCACTACACACCTCTGCCAGATTATTCCATCATTTTTGGTGAGTACACCTGCTTTGAAGGTCACTTTTAAGTGTGCTTTGTCTATTTTTGGATTCTAACTTTTTGTCTCACCTGGTGCTCAGGTCTTGCGTGGCCTGACCTTACTGTCAGCCAGACTCCCATCTCTACAACCGGCTAAATCACGAAGTAAAATAAATTTACCTTTTCTGAATTGCTCCAGTCTCTGCATTGGTGTCATTTTAACAGAATAATCTGGCCACAAAAAATAAAATGGAGTCTTAGGCTGGCAAGACATAACCTATTGACAGCACGCCGTATACCGTCATGCCGGGTAACAACTTAATATTTTTTTTTTACGTGTTGTGAACACAGTACGCTGGGATGAATGTCTATGTTTCCCTTACCAGGCACAGAAGAAAAATCCCCTGGCAACACTGCTGGACCTTTGACTCATTGAAAAATGTCCCTGTGCTTGCATCAAGGCCGGTTGATGTCACACCATCGAGAGCCACCCCACCGATATTGGAAGGTTCGTCCATTCCGCACACAACGCTGTAAAAGTGCCACTCGTGTAAAACATGAGGGCCGTCCGAACATTAACTTTCATCTTAAGGTGGGGATCGGGTCCACAATATATTGTCTCATGGGCAGCAAATGACCCATGGGCCACCGGTTTGAGACCACTACTTTCACGGAGACCTACATTGTTACGCACCTTGGCGCTCATGTTGAGCAATTAGCAACTCACTTGGCTTCAATCACTTCCTCCTGCAGCTGCTCATCCACCTCCAGTTTCAGCACCCCGGGAAAATCAGCCAGTCCCGTCCCATAAGTTATTCATACCTACACCTTCCAGGTATTCAGGGGAAGCAGGTACATTAAGCCAATTTCTCCACTAATGTATGCTTGTTTTTGACCAGCAACCTTTTACTTATTCAAGTGATAGTTAAGTTGCTTTTATCATGAGCTGGTAAAGCCTTAGCCTGGGCAGCTGCCTAGGCTAACAGTAATTCACCTCATTGCCCCACCACTGATGGTTTTACTGTAGAAAGATGCAAGGTTTTTGATCACATATGGCAGAGTAAGGAGGGTAGCAAAAGGCGACTCTCTTTGCGCCAGGGGAGCCATACAGTTTCCTCTTTCTCCGATGATTTTCACATCTCAGCAGGAGAATCTGGTTGGAATGAGAAGGCCCTACGGGGGGTGTTTTTAGGGGCTTAAGTGAGGAAATATGAGCTAGCAGCACATGAGAGTAGCTCTCCTATGGGATTGACTTCTTTGGCAGTTTGGTTAGATGACAGACTCAGGGAGAGGTGTTGGGAAAGATCAGTCAGGCATTCTTCCTTCAATCTCTCCACCAGACCCTCTCAACGCCTGCCTCTTCTGTGCCCCGCTCTGCTGAACGACCATTCACCGTACATGCTCCAGCTCCTGCCTCTGTGCCCTTTCCGTATGAGCCCATGCAGCTGGGGAGAAAGAGACTCTCTTAAGAGGAAAGACTCTGCATAAACCAAAAGCTTAGGGGGCATGGCTCTGTGGTAGAGTGGTTGTTTCCCACCCCAAAGATTGGTTCTTTGGGGAATTCTGCTCCGATCGTTATGGACATGATGTGCACTGATTGAGCTGGACAAGAGCTGGGTTGACCACTCGGATGCGCTGCTATGAAGATTTCTTCATTGACCAACTGGATTCAGAGGGGGACCAGACCTGAAGCAACTGATTCGCTGTGGCGATCCCTGAAGGGAAAAGCCGAAAGGAAAAGCAGACGATCCGTCTCTCTGAAGGCGTCTCCCTGCAGTTTTCATCTTTTTAAATAGACCTTTATATCATTCTAACGAATATTGTACACCAATATTGTGTCAAATGTTGCCCACTCTTCATCCATTGCAGCCTGGTCATCCTGGAAAGGGGGATTCTCCCGTCTGTGGCCCCTTCTCAAGGTTTCAAATTTTTCCCCAGATGGGTTTTTTTGAGTTTATCCTTACCCTCCTGGGGTCAATGTCAGGGGATGTCGTGAAAACTTGTAAACTGTGGGTATGCGAAGGCCTTTGAGACTGTTTATGATTAAGGGCTTTCTAAATAAATGTGACTTGACTAGAAAAGACAGAAACACGACTCTCATCACTGTAGTGATAATAACTATGCTGCTCTTACGTGCACATGTGGACTTGGATCACTTGTGTCATTAGAGGCTAACAGAGCAAAGCAACGTGAAACGAAACTGCAATGGGCAGTGTGTGAATCAAAGTGTTTATGTTGTCTAGTATATGGCAGTGTTGTCGCCACAAGTGGAACACTCATCTGACTGAGGGAAGCACTTTTTTGTTCCCCAGGGTCTTTCAGCATTTCCGTAATTTGAATCTAGCCTAGATCACTTGCATATTTTTTTTTGCTGATGTTCTTGAATGAATAAGGCCTGTGTAATTATAGATGACTGCAGTAGAAATGTATCGTACCCTTTAGCTCCCAGACAACAGCTGTCTGTGGTACAAGGAGCGTTGGCGCTTGACTGAAAGAGAAGATTTAACCGTCACCACAATGAGCACATTCTTTATGCGCTGAGATTCAGGCTGCTGTCACTGAGCCAGCATTCCCCACAGCTAAGGGAGAAACCAGCTTTGTGCTTAATGTCAAGTACGCCTGTGCTTGCTTGAAATCATCAAAAAGACTTTGATGGAGGTTGACTGACAGAATAATTTCCCTTCCAGGGCTTTAGTGAGCAATGAATTCACACATACACACATTCATCTCACTGTGCAGCGGTCGTGGGTTCGATTCTGGCCCCAGACTTCCTGTGTGAAGTTTGCAAGTTTTCCCTGTGCCTGCGTGGGTTTTCTCCGGGCACTCTGGTTTCCTCCCACATTCCCAAAACATGCATAGTCGGGTGATTGAATGCTCCAAATTGTCCCTTGGTGTGATTGTGAGCGTGAATGGTCGTTCGTCTATGTGCGCCCTGCGAATGGCGGGCAACCGGTTCAGAGTGTAACTCGCCTACAGCCTGAAGACAACTTGGATAGGCACCAGAATGCCCGCGACCCTTGTGAGGATAAGCGGATTAGAAAATGGATGGATGGATGGACGTACAATTTGAAGTAGTTTTGGAGGATTCAACAATGTCAGCACATTGTTGAATCCTCAACAGGAACCAAAACTATCATCAAGTCAGAAAATACAGACAAATGCATTAAGCTCTCATAGACAATACTGGATCTTTTATTTCCAATGAAGCTTCCATACATCCAATTTCTTATCCTATATCCCAGCTCCGATCATCCTCGATGGAAATACATGTTCTCTCCCGTGGCTGCAATGTTTTCTCCGAGAACTGAGGTTACTTACCACCTTTCAGAAATGTGCAATTTCAGATTCTCATTTAGCATTAGGTGTGAATGATTGTTTGTCTTTTTTAGTCGATGTGTCCTGCGATTGGATGGTGTGTATCCTGCTTCTCGCCCCAAGTCAGCTTGGAGAGGCTCCATCACGCCGCAAATCTAATGAGGATACATTTTCTAGAGAATAGATGGATGGATTGATACAAAGCCATGAATCATATTGTATTGTTTCGCTGCATCTTGTGTTGTTACCATTAAGGAAGTCAAAACTCTGTGACAATAACACGGTCTATACGCCCCCACTAGTCTAAACATGGCATTCTGATTATTATTATGAAATATGAATTAACCAGCATAATCCACCTGCTTTTAACCATCTCAGTGGTTGGCCATTTTTTTCACTTGGCAATACGTGGGTACCTTAAACTACCATATAAATAAAAATGTATTGTATTGTGCAGTCTCACAACTTCTGTTCTTGACAGCTGAGGCTAATTGCGTGTCAATGATAACAAATCACTCCTACTCCGACTCATACTTCAACAGTTCAAATGAGGTGTGGCAGTTTGCTCTCAAGAATTGCTCTCTGGCATGAGGAGAGACATGTGATGGATGGCAGATTCTAGGGTGGTGTGCTCGTAAGTGCCCCAAGTGCAGCTGTTGCTCTTGTGTTTTGTTTTGTTTTGTCAGTGACTTTGAGCCAATAGGTGGGTGGTGTGTCTTTCAAGTACTGTACATTGTTGTTGGCCCAAAACCAAAACCCAAGACACCTCCAAGCCCTCGCACAACATCCAGTATCAGGTTTCCTGTCTAACATGATGCTCTCATACTGACTTCATTTGGAACTTTTTTGGGGGGTGTTTCTCTTTGGAAAGCTCAAGCTTAGCTGCTCCAGGTTTTATGAAGAGTGAAACACTGGATGAGGTGACGGAACTTCCCAATACAACTTTTGTGTATTTAGACCAGCAAATAAGACTCCAGTAAAGGAAAAAAAAAATCTTCATTGAGGGAAATGGGTCAGTGGGTTTCGATCCACCTGTGGGTAAACCAATAAATTATGAAGAAGGGAAATATTCATCAGTACACGTTTTAGAAGTGTGAAAGGCCAATACAATGAATGACTCTCCAGAGGAAACAGGTGATATGGTAAACTACATTAAATGTCGATGAAAATGATTTTAATGACTTTATGTAGCTCAGGAAATGAGCATTATCTCAAACCCACACCTTTTAATGATATGCTCCTCATCTGTGGAACAAACTCCTTGAAGACCTAAATTCTGCTCAAACTCTCAGTTCATTTCAATCACGGCTGAAAACATTAGTTGACTGCACCATTTTCATGAATGTATCCTTTGTTTTCCTTTTAATTCCCGTTTTACAGCGGAATGTGACCCGTGACGATCAATGGAAACATGACATGGTTGATCAAGATGGAGTCCATTGATAAGAAGTTACAAACAGCTTGAAACAAGTTCTTCTGTTACAAACAAGCTCTGGTGTGACTGCACTAATTTTAAATGCGTCACTACGCATTTACGTCTAGACAGAGCATGTGCAGCCGGTCAAGCCAGCGAAACACACCGACTTATGCTGCATTCGACCTCAAAGCATTTGAGGTGAATATAAACAACAAAGATGGCTGATTCTGAAAAGTTGTTTGTTGTTCTGGTTCACAAAACATTTTGAACTCCAGCAATCCTTCTTCATAATATCCATCATTTCGAGAAATAAAGGAATAATTTATCTTCATAGAATTTCATTCATTTCAGAAAATAACTTTATGCAGGGAGATAGTGACATACAGTATTGTTACACAGCCAGTACGAATCCTGTAATGTTATGTGAAGTCATGATTCCTGTCGTGTTTTTGTTCCAGTCTCCAGCGGGATTGGAGGGTGTTCCCTGTCACGAATCTCATCATTAACCACCTACCTTAAAAAGAACAGTAACGTCGACTCCTTGCTGTCGGCTTATTCAGCCTTGCTCATGACTCACATTTCCAAATGCCTGTATTTTCTAGACATTCATGAGTTTTGCCTCGTGGTACACATTTTCTAGTATTTTTCAAATAAGTAGTTCTTGTTCACAGTGTCATTCCCAGTTTGTACCATATGTCTATTGGATTTCCTCGTCCTTTTATGACAAGGGATTTATGTTTATATTTGCCTTTTGCTCGCCATGGCGACAGGTGAAACCACTGGTGGCCATCTTACTTTGAATGTTGCCACTCACTGAGCCCACCCCACTCAAATACATTGACTTCTCTTCAGCGTTTTCACGTAATTTTCTGTATCTATGGTGGAATAGTACCATGAATGGCATAGGGTGATACAAATACATCTGGGAGAAGTGCTACATGCATATTTCATTGGTATGAATGTGATTTCAAACTATATGTCTGAGTCCTACTCAAAATTTCTTCTTAATGTTGTATGTTGTTGTTAGAACCATCAACAATGAAATGTAAGGAAAGCCCATCACGACAAAATTCGCTGCGAAATGTTAACCTAACCCAGTGGTTCTTAAGCTTTTTAGAGGTACCGAACCCAACTAGTTGATATGCGATATGCACATTCACTGAACCCTTCATGAGTGAAAAGTAAATATATATATATATATATATATATATCCATCCATCCATCCATTTTCCGAACCGCTTGATCCTCACTAGGGTCGCGGGGGGTGCTGGAGCCTATCCCAGCCATCTTCGGTCAGTAGGCGGGGGACACCCTGAATCAGTTGCCAGCCAATCGCAGGGCACACAGAGACGAACAACCATCCACGCCCACACTCACACCTAGGGACAATTTAGAGCGTCCAATCAGCCTGCCATGCATGTTTTTGGAAGGTGGGAGGAAACCGGAGCACCCGGAGAAAACCCACGCAAGCCCGTGGAGAACATGCAAACTCCACACAGGGAGGCCGGAGCTGGAATCGAACCCGGTACCTCTGCGCTGTGAAGCCGACGCGTTAACCACTGGACTACCGGGCCGCCCAATATATATATATACCTGTATATATAAGTTTTTTTTACAAATTCAGGACACAAAAACACACATTTATTAAAAACAGAGAAAAGTAAATAACATTTCAAGAGATAAGTATACTTAAAAATTAATAATAATAAATTGTACGACGCACTAACACGACATTCACACAACAACTTCAGCGAACTAAATTTCCCACAGCACTTATTGGACAAACAATGTCATGTGATCATCTGCAGCCAGTGATGGCCAAGCGGGTGTGTCATAACTAATTAGCATGTTGAGTCGCGTGTGTCTTACCCTCCATGGCAGAGGCTCCGTCGAACCCCTGGGGTTCGATCGAACCAAGGTTAAGAACCACTGACCTAACCTCTGTCAGTCACAATTCACGAAACTGAGATAATATACTCTGAATGGTGGATGAAAACAGTGAAGTCTTTTAGAGGCTTTCATTAGTCCATAAAGAAATCCTAGGATAAAACACGCACTTCCTCAGCGAAAAGGTAATAGAAGCTTTCGACAACGGTGGTAAGATGGCTGCCCTAAGGCTTCAGCTGCAAGAGCCTTTTGATTGTCCATTCATGTATAAGTTGTGAACAGGTATAAATGTGTTTAGTAGCTCGTTCCATGGTAATATGCTTCAGTTAGGCACACAGACAGACTGACATGAGACGGACTCTCTTCCTTGATTGTTAAGGGGTGGCTGAGGTTCCTGCCTCCCAAGTCCGGCACAGAGAAAACAGAGGAAAAAAAAAACAGAGGGAGCCATGCTGCAGGCAAAACAAGCACTCACTTTGACGATTTTTCAAAAATATTCAGAACTATTTCAATGTGTAACGGGCATCAAAAATTAGCATTCACTCAGTTATTTTGTATCATTCGGCAGCTCTGCATTTTGCCAAATAAACGTCGTTTTGCGTTTCCATTGGGTTTGGTTGGGGGGCAAAAGACACGTTTTACGTGGCAAACAGTGATGCGAAACCACTTAGTCTCGTGTTCAGGTTCACAGCTTTCAGTTGGAATCAATCGCAGGTGATTTGGAGTCAGAGAGCACTCATGACTGACTGGGAGAACTTGGGCACAAACTGACAACCGTTCATATTTTCACAATGAAAGAATACATATATTGTTCTTCAATTAACATCATATGCATATTTTTGGAATGTGGGAGGGGATCGAAACAGCCAGAGAAACCCATTGCAAGCATGGGAAAAAGATGCAAATCCAGTCAGAAAGATCCACTTTGCCTAACTGGCAATCATATTCTGGTTAAAAATTTGATAATTTTTTTGGTGTGTGTTTTTGTGTAGTGTAGATGAAGTAATAGGTTCCCATAATTTTCTTTGTACAAAAGAAGCATATGAGCAAGGTTTGGTCTCTTCTCTTATTCTTTTTACATTTTATGTAGTGTCTGCACAAGGTGTGGTGGTTTTCGCTTGATCGTAACCAGTCACATCAGGAAAATCAGTTGCTGCCCCTGTGGGGACATGGTGCATGACGATGTACAAGAGGCCCCCGTGTGAGCAAGATCAAGTGGAATCATGTTCAGCAACAGGAGAGCTTTTGTTTTTCGTGAAGTGCTGGGGCTGAGGTAGCACATGGGTCATGTGAATTGTCAGTGTTCATCATCACAGCCATCTTGGACATCCTTGTTCCATGACAATAACAAGGCAATATTCCGTGACAGAGTTCGGACGGGACAGCCCCATCGTGTTCCCCTCATCAAGTTTAAATTCTTTCCTCATAGTAACCTATGGATGATTTTATTAATTGTGTGTAAAAAGACAGAAATGTTTCAATAGATACAGAATAAATGAAGAGCACATGCGTCAAACCACCCCACCCTGCTTCATTCAGCTCTTGGGTTATTCCAATGCCTCCCTCTGGAGTTACTTGAAATGGAAATGGATTTGGGGATTTTCAAATATGCTGCCAAGAAATCACGCAGCTGTGCTCCTTGCAGGGCAGTTTGGAATCGAGATCAAAATGAGCACACGGACGACGTCACAGAGCTAAATGCAGCTCATGTGAACTTAGTTATTTGGAAATCAGAAGATCTGAGTCATAGGTCATTATCTCCTCCATAGGAGGTGGGCAAGGCCGTCTGGTTGTCACTCGGAATTTACTGGTCCATCCCAGATTAATTTGTCAGGTTCACAACAAACTTTTTTTTGTCACAGAATTTTTATTCATAGAACAGGTTCATGACATATTTATTTATAAAGACATTACCTTGCAAAATTGTCTTGCAATTAGTTATGAGTGAACCTGTTACTGTAGCTGCTGATGAAATATGACCAAAAGAACACCATACAATGCTGTTAGAATGAGCCCGATAGCCTTTAAAGGTCCAATGTGTAGAGTTCAAGACGCGTCCTTGTTGAATATGATGTGTTTCATAGATACAACCCGTCATCCAGTCATTTATATTTCATCTAAATGTAATTTGAACTCTGAAGAAGCAACAGCTGAAATGGAATTGGACAAAGTATAAGATGCTCGATGTTCAATTATTATGTAAATCCATACAGCAGATGAAGACAAAAAGGGACAGTGAAAAACTCAGAAAGCTTATTTTTTTCCTGATCCTGCAGGTCATGTGGAGAGGGGCACCAAGTATGCTGTTAGAAATTACTACTGTCCGTCCTGCACATTGGTCACTTCAGGCCCATTTGGTGCTTTACAATGCCAAAAGGTAAACATTCCTGGTTGATGGCATTTAATGTTTATCAAGACGGTCAACTTGAGTCTGTACGATGCAATGATAGAATGCTATCACCAAAGCTGTAAAACTTCTGTACCAAGTGTCATGGAAATGAGAAAACAAGTTCATAGTAATAGTAATCATATGAATTCAGGTACGAAAAAACAAAACAAAACAAAACAAAAACACAATAACAAATTCTTACTTTTAGAAACTTGTCTACATGGTCAATTTTGTTTATGTTAATATGACACATGCCTAAAAGCACATCTAATGTTAAAAGATAGAAAGCCTTGTCGGGCGGAATTGTAATAAATGCAACAGAGTTATGAACAATGTGCTTGGGGATCGGATCGACTTAAAGATAAAAGTCACTTGTTAAGTTGGGCAAACATTTCTCTGCTGTAGAATGAATCTGAAAGCAGATATAATCTTATTGGTTGAGTTCTATGGCCAGGGACAGAAACAAGCAGCTTGAAATGTTGGCAGTCCATTCAAAGGAAGATTAGAAATGCAGCTGTCATGTCACAACATTGCTACTCGAGGGGCTTGTTGGCCGGACAAACAGCAGACAGAATTTGAATTCCTCGAAATAGATTCACCTCATCCCTAAATTGACCTGAATAGACTGCACAGCATTGGGCTCCTCCAAGTGTTGGCTTTCACGTTTGAATAATACCATCAGATGTTTAAAAACATATTTCTAATGGAAAATTATTGATACCAAACGAAAAGTAATTTTACAAGATTTTTCAAAGTTCTAAAAGTGGTCCATTGAACGACATATATTTTCTGTTTTCTGTTTAATGACACACATGTGTTCAAGAACGGTTGATTGCAGTGAAGTGAGAATTACTGAGATATGCCAAATTTTAAACCCTGACTAGGAGTACGACCTGGAACCACTCATCATGCGAATACAGTTTCTGTAACTAATGACAGTTTCAACTTCTGGCATGAACATTGCAGAGGTTTCAGCTGCTTTCTCAGGTCTTTGTGAATGTTTTCACAAAAATTATCATGACATGAAATGCCAATATAGCTATCATTTTTTTAAAACATATACTTAGACTTGCATTATAGACTTATATTATCGTATTTTCCACACTATAAGGTGCACCTAAAAGCATTAAATTTCCCT
This sequence comes from Hippocampus guttulatus, assembly GCF_054856545.1. Classification (NCBI taxonomy): domain Eukaryota; kingdom Metazoa; phylum Chordata; class Actinopteri; order Syngnathiformes; family Syngnathidae; genus Hippocampus; species Hippocampus guttulatus. Next base: position 21,455,741 of record NC_141265.1, read on the forward strand.
AAAAGCTGACTGCAATCCGATCCGCTTAATCGATGGTGTTACACAGTCTCTTTATGTTTTCCATTGAGTTGTTTCCCTGTTCCTATGCCCTCTAGTGGCGATTATTAGCAGGAACCCCTGGTAACCGAAAAGGGTTCTGCCCGATACTAATTGACATGCGCATTCGCCAACACACACAAAAACAGGCAACTACTTTGTGAGCTCTGTGCAGCCATTATGAAATGAAGATAATCCCAAAAGCATAGTTAACTACTGACTAAACAAAGGAAGAAGGAGACAAGAAAGACTTCTAAGGATTTTATCCCCTTGTGGATGTAAGCCCACGAGGTTTGTGTGCCTTTTTGTTGAATCAGTTGTCTTCATAACTTTTGTCTTTTATTCGTTGTTTTGTAATGCCATTTGCATTTATATGTTTCATGTCTGTGTTTGTGACCAGGTCTCATAGCTTTATTAGAGCTGCAGCACTTTCGAAGGCTCTATATAAATAAAGCTGTATTGTACTGTGTTGTATTCCCTTTAGCACAGCTCTATCTAGTGGATGCATAGCGCAACCTCAGTCAATATTGAAGCTTCTATTCTAAGCACCTTAAAGTGCGCCCTATAAATGAAAACACTGTCAAACTAGGCCATTCAGTGAAGGTGTGCCTTATAATCCGAAAGCGCCTTATAGTGCAGAAAATACGGTACATTCTAATTATTTTGGCTGGTGGTCACTGATGGTGTAGCGATACAGCTGTCTGAGATTGGTGCAGGCAGTGTGGGCTCAGTTCCCACTCAGTGATGGTGTGAATCTAAGCGTGAATGGTTGTCTGTCCCTATATGTGCCCTACGACTGATTGGTGATTAGTCCAGAGTGAAGTTTGCCTTTTGCCTGAAGTCAGCTGTGAGGCTCCAGCACACCACAGCCCAGAGAAGGATAAAAGGTGCTGAAGACAGATGGATGGATTTGTTTAGCAATCGTGATTTTAAAAAAGTCCCCCCCCCCCATTTAATGCATGCAAAGCGTCCTGTAAATATATACAGAACAGTGTTTTTGTTGCGCTAAAGCTGTTAATCAAGGCTTTTACTTAATCATCTGAGTTGCAATTCATCCTGCTTCTTGGCTTCTCACTTTTCTGTTGAGGTTATAAGGCAGTCGAAACTATGAAAAAGGCATTTATGCTATAAAATGCAAGCCTGGAATTCCCTTTAAGTGGCTCATGTCACAAGTTCTGTTGGTACTTGTTGGTACCGTTCTGATAAAGAAAGAAAAACTTTCAATTTTCACTGAATTCATCTGAAACTGACGACTAATTCAACTTGCCAAACTGTGTGTGGTCAAGCCACAAAGTTTCTAGGAGAGGGTCCTTTGGAAAGATGAAACACAACTGGAGCTTTTTTGGCAAGTCACATCATCTTTCATTTTTCGTTTTCACCTTTTGTGAAACAGAGAGGAATCTGCAGCATCCGGCACAGGGTGTCCCGTATCTGCAGCGTACAATGAATCAAAACTGTAAAGTCAATGTTTTGTCGACATTACATTTGTCAATTTCAAGTGTTGTCAGTGGCCATTAATGGCTTTTATTTCTATCACTGAATGGTTCAGATTTTCAATTTTTTATTTTTTTTTTGCAAAACGGTCTGTTTGATTTTTCACTACTCAAATAGTAAGCCAGCCTGCTGACATTTCATGAATGAACTTAATACAATATATTTACATGAGCTCTGCCTGTTGACCTTCAAGTCAGCCTGTAAGATTATGTCCATCGTCTCCACCCAGT